>NC_140577.1:11643199-12243199 GCF_057381845.1 Rhamphochromis longiceps
GCCAAACTGGTGGCAAGTGGCATCTTGGCAGTTGCACGCTTGACTTTTCTCAGTTCATGGGCAGTTATTTTGCGCCTTGGTTTTTCCACACGCTTCTTGCGACCCTGTTGACTATTTTGAATGAAACACTTGATTGTTCGATGATCACGCTTCAGAAGCTTTGCAATTTTGAGACTGCTGCATCCCTCTGCAAGATATCTCACTATTTTTGACTTTTCTGAGCCTGTCAAGTCCTTCTTTTGACCCATTTTGCCAAAGGAAAGGACGTTGCCTAATAATTATGCACACCTGATATAGGGTGTTGATGTCATTAGACCACACCTCTTCTCATTACAGAGATGCACATCACCTAATATGCTTAATTGGTAGTAGGCTTTCAAGCCTATACAGCTTGGAGTTAGACAACATGCATGAAGAGGATGATGTGGACAAAATACTCATTTGCCTAATAATTCTGCACTCCCTGTATATGCAAAGAGCATACAATTGAAAGTCTTGAAACTTATGCTCTTAAGTGGGTAAAGACTAGTCTTCAGCAACTTCATCACATGCATATGAAGTTACTGTTCATTTAGCTCTGATGGTGAGGACTTCTTCAGTATAGTAACCAGACGAGATGTTCACCCACCAAATATCTTTCTCTAGCTGTAATTTCACCTTCCTCTTTGCTCTGTACAACATGCTGCAAGTCAGAAGTGGTCTAAGACACCAAACTATAATAATAATAATAAAAATAATGGATTGGATTTATATAGCGCTTTTCAAGGCACCCAAAGCGCTTTACAATGCCACTATTCATTCACTCTCACACACTGGTGGAGGCAAGCTACAGTTGTAGCCACAGCTGCCCTGGGGCAGACTGACAGAAGCGAGGCTGCCATATCGTGCCATCGGCCCCTCCGGCCAAGACCAGTAGGCAAGTAGGGTAAAGTGTCTTGCCCAGGGACACAACGACCAGGACAGAGAGCCCTGGGATCGAACCGGCGACCTTCCGGTTACAGATGCGATTCCCAACCCCCTGAGCCACGGTCGCCCCAATATAGTTCATGTTGATGAACTATCTCTCACTGAGACACTTATAGACTTGTTCTTCACATTTGGTTGCATGTACAGTGACATTGTCTTTTGTTTTCTGCTAACGGAAGTGGTATTAGAACCTAGACTGAAGCTTGGCTGCCCAAGTGGCTTTGGTTCACTTTGATGTGCTGTTTCTAATAAAAATGTGTTTTCCTCATCCACTTTTTCGTTCAACATTTTATAAGTATAGGTTCAAATCCCACACCTGTACACTTGCATTCATTCATTCATATGTCCAATAGACTGTTTAGCACAGGTTTAGCTGTGATGTCTCTTTAATTGTAAATAAATGCAATATGTTTTCATTTTAAAATGCAGTGCAAAAAACTTCTGCTCTAAATCTTTTCTTTTTTTTTAGCAAAAAGCTTTTTTTTTTGCCTGTTGTGGAAGTTTTCCATTTAAATAAAGCCTGCAGACGAGCGGTGAGCGGTAGCTAACATTCTTTAATCAAAACACACAAAGAACAGACAACCAAGCTTGATGAAGTCCCTGCATGACCGCAAACAAAAGGCAGTACACAGCTGTTTCACACCTTAAGGTTCACACTCCCTTGCTACCTACCAGAGTCCTCAAAGAGACAAAAGACTCTTCCTGTGGAGTTGTCTGCTTTCCCCAACTTCCTTACTAGACCCCCACCATTTGTCTTACTGTATGAGTGTGAGACATGTTAAAATCCAGTGGCACCAAGGTATCATACAATAAAATAATGTGATTAATACATAAGTAAAAGAAATTCCTATACATGCCCCGTCCTGATTTCTTATGTTTTAACATGTTTGTTACACTTACATGTTTCCAATTTCAAATGTTAACACAGATGTTCAGAGTAAATACAGATTGTAGTTTTTTAAATGATGATTTCATTTAGTTTGGGGAAACAGCTCTCCAACTTTACCTCATGTAGAAAAAGTAATTTCCTTCTAAACTTAATAAATGGTTTTGTCATCTAGCAAGAACTGCAATCAAGCATTTGCAATAACTAATAAAAAAAAGCACTTGGGACAATTGTGTTGATGACAGCTTTTGTTATAATATCAATAATTGTATATGAATATGGGATACTGTTACATGTTTGCAATGACTTTTGTGAAATATGGAGACACTCCTGGCATTATATGAGCAAAGTGAAACTCATTTTTTAGGGTTGGTGGAGATGAGTGTGAAGATCCAAACAATCCCTGTCAGTGATGGAGAAGCTTTGATGAAAATATTTGGTAAAAAGTTCACCAGCATGAAGGAAATGAAGTTTCAAACTTTCCTTAGGAGGACCCCAGCATGCCTGCTTAAAGAGAAGTAAGTGTGGCGATGTGGATGCTTGCAGCGACTGCTGTATAGAGGCCATCCTGCTACACATGAAACACATCAGAGTCATAATTGTTATTTTAGTCACGTGTTTGTTTATTATCCTTATTGTTTTATCTGGGACTGTTTGCAGACATCTCAGAGAGAGGAGACACCAGCATCTGAACAGAGACTCAAACCAGCAACCTGCAGCTCCCTGCTTGGCTGCTCCAGTTTTCCCCTCACTCATGTTGCCCACCAGTGATTTCTAGCTGCCCACCCACACAGCAGGCTAGAATATGCGCTGAGCCTCAGCACCCAATACTTGGACATGTTTTCTTTATTAAACAATGAACCAGACCCCAAAAAGTAAACAGCCGTTATTGCTAGGCAACGGGAGCAGCATTTGGTGATACAGCACCTGACATTCCTGACCATGTGGGCGGAGCATGCATGAAATGGAATGTTTAGTAGAACTGTGCAACACAAGCACTTAGTTACAGCATTTTTTATTGTATCCAGACACAGCTAGAGACACATCTACAGCAGCATCTCTGTGCAGGACAAACGACAGCTGACGAAGAAACATCAAAAACTTCACTTCACTCCTCTACAATACGTTGGTTCCTTTGTTTAAAAAGCCAAAATGAATCAAGGGAGAACGAGAAGAGGATCGGCGAGTGCTACACCATACAATACAGTACAGCTGATTCATTTTAAATTTCAAATGATACAGGCTGAAAATGTCAAATTAAAAGAAGAGGCAGAAAAATCAAGAGGAGAAGCAAAAAATTCAAAGTTTGAAACTGAAGTAGTATTGCAGGAATTACTGCATGTGGGTCTCAAACTTAAAGGAGAGAAAATGGGAAAACAGCACACAGAAAACGAGAATGAAAACATGAAGAAAGAACTGTTGGAAGCTCAAAAAGCATTGGAGGAAGAGAAAACCACAGCACAAGAAGCCAAAACTAAATATCAAACTGCAAAGAAGGAGGCAGGGAATGTGATACAGGAATTACAGGAGGTGCAGGAAGCTTTTGAAGAGGAAAAAAGGAAAATGCAGTTGGCAACACAAGAAGCTGCAAATGTAATGGCTGAAGCTGAAAATCTAAGGAAGGAATTACTGCATATAAAGCAACAACTTCAAGAGGAGAAAAAACGTAAACATGAGGCAGAAAATGAGATTGAAAATATGAAGAAAGAATTGTTGGAAGCTCAAAAAGTGTTGGAGGAAGAGAAAATTAAAATACAGGAAGCAAAGAAAGAAATGGAAGATACAAAGAGTTACACTCAAAACATGAAGAAGGAACTGATGAAAGTGCAAGAAGAACTTGCAGAAGAGAAAATTGAGGTGAAGGCATTCAAGAAAGAAATGACCGGCTCTGCGGTGACCAAGAAAGACTGCAAAGACGCACTTAAAGAAATACGAAAGCACAAAAAGGAAGCTAAAGAGCTCCTCAAACAGAAAGTGAAACTGGCCAAAGAGCAGCTGAAAGAAAAATTTAAAGATGCTGAGGAGCAGCTCAACAAAACCTTAAAAGAACTGAAGGCAAAAGAAAAGAAAGCCGAGGACAGGAGGGGATTCTGGAGCAGACTGCTGAGAAAGAACTGATCCAGCAGCATCAAGTTTGAGGAGATCAATAGTTTCTTCCTCCTTCCCCCTCTCTCCACCTTTCTTTCACCCCATCCTTCTTCTTGGGACGTTTGTTTGTTTTTTACACAAATACACAAATAAAATTGCCATAACTTGACCTCATGTTGCCTGCTTCTTTTCTTGTGTGTCTGTGGATGTAAAACAGTAACACACTTTCTGCTCTGTGTCTTTAATTGTAAATAAATGCAATATGTTTTCATTTTAAAATGCAGTGCAAAAAACTTCTGCTCTAAATCTTTTTTTTTTTTTTTAGCAAAAAGCTTTAGCAAAAAGGCAGTTGATATTAGCAACTACCCCAAGCAATCTTCATGGCTTCACTGCAAACTGTAGTCTGAAACCCTGGGAAATGGTGAACCTAAGCCAGGGATGAACTGTGTGGGCCACTCCAGCAATCACACAGGATGATTGCTTAGTGACGTGTCATTTGTTTTAGAGTCATCTTTCACTGCTGTTTTTAAATAAAGCTATGAGTACTTGTTATTGAAAGAAATCTGCTTTAACACTTATATGTCTTTTGAACCATTAGAGTATAATGCATAGTCTATTGGACAAAATAAGTAAGGCAGCTGTAGTACATGTAAGAAAAGCTCTTTTTTAGAAGTGAGATTTGAACCTAAACTTGCATTTGAAGGCTACAAGTAAGATTAGAGGGCTCTCATGGAAGGAGGCCATCAAAGTGACCCAATGTTACTTGAAGTGCTTTTGTTCATTCTTAGACCACTTCACAAACAACTGGGATAAGACAGTTTTTGCTACTGCTACTATAGCCCAGCAGGCCGAGTTGGCAAAAGACGAGACTGCAATACGTTGAGCCTTCCTCTGATTTCCAGCCCAGCTTGTTAAGTTGGAAAAGCATGGTAAGTGGTTGATTGACTGGTTCCTATAGAGCCATTTACTCTACTGGAGCACTCGAAGTACTTTTTACAACATGTCTCATTCATCCATTTAAACGAGCACTTTTTCTACATAAGTAGAAAGAAAAGAAAAAACATAAAACTCCAAGTCTATCACCTCTGACATTGACACTCAGAATCAGAATCAGAAAGACTTTATTTATCCCCAAAAGAGTGTAGAGTGGTTTATGTTTATGGGAAATGGTCTTATCGGCTGGAGTTAAAAAGCAGGGTGGCTTTGGGGATTTTGCACTATGATACTTCAGCATAGGCTAGAGCAGACAGGACTCAAACCACCAACCTTCTAGTTAATAGAGTTACAGGCACACCAGAGGATGAGACTCTTAATCTCAGGATGTGGTTTCAAGCCCCATATATAAAAGGTGCACTGACAGTTTGAGGCAAACAGCTGGATGATTGAGCTAATTCCAAATGAACTCCAAAGGATTTTTCTAAGTTTGGGGACCAAGTTGGCACATGAAAGTCAAAACTTTTATTAGTAGCATTTTAGTTTTGAACATAAATTTTCCACTTGAGTGAAAACTAAGAATAAATCTTTGTCAGCATTTAGGTTTGAAACATCCACTTGGAGACCAGATACCAGAAAAACTGCTGTTTTCAGCATTTTAGCCCACTAAGCCATGCTGCCAAGCGGAGTGCAGCGCTCATAAAAGTCCATTCAAACATTACGGTTGTTTAGAAAGACTTTCATATGCAACCTGTTCCTGTCTGTACTTGTGTTTTGTTGTTTTACTTAAAGAATTATTACAGCTACACATATGCTATACAGTCTACTGAACATATGAATGAATGCAAGTGTACTACATGTAAGAAAAAGCATTTGTCAGGCGTGGGTCTTGAACCTACAGCCAGATGTGGAATGCAAAAGTGACGCTGGAGTACTTTAACGGAAACTGCGTATCAAAGTGAACCAAAGTCACTTGCTTGTCTAAGCTTCAGTCAAGTTTCTTAGACCAGTGGTCCCCAACCTTTTTTGCACCACGGACCGGTTTATGTCTGACAATATTTTCACAAACAATATTTTCACAAACTGGCCTTTAAGGTGTTGCAGATAAATACAACAAAATAAAACCAGTACCGGTAACATAAAAAAGAAGATATACTTCACAATAGGTATCGAATGTACCTTATCTAAGTTAAATATGCTTGTTATGAACACATTGTTAAGCCACCGAGTTCATACTCTGTTATTTGACTGAAAAACAAAGGACTAGGAAAAAGATATTTTTGACTAAATAATACCAATTTTTTTTTGTAACAAGTCTTTTTTCAATAAAAATACAATAAAAAAAAAAGAAGATTTATTCATAACACAAAAGGAAAAGACCCAGGGAAACCGAGTTAACGATAACAACCATAATCTTCACACCTGAGCCTCAACTCTCGCAGCCCAGTACCAAACGACTCGTGGACTGGAACCGGTCTGTGGCCCGGGGGTTTGGGACCTCTGCCTTAGACCACTTCTGACTATCTGAATGCCAAGAACAAATTCACTTTAGATGTTGCAACCATGTCTAAAGAATGAGCCTGGTGTCTAGTGTTTCGTTGGGTGATCTAGCTTAATATTTCAGTTGGGGATGTAGCCCAAGAAAAATTATGCCATTTTTATGAGTGAAAATTCAGTTCTGAACATAAATTTTCACCAAACAACTTGAATGAAATCTGAAGACAAAATCTTTGGTAGGGGTTGGGTTCACACTAAAACTTAAAATTGAAGAAAGAAAATGAAGAAAAAAAGATTTTTTTTAAACTAACCACTAAGAAAGATCAACTGGAATTGACAGCGTGGTCATCACCAGATTATTGTAGCAGACACAAGAACTACACTACTTTGAGGATGAAACCCTGAAAGGTGTGAGGTTTGAAACCATTGTAGCTTTTCAAAATCAGCTGCCTTTTAGCTAATAAAGAGTCTATCCTTGAGCCAGGTATCTTTGTGTACTCGACCATCCTCACCCTTGAAAAGAAGCTCAGCAGTTTCAAGTAATTTAACAACAAACCACCTGAGTAAGATCAGGAGTGATTTCAAAGAATGGAATTGCATATGT
This sequence comes from Rhamphochromis longiceps, assembly GCF_057381845.1. Taxonomy (NCBI): domain Eukaryota; kingdom Metazoa; phylum Chordata; class Actinopteri; order Cichliformes; family Cichlidae; genus Rhamphochromis; species Rhamphochromis longiceps. The sequence goes on from NC_140577.1 coordinate 11,650,174, forward strand.
CACAAATGTCTGTGTAGGACAGCTCGTCCAGCTCCAAGAATACTTAAGCAGTTGAGTTGAAAGCAACTTGAATTGCCAAAATTGGATTGGATCTCAATGCAGGTATTGCCCACAAATGACAAATGAAACTAAACTTCTTTGCATGCATTTGTAAGATCTAAAATAACTTTATGGTTTGCTTTTGGCTGGTCAGAGGTGGTCTACAATACTTGACTCAAGAATGCACCCTTGTTTCCCAAGAGCCTTTGGCTGACATTGAGAAATGCCTTTGATCAAAACAGACCACAGTCTCTTTTGTTTTCTAAATAAAATTGTAGGTTCAAATCCCACAACCAACACAAAGTTGTTAAGCCACCAAGTTCATACTGTTATTTGACTGAAAAACAAAGGACTAGGAAAAAGATATTTTTGACTAAATAATACCAATTTTTTTTTGTAACAAGTCTTTTTTCAATAAAAATACAATTTAAAAAAAAGAAGATTTATTCATAACACAAAAGGAAAAGACCCAGGGAAACCGAGTTAACGATAACAACCATAATCTTCACACCTGAGCCTCAACTCTCGCAGCCCAGTACCAAACGACTCGTGGACTGGAACCGGTCTGTGGCCTGGGGGTTTGGGACCTCTGCCTTAGACCACTTCTGACTATCTGAATGCCAAGAACGAATTCACTTTAGATGTTGCAACCATGTCTAAAGAATGAGCCTGGTGTCTAGTGTTTCGTTGGGTGATCTAGCTTAATATTTCAGTTGGGGATGTAGCACAAGAAAAATTATGCCATTTTTATGAGTGGAAATTCAGTTCTGAATATAAATTTTCACCAAACAATTTGAATGAAATCTGAAGACAAAATCTTTGGTAAAACCCAAAATTGAAGGTCTGATTTGCCTTTGGTTCCTGATGTCACCGAGTTTTGGGTGAAAACTTAGTGACATCATCATATCCATCCAATTCTTTCCACTCATCCTAAGAAGAGAAGCCAAAGCTCTCCCTAGCTACATTCTCTAGTTTTTCCAGGAAAGATCAAGGCATTCCCAGGTCAGCTGAGAGATATAGTCTCTCCAGCATGTCTTGGGTCTGCCCCGGGATTTCCTCTCGGTGGAACATGCCCAGAACACCTCACTCTGGAGCTGCCCAAAAGGCATCCTTGTCAGATGCCTGCACCACCTCAATTGGCTCCTTTCAATGTGGAGGAGTAGCAACTCTACTGTTAGCCACTCCCAGATGGCCGAACTTCCCAGGGTCTGTTTAAGGAAGAGGCCACCCACCCTCTGAAGAAAGCTCATTTCTACTGCTTGTACTGTCAGTATCATTCTTTTGGTCACTACCCAGAGTTCAAGACCATAGATGAGGTCTTGAAAAGAAGCTCAACAGTTTCAAGTAATTTAACAACAAACCACCTGAGTAAGATCAGGAGTGATTTCAAAGAATGGAATGGCATATGTCACAAATGTCTGTGTAGGACAGCTCATCCAGCTCCAAGAATACTTAAGCAGTTGAGTTGAAAGCAACTTGAATTGCCAAAATTGGATTGGATCTCAATGCAGGTATTGCCCACAAATGACAAATGAAACTAAACTTCTTCGCATGCATTTGTAAGATCTAAAATAACTTTATGGTTTGCTTTTGGCTGGTCGGTGGTGGTCTACAATACTTGACTCAAGAATGCACCCTTGTTTCCCAAGAGCCTTTGGCTGACATTGAGAAATGCCTTTGATCAAAACAGACCACAGTCTCTTTTGTTTTCTAAATAAAATTGTAGGTTCAAATCCCACAACCAACACAAAGCATTTCTCTTTAGATTTAAATTTCACATTTGAGATTTGTAGAGCTGGATAATAATAATAATAATAATAATACATTTTATTTGAAAGCGTTTGGATGGATGTAACTGGAGGGGGATACATGCAATATATGTCTAAATAGGGTTGAATGTTAACCCTAATCCTGACTGTTTCCAGCCTCTGGTCTAGAGTATGAGAAGTAAATGAATTGGTGTCTTCTGTTAAAATTTAGTGACATTTTGGCAGAGGAGATCATCCTAGATAGCTCAACAGCATGCATCTTAGGGATGCATGTTTGAATCCATGCTTGGTGACCAAGCCTGTGAACAATGATGGAAAAACCTAAAGGAAATTAAACATGGCTTTCAGGTACAATAATAATAAGAATCCTAAAACATAGTTTTAGCTCAGGGTTATGATTGGGTAAATGGAGTATCATAGAGGGGCAGAGGTTCATCAGCAAAATCTGCAATTATGGTGAAAATTGTAAAAACTTTGAATATCTCATCATCTAGAAAGTACAGCTCTTAAAAGTCTATTTGTGGGCTGCGCTGATCGTGACGAGATCGGGAGATGATGCAACTACTGTAATTATGTGGCAGCTCTATATCATGAGAATGAAAGGAGTGCACTGGGCATTGTTCTTTATAAAACCAAATGCATTATAGGAAAATGATGATACTGGTTTTAAATATTTTCCAGTTTGCAAAGGTTCAAACACAGTGAGACTCCAGTGATCTTTTTTTCTCTCTTTTGTGTGTGTTCCTTTTTCAATAGGCTTCATCCTTTTCAAACAGATCTCAGTTGGCTGCGAGGTAATATATCGGCAGATGAATAGAAATCAGAGTTAACATTAATCTATTGTCTGCATTCAGACAATATTCCGACATTATTGTTTGTATTCAGGACCTGATGATACGCCTTTCCACACATAAGCAGCTGAGCAGAGTTAAGAACCTCATCTGAAACCATCGCCAGCGCTCATCTGGAAACTTGTTTTTGGTCTTTTTATCTGCAATTTCTCAATAAAACACTCAACTGTGTAAAAGCAAGATGAAAAATCTTCTGTGGATCTGTGCAGCACTGATGGCCCTGTTTGCTACAGGTAAGATGGACCAGATGCTGGTGCAATTGTACATTTTTAGTCTTTTTAAGAATATAAAAATGTCTTCACCAAAAACTGTTTTGAGCACAAATTTACTTTCACCAGTGGTCACATCTTTGAACGTCTCAGGTTACAAACAAATTTATCACACTTTTAATTAAAATTAGCAACATTTCAGCATAAGTGTTATGAAACAGTAAGACGGTCCTGGTTTCAAATCCACTGTCTGCTCTTCCTGTGTGGAGCTTCTCTCTGGGTGATCCACAACCCAGAGAGCAGCAGTTTCTGGGGTTAGTTACTGATTCTATCTTGGCTACTGGTGTGAGTATGAGTACGAACGTTATCTGTGTTTACGCTGTGACAGACTGGTCACCTGTCCAGTGTGTACCCTGCATCTGAAGTATGTACAATGTAGTTTTAAAGTGCTTTTACTTAAATATTTGCATGTTTCACTAATTTTTTTTTTTTAATGTATTTATTTGTTTGTTTATTCATTAATTTAATCTGGATATTTCAAGGCTTTTTCTTATGACCCACCTATGACACATATACATAAACTTTGATATGTAGTTTTAACAATAAAATGCAATGAAATGATTTAAAAATTATAATAAAATAACCTGTAAAAAAAGAAAAGTACTTTTGCTTTTAATACTACAAACTACAGTCACACATGTCCAGACACTGGTGAGTAACCCCTGGCAACCAGCGGTTGCTTGGAGAAATTGTGTATTTCACAGGTGGCTGGCAAGTGCTTCCTGGAAGGCTACTGGAAGTCAGATAAACAGATTGTATAACAGTGGATTTGAATGTGTGAGTTAAATTTACGCTGTAGTTTCATCACCTCCCAATCACGTCATGATCAGCTTAGCCACACACACACAGATTTCACAAGGTGCATCTTTTATTTTCAAGACACTTTTCACAGTTTTGGCATCTTCCATGCTGTGGGTGTCCACAGTAGTCTGCTCACGAACAGAGCAACCGCAAGAAGATCTTGCACTGCATACCTCTTTGCAGCTGACCTCACCTGCTGACCGACAGCAACCACTTGCCAACCCATTCTGTTTCTTTTCCCTAGCAACCAGCGGTTGTCAGGGAGTTACCAACCAAATTAAAAATATTTGCAATCAGTGATGGCTTTTTGATTTTTTAAATTTAAATCAGTGTCATTAAATATCTACCATTAAACATGTTTTGTCTTGTAAATGTTTTTATCACATAATTTTTGTGTGTTTTGTGTAAGTGCATCATCCCACATGCACTTATCCAGCATATATGGGGCGACCGTAGCTCAAGGGGTTGGGAAGCGTATCTGTAACCGGAAGGTCGCCGGTTCGATCCCCGGGCTCTCTGTCCTGGTCGTTGTGTCCTTGGGCAAGACCCTTTACCCTGCCGCCTTCTGGTGTTGGCCAAGGGGGCCGATGGCGCGATATGGCAGCATCGCTTCTGTCAGTCTGCCCCAGGGCAGCTGTGGCTACAACCGTAGCTTGCCTCCACCAGTGTGTGAATGCAAGAGTGAATGAATAGTGGCATTGTAAAGTGCCTTGAAAAGCGCTATATAAATGCAGTCCATTATATATAACTAGAAAATTAGAAAAAAATGACTTAACACCATCAGGAAACTGAATGAGTTATCTGATTTATGTTTGATAAATTTTCCAGTAACTTGTGGTCATAACTTCCTGAACAGTTTCTTGAAATTTCTCTTCCTCCTTGGTTCACAGGCAAATCGCTGACTTGTAACACATGCACAGCGGGTTTTGGACCTAACTGCTTGTTCAGCTCCACTGAGAGCTGCAACAACACCCAGTTCAGTTGCTACACGGGAAAAGTGGGTGAGTAACACGAATCAGCAGGTTGATTCTGTGAATTCTTACCTGAAATAAAAGGACTTGAAGAATTCTGTCTGCACATCAAACACATTGCTACAGGTACATTCCAGAGTTAAGAAGCTTGGAAAGAAAAGCGTCTGAGAAGCTTCTTCAGTTCTGAACTGTACTAAAGAAGCTTCTCCAATGAGAGGTGAAACCTTAACTTCCAGAGTTAAGGTAAAGGCATGATGTCTGGTGTTAACATAGACTGTATATAAAAGATGGTCAACACCACCTGGATATCACCCAATATCCTCTTTGATTCCAAACAGGGATCATAATTTATAAACTGCCTGCTGTATTCGCTATGATTTGAAATTATCACCAAATTTACCTATATATTTATTGTAATAAAAGTCTATTAAATTATATTTCAAACATACAATATATATGCAGGACTTGGGTTTTTGTTTATTAAAATCATAAATGGTTTGTGTGTATATGTGTGTGTATATTGTGTATACACATTAGATGCCAAACGTGAGTTGTATCCTTTTTTAAGATTCAACATTTTAGAAGTTTATTGTCATATACACCGCAAAACAAAAATGGTCACGCTGAGCAATGAAATGCTTACTTTGCATGTTCCCTTCACACAAATAAATAAACAACTAACTAAAATAAATAAATAAATGAACTTATCTCTAAGCATAGAAAAAATAATAAATAAATAATGACGAGTGACATTTAATGGCAATAAATTGAATCTAATCTAATCTAAAGACAGAAAATATTTCAAATAAACTGTGAGCTGTGTGGTGGAAGTCAAAGCAATAATCTAAAAATAGATTATAAAATGTAATGAATTAAGACTTTTAAAGGTGAAACCTCATTTTCAGTCTATTTTCTTAAGGTTTTCTTCCATCTGCTGGTCAGTTTTTAGTTTCTTGCTCAGTGAAGCAAGTTTTAGTTTCAGCCTAAGTGGAGTAAAAGCATGAAGAAAACAGTGAAGAAAGTGTGTTACTGCAGAGAAAAAGGAGAAATGTTCATGTTTCACAGCTGGTCATACCTGCTTTGCTAGCAAACAGGAGCAGAGGTAACCATGTTTTTTGTCTTACTCATGGGTGCATTTGTTTATTTCATGCAGTACAGTGCATCTGTATCAACGTGGGTGAGGTAAACTGGGTGTGTATAAAATAATGAATTCATTACTAATGAAATATTCCATGAAATAGGTGTTTCTATCGAAATTACTATAATTAATTAAGGATATTTTATTTTGTATGGATTTTGGTGCTCCTTGTTAAAGCACTGGTAATCTTTGTATCACAATCAAAAAGTTCCTATTCAGTTCCTTTTTGAACAACCAGGACAAAAGTAAACTGGATTATTGGATCATTTGTATCTGGATTACACCTGTTTGAACAACCAGGTCAAGAGGTTACGTGCAGGGTGCGGGTTAAGTTAAGGTTAACTTAGGAATGTGGTTGTGAGGCTGCACATAGCCACGTCTGCGTGATGTAAAACTATGAAGAGAATCCACGGGTAGTGGGAGAAATTCACCTTTAGAAGAAATGCTTTAAGAAGTCAGGTGAAGAAAACAGGATGTTTTGGTTGAAGAAATGATTAAAAACAAGAGGTAGACGTTTGAGTCCTCTGTTAACCCAACTGTAAGTACTTATTTTAAATAAAATTGTTATTTGCCCCTTTGTTTAGGTTTAGACAACACAACCCGGTAGGGTAAGCTTTACCACAAAATGTGGCTTGAATTCAACTCAGTTCAATTCAGTTTTATTTATATAGCCGAAAATCACAACAGTCACCTCAGGGCATTGTAAGACAAACACCCTACAACACAAGTTTGGGTTCTAATAAACCATATCACAACATTAGCAGACCAGCAAATAACAAAACAGAGAACCAGTCATAGAGATCTGATTTCAGAAACAAATCTGACCTCCATCTTTAGACTTCTTTAGGCAAAAACAATAGGGACATGAGTGAGGACACTGGGTTTTTGTGCATCTGCAGTGACAGTGTTACTTCCCTGTAGCTTTCTCCTACTGAGTTGTTAATTGTTTCCTAGACCTGTGTAAGGCTGTGGAGCGTGAAAAACCTGTACTGCAAGCACAGATCAGGGTGTGGCTGGCACGAAGAATAATTACTTCATCCTGTATGTCTGACAACCCCATCAAAAATTGCGGTTTGCATGAAACCTTGAGTCATTCCAGAAGATGTTCTGACTGGTTGTGAAACAAGCAGTTTGGATTTAGTTACACAACGTTTAAATGTGCCACAGCAACAACAGCAGAGTGTCCCACAAAGATTAAAGTCTGCTCCAGGCTGTGTTGTTACTAACTCCACCTTCAGCTACAGCCTTCCAATACTGCTGTGTTCACAGTTTAATGGAACAAGACTGTGGCGGTGCAGAATAACTGGTGCTTTATTTCAAGTCCTATGCATCATCGCCAGACTTTGCTTTCAGTATGGGAGGCATGTCAGGGGGATTCAGGAGATCCTGACAGTGTTTTTTCTACCACCTGAAGTCAGCAGCACATCACCCCCATTGCACACAGTGTGAAAGAGTATTGCTTCCTCCTGAGTCACCTGATGGTTTGCCAAAATCAATTTGAGGCCACTTGCCCTCTATCCCCTACCCCGAGATTAACTTGGTGTGGGACCCATGGGTGCTTTCTCAATAGTTTATTGTCAGGAACAATTTGCCTTAGGAGACCCTACCAGGGGTAAATTAGCCCTGACAACAAACCTCCTGAAATCACTGGAACGCACAAAGCCCTCTCACACGATAAGGCGGTGATTCACTGAGATTTTGTCCCAAAACCTTTGTTTTTTCTTACATACCCCTCCAATATCTTACAATTCCAAGGTAATTGGTGGCTGTAGCTCAGGTGGCAGAGCAGGTCAGCTACTAATCAGAAAGTCGGTGGTGTGATCCCAGGCTGCCTCCTGGCTGCATGCCAAATCTTGTTGGGCAAGACACTAGTCCCATGTTTGCCTACTGGTGGAGGTCAGAGGGCCCGGTGGCGCCAGTGTCTAGCAGCCTTGCCTCTGTCAGTGCGCCCCAGGGTGGTTGTGGCTACAATGTAGCTTGCCATCACCAGTGTGTGAATGACTGAATGTAGTGTAAAGCGCTTTGGGGTCCTTAGGGACTAAGTAAACCGCTATACAAATGCAGGCCATTTACCATTTTAATTGTTCATAATTTCTTACTTTTATTTGAGCCTAAATATTTCACAATGAAAACATTAAATAAGGTTGCAGCTGCTCTCATGTCACAAGAGATCGCCAAGCAGGTTTAAGGCATGATCGGCTTTCTGAGCCACCGTAAAGTGGATTTATGTTTCCAGCTGCACTCAAGCCTGCAATTTTTCACATGCCAAACAAATATAAAAAGCACCACACTATGAAGCAAATATATAAGTTAAAATACAAAAATGCTGAAAGATTAAAACAGTGGTTACTATCCAGCAATCTGCAACCATTTTTTCTGATTGTCTTTATTTAAATGTATCCAAAAGGGCAAATCATTCAGAATCTCAGAACAACCTTACACAACTTAGACTTCAGTGGAATAAAGTAGAATCTGAGAATAATCTGTAAAAATCATGCTTGTTTTTCCTCTTTTTAGACTTTGACATCAGTAAGTGGATGACTTTACAAAATCAGGGCTGCGTGTCTTCGTCTCTCTGCAACCAAACAGAAAAAGGATCCCTGCTGGGAATCACCTACACCCTCACTAGGAAGTGCTGCACCACCGACCAATGTAACGGAGCTTCATCTGCTCACCTTCCTCTCGCCGCTGCATTGGGCGCATGCCTGGCAGCCGTCTGTAGCCCGTGGGCCTTCTGAAGGCAAAAACAAGCAGCAAAAATAAAAACTGTTTTCTTCTTTCCCAAAAGGTTGGTTGTGTTCATCTGGAAGTAGCATTGTCAGTGGGAGAAACTTTGCGTCACTCATTCAAGTGACTTCTTCAGTCTAAGCTGACTGCATGTTTCCCCAATCTTATAAACAGTACCTTCGCACAATGACTGAAACTGTAACCCCCTGAATGAACAATGTGCCGTGAGGTCGATTCATTGATCATTCATATGCAAATTCCCATGACCATTGATCAAAAACCACTAATCAATTCAATTCAATAAAACTTTATTGATCCTGAAGGTTGACCCCAAAGGAAATTGGGTTGGGAAATTCACAGAGAGTTGGGGAATGGCTACATCCAGATGAACAGTCAATCTTTTGGGATTTACTTACCTGGATGACTGAGCATGCATCAAGACATAACTTCTTCTTTGTTTTTAATGCAGGGTTTTGTTTTGTTTCTTTACTTTGTTCATTGACTAAACTTCTGTATTCTGTGCAGAATATCTGTTTTACTGCACTTATGATGTAGCGCAGGAAATGAGTGAATACACAATAGAAAAGATGTAATTAGTATTAACAGTTAGCATTTTAAAGTCCATGAAATCTGTTGAACAAATACTAAAAGGTGTTTGTGCTCCGAATTACCTTTTGAGAAATTGATTTTAATTTTTTCCTGTGAATGCTTGTGACGTTTTAGATAATTGGCTGGAGAGTTGCTGTTGGAACAAAAAAACCTGATAAACTACATTCCTGCATGTTCCTTTTAAGTCAATCCATTGTTTAAATGTTGCACATTGTTTTCTCTAAATTCACCTGACACACGCACACGTAACTCGGACCTAACCTAGTTATTTTAAGAAGACTTGTGTGAATGATGAATAATTTTTGGAAAGCGACAATTGTCTTGGGTGCCTTCATCGCAGCAGGTAAGTTACAGAAAGCATCAAAATTAAGAGGTTGGGGTTTTTTTTTTTAGCAAGTGGTGGATTCCCAAACTGCTTTTAAAATACCCGTAACATCACAGCATAATATTTCAGTTTTTATTTTGGATGTTGGACCAGAGACCACCAGCAGTCCCAGGAAATTCAAAACATCCCAGATTTTAGAATTAAAGTAAGAAAATAGATGACTTATATTGACTATGAGTGTTATGATGATTTCTGATATGAGGTTCAGTTCTACGGTGGTGATCGCAGGGGATGATCGTTCAGCTCTTTAATGGCAGATTTAGCGTGGGTGTGGGTATGTGTGTGTGTGTGTGTGTGGTTCAGTCTTATGGACGCACACTCTCATTGAACCCACATAAACTGCTCCCGAGCATAACTTGTGATTCACACTGCCTCCCTGAACACCATTTTTCATCCCAGTCAAACATTACTCACAAAACGGTCGCGCCCTCTAGTGGCGAGGCAGAAAACTGCATCACAGCCCTGCCTTCAGAACAATGAGATAATTATAATTATATGATTATTAGGGTCACATTAAGAAAGAAAATATGCCCTGTGTAGATGAGTCACGAAACAAATTAATCAGCTGTCTTATCGTGTCTCGTGATTCAGCATACATCCTCTTTACTGCACTGATATCTGCACATCTGTCCACCGACCAGCCCTTCCAAGTTTGTGTGGTTTTTCTTTCCTTCTGACCAGATCTGGCTTTCTGCGTCATCCCTTGAGCATAAATGTACATGTCAACACGTTGTTTCTATGTCCTAAAAGACAAATATTTCACATTGTAACTAACACTTATTCTGAAGTACGATTCCACCATCTCATATACACTTTCAGTTTGTCTTGAAACCTCTGTAATCTCCGTCTACGTTTTTCTCAAAATAGAATTTCAGGTTTAATCTCAAAATTTCTACTTTATTCTCAACAATATTTTTTGTTGTAGATGACTGAGATACACGGGCTGAGATAAGAGAACTGTAAGTGACCCAACTTAAAAGTACCTGAACTTTTAGGTTGCGGCTATAAGGAAATGATTGTTCCTGAACATCGATGTTCAGGGGAGGGAAAAAAGCCAGAAATCAGCTTTGGTCCTGTGGACTTTACAGTTGATTCCTTAAAAAGTTCCTCATCATTTCTCAACGAGGAAACATATCTTCTAATCATTTAAGACTAAAAACGCAAAATAAAAATTTAATAATTAAATAACAAACAAGTAATAATAATAATAATAATAATAATAATAATAATAATAATCATTTCTTATACAGAACTTTTTAAACAAAGTTATAAAAGCGCTTTACAGAAAGACATTTAAAAAATAAAATAAAATCACAGAAAAGGTTGGGCTTTTAAAAAGTAATTATTAAAAAGTCTTTTTGTTAAAGAAAATTTTAAGAAGAGACTTTAAAAGTGATAAAGTAGTTAAAGTAGTTGAATTCTTAGATTGCACAAAGACAACATAAGTTTAAAAACTACTCCATTATGGCATTCTGAATGAAGCCACTTACCATTATGGGTCTATTTTGCTCTCAGTTGTCTGATCTTTTACTTAACTGTATTTCTTTCATTGTGGAACCTTTTACTTGTAAAATACATTTTTTTGTGATGTATTTTTTAATTTGTTTTTGGGGAAATGCTTCCTCCACTATTAACAGAGGCAAACAGATGAAACTGTGGACTGACTGAAACCTGATCCCTCTGCTGTTTCCCCCCCACTTCACAGCACAATGCCTGACCTGTCGTCAGTGTCCCATTGGCATCTTTGGAACATGCTTCCTATCAAAAGATGTCACTTGTACTAATACAAATCAGAGCTGCTTCACAGGAGATGCACGTAAGGAAACTTTTTTTCCTCTATTGTGAAGATATTCAGACAGAGAAAGCTCAGAACTGAGGAAACACATAAGGAAAAACAGAAATACTTTCCGTCTTTGTTCGAATGACAAAGGTTGATTGAACAAAATCAAATATTTCAGGTGAAATTATTACATTAAAAATTTAGGGTTGCCTGTCAAATACTAAAGCTCAGTACAAAACAGAGATACATCTTTGGGTGTGCAGCAGCTCCGTGTTAAAAAAAACAAAACCAAAAAACTTTAGCCAAAGAAAATTTTAGTCAGATCAGAAAACTTGACGTCGTATGGAAGCTTGTTTCCACCACTGAATAACCTGAATAACTTATTGCTATCAAAAAGGCACAAAAATTGGAGTAATTATCTGTAAATTTTAACAAAATTACTGTGGCGGAAACAAACGTCCACACCAGGAACTATTTGAAAATATTAACACAGTTACCATTTCAAGAGGCAGATGTCATAGTCACTTGCCAATAATTATTTAAATGCCTCCAAGCAACTTATGCATTCCTTTTGTTCACACCCAGAGTTCATACCGCCTGAAAGGAACTGGAAGATTGGCAGTTTCCATCCCCTGGCTCCTTTAGTCACAGTGTATAGGCTACTTGAGCCCCGAAGTTGTCCCCGATGTATCCATCGGAATTTGAGTGTGTAAATGTTTGATGTGCTTAGATACAACTTTGGTAAGACTCAAAACTAAAGGGACCTTGATGATAACATAACAAACCTTAACTAAAAATAACACAAGAAATAAAAAATACAATATAAAATGCTGTGTCACTGGTTCAGCCCCCTGACAAAATGCTACCATGGGACAGTCTGAACCTTTGAAACAGTCTACATTAATTAAACAAACTAGGTTCCCTTTAAAGTTATAAGGTTTCAGGCTGTGGAAGACAGAAGGTTCAGCTGATAATCAGCCGGTATTAACTGAAAGTTTTGCACTTTTATTTTAAAAAACGTTTCCCAGAAGGTTTATGAAACAGAACAGCAGGTGCTGTTTTAGGGAGCAGATAAAACTGCGCTACATATTTACTCATCATCTGCTTCCGGTCCTTGCAGTGTTCAGCGCTGCTGGGGGGCTGAAGCTGCACACCCGCGGCTGCCTGGAGTCGGATCTGTGCGGGGCGTCGCTGAACGGCTCCATCCTCAGTGTGGCCTACAGCACCTCTTTCCAGTGTTGTAACACAGACGTGTGTAACGGAGCCACTTCCATCCAGCTCCCACTCACTGTGGCTCTCTTTGCTGCTCTCCTGGCCTCCCTGTGGAGCTTCTGGGAGATGTAGTTCTTTGTGATATGCCTCAATACTCAAACTGCTTGAATCCATAGTTAATCAGTATATTATCTCCTGTGATTTATCCTGTTTGCTTTGAAATCAAACAATAATTGAAATGAAATTTAATAAATAAATAGCATCAGTGTGGCTTCTTTCTCTGGTCTTCTGATTAAAATTTGCATACTTATAATAGAATTTAAGGAGCCTGGATTATTCAGAAGTTTTTTTTCTTATAAAAATGCCTACAGACAATACTAATTAGATCTTAAACTTTACATTGAGTTCGCTATAAGATGTTTTTTTTTAGGTGAAATCTTTACTAAATAAAATAATGTGCTAAAAAAACAGCAGGAACATTTCCAAATATTGAAAATATTTGAATTTTTTAAATCTAAAAAGAGATCCTGCACAACTTCAGTGACAACTCCATATTAATGGTCTTTAAAAAATACATTTACTGCTGTTAAGTATAACAATCTTACTCCAGGTTCTTTTTAATTTTCTTTGTTTTGTTTTCTGTTGCCTGTTAAATCTGTTAATTTATAATAGGGAAACACATCGCTACATCCAGTCTTGCGAAGTGTGGTATGGAAAAAAAAATCCAGTGCCAAATTTGTTGACCTTTTATCCATGTCGTCTGTTTAACCGATAAAAATCATGAATAATGGTGGTGGTACAATCCCATCATAGGAAATTTGAAAACGCAGCTGTTTCGTCCACACGTAAACGGCGTTTCGAATCAACGAAAATGGAGATTTTTTTTTAAACTCTTTTTTTTTGCGTTTACGTGTGGACGAGGAATACAGAGTTCGTCACGCAACGTCAAAGGTATGTGCCTTTTTTCACGTCATGCTGAGCGCCACGTTATTGTTTACATGAGATGAATTGCAGAATGGCAGATAGAGACATAATACTGTTAATCTGACTATCTTCAGTTTTTACACGCTTACAATACACACGCAGTTACATTTAGAAAGGCAGAGGCATCAAGGTGATTATTTTACGTGTAGTTGTTTCCCCCCCCATGTGTAATAATATTCAACATTGCTATCAATACATTTTTCAAAAAATGCTTCTCTGTGCAAAATGGGTTTAAGAACATAAACAGCTGTGGGAGACTGTTTGTCCGTGATTTGAACAGCCCAGCGCTGCTCCCGACACAGGGAAAACCAATTCTGCAGGTGAAACCAAAGGGAAGATATGCTTCACCATATTTTCTAGTCTTTGGCTTAGAATGAAGTTGGTTTGGAAACATATTCAGCTATGCTTCATCTCCTGCTTTGCGTTTCTGTGGGCGCCCCGTGCTGGCAGTGTCCAAGCGTTTTGGTTCCCCCCCCCTTTCATACCGCCCCCACACTTTGGGATGGTCTGGGTTAGAAGAAGTTAATCCATTCACGCATGGGTCACTTATGCATAAACTACAAAATAGTAAAGTTAGCATCTCAACTGTTGACTAATCATGAATGGGTGAAGGCTTTCTTAAGGATCATATAAACAGTGTGAATCAGCAGGTTTTTCTCTTTTGGGCTTGGAGTGTTTCTTTTGTAAGGATGACCTGTGCTGTGGCATCCTAATCTCTCAGAAATAACCAGATACAGTTTAGAGCAGAGTACTGTTTTTGGTTTTGTTTTCCCCACAGATGGTTTTACATCCCCACCTGACTTTCCATGACTCATGAATGCCGACCAGTGAATTGCAAGAAAGTCTACAGCACAGGGACACTTTTTTTTAGTATTCGTTTCAACCCCATTTTACCTTCTGATCTGCCTTGATTCTTCATGGCACACATTCAACAAGATGCTGGAAACATAACTCTGAGATTGTAGCTCATATTGATATGATAGCATCACACAGCTGCTGCAGATTGGTCAGCTGCACATCCATGATGTGAATATCCTGTTCCACCACATCCCCAAGGTGCCCCATTGGAGTGAGAGCTAATGGCTTTGGAGATCATTTGAGTACAATGAACCCACTGTTCAATAAACCAGTTTGAGCTGACATTACATTTATTAATGAACTCCCTGAGGTCAATGTGAAACAACCCCAGCTACGAGATTAATCACATAAAAAAGGAAGTGTCCCACTTGCAAAGGGATAAAAACCACATTCCAAAGCTGGGGCCAACCGTGCCACAAATCATCTACCCTCAACATATAGACAACATCAACAGGGGACAGTTGTCCTCACACACCCAGCACTCTCTACAGAGTAGGACCACAGTCACCCCGGCCTCAGGAAGCCAACTCTGCAGCATATAGTAGGCTCTGGCCTGCAAAGACAGAAAATATAACAAGAAATTCAACTGAATCTTAATTATATAACTAACAGAATGGCTGCTATAAACATTTTAATCTAAACCATTGTAAGTCTGGACTAAATAACATACCAGAGTGACAGGAAATATAACAGCAGTTTGGAATATAAGTGTACTTGCGCGTGACTGTTATCAAAACACCTGGCTTCAATTAACCCAGCCCACAACAACTGTGAAACACACACAAAAAACCACTCTTAAATTAGCTCCCATTTCCCACAGCAAATTTGAGGGTGAGTTAATATGCAGGTGATACCAATCTACCACATCACATGACTGTGGAAAAATCCCAGCAGACCAGCAGTTTCTTAGATACTCAAACCAGCCTATCTGACACCAACAACAATTCCATGTTCAAAGTCACTTAAATCACCTTCTTCTCCTAATAGCTGATTAAATATTTGCTGTTAGTCAGCAGCTGAACGGTGGGAAAGTGGCTGGTGAGCACAGTGCACTTCAGACAGATTATTTTTAATTTCTTCTCCTGTGAATTATTGTCAACAAACTTAACAACCAATAATCATTCAGTATTATAGGATTTGTTTTGTTAGTAATGTATACACCTGTTGACTTAAACCCCTTTGCTTAGTGTTTTTAAGTGAAGACAGATCATATAATCTCTTAATGTACCCCGGTGGTGCTGGCCCCATTTGGCCTCCATGGACAGACACTGAATCTGGAAAAAGCTTTGGCTATTAGTGTAAAATGATCCATGGATGGAGAACCCAGCAGGACACTCCTCTTTGTATTTACTCTTTACTCTTTAAACTAGACTCAGTTTTCATGTCATGTTTATTATCTAACAAAAGAAAGCTCAATAACCCCCTTGTCATGGTCCTGGGTCATTTTGACCCAACGTTCTTTGTTTCCTTGTGTTTCTGTATCATGTAAAGTTCATTTGCTGTTCTTGGAATTATTCTATCAGTCCTAAATTGTTCAGATTAGTTTATTGGGTTTCCCCTCCGTGTGTGTTATTCCATGTCTCCCCAGCTCATCATGTCTGTGCTCTCCCTCGTGCTCCTCAGTGGTTTTCTCTCCAACTCTGGTCTGCGTCTTTGTGTATTTCCTGTTTTATTGTGAAGGGCTGTGTCTTATGTCAGTGTATTGAGTTTTGCTTCCCCATGGTCTCGTCATGTCTGATTGTTCCCAGCTGTGCTCTCCTTCTGTGGCTCATTCCCTTGTTATCCCTCTGTGTATTTAAGCCTTGTGTTTGCCTGTATTAGGTCCTGGTTTGTCTGTCTCCTGTGTGAACCCTGTTGGACTTCTCCATGTTCCAGGTTTTTTTTGTTCCTCTGTATTATTGTTTTGTAGCTGCTCCCAGTTTAGGCTTTGTTAAATTTAGTTCCCTGCCATGCTCTACTTTTGTTTTCTGCTTCACCTTGCCCTGGAAATAAACTCATCCAGTTACTCAGTTATCAGTGCTTGCACTTGGGTCCACACTTCTCATCTCTTGACGATCTGCCGTGCAGATCTTGACAGATTGAACTCTCTCTCCAAAGACACACAAAAGGTGTTAAAAATTACCTTAAACGGGATTTTTAGAAAAACAAAGTAACAGAAAAGACACGAAAGATGCAAAAACACAACAATGTGCAAAGACACTCCAAATACAAAAGAATTGGAAAAAGACACACCGAACCATTAACATCTGCAGAACAACATCAGCAAGCCGCAACAAGAACACAAGCAGTCAGACACCCACAGCATAAACTGGTAATAAAGAAACACAACGCAAACCTTGAAATGAAAACAACACCAAAAAGAGAAAAATAGCAGAAAGAGATGCAAACTAAACACAAATACATGCAAAACATCTGTCAAAGAACACAAAAGCACATCTATATGAGATGCTGCTCAGTCATAAAAACATGCAAAAATAAAAGCAAATGCACAGAAAAAACACAACCAAACCATATTGTGGCAAACTTCAGCAAAGTAGAAGATGTAGAGCTTTATTTTAGACCTGCAGTTCCTGTGTTCTTTACACTGCTCAGCTACAGAAATGCAGTTTTATTAGGAATATCCAAGAACAGCGGTCAGAGGTCATTAACGGGTGCAGTAGTCTCAGTCATGGTGTCCATTGCTGGCCACACTCAATACAGAACAAACAGCTGCAATAATGTTATACATTAACAATAACATGTTAATGTATAACATGTTATTGTTAATGTATAATAGATCATTAACTTGTGAATGTCACGTGAACAGTCCCATGAGTCTTTGGGCTAGTGGCTCCTCCCCTTAGCCCGCTACAATATTATAGACTGTATTATAAAGAGACACAAAATGACCAAATAAGACTGCTAGCAATGGTAGAGCTGATGAAAAATTAGAAAAACAACCAAAATAGACCAAAAATTTAAAAAGCACATTATTATCAATTCTGTCTCACTAAAACGGGATTGTTTTGCTGAAAAGTAAAGCAAAAAACTCTACATGCTACTATCTAGTGTAATAAACTGCTCAGCTGGGTAAAGATGAATAAACATTGATGACACTGGTACAAAAAATAAATAAATAAATAAAAAAAAAAACCTTTCTGGACAAGAATTGAACTGGAATGTAAGAAATCAGCTTTTAAGAACGCACTTTAGTGCTTCCCAGAGTTATACATCTCAACATCATTAGAAGAGAACCTGTGAGTCAAGGCTCTGTGGTCAAACTGCTGAAAAGAAACCACACTGAGTAAGTCCAGTAACAAGATGAAAGTTTCCAGGAACAAGAAAAGTAAATTAATGGGAATTAAAACAATTGACATCTGTTTCCTGTCTTATTTTGATAGTCAGTTTTGCTTCTTGGTTCCTTAGCTGAATTTTGTTCCCAAGGTGTCTCCACTCTTACCTCATGTGTGTATTTGAGTCCTCAGTTTCCCTCCTTTCTTTTATCACATCATTATCAGTCCTCCCCTAATGCTATGTCCTCTCTCGGCCGTCCTGTGTTTCTTTGTAGTCAGTTTCCTAGTTTACTTAGTTTTGTATTTTGTATTGTTTGAGTTTGTGAGTACAGCAATGAAGCTGCTTTGTTGAGTTTATGTTCAGTCTCCAGAGTCCTGCATTTGTGTTCACTCCCAGGCTACCACACAGCAAGCCTGTGATACTTGGTCTCAGCCAGCCTCAGTAACGGAGCTGAGACGAAGAAGCAAACACGTTAAAACCATCACAGATGGCGTCCGTGTGGCATGTTTTGAAAATGCAGAAAGCTTTGAATATGGACAGAAATCAATTAAAATTAGTGCATAAAAGAAGTAAAGAGCAAATAAAAGAAGAAATAGTGAATTATGTCAGCATGTGCACAGTGAAAAATTTAAAGGATTAAAGTTGAGAATAGTTGTTTTAAAGCAACATGAAGATTGTGAGGCAGCACGGTGCTGCAGTGGTCAGCGCTGTTACATCACAGTAAAACGGATGTTGTCTCCATGCCTGTATCAGTTCTCTCTGGGACAGTTATCCTTTAGAAAACTTACAAATCAGTCCAAAAAACAAAAATTATCAGAATGCAGAAAATGTAACAACTTATACTCAAAATTTCTGGAGACACGACCTCCAGATTTTCTGTGGATTGTGAGTAACACCTTCACCTCTAGGGGGCAGCATTTTACAAGTGGCTGGTAAAACTTGTCAGAATTAAATGAAGCAAATAAAAACTTTTGTGACAAGAAACTTTTTAAAAAAAACCAAGACAACAAAAATCTGTGAAATGTGAAATATGAGGACTGTGATCCTGAATGTGTTAATTTGAAAGGAGATTTAATATTTACAGCAAGTAGAGTGTTTTCTGTAAGTTATCTTTTCAGTTTGGCCCCCAAGGTGCTAATTTTACATACATATTTACAAGTTGTTGTTATTTTCAGAAATAGCAGGAAAATCCAAAAACTTCTGTAAAATAAGGTAAAACAAACAGGCTGACCAGATCCCCAAATCTAAATGTGGGGTGGAATAGGTTTGTAGACCTTACTAATGCCTTTTGTGTTTAATGTTAAAAAGAAACTCGCGTTTTTTTTCCCAGAAAACACCCAAAGGAGCCTGCATGATTCAGAAAAAATAATTTTTGAGACAGATGAAACCAAAACAAGCTCGTACAATGGGAAGAGAAAAGCATGGAGACGGAGAGAAACGGCTCATGAACTGAAGCATATAATCAGTAGTGATGTGCGATACCACTGGTTTCCTTTCTGATGAATTCAGAGTGGTATCGATGATACTGATCCGATACCGATACTCTGTACAAAAACTTAATGTTTCATTGTATTTCATAATACAATATATAACTGTATTATGTACCGGTAATCGGAATAATATAGCTTCATAATGATTACAGGACATCAGACTACTTGTTCATATTGCTTAATAATGTAGAATTATCATGCATAAATAAAAAATCTGAAGTTTTGTGCTATTTGAACACCTTGCCTGCCTGCAGCACTAAAGGACTCCGCCAGAGACGTCTGACTCCCCTAGCAGCACCTGTCCCTCTCCTCCTCTTCAGTTCGCCTCAACATAAGCTCGTCATATTCTGTGATATGATTTACTCTGAGGTGTTTGACTAGGTTAGTGGTGTTGCCACAACACCTCACTGTCTTGCCACATGTATCGCAAACCACATCTCAGTCGTTTGTGGAGGTAAAATACGTCCACACGTGACTTCGTTCACGCTCTGCGTGAGTGCGCAGGCCAGTAGTTTGCATATGACCGTGAAAGGCAAGAGGAAGTAGTTCCTTCCAATTTAGACAATCCGAATGACATAGTTTCTTTCCACGGTGTTCCTGTTAATGAAAAACTACAAATTTACCCCAAAGTACTAAAATATCGATATTGATGAGAATCGATTCTAGAACATAAATTACTGGTATCGGAAGAATCGATATTTCAATATCGATCCGCACACCACAAGTAATCTGTTAAACATGGTGGAGGTATTATTATGTCATGGGCTCGCATGGCTGTCAGTGAAACCAGATCACTTGTGTTTATTGACAATGTGACTACTGATAGAAGGAACGGGATGGGCTATATTCTCTGCTCAGATTGAGCCAAGTGCTGAAAAACAGGTCAGACAGGCTTCACAGTGAAAATTGTTAATGAGCCAAAACAAACTACTAAAGAACCCCAGGAAATTTTCAAGGCAGAGAACTGGGATATTTTTGCAATGGCCAACTCAGTCACAAGCATGCTTTGCAGTTTTTAACAATGTGAGCACAATAATGTATGAGCCTCTTAAAATCAGAGACTGAGCATCAACTAAGCACGTTTGTTTAAACCAGGGTCTATAATATGTGAAACATGTCAAATGTATCCCTCATGAATGATATCAAGTCATCTTGGCCCACAAACAACATTCCTGTAACAAAGTAAAAGCCGCAATCAGTTTTTTGGCAGGGATTTTTATATATCCTTTATTTATGCAGTTAAAAAATCTCGTTCACATTAAAAATGTCTTTTTTTAAGAGTAATCTGGTCGAGAGGGCAGCAGAATTGCAACAAATATAACAATAGTTCTGTAAACATATTTTAAGTGGACAAAGGACACGATTGGTTATAATGTAAGTACAATAACACAGAGTTATAAAGATACTTGAAAACAGGCCATTTTTAAATTTGATATATAAAAAATCTGTAAACCCTTTTCACCGAAGTCTATTTACCAACATACATAAAGATGTTACACGTAAAAAACACGCGGAAACATTGGAAATCAGTTTTTGGCAGGCGATCGCAAGGAAGGCTGAAAAATGTGAAAGAGGGGATCAACTTTTGGACTTTTAACTGTATTTTCGTAAGTTTTACAGCTTTTCCTATTGATAAAGTCTGCATTTTAATCAGATGTTTAAGGTTTGATATAAAAATCCGCTGTGGTTGTGCACAGAGGCAAAACTACAAAATCTACAACCCTAACTGTATATGGGACAGTCAGACACATCAGCCACCGCCCCATAACCAGTGCCTTTAACGCGTCTCCCCAAAGCTGCCAAGTGCTCTTCTCATGGTGGCTGTTACGTAACACGCCGCCTGCTCCAAGCTCAGCTCTCCGCGGTGACTTTTCTGTGCTTTTATTTGCTGCTTTGAAATAAACGTTCTTTAACGTGAATAAACAGACCGCTCCTTCATACGACGGCCGCTTTTATTCGCTGAGAGCACAGCCCGTCATGCACCACCAGGAAATGGAGGAGGATGATGATGATGATTGTGTCGCTGCAGCCAACGGACGCGCGCACACACACACGCACTCCGCAGCAGAACTGGGAGGAGAAACCAGCAACAGGCAACGAGAACTTCGAGCACTGTGAGGTTAGAAGCTCTACTGACTCTAAATTATGTGAATTTTGAGCTTCAGGAGCGCACGGCATGTGTGGATTTACTTTGTGACGCCCGTGGAGCTGCTACATTGTCGCGTTTGTCACTTTAGTATTTAGTATTGTGTAGCGGAAGATGGGCTGGGCTCCCCGCGTTTGCGGTTGTTTCTGGCTCAGAAAAGGCGACTTTGCGCTCGATCGGGCTTCGCGTTAGAAACTTTTTAACGCCCGTGTCTCTCTCTTTATAGGTTTCGTGCAGCTACGGGTGAAGATGAGCGACGCCGGTCAGCCCAAACTTGAACTTTTCGTGAAGGTAAGAGAGTGAATGGGCGCAGAGAAGGAAAGCATCACACCCAGAGAGTGACGCGCACACGGGCGACATTATGTGCCCTGAGTTTATTTAGTGGGCTGAGCCGGTCTGCTCGGGCTTCTTTTATCTTATTGTTTCATCAGCACGCTCAGTGTGTTTTCTATTACATGCTGATAACCTGTCTCTGACACCTGCACGGTCCTTACAGCTGACTTCAAGCCACCTTTATTTTATCTTTTATTTTCACGCAGTATTTGTTGTAATAGTGACGTCAATCAGACCCCCCTCTGCTGACTCACCGGGCTTATAAACCACTGTAAGGCTAATCTAATTAAACGCACATTAAGATAACAGCCAGCCGACTTTAGTCTATATTTAGTATGTTGGCCAGGCAGGCTAATCCCATTTTCTTTGAGTCAAAAACAGGCAGTAACATACTAACCAGTGTGGCTCACTTCACACATAAAGATTTCTCTGTGTGAACATGTGCACCACCCTGTGCTTCCCACCCCCACCTTCTTCACGGTGAAAGATGCTGTTGTAACTTCTCTAAATTGACCTCTTAAATGTAGTTTCTCGTGAACTGTGGTTAACAACACTAGGCGGTTGCCTGATGAGCCACGTTTCAGATCCTAAAGATCAAAACTAGCACGCCCTACAGCAGTAAAGAAGTTAGGGGTGGGTGGGTCAATCCACGTTTACATTTCAGACATGAAAACCGAAAGGTGTGTTTTGTTGCTCTAAAAATTTTAATTTCTTCATAATGCCTTGTTTTCCCCTAGTATCAGTACTAGTATTGGCAATATTTACCCAATATTTACTTAAGTATCGATACCAAAATTTGCCGTATGGCTCGGCAGTAACAGAAGTAACATATGCTGCATCTCAAGCTTCAGGTAGTTTCATTTTGGGGATTGTTTTTGGAGCTGATTAATGATTGGGTCTACAAACTGTGTTATAGTGTTTAAAACAGCCTTGTGCAGACTAAATAATCATAGTTTGTTTCATTTATGCAATAATTATATTCCAATTTATCCGATAGTGGGAAAATTACTGCTGTAAAGACAAATCAGACAAGCAGATAAACTCTGTACATTTGCGATTTAAAAGGCAGAAATTAGAACTTTATTTCCATCATACCAAAAAACCCCGAATTTCTTTTTTGTTTAACAGCAGCTATTCCATCCTGCTCAAACGCCTTCACTTTCAGTTGTCGATTCGAGTTCTTTGAGGAAATGTGATGTGTGGTGATGTATATTTCTCTTTGTTTTGACTCAGACATCCTGTGTGCTGACTTTGCAGGTTGGTTTAAGGGTGAAAAACTAAGGTGCACGTTTCTGCATCAACAGTATGCGTACTGTAACCAAATGTGCGGCCAAGATTTTAAGGCTTTTCTTTGCGTTTTTGGATCGCTGACCTGAAGAAACACAGCAGATTTTCCAGCATTTTATGGAGGAAAGTCTTAGAAAATTAGATGGAAACATTACTGTAATATTGTAATATTCTCTGTTTTTGTTTCCCAGGCAGGAAGCGATGGTCAGAGCATCGGCAACTGTCCTTTCTCTCAGCGTCTCTTTATGGTGCTGTGGCTTAAGGGAGTCACCTTTGACGTTACCACAGTGGATATGAAGAGGTGAAAGCACTCGTCCTTCACGCTCTGTATGGCCACTTTTGTTTATTCTGTCTCTCTCACTAATGCTGGCGCAACAAGGGAACATTCGCCTACACTTTTAATGTTTTAATGGCCCCAAGTGAAGCTGGCACTGAAAAAGCCTGGGGTATTTCATTCATTCATTAAAAGATAAAAAGCTGCCACGCTTTGATTTTAGGTGAAAGTTGGACACATTGTAGCTGCTCACATGGGTAATTTCCTGCGGTTGGAAATCTTTCCACTCCTTTTTTTCCCTTTTTTGTCTTTCTCTGTTCTGACTCACTCTCTACTCCATCTGTCTTCTGGACTTTTTCCGTCCCGCTTTCAGGAAGCCAGACATCTTGAAGGACCTGGCACCGGGTGCTCAGCCTCCCTTCCTGTTATACAGCAGCGAGGTGAAAACTGACACCAACAAGATTGAGGAGTTCCTGGAAGAGCATCTCTGCCCTCCAAAGTAATCTTTCCCTTCATCTCTGAAGTGCTGATACAGATAACACAAACTGTCTTGTTTGATCTGATAATGATCTGAATATTGCAACTTTGTTGGGCACAAAGAGATGTCTCTGGAGGCTTTGAGCACAGATTGATTGTTTTGAATTTTGCAGGAAAAAGGCAACATTTTGTAGACAAGTTGAAAAAGTAGGCCCTGCACGCCAACTCCAAACCACAAGATTTAAATCTGAATCTTTGTGAGATTAAACTATCTAATTCTACATTTTTGCAGGTGTTTCCGTTGTAGATACAGCAATGAATAGATTAATGATAACAAAATAAACCGTTGGCTGGAAATGCATTTGTTGACTTCTTGCACATCAACACGAATCGCTTGAAGATTTATATCTTGATGTGATCTATGATGTGATTGGACATCTAGGTATCCTCGTCTGGCTGCTCGTAACCCAGAGTCCAACACGGCAGGCCTGGATGTCTTCTCCAAGTTCTCTGCCTACGTCAAGAACTCAAACCCTCAGACCAATGAAAGTAAGTCGGCTCCACTCAGACTTATGGTGCAATAAAGTAAATGTTAGAGTAGTGCCTGGTTTAAAATCGTGCTGAGCTGCTTCTGTCAGTTCCCAGATGGGCTAAAAATCAGCAGGGAGCTTCTGTTAATAACATTAGGCTCTGAGTGTAAACACGTCACCTGCTGATGTTTGTGTGCAGCTTTTCCTACCTCGTCTCTGCTGCTGGTTTAAATATATTTATATCAAGACACCTCTCTTTATACTTAATGCTTGAGTGTTTTCTGTGTGTGCCCATGTGCTCAGATCTAGAGAAAGGCCTCCTGAAGGCTCTGAAGAAGCTAGACGACTACCTCGGCTCCCCACTTCCTGATGAGATCGACGAGAATAGCGCCGATGAGCTCACTTCCTCGTCACGCCCTTTCCTGGATGGCCAGGCGCTCACTCTGGCTGATTGCAACCTGCTGCCTAAGCTCCACATCGTGAAGGTGATCTTGTGATTTTTAAAGCAGTGCAGCATGAGGATGATGGGTTATAAGAATGAGTCAATGCTTTGCTTTGTTTTTTTGTAATTATGCCTATTTTTTTCCCACCCTCTATCTCTGCAGGTGGTGTGCTTGAAATACAGACAATTCACCATCCCTCAGAGTCTGACAAACCTCTGGAGGTACCTGAACGCCGCCTATGCAAGGGAGGAGTTCTCTTCCACCTGCCCGGTTGACGAGGAGATCTACTTCGCCTACTCCTCTGTAGCTAAAGCTCTCAAGTAGGGATAGAACAGGGGGTTACATGTTCTGAATATACCAGCAGAGCAACATAGGAAAGCACAAAATACACACACACACACACACTCATGAATATTCACTCTGCAAGCAGCATGGTCGATCCTTTTCTTTGTAAACTGGAGCGCTGCAGGAATCATTTGTTACGCCTGCAGGTTAATTTCTTGCACCCTTATACGCCAGTATCACCTTTCGCAGTGTTGGCGCTAGTTTACATTGTTTTTCCTCACCTGAAACTGGGTCGGTTTACATCAGCAAGGGAAACAAGGAAGCTCGGGAAAGCGCAAGTGAAAGCAATTACATGCAAGTAGTGCAACTTTTAACCCCGTTAAACTTCCTCCTCCGATTGGTTCTTTCACGGGTCACGTTCTCCGGTTGCCGACCACGTTGCTCGCAGGAGCGCACATCCACATCGTCATCGCACTCGTCTAACTACAGCCCTGCTTATGTACAGTTTCACCATGAGCAGATACACACTGACGCTTCTTGTTCCTTTCTTCTTCAAGACAGTTGCTACAGTATGTTTTGGGGTTTTTTGTTATTTTTCCTGGTAGTAATTTCAACAGACACAAAGCTGCCTGACAGATCAAACTTTTCATATGTAACGTTGCAGGCTTCCCCCAGGCAGATTCAGCTCTCATTTCTCTGGTTAAGGAAGTGAAATTTGCATATCAGCTCCAGATCACCTGCCAAAGAGTCTTTTGTACTGAGCCTTTCACATGGACTTTATTTCGTTACTGAGGGTACAAGGCCTTTTTACAGTACAAAATCTTTTTTATCCTTTAATTAAAAGCCAAGTTTTGTCTAAGTGTTAGATTGCTTATTCTTTGTAGTGCACCTCAGAGAGGAAAGGGGTGCATACCGGGTCTCGCTGAAGAGCTGAAAACAGTTACAGAGACAGGAAACTGTTTCAATAGAGGCGGGCTTCCCCTTTCTGTGCTCCCACACAGCAGGCGTGAAGGATTATTTAAGATTACCAAGCGTCTATGTGATCCGCTGTGAGGGCCCATTGCCAGTAATTTATTCAGTGCTGCCCAGTGGGTATTGAAGGAGGTGCAGGATGAAGCGTATTTGTGTTTCTCACTGTCAGTTACTCCCATGAAAATGCTTTCTAATTCTAACGCTTTGTACAAATTAAATCAGCTGCACAAAATATAACATTTAGTCTTCTTGCTAACACGATGAATTACTTCGACTGCTTATCTGGTGTAAGCACTGTGTAAGCATTGCCATTGAATGCTACCAAAAGAAGCCAAAACTACGGATTATATAAAAGGTGTTTGTAGCCACCATGACATCATTTCCTTTTTTTTTGAAACAATCTTTTGAAACCGGATGTGACAAACGAGAGCCGATTTGAAACTTTGCATTCATTGGCTTATGACTTGTCAATAATTTGTCATTGCCGTTAGCCAATGTGCATCCTAGATACACCTTGGACTGACCAAAATGTATAAAATGGACCCGATGTTTTGTTTTATCCATTTATGGTACTTTCACCTCCTTCAAACCTGACACATATAGGGACTACATTAGCTTATAGTCCCTTGAGGCTGGGTTTTATTCTCAAACGGTGCATCTTTCACATGTAAGGCGATTATGTTAACTGCTACGCTGTTGAACCACTCTCTCTTATTCAGTATGATCCAAAATGAGTAACTCAGCCTATTTAAGCTCTTCCAGAAACTGTTTACACAGGACAACTCCAAAGGCTGTTACCCCATAGGTAGTCTTTTCAAGCAGAGAAGTCCAACCCCAATGGCCATGAAAAAGGGTGGCCATTTAAGGCACTTCCCTATTGGTTTCACTCTTCAGACCATGAAGTTACATCCATTTTTTAATAGTCTGCAGTTACCATGAGCCTGTTAAAGTGCTATAAAACATGCTAAACATAGACATTTTTTTTAAAAAAGAGGAAGGATAAGCATCAACATAGCTACAGTTATAAAACAACCAGGTTGATATAAATAGAGTCTGAACATTTATAATATGTGGATTTACTTTTCGAGATTAGTGCACCACGTCAACTGCTAGTATCTCCTGTCCAAATGTCGTCTACATTTTGATAGAAACCAAGAATTTTGGCCTTGTAACCAGTTGTAGGTTAAATGCATTGTTAGTGTTTTCACGGGACTTGCTGACAGTAAAAATATACCTGAACCAGCCTGATCCTTTAAAAGCCTTGTGTCCTCAGAGATGCGCTGTGGACTAATCCACTCCTGGGAGGAAGTCCTCTGGTCTGAAATTCCTGTTTAAGTGACTTGAAATGAACTCGCTGCGAGGAACTGGAACTACTGGACAGCACGCCTTTTCTGACTTTAGGAGCAGCTTGTGAAGGAAATAATGAACTAACATTTATAGAGAGCTCTCAGGGATGGGCCCTGTCTACATGTGCAGTAGGGCTGCCACAAACGATTATTTTGATAGTCGACTAGTCACCGATTATTTTTGCGATTAGTCGACTAATCAGATCATCATCCATTGGACGTAAAACTACAGCTTATTGCACCAGCAGCATCTGCTCTTATATAACTATCATTAGCTTACAGCTTTAAGTGTTTAAGGTCTGTGCTAACTAAAAATAAAGACAAGATGATAGTTTATTAAATTTTAATGAAATTTGCAGATTGTTTCGGTGAAGTTTAATAAACTCCTTGCTATCTAAAATATAACAGGACACTGGAGTATATTCTGGAGCATCTCACACTTCTGATAATCAGTTGTCTGCTTGACGTTTATTCAGCTGTGTAAAAACTATAACTTTAATCTCAGACAAACTGATTTACTCAGGAACAAATAAAATACTAAAAAAAAAAGCCAAACAATAACATTTTAAGTTATCTAAGTGACTCATATATATTTAACCTGAGTAGCGAAAGACGGCGGTGGGTTTGAAAACGATTTGCGGGGAGTCCGGTGTTCTCACGGCGCTAGTGAGCCTAGCCCCCGGCTCGCTAACGAGCTAGTGGGTAACAGATGTCTCCGAAAACGTCGGAGCGCTTTTGAAAATATGTGGTGTCCTGATAAACTGAGCAGATATTTGAGGTTTACACAGCTACATTCTCGCCTGAAAATATGTTAAACGTTTATTTTGTGACCCAGAAAGAATAATAAGAGTAACATTAAAACTAACTAGCTGCCGCCATTGTTGGAAACTGCGCTGGGCCGCGCTATGAATTCTGGGACACAGCTGCTTCTTCTTCTTCTTCGGGGTTTAACGGTAGCTGACATCCTTGTACATGCAATGCTGCCATCTTCTGTTTCAGTCCGTTATTACACTCTTAAATCCTGCCACTTATTCCTGCGTCTTTTGTGATCTTAAAGCTTCAAACGACGCGTCGACTATTAAATCAGTCGTCGACGATTTTGATAATCGACGTAATCGTGACTAGTCGACAAATCGTGGCAGCCCTAATGTGCAGTAGTAAAAATTAGTTTCTGAGTTGTGTTTTTCCCTTTTTTTCACACAAAAAACTTAAATGGAAGCTTTTTAAAACCTCCGTCCACAGTGAAGACTCTCAATAGGGAAACAGGAGGAAAAGGTGTGCGCCTTTATTTCCTTTTTTGACAACAGGCTGGCTTCTAATTGGCCAGCATTCCTGTACAGTTAGGGTCACTTGTTGCGATTATGTCAAGCACCCTTGACGTATTTCTTTTTTGCATTTTTGTGTTACGATTTTTTTTTCTGAACAAAAGCAAAAAATTCCAGTTTTAAAAGAACATCCATGTACGTGTGGACCGGGCTACAGTTTGTGCTGCAAACATCTTTGTTGTGTGTCTCAGATCAGGGTGAAACTCATTGACAAAATAAACCTAAGTGCAATTTAAGCATATTTAAGAAGACAATCTTGAGTTAAACTTTATTAGAAAAACAGCGGGAGCAAAGTCAATTATTTTTCTACAGAGGTTGTAATCCCTCCGCAATGACATGCTTGGTATTGATCAAGTAGATGATGCATTGTACTTGACTGAATTGTTGGATTTTTATCTAATTTTTAAAGTGGAATGATGTTTAAAGGGACAGAGTCTGAATAATTTTAGTGCTAATATATTGTAGTATTTCTTCTCTCCGTGTGTGGAAGACTGTAGGACTTGATGTAATTTCAGGGACCACTTAATATGTTAAATTAGACAAATCATTAAATGCATAGTTTGTTTCTCAATTAACTGTTTTAACTTTTTTTTTTAAGAATATATATATATATGTCATCCATGTCCGTTGTTATCCAAACTGTGCTTTTTGCTTTGTTTCTTAACCATCTTTTACTATTTTAGCCTTTTATTGTCTTTTTTTCCACTCATTTTGCCATCATGTAGTCAAAAACATCTAAACTTCAAAGTCCACTTGATCAAAAGTAAAAGTGCTGACACACAATCAGCTGGCTTAAATCATCGATCAAGGCAAACTACTAGCTGAAATGTATTTTGTACTTTAAACATCTTACGAAGTAGGGTTTATTAATGTCCCAATAAAACATCTTCATAGTAAATCAGTCGGTGACAGATGTGTTTCATTTTTAAAAAAAAATTTTTATCGAGGATAAAACTGCATCGTCTCGTCTGCTGCTCAGGCCAGCAGGAGCCCGAGCGCAGGCAGCAGGCAGAGCACCACTCCCACCAAGCTGGGGGCAGTAACGGACACGGCACCGTTGCACAGGTCGGTATCGCAGCACACGTTGGTGTAGTTGAAGGAGACCCCTGACGTGTATTTCTCTCCACTCACGTCGCACTGGGAGGCAACTGCGCAGCTTTTTTCGTACAACGTCAGCTGTAGTGGGCCTGTGAGAGCAGAGGAGTAGAAGGATATTATTATTGTTATTATTATTCGCATGGAATTTAAAGAGCATTCAATCCTTTTTCTACACTTTTAATGGTTCTTGACACAGGACACTGTGCCTTTTTAGGACTAGTTCACTCAGCAAGTGTCGAATGCGAGGAAAAAAATATTTGATGCACTGATTAAGTATTATGTTTCCAAATGTCTCTCAGTTTTGGAAATTTGCATCTATTTGGACTCAAGGATGATCTGATTTTGTGAAAATCTGAATGTCAAAGGTCACAACAACCTAACAAAGCATGCGTTTAACCAGAACTCATGAATTCATAAATCTGTTTTGTCAAACTTTCCCACCAAAATATAACAGAATGACGTTTTATATCCTCATTTCTCAGCAAATCCAATATATTTTTCAATTAATTGTTATATAACATAAATGGAATCATGACTAATTGAGATGATATGATGTGTTTATGCTTAAATAGATACTGAAGTGTATTGTGTTTTATACATTTTTTGATCGTTTTAAATTTAACATTATGAATGCTTCAAAAACAGTAAAAGCAAAGAAAACTTTGAATGCCTGATTAGTTTTATTTCTTGATTTTTTTTTTTGCACCTGGATGTTAGCAATATAGACTCACCAGACACTTCATTAGGTATACCTGTCCAGCTGCTCGTTAATGCAAATCTCCAATTAGCCAACTGCATGGCAGTAAGTGACATAGTTGTTGGTGCCAGGCAGTCTTATCTTAGTGTTTCACAAACTGGTGATTTGCTGGGATTTTCCCACACAACCATCTGCAAGGTTTACAGAGAATGGCCGGAAAAGATCAATTGTTCAGTGAACAGCAGTTCTCTGGGTGAAAATGCCTCATAGAGACCAGAGGCTACACTGAAGGAATCCATCTTTCCTTGTATTTATGGTTCAGGTTGCTGCTGGCGGTGGTGCAGTAATGTAGGAGATATTTTACCAGCTCATTATTGTCTAAACACCATATTGTTCCCGAGTATTGTTGTTAACCACGTCCATCCCTTTATGCCCACAGTGTACCAATGTTTTGATGGCTGCTCCCAGCAGGATAATGCACCATGTCATCAAATCATCTCAAACTGGTTTTTGAACATGACACCGAGCTCACATTACTCATATGGAACGAGCGACTTTCATCACGAATGTTTAGCCGACAAATCTACAGCAACTGTGCGACGCTATCATGACAATATAGCGTATATGGACCAAAATGTCTGAGGTATTTTTCCAAAAGCTTGCTGAATCTATGACACAGAGATTTAAGGAAGTTTGAACAGCAAAAGGAGATCAAAGCAAGGAACTAGCAAGATGTGGCCGGTGAGTGTAGGAAATCCAAAACTCAAAAAACAACAAGATATAAACAGAAAGGATAGCAGAGTCCAAAAACTGCAGTAGAACGAAGTACAGTAAAACAAGAGACAGCAGATTATTCATTCAGACTCTTCATCAAGCAAGCAAATTTAACTAGTTCCTCACTGGGATTGTTTTAAAATTACTCATACTGCAAACTGAGAGTAATTGTGGGAACTTTGTCCCCTGATGAGACATGGTGATCATTTTTGCCCCACCCAGATAGCCCGGAGTGTTATTTTTAGACATAATTTGACATCACGGGTGCTATTGAGCTGACAACCGGCCTGATGAGAAAATGGTACAGAAGTTTGAATCATTCTTTCACCTGGTTTTGTTTTCACATTTAGGTCACTGACGAAAGACAAGGCCCTGAGAAGCAGTTCAAAGAGCAGCCTACAAAGACATGAAACAGTCCTTATTGTACAGTTTATGTATGATATGTGACCACAAGCTGAAAGGTTTTGTTTATAAAAAGAACTTTAGACTTGGTCCTAATGGTGTCTTTATTGTCTGTTCACTGTAATGTGCATTTCTAAAAATGTTTCTCACAAATCTTTTATAAAATAAGGCTTTATTTTCCAGTTTGTGGCCATCATGCTTGAGACTCACTGAAAATAATCTAATCTAATAAATGCAGACAAATCTGGCTCTTACCTCGTGTTCCTGTCGCTACGCTGGAGAGGCAGCGCTGGCCAGCTGGACACTCCACAGGAAACTTTAAGCAGTCCAGAGGAGAGATGGATGGAAACATACAGGTGTAACAGTGCAAACAGGCTGAGGGGCAAAAACAGTGGTTGTTAGGCACTGTCAGCTGTACAGCTCTGGCAGGGATTGCAACAACAAGAGCTTAAAACTCCAATATTGTATCAGCTGACAGTCACAACATAAAAGATTTAGCTCTGAAACATGATATTTGCGAACTAACAGTAACTGCAATTATGTTTGTTTCCACAAGAAGCCAAATTGTTTCGTAGAAGATGAATGCATATTTTGATGTTGAAAAATAGACTTGTTGGTGCCCCCTGGTGGAATATCTTTGTAATTGAGACACTTTTTAACTTCTCTTCTAACATTGGCTTCTCTGCACTTCAGCAACATCTGATAATTACTTTTCTATCACCGATTCGGCAGACAACTGTCATAACAGAAACTCTAAGTACTTTTCATTTACTAGCTATACATTTTATGATGCCAACATGTTTCTATTCATAAGACAACAGTAAAAACACTGTAAAATGGGTTAAAGGTTACACTCTCTTTACTTTTCGTATTTCCAAGTGTACGATATGTACACAACAAATGTAAATATGCAAACAGCGCACTGCAAAATTACATTGGCAAGCAGCTTTAAGACAGCGTAAGCAGAAGTCATGTGTCCTTCCTTCTGCATGTTCTACTCGGGCACCACCCTTCACCAGAGTTATTGAGTATATGATTAAAGATGTACACTTGTAGTTGAGTAAGTTATTGTTATGATAATATTTCATTTTGAGTTTATTTTATATTTATGAGTAAAACTAGTAAACTTTAAATTAAAATAGTCAAACTCATTAGAAAAAAAGCCTGACATTGGAGAATAAATATGAAATGTTTGTTTATAATTCACTTTTAGTTTAAAAATATCAGAGTACTTGTAGATTTTACATTTAACTCAAGTCAGCACCTTTTAAACTCTTCACATGTTGTGTACGATAAAGTTTAAATATGTAACTAAAATTGTAACTAAAGTAAGTGTGTTATGGGGTGACTGTAGCTCAACAGGTACAGCGAGCCATCTACTAACTGGGACATTGGTGGTTTGATTGGCAGCTGCTTCAGTCTCAGTGCCAAAACGTCCTTGAGCAAAATACTGAACCAAGTTGCTCTTTGTTGCAGTGTGTATAAAACACTGTGTAATAGAAAAGTGTTATATAATAACCGTTCGATTTACCGTGTTAAATTTGTACTTTCCACCACTGAAAAACAAGAAAAAGTGCTTGAACTTTCAAAGTCTTAGACAAAATGTGTACTGGACTAAATGACTTATTTCATGTTTACCAGTCACATAAGAAAAATTAAAAACACTACCGACAACAAATCCAACATACTGAACTTACTTGAACGGATTTCTTCAACAATCTACACTATTTGAATCAAACTACAGTAGTGGAATATAAGCATACACTACAAATCTCCTCTGTGTAGTATTTCCTGGCAAAAAGAGCTTCCTAATTAAAGGGATAAAACTCTCTTTATGTGAAAAGTATACCTGAACTCATCAAATCAAGCATGTTAGCATCCATCATTAATCATTTTTCCTGTAACAGGAGATCTTGCACTAAAATGCATTAAAAAATATGTCAGCTTTAAGAGAGTCAAATCTCAAATGTGCATGCAGAAAAATGTCAAACATCACAGAGTTTTGTTTCCACCGACCAAGCTCTGCAGACTTTGTCCCTCTCACTGACTTAAGTAATGGATGTCCAGTATTTAAAAGTATTCGATTTTTTCCCTTACATTACAAAAGCACCTGAAGACAATTGAATGTTTTTACATACCTGCCAAAGGAAGACAACACATGAGAATAAATAAAAGTTGTGAACGAGGCATGATGCTTCCTTAAAAGTCCCTTGGTTGATGTTTCGAGCTGGATTTTTCTAAACACTTCTTGTCCCAGGGCGTTACAACTCCCTAACTACTTTATGTGGTGCGTCCCCCAGCTCATTTGCAAATTACATTTATTTTCATCTCTGTTTCTCTCTATGTCCCCAATGATCTGATAAAAGGTCCCTCTTTATATCGCAAGCACCCGCGTGTCACCTGAGTTTTTCCCTCAGTCTTTGCTGATTTGTGCTGTCATGAGGCGAACTCCTCCCTGAAACTTCTAATTCAATCTGGAGAGTTAATTGTGGACAGCATGGTTACAGGCAGTGGGAAAATGAAGAGTTATATAGTGAATTTGGTGAGTGTTTATATACTAACGATGCTCAGGAAGCTTTTGACAAGAACAACATCTTCACTCATTCATTCAGTGACTGCTGGTTGCAGGCATTTGTCTCTCTTGTGGTTCTGCCGCAGCATTTCAGTCAAGTTAAGTTCTGGACGCTGACTGGGCTATTTCATCACCTTGATTCATTTTTGTTTTGTTTTGTTTTTAGCCTTTCTGTTGTCTAAGGAGTTTGGAAAGCAAAGCGTCTGGACTTCTTTAATTTTCTTGAAGACATTTCACGTCTCGTCGAGAAGCTTCTTCAGTTCTAAGAGCAAATGGTAAAGAGTCCCAGATTTTTAAGCCCTATGGGAGTGTCCTCCAAGAGGGTAATGAACCGCCTATATCACACGAGCCAAGGTGTGAAAACAGATGTGGGTCACAATCAGCCAAGGTTTCAGGTGAACCCATTAGGAAACCTAGCCTTTCTGTTGTACTTGGGATCATTGTCCTCTTGCACAACCCAATTTCAGCCAAGCTTTAGCTGTCAGAGCAATGGCCTCATATTTTACTACTTTAATACTTTGGTATATAGAAGAGTTGGGTTGCAAAACAAGCTCAACTCATCATCCTTCCACCACCATCCTTCACAACTAGTATGACCCTGTGACCCTGTGCATCATGGCCAAACATCTCCACTCTGGATTCAAAGACATTGATCCAGAAATCTTTTGATTTGTTCAGATGTAACTTTGCAAACCTAAACTGTGCTGTCCTCAGTCAGGACTCTGTAGAAATTTGTGGGTTTTTTCTGACCTTGGGGTGAATTTTCCGCGTTCACACAGAAGACACACCTGACCAACAGACCAGCAAACTGCCAAAACAGCTTTTTGTAGAGATGCTTACAGTTGCTGATGATCAGTTACCAAGTCCATTTGATGATTAGCAAACTGCCTGCTACTTTTAATTGCACAAGGAAGCTGTCTGAGAGTTCTTACCTTAGAAAAGTTTTTCACAGTTAATGCAGGTCCCACAATAAAACCCTGCAGGACTGATTTAGTTAGCTCAAAATCAGTTTTATGGACCATTGTGTGGATATAATTAGTTATAAACTGGTTGTTTTCTTGCCGTACTTGTGTGTATAAATAGGTTTTTTTAAAAGCCTAATTTTCCTGTCAAGTTGTAATCTATTTTTATGTGCAGTGTCATAAATTGCGCGGTTTGCGAGCATGCAACTGCTAAAAAAAAACATTTGAAAAAAACTGCAATAAAAAGGGGGGAAAGGGTTTCTTAAGAAATATAATGTGAAAACTTAAAGTTTTTAGTGATTTTGTTTTGTTAAATACTCTTTGTCATCTAGCTCCATAATTCTTGTGCCAGTTTTGTTTAGTTAGAAATTCTGGCCTCTATCTGAGCCATTTATAAAAGAAAAGACATTATGTGTAACTGCATGAGACAGCAGCTGCTGTAGAGAAAAGATGAGCACCGATAAAGTCAGCACGGTGCAGAAAGAGTCAGCAGACAAACAGAGGGAGAAAGCCAGCAACTCAGAGACAGCGGGTCAGTGAGCTCCACAGCGAGCCTGTTTAAACAAATTATCCTTCAGGGCCTAATGGGAGACGTGAGGGCAGCAAGCAGGACGGTCTGCTGACAGCAAGTCTTGTGATGGAGCGAAACGAGTGGGCTCAGACTGAATAAGCTCTTTACAAGTTGAATAATTACAAGCTTAAAAAAAAATCTTCCTGGAAATATTGAGGTTTTTGTTCATTTCTCTTGTATTTTTTCAGTTACTTTTGTCTGGATGCAATACTGTATGCAGAAATAATCCATGGGCATTGCTGAGGCATAAATGACATTGAGAGTTTATGACCTGTGATGCATTTTGGAGGCATGTATGTTTGCTACTAAAGCAATAGATTTTTGCATGGAGTTTGGTGTGACTTTGTTTCTGTCCATTTGTGTCTTTATTAAATGATTTGCATATAACCTACAAAAGAATCCCCAGAACTAGTGCCAAATAAAAGTATTATGGGATTAAAGGTCCTTTTCTTTTGTTCAAATAAGCAAGCATTCATGTTGTAAAACTTAAAAATACAAGCCTAAAGCGACTCACAACTGAGTCCATTCATGTTTGTGCAGACAGTGTTAATCCTGCATTTGATGGGGATGTTTTTTTTGTGTGTCCTGGCTGAAGGATCTCAGTGGACAGATGGTGTTCTTTAATCCTGTCTGTCTGTGCCCTCTACCTCCCATCCTCCACCCTTTTTTACATCTATTCATTCTGCCGTTTACATCCAGGTTCTCATTTTCAGCCTCTTCTACACACTGGAGACGAGCTCCTGCAGCTTCCCTCGTCTTCCTCGTTGCAGCAGAAAATTTGGATAAAAACAAAGATGGCTCAGTAATTCAGCATATAAATCTTTGATTCGCTTTCAGACAGACCACATTTATATTTGTATATAAAGCACAAGCCTGACCCTTCATAAACAATTCATCAGGATTACAGCAGGGATGGGAGAGGGGGAAAGGGGGAGTCCATAATCCTAGAAAAATCTGACTTTAATTCTGTTTTAATGCGTAGGAGCACCAGTGTGGCAAAAATAGGAATTTTCTGGGCATTTTTCAACAAGGCATCCGTCTAATGTTATATTAAACTAGTCTAAATTACGCATTTGTTAGTAACACCAGATAGGTTGAACAAGTATTCTAAATGTAGCAATTACGTAGGTTAACAGTAACGGCGGTCACAAATGTACTCACAAATTAAGAATATGTTTATATTAACTTCACACAAATTAAATTCTGTTTTGTTAACGAACTCGAAACCAGTGTAAATTAAATTAAAACGGTTGTAACTTTGCAGTGCAGTTGCCACTAAAAGTGCAAGCGCCAGAACAGCAGCGCCTGCGATAAATCACCGCTGATTGAATCCGGGTAGGACGTGTGGGGGATGGGGAGGGGAGGTGGTGGGGGAAGTGAGCGTCAATGGTTGAAAATAAGACCGGAAGTTCCTTGGGGGTGGCGTTAAAAACTATGAGCACGACCGTTGGCAAATTATTATTTTTTTCAGTTACAGTGTATACATAGTGTATACACACTATCGCGCGCTATTTTATCGCGCGCTATTTTTTGTATAGCAGTTGCAATATGGTACAAACGACGCGACACAGTTCATGTAAACCAATGCTGTCTTATTTTGAAATTTGCCACCGGAAACATGCCAATTCACGTTCGCCGTCTTGACGCGATAGCCATTCGGCAGAGAGAAAGGAGCTGGAGAGTAACGGGAACTCGGCTGCTTTGGAAATTAAATTAAAATAGAGGGAAAACGGCGACGAAAGCGGATACCCGGGACCTAAAACAGGTGAGCAGGCCTAAGTGTAGAGCTCTGTTTGTTATTTGTGCGACTCGGGGTGAGGGTGTTGCTGTTATTTTGCCGATTTAAGAAAGATGGGGAACATCATGAAAAGTATTTTGGAAGAGAGTTGAGTTGCTGGGGCGGTGCACTCCTGCAGCCCCACAGCCTCAGGATGTTTTGTTCTGCTTGTGGTTGAAGTTTGTACTGATTAATACAGCTGGTAAAACTCAAACAAAAGCTATACGAGGTAGAAAAATTCAACATATAAGTAGTGATTATAATGTAGTTTGTAAATATTCGGTGTTCAAGTATCCATTAATATTCTCCATGTGCTGCAGCCTTTTAAAACAAAGTCAAGTGAACATCAAAGCCCAGCACTTGTTGCATAAGTTATGAAGCAGATTTAAGAAACATCCTGTGTGCAGCTCACCGTGGGTGACTCCTGCCAGTTACAGGGAAGATGATAAAAGGGCAATTGTCCCAAATCTAACCCACTGGCCAGATATGAAGAGGCTTTGCAGCATATTGGAGGGCTATTGAATAATGATTCCTTATAATCTGACCTTGAACAAAGCTCCTTTGTCTCCTTTCAGCCGTGCTCTTTGTCTGTGTATTATTTCAGCTGTCCTTGGATGTTTTAATGGGGGATAAACAATTTTTTTTTTATTCCCCTACAGAGTAAATAAATTACAGATTTTTAGGACTATATTTCACTTTAGTCCAGTGCCAATGAAAGCATGTAGGCAGGGATGTGACCCTCTAATGTTTTATAGAAATTGATATTTTTGTTTGTTCTTGCCTTGATGTATCCATCTTTTTCTTTCTTAGGCTGGTAGTATTTGCTTCCCATGTTTGGGATAATAGATGGTGAAGTCCCTAATTAAAGAAGAGGCAAAGACCAGGCTGAAGATGCTTCCCATTCTCTTCCTGGATCTACTTCTTCACAAGCTTAGCTTAGTTTAGAGCATTTTTCCTCCAGCGTCTTAATAATACCGAGACTGCAAGAGAGGAGACCAGAAACACATAAACGTTCACATCCTTTTATTGCCTCTTGTTCCTCTCCTGGCAGAGCCAGCTTAGTGAGATTTTTGGCACAGCCCCAATATTTGCTACCACATTATTGAAACCATGGCAAACATGTGCCCTTATGGCCATTTCACCCACGCCGTGGTGAGGGGCATTCCAGAGACCTTTGGAAAGAAAGCAGGGGACAGCCAGGAGAACGGGGAGGTTTCGGTGGACCTGGCCAAAGCTCAGCGTCAGTTCGGTTGCCTGACTGGAGCGTTGAGGCAGAAGGTGGGCCTGCAGCTGATCGAGATCCCCCCTGACCCCGAGCTGCCAGAAAGCTGGAAGATAGAGGATGTGGCTGTCATCCAGGGAGACACGGCGCTCATCACCAGGCCCTTCAAAGAGCAGAGACAAAGCGAGGTAATGCAGCATAGAAAAAGCCTTTCAGAGTGCACTTAATCTTCTATGTAGTATTGGGTAATGGTTTGTATGAGTACGGTATAAAAATGAACTTGACAAACATAGTATGGGCTGTTTGTAACATGGTCTCACTGATCTTTGTTGTTCCTTGTTGCTATGATCATTGGCCTTTCAGACATATCCCCCCTAGACTCCTGAAAACAATGTTTCTAAGCAACAGTGATATTGGTTGATTGATACTGGTTTTCTTTTTGGTGTTTTAGATGCTGGCAGACTTATTGGGAGTGTCCAAAGTTCCAGTTATACTTCTGTAGTTAGATCTCAGGGTTTTTCCTGGCTACAAGTCCATTCATCGGCTATTATTTTTGGCTGTTTGATAAACAAAATGTTATTTTATGACTGACTTAAAAATGCAACTTTAAGAAAAATGTTAAGAGAGAGTTTGTAGTTTTCCTAAACTACTTGGAGGTTTGCTGGAAAAAGCTTTAGGGAAAGAAACTTCTCAACAGTGATGCGGTTCAA
Organism: Rhamphochromis longiceps; assembly: GCF_057381845.1. NCBI lineage: Eukaryota > Metazoa > Chordata > Actinopteri > Cichliformes > Cichlidae > Rhamphochromis > Rhamphochromis longiceps. Next base: position 11,689,533 of record NC_140577.1, read on the forward strand.
ATGGTTCCTGTCCAGTTAATAAGTGTTGACACCATTTTACAGTTTTTTTTTTTTTAATGTCCTAATGTTTTCTTAACATGTTTCTTAGAGTGGAACTTAACATGGCTCGGACAGAAAATGAATCAAAAGCCAGGAAGCAAATCAAAGAGCTGATTAATTAAAATAAATTAATAGATAAACACCCAGACCCTTTGGGTGACAGTAAATGCACAGTTCCTTTTTGGAAGTATTTTTCTTCTTTAGTTCCAGATATTATAATGTATTATCTGGTTGTAAATGGACTTTTACTTATATAGTGCCTTTTTACTCATTGAGCACTCAATGCACTTTCTTCTGTAAGTCTCATTCACCCAGACAGACACATTAATACAGCACTTTTATCTAAGCATAAGCTCTTTCTAACATTCTCACACACTCGCGCCCGAGTGAATGCATTGGAGGCAACTTGGGGTTCAGTATCTTGGCCAAGGATGCTTCAGCAAGCGGTCTGGAGGAGCCGGGGATCGATCCCACAACCTTTTCATTGGTAGACACTCAAACACATCCCGGATGTTCTACTGCTGGAACCCCGTTGTTTTGCAGTGTCGCGCGTATTGCAAAATGTGTCACCATAACATGATAAGAGAGTTGTTCTGTTGCACAGTTAATCTAAATGTAGTTTTTATTTACAATTGTGGCTTCCACAAATGATAAAAAAAAAAGCCCGAGATAACTGATCGAGAATTATTTAAATGATTTTTCAGAAATCTGGTTTTGCAACGGTTTCACTGCTTACTCCAACAGTTTCAGTTCCACTTATTCTAAGATGGCAGGAAGAGAGACCTGGATTAACAAGAGGAGGGAAACCAGCTCAGCTGTTTGAAAGAAATCTTTAAAGTTGAACAGTAAATAATCAGAATGTAAATGAATGACTAAATTATACAACAGCTGGATTTATACGCAAATGTTCTTTTATTAGACAGTTGTTGTTTTTAAGCACATTTTAAAATGCTCAGCTGACAGTCTGTTTTTTTTTTTGTTTTTGTTTTTTTAATTATTGTAGCTTCTTATTGCAAATATTAATTGCCAGTGAAACACAGAACTGATGATGTTACACGGAGACCACCTGCCTGAGCTGCTTTCTTCCAACTCTCGTACTGAGTCTAGTTTATTCCTTCCTCAGGTGGAGGCGGTGAGGAGGGTGATGTCGGAGCTCAACCTGACTGTGGTGGAGATGGACGGAGAGCAGGGCGACTCTGTAGGTGCCACGCTGGAGGGCAGCGACATCCTCTTCACGGGGAGGGAGTTCTTTGTCGGCATCTCCTCCCACACCAACCGCAGAGGGGCGGAGGTGCTGGCAGACACCTTCAGGGTAAGGGCTATAGAGGGAAGAGGGTACAGTGAGCAGGAGGAAGCTTTTTCAAACTTTCCCTAGTTTGGGGCTGCCTGTCGTGAAGGCACATGTCTGTCTCTGATTTGAGGAGTCAGGGCGGCATGCTTTTAACAGAATCTGACATTTTTGCCTCAGAGTCGTCTTTTTAAGAGGGATGTCAGTCAACACATTTTGACACGTGGCACAGCTGCATCATCCATCGAGTGTTTTGTTGCAGCCTGCTGCTGTAGTTTATCATGTCAGATGTCATTTGAACTTAAATGTTTATGACAGCTTTTCTATTTAGGGCTACTTGTAATTAAATTCAGTGTGTGGCACAGTACTGGAGGATTTAGCCCTGGCTTCTTTGTTAATTCACTCAAACTGAAGAGCAGTTAATTAAAGTATGTGAAACTTAAAAATGCAAAGGAAGACTTTAGTGTAGGGTCTTCACCAGAGATTAGATAATCCAGGTGTGTCATGCCTCTTTTATACACTAAAGGTAAATAATACCTGTGCATCCATGATTACAGCTCAAGCTGAGGGATCCTTCCACATAGCGTAGTGGGATTGATTTTTAGGTATAAAAAGGAAAAATGCATATAGAGGGAAGCCATACATCAGAGAAACTTTAAAGGTTGAGTCCTCTCTGCCTTTGGTTCACAAACCTACAGGCATTCAGACGCTGTCTCTACTTTTAAGATGAAAACTTTCCTTTGTTAATAAAGCTTATAGTTAGGCCTAGATCAAATCCTCGGGTTATGTTGCTATAGCTCAGGCTGCTGGGGGAAATTCTCATGATGCACTGAGCATGTTTTCTTCACTCCCTTTTTTTTAATTTATTTTTTTATCCTGATGCGTTTATATACAACTGCTACATCTTATTATCTTTGCCTTACAGTAAAAGTGTCTTAGTATGGACCGCTGTATGTCTGTGTATCTCCATAAAAGCCCAGCTAAGGATTATCAATACACAACTAACTAAAATATAGAGTTTATATTTTTAGCCTGCACAACAAAGATTGCCTCGGTGCCAAGATTACAGTCGGATATGAAACCCAGGTGCCAATGTGAGCAGGTGGCCATTTGCTGAATTGCATTTGGGGAATTCTTGTGTATAAACACTGATGAATGAGGTTGTTCCACTGCCCAAATAATCACAACGCTGCACAGCACAGCGTGCTCACTCGGGCTGGGCTCAAGCTGCTCATTAGTATTGACTCTTTTCAAGAACTATAGATGCACTTCTGTTTGACACGCACACATATTTTGCATATTTTGGAGTTGAATTTGCTCTTCGCTCTTCCCTTGGGTGTGGGAGTGTGGGGGTGTGGTGTGAAATGGTGTCAGCGGATGAGAGGGTTTAAGTGTTCGACTGGGGGACTGGGGAAAACCAGGAGATGATTTCATCAGTGTTGTGTTTCAGAGGAGTCACTCTGGCTCCATTTAACTTTCGTTCATAAATATCACCCTTACATATACAGTGTGTAGAGCAGAGATGGAACCACTTTATAGTGTGAGAGTAAGTTAGGAGTCGATTGGAGTCGAGGCATCAGTTACTGGGATGTGTGAAAAGCCAATCTTAATGTTATTAGTTACACCTGTGATGACAAAACAAACCTGCTTGGAAACTTCTAGAAGTTTCCAGTATGCTTGGTAACCGTTCACCCCCACATGTGTTCAGGACTTTGCCGTGTCGACTGTCCCCGTCTGTGATGGAGCCCGACTGAAAAACATCTGCTCCATGGGAGGCCCAAACACCATCATCTTCAGCAACAGTGATGGGGCCAAGAAGACACTCCGGGTATGTATGTGTGTGTTGTTTCCCAAAGGGTAATTCCTTAATAATATTGTGGCATTGTAGCAATTGAGGGAAAAGCGCATACCAAGGAGAAAACACTCCCTGTAGCTTTTATGAAAATAGGATTTTTGCCTGCTTATTTGGATTAACTCAAGACCGTATTAAAAGTCCAAAATTAGATGAAAAGGGATTATTCTGAACACACAATAACAACAACAACAACAACAGAATAAAAATATGGAGCTGGAAGTGAGCATAATATTTAACTTCAATCATTAAAGTTTTGTTTTTGTCCATTTGCTGACTGTGTTATAGAAATCCAGGTGTGACAGCCTGCCAGCTGACCCTGCACATTCATCTATTCATGCCAGTTTGTTTACACAGGCTACATAGCTTTCCATTTAGCATGTCTGTGTGCCTGTGCTGGAGACCTTATAACAAACAAGTTGGAGGCTCTGCCTAAAAGGAACAGAAATGGCTGTGAGCAACAGCTTGTGCGGCTGTATATGAGGGGTGATCAGTCTCAGTAGCTGGAAATCCCTTATCCTGGCACTACGTTTAGTCAGAAAACAAAGGATGGTTCCACGTCATGATACTATTTAGTGTGATTACAAACACCTGGATGTATTGCTATATCCAGCCACATTGGTAGCAGCAATGACCCACAATCCTCTGCGACAGCTGCACCTTTGAAAAGAAATCCAAGGGGCAATGAACGGCACTGCAAGATGCTATACATGATAAGGATGGCTTTCCACCTAATCAAGGAAGAAGTCTGTGAGAAATCATAATAAACAATAATAAATTTGACCTCAGTAATGACCAAAACAGCTAAAAATTACTTGACACATCAGTTTATGCCGTTATGACTCGTGTCCCTAAAACACTGAGAGGTTGATGTAAATTAGAGCTGCCATTTTCAACTTTAATTGTAAATGCACCACTTAAAAAAATTAGTCACATTTTGAAAGCACATTAGATCTCACCTGCGGGGCGTCATGCCAGATCGATATGGATTGGGCAATGTGTTGGAATGAAATTATGCCAAAAAAAAATAAAGTCAAAGTGAAAAAATTATGCAGCTAGCTAGTCTATTTTGAAATAATTTCATACCAACTCAAAATGGTACTCAGTAGTTAGTATGGCCAGACAAGGTCGGGTAAGCTTTCTAATGAAACAATGGATGGTGTCCTGGAGGATCTCCTCCTAGGGCATCACTGAGCTCCTGGTGAAGTCTGAGGTGCAACCTGGCAGCATCAGGCCCAAACATAATGTCCCAGAGGTGTCCTGTTGGATTAGGCTCAGTGCAAGCATGATATCAATTCCTTCCTCCTCCAAGAACTTTCTGCACACTCTCGCTACATGAGGCTGGGCGTTATCGTGCACCAGGAGGAACCCAGGACCCATTGCACCAGCGTAGTCTGACAGTGTTTCCAAGGGTTTCATCCTGGTACCTGATGGCAGTCAGTGCCATTGCCAGCCGGTCTGTGCATCCCTCCCTTTTTGTTAGTCCCTGGCCAACTATGAAAGCAGTCATGCTGAATGATGTTACAGGCCGCAGAATGCTCTCCACATCTTCTCCAGACCCTTTGATGTCTGTCACATGTACTCGGGGTGAACCTGCCCATTCTCCAGAGTGCCAGGCAGGGCCCAAGTAACGCATGCTGGGCCCTCATGCCACCCTCATGAACTCAGTGACACTGACTTTAGCCAGATGAGAACTAGTGGAAAAGAAATGGTCCATCCTTCATGTTTAGGGGGGTTGTCTCGTTGTTGCCTGACTAGTGCACCTTATGTTAATTACATTAACAACAGCAGCTGGAACTGATTAACAAACTCTTCATCTACTTTGACCAGATTAATATCCCAGAAGATTACATGACTTGATGAAAAGGGTTCTTTAGTTAATTTTTTTGGTGACTTTGTATTAAGCATCGTGATGATCAAGCCTTTGTGCTGGTTTTCAGTTAGTTTATTGAAATGTAAAGAGAGAAATGACAACATTTAAAATGAACCTTTTTTAAGACAAGGATTTTAAAGCATTGTGCTAGGCAGGGCCCAACATCTCTCTATGGTCAATACTGTTTTTCATTATGAGTCATAAATATATAATCTCTCCATCCTCACTTGAACTGCACACATCTGTTTATGTCATTAGTGCTGGCTTGGAGCTCGGCGACTGTGTGTAATGCTGGATGTGCGTGTTTGTCTGCAGATGATGGAACAGCTGACTGATCACCACTACGATGTGCTCACCGTCCCAGAGGAGTTGGCAGCAAACTGCATTTACATCAAAAGTCTGTCCAAACGGGACTTCCTGCTGCACCGACCAGCAGACGAATGCCCTGACAGCGTTTCTGTGAGTACCACAGAGGGTTTTTTCTTTTTTTTTTTTTTTTAAATAAACTGCACATTATTGCAGTATAATGTCATGTTCATGTATGTGCTAATAGCAATAAATAAGTTTTCCTGTAATTTGCTATTTTCATTATGTTATAGTTTGACAGATTTTTTTTTTTCTTCCTCTCTGGCAGTTTTTCTGGCTCTTATCTCCTTGTTGTATTAATTAGGCTACATAAACACTGAATCATATGTTCAGTAATCATAAGCATGCATGCTCATCCAACAGCTTTAAATACTGTCAGTGTGAGCTTTAAGGTCTCACGGTGCTTTACTCGGTCGCGTGAGTGCTTGCATAAACCCACAAATATTTGCTAACAGCTTCCATCGGGAGGAGTACAAATGATAGCTGGACTCAGGTTTTCAGATGTTAGCCCTCCTTTTTTCCACCGTCTCCACATAAAAGAAGCTAGGTCATCAGCTCCAGTTCCCTTTAAACAGCAGTCATTAGCTTGTGTGTTTCTGATAAGTCTGTGGGAGAATCTCAGCTTCTTTCAAGACGGAGTGAAGTAAACTTGCCGCCCAAGATCAAATATTTATAACTAGTATTGCTGCAGATTCACATGTGTTTGCGCTGCACCACAGAAATACATGGCTTCTTCTTTGGTGTGATCAAAGCTTTTTATTAGTTTTATCTAAATATAAAAAGAAATGCAACAGCATTAACATCAAAGCCACACTGCATCAACAATATAATAGAAGATCTACAGATGCATTGTATCACACATCAAAATCAACCATCAGGCTCCTATAAGAAATTTGATATCTGCTCAGCTCGTGTTGTTTGTTTTTGTTTTTTGTAATAAACCCTGTGCATCCGGTCCTTTGTGTGATTGGTCCTGTGTGTTAAACCTAAGTGCTTTTATGATTTATAAATCTGTCTGTTATTAGTGATTATCCCTTTTAAGGCCTAATGCATCTGTAATTCAGATGTTACCTCTGTGTCTTGTGCTGCTTCACCACCTGGAAGTCAAGTGCCTCTGTTAATCCTAAATCAGACCTAAATGTGACTGACTCGCTCTAAACTGATCATTAGACAAAAAAGGTTCTCTAAAGAAGATCTGGGATGTGAACAGATTTCTTTTTTTCACATTTCTTTACTCGTTACATTGCAGTTGAAGGTCACAGTTGTGCTTGTGGTTCCAAGAGCTGAAATGTTTTTGAGACTAGTGAAGTCGATATCCCGCTCACGGTGCCGTCTCTGACCCGTTAAATATGTAAGTAGGTGGCAGGACAGAAGCTGAGTCCAGCATAGTGAGAATAAATCAGCATTTTCAGATACTTCTGTAGTTTGTTTCAGGATTGAGGCAAATTAAATAAATCAGAAGTAAAATAATGATTGTATTTTGTGAAACTGTGTGTGCGCCACTGCTAAAAATTATATCAGGCGAGATTTAAAACCGAACTTACAATTAGAGGAGTTAATTTGAACATTTGGAAACTTTGATTTTTCACAATGAGATAAACTTCACAAAGAAAAAGCAACAAATTCCTTTAAAGACTGATAACTTGTTTTTTGCATGATTTCCCTTCAAGCAGTTTGCCCTCAAGTCAGTATTTTGCATTTAAAAAATTTCACAATGTCCAATATTGTCCACCAACCCACCCATACAACCATCTTATAATAGGATCACACAATCTTTGTAGATTATTATCTTTGTACACCAGATTAAAAAACAGCTTCATTCTTAAAGAACACTCCCACAACCTTCAATTTAATCTGAGATGCACATCTGTGCATTTTTGTGATGGCTGGTGTTTTATTGGAATCACTAATTGTTTTCAGTAGAACACTGTGCAACCGGGCCAAGTCATATTGTCCTGAAATGATGTCACTTGTTAGTGTGTATATGCACCTGGCTGCTTTCACAGCTGAAGATGAGCATGCAGCTTGGCTGAGGGGTCAGTTCATCAGCTGTCACTGCTGCCATCAGCTTGACCAGGAGAGATGCATGTGCTGGTTCTGCACAGGCCTACAAAAAAGTTCCACTTGCATCAAGTGTAACAGGTAAATTTGTAAGCAGCATCAGGTCACATGCTGCTGGAATTGTACACTGTACAAATCACATCAAGAAATGTGAATGTTATCCAGACAACGTGGAAACTCATCAGGGGGGAAATGGAAAATAACGCTAGCGTGGCAATAAATCATTAGATGAGTTTGATAAATCAACATTACCATTAGAAATGTAACAAAATTGAAGTTGCTTTTTAATTTATTTATTTTTTAGAGTTTTGGTCTCTAAAGAAAAGGGAAACATCAAAACTGTCATGTAGATCTAAGACTCTTAATCGCTGACACTCATGAGTCAGATCTGGTGTTCTAACTTCCAGCCAGTGAAGCAAATTTTCCTTCCTCCTTTCCTTTCAGTTTTCCCTGCAGTGTAGTCTGTAACAACTAGCTCAGGTCTGAATGACTGAACTGTTTCCTCTCTCTCTGCAGGCCTTCCAGAAGCTCCAGGACTACACCCTCCTGCCGACAGCCTGCAGCGAGGCCTCCAAGCTGGGAGCGTCTCTGTCCTCACTCTGCCTCCTTGTCAACAGAAAGCATACATATTTCTGAAAACACGCCCACGCCACTCAGCATTTATCTGCAGGTGTTCGCAGTGGTGGGGGTAGTGATACTAATGTGCAGTATTTTGAGACAGAACCAGCCACCTAATTTACTGCACCACTACCCCCTCTGCTGAACGAACAGCGCTGCACAATGTCCTTAAATCTACTCATGAAACCACTAGATGAAGCTGTAGTTTTGCACTGTTCCAACTCTTTCACAGTCCACCAAAGTAAAACAGTAACCCCACAGGAAAGTCTTCACTGCAAGTTTCATTCTGTATATATGCAGATGTTCAATACCTTTTTAGACCAAAGTGTGAAGGAAAAGCCAAAGGCAACAATCAGCCCAACATTTTTTTAACTTTTCTCACCAAATTGATGTAATCTAGATCCAGTAAAGGGCATTACGTCTGCTTTCCAGAAATCTGATGTCTCTTAACATTACTGCTTGTGATAGTCCCCTTTAAATGTTTTCTTGGCTAACCTAAGACTTGGTGCCCACATTTACTACAGTGTACAGCTTTCATATCCACATTTCAGTACTTCGGTATTAACTGTTTTTAAATTGCAGACCATCTGTAGCTGCTAGGTGATGATTCAGATTTGATTTAGCTTTGCAGTGTATGAATTTGTCCCAAGTGTAGAAATATTAAAATCCAGCTTCTAACTTTTAGTGATACTTTTATTCCTGTGTAATTCAACTGCCAGTTCTTTAGGTACATCAGGCTAAAATAAATGTAAATCTAGTCTTTTCAATTATTTTCTACTTGTCCAATTCAGAATCTCAGTGGGGCAGCAGCCTATCCCAGCTGTTAGCGAAACCTTGGATTGATCACCAGTCTATCGCAGGGAGAGTACAGACGTGCAACCCCACATTCACACCTAGGACCAATTATGGGAGACTTGCAGAAAACAAACACATGCATTGAAAGACACCAGCTAATCAATGGTATCAAATCTGGCACCTTTTGGGGAGGCTACAGTGCTGACCAACTGTGCCACTATAATTGAACAGTACTTTTGAGCCAGTAAAACAGTAGCTATCAGCAGTGCCACCCATCCAAAATTAAAATATTACAGCTTGATTAAGGGAAAAGTTGTCACAGCACTAACCAATAAGATAATTTTACCTTGTAGTTTAACTCAGAACTCCAGCTTTCCATCACAGAATCAAAGGCTTGTGTATGTGATGTCCAATAAAACACTCAAACTCAACAGAAATTTCTTGATTTATTTGTTTTGTTAGAAAGTGAACATGTTTAACGGTTGGACTTGGCAACTCTCTCCAACTCGTCCTTCTTCTTGATGGCATAAGAGTTAGATGAACCCTGCAAAGAGAGAGAAACTTAAGTTTAACACGCCTCACAACAGTTTCTCATATGTGTCAGCTCTGATCACTAAAAAGGTTCCAACATAATTGGCAGGATGTAATCAGAGTCCACTAAGTCTGTTACCTTAGCTGCATTGATCAGCTCATCAGCCAGGCACTCAGCGATGGTCTTGATGTTCCTGAAAGCAGCTTCTCTTGCTCCCGTGCACAGCAGCCAGATGGCCTGCAAGACGAGACGGAGCACACGTTAGTGAGGTGAAACGGGTTAAACTCCAGAGACATGACCACAGGCCAGCAGTGAAATGTATCTGAGTTGGTGATTGGCTGGGCCACGACAGACTACAGCCAATGAATAAGCAAAGACTTTTAATCTACGAGCACTCTAGCACACCAAGACAACAGAAAATGTCCAGGCGTGACTCTAGCCTCGTTTAACACATCATACATACATGAAAAAACAGTGAACCTTTTCTAATTTATTTTCATGCTAAAACTGTTGAAGATGGTGTTGGACAAAGAGGTTTTTCAGCATGGAAGCATTTTTTTGGTACTTCTGTCCTTTTTGACAGAAGGACACTGGCACTGATGATAATCAAGTATTTATTTACTTACACTGGAGAGGCTATTAATGAAATTGTTAAAAATAAGACTGCCACAATCTAAGAGACTAACTGCCTTTACTGTATTCTATATGCCCAACAAGGTGAGAAAAGACTGAACCTCGCAATTTCTAACGATCACTAATAGGAGGGGTTAAAATGTTCAGCTAAGTGAAGCCAAACTGAACTTCTCAGTTTAGCTTCGCTTCATATTTTCTGTTTTGATCTTTCCGCTTGAGAACCACTCTTGTATGCAGACCTGACAGTAATAAAGGTCATGTGCAAACCAGGAAAAAAACTGAACATGCATCAAACTTTACATGTCCTAAAAGATGCATTAAAGTCATCTAGTCACATGATTAGACATCAACAATTACGTGGAGGTAGAAAAAAAATTGTGCGTTTGTTACCTGGTTGACTCTGCGGAGGGGTGACACGTCAACAGCCTGCCTCCTGACGGTACCAGCACGACCAATACGGGTGGAGTCCTCACGGGGTCCACTGTTGATGATGGCATTGACCAGGACCTGCAGGGGGTTCTGGGAACAAAGAGGTTAAGAAGATAATTTTTTTAAAATCAATCCATAACATGTAGTGACAGAGATCCATTAGTCTGGACACCATCTGAAAGCTGACACAATCTGCTGTTAATCCTTGTGTTTGCTCCCAATTTTCTTACTCAAAGTTTAAAGCCAATATCACATTTACCCTTAAATATGCAGATTAATTCTGGACCCTTGTCTGCTTGGCAACAACCACTGCAAAACTCACTAAAAATAATAAACAATCCAGCAACTGTCTAAAAAAAATGTTTTCAATGCTGAAATACTGTCTTAAAACCCAGATGGAATTCAAATTTGAAACATTTTCTCAGCACGCCGTGTCTAAATTAAGTTATTTATATTTTAGTTATTATTGAAAACTGCTCATACCACAGTAAGATCCTGTTCTCTGTAATTTTCAATAGTGTTTTTCATCGCATAAGGAACCATTTATTTTCTGTAGTTATAATTAAGAATCTCTTTAACAGTGACACATACTATAGCAGTGCTATGAAAGTACCTCTCCAGTCAGCAGGTGGATGATCTCGAAGGCGTGCTTGACAATGCGAACGGTCATCAGCTTCTTGCCGTTGTTGCGGCCGTGCATCATCATGGAGTTGGTCAGACGCTCCACGATGGGGCACTGAGCCTTGCGGAAACGCTTGGCGGCATAACGTCCTCCAGAGTGTGGCAGGTACTTGGCGTACTTCTCTTTCACAGCAATATAATCCTGCAGCGAAGAATGACATCTTTAAGCATCATTTTCTGTTTTAAGTTGAAAAACAGCATCGTTAAAGGCAGATATTGTGTCTGAGCCGGTGATTGACTGGGCCACATTAGACTACAGCCAATGAATAAGCAAAGACTTTTCCTCTGCGAGCACTGTAGCACACCTGGACAACAGGTGAGTGTCCAGGCGTGACTCTAGCCTCGCTTAACAGCACAACAGTGAATCTTTCACACTGCCGCTCACCTGCAGGGAGATGTCGTTGATCTGGACATCATCGGTGCTCCACTTGCCGAAGAGCTTGATCTCTGGGGTCTCAGCCACAGCGGGGGCAGTCTCCCAATCGGTCACTGAGGAAACACCACAACATTACTGGCACATTGTTTTAAAAATTATAATTTCAGGACTATAAATGACAAATGTCTTTTTCCCCCCCCCCAACATTTACACGTAAGAGTTTGGGTTTGTGAAGGTGGACCTTACTGCAAATCTGTGGCCTCTCTATTACATTTCTATGTGACATAAGTCTTATAAATGGAACTTTATTTAACGAATTTGTGTATAATGAATGAAAACTACTGTAGCTTGACTGAGCTGCTACTCAATGTTACGTTCAAACAAAGTGACGTTAGCTTTCCAGCAAAAAGCAGAAAACCCCACGATTTGACACTTTAATAGGAAGCACATTTATTCATATTAATAGGAGATTGAGTAACTGTTTGGTCAGATTTAGCGAAGCAATGACAGTCACAAGTACAGCGAGGCCGGAGATGAAGCCTGCATCACGCTAACACTAGCAAACTTGCGCCACAGCGGATTCTAAGCTTACAAACGTCTATAAACGGGCGTAGGTGCGCGTTTAAATTCAGCATCAGTTAATTAGTAGGGAAGAAATTAAGTTTAATATAGACATATTTTGTGAATTAGTGTCCTGAATTTGACATCTATCGGAGCCGCTACTCAACGTGCAGAATCCACATGTGCTACAGAGCTAGTCGCATGCTAACGCTCAGCGCTGTTGTGCTGATACGGAAACATTCGGAGGGAATAAAAACGCCATTTCGACTAAACTGAAGTTTTCTGTACGAATTTCCAGGACAATGGAAATCCACAGTGATTTTGGATACGCGTCCGTCCCTTTTTCACGATTTATGAAGCAAGTAAAAAGTAAAAATTTCACTCACTTGTGTCTGCCGTTCTGTACCACACTTCTCTGAGACGGAAAAGGGCCTTTTCGGGGCGCCGTGTACAGATATCCGGTCCGGCGTTTGGCTGCTTCCGGCGTACAAAAGCTTATGGGAAACGTAGTCTTTTTTTTTATGTCATTATACATTAATAAAGCTGCTGCTGGCCTTTTAACTTTCACAATTGCTGTAAAAACAAGCAGTTATATTACATCATATTTAATATTATTTAGTTTTAGTTATTTTTCTGTTTAAAAATATGTTTTAAATTAATTTTGATTGATTCAGTCGTGTACTCTAGAATATTCTTCAGCTAGTGATCACTACATTTATATTTTGTATTTTGCTCAGTAAAATGGCAAATTATATATATATATATATATATATATATATATATATATATATATATATATATATATATATATATATATATGTATGTATGTGTGTGTGCGTGAGTGAGTGTACGTAAGGCAAAAATACATTTTGTAGTCTTAACAAACTGGAAAAGTCCGTATTTGATATGACCACCTTTATTCTTCATCTCAGCCTGAAGCCCTTTTAGACAAGCTTTCTTGTCATTTCTTTAAGTAGTCTTCAGGAATATTTCTCCAGGTTTTTTGAAGGCTCTTCTTTGGAAAACAAAGGCAGCAACGCCTTTGTTTTCTGTCAGGAGAATCCCACAATGTTTCAATGTTGAGGTCCAAACTCTGGGGAGGCCAGTCCATGACTGATAATGTTCCACTGTGTGTGTTGTTGTTGTTTTTTGTTTTTTTTTAACAAGTATGCTTTTAATGCACTGGCAGTTTTTTTGGGGATCATTGACATGCTGAAAAATGAAGCTCTTGACAATCAGATGGACAATCAAAATTTGACCATACTGTTCTGTATTCATATTCAATCAATTTTGACAAGATTCCCAATACCACTGTCTGAAAAGCAGCCCGAGACCATGACAGAGCCTCCACTGGCTTTACACTTTGCTTTAAACACTCATTGCAGTACCTCTCCCCTGACCTCCATACAGATAACAATTTGAACCCAAAAGAAATCTAAATTGTTTTTTTTTTTACTGACTCATCTGTTATGTGCGAGAATAACAGTGGTTCATCCAGTAAATTTTGCGCATTTTTGTGCTTGAATAACTCACAGGTCAGGATTAAGCAGCTTAACAAAAAACAAACAAAAACATTCATCTGGAAATGATCAGGTACAAGGACTGGATTGCAAATGAGTCAAAAAGCAGCCGATGTCCAAAGAAAAACTCTGCAAGTCCTTCAGAAAGCCTGGAGAACTATTGTTCAAGAGCCTTTAAAAAATTACAATAAAGTCTGGGTCCTTGGAAGCAAAATGTACAGAAAAAAATCATCTGGTTCACAAGACCAGTTTTGGCTTTATTTATGTGTGTTGTTAACTGACAGGACAAAGCACAAACACAAACAATGCTCAAAACCGTCTTTTATTGAAGACCTGACAGCATTTGACACCTGTTCATTTATAACACAAACACGGTAGAAACAGCTCTGGCTTTGCACGAGCATACATGAACAACAGATGCAATAACATTAACATAGTAGCTTGAACACAGATAAAACCATCCCTATCTCAACAACATCCCTTCTCTTTACAATGTGCAATTCATCCTTAACCATTAAGTTTCTTTTCTGTTTTATCTTTCAAATACACGCTCCGCTTTTTGTCCTTTTGAGAAATATAAGAACGACAAGTATAAATTAAAAGTATTACAAATGAATCCCTTAAACAACAGAAAAGAAGGAACATGAAGGTTGCTAAAAGGCCTGAGATATCTAAATGTGATGGGAGGTTCGGTGGACCAGTAAACACTAACATATCACAGCCACTCTCTAGTCTTATTATGCCCAATGCCACCCCTCCCTATCATTGTTTTTAGCACCGTCACTAAAGGCAGTGTGTTGTAGCACTTTGGTAATGGGCATGAAATACTGAGGCATGTAGGGGGGAAAAATTAAGGCTTCATCTACAAAAGCGATGGAGTAAAGCTCCAAAGCACTGCATGATAGTTACAATAAACTGATGATAAGATCGGAGGCTCACTCTGAATTAGACACCGGGGTTAAAGATGGGGGAATGAAAAACATATAAATGACTCAACGCGAGACGAGCGGGGCAGTAAGTCTCAACATGTAGACGACTTAACGTCGCTCAGGCACTGTCGTGTTTGTGTGGCGGCTTTGAGGTATGTTTGATGGAGCAGACGCACACTGTCTGATACACTGCATGCTTTTAAAGTGATAAACTAATATTTTTATTCAAATAAAAAGGGGCATGCCGCCAACTTTGCTGATACAGCAACACTGGTGAGCTCAGCTGGACAACTACAGCTCACTTACCTCAAAGCCCGCATTAAAACTGGAGGTTTGCCATGAAACAGGCAGGAAGAACGTAACAACAAACTGGACTCACACTTGTAAATAAAATTCAACATATCCTTAATCCTCTGCTACGATGACTGCTTGCACTCTTGTCCCTTGCAATGGTACAATGAAAAATTGTTGGAGTGCTCCTTTAAAGTCAGAAAAGCAGCTAAAACCCCTTCTGACAGCCATCAGCAAACAGGCAGCGATGTGCTGGATTTCTCCAAAAGCAACAATGTGGGTTTTTTAAAATAAATACGTGAAGGAGAAGTGTAACATTTTGGGAAATGTGCTTTTTTTCCCCTTTATGAATCAAGCCTTGGTCGAGATAATGCTACAGGTTAGATTATGGTAAAGGTTTCTCCAGAAAATCTCATCCTTTCAAGCAGTTTGAAAAGATGTATGGAAATCCCTGATCCCTGTACTGATACAACCCACCCAAACAAGAACAAGACGTGCACGACAAGCCGAAACTACACCGCAGACAGTATAAAACATGGACGTATCTCCAGGGTTGGATAAATTAATTCAGTTCTGAAGGTTTTATTGTTAGTTTTTATTAGTTTCAATCTATGTAGACATCCACAGTCTCAGTAAACATGTCCGTCCATCATCATGTCCTCTATTTTTTTTAATTCGTTTTAGTTCATTTTATTTTATTAATATGTAGTTTTAATTTTTAGTTTAGTTTTAGTTATAACAACCTTAGAAACGTACATCTTTCATACCATCTACGTATGACGGTGAGGGCCGGACTCACGTTGTTCGCAAAGGTGACATCAGTGGGAATAAATGGAGAGCGTTAGCTCAACATAGCAGCTGAAAGCCACTAGCCTGGATCTGTGTTATCATTAAAAATGAATTAATGAATTGCATTAAATCTGCCTACCAGCACTCTTAAGCCCACTGAATAACATGTTAAATGTTTTTTTGTTAATGCACCCAAAAATCTAATTGTGATGGTGATATTTTTGGGGTTTTAAAATGCTGGCAACATTATGTTGGTAGCTGGACTCCAGGAAATATCTGCAGATTAACCATTCCTCCAAATGTTTCTTACATTTATAGAGTACATATTATTTATTAAAGCAATCTGCAGTGTGATACTTTCTACTCTCCTTAACCTCATTTTTATTTTGTATTCTGTTTTTTGTTTTTTTTAAATCACTGTCTATGTGTGAAATCTCACAGCATAAGGTCCTCAGTAGGCACCTGTGATACTTTTACCACTTTTACTTTAGCTATGTTGTTTAATTATTGCAGACTGAACTATTTTGTACTCTTTATTATGCTATTATAAAACAAAATTTGAATACAAATCAACAAAGTATCCATCTATCAATCTGTCAATCATGACTGTAGCCTTCCTGCAGTACCTTCTTAGCCCACTAGTAGTCGCCACTAATAGTTGCCAATGTCATTTTACACTTACTTTATTCAGACAAATAAAATAAACAAGTTAGTGAGTGAAGTTAAAAGTGCTGGTTTTGTCCTTGTCACACACAAGCAGGCTAGATGTTTCCCTTTATTTCCATTATTTGTGCAAAGCTAAGCTAACCTGCTTCTGGTATAGCCTAACATGTACTGTACACATAAAAGAGAGAGAGGTAACAAAAATTTTCCCCTAATGTTAAACTTTCTCCTTAAATGTTAAATAAGATGAAAATGAAAGACGGTTTAAAATAAATCCTGACATCACCAAATGATCTTTCACAGCTGTAATCCCCCCAAAATATCAGCTCATGTCCTACAGAAGACACTATAACCGAGGCTGTAGAGGTCGACCGTTTTTGTGTGTTTTTCTGTGTGTCCGTCTGCATGTGTGTGCTGTGAAGAGGTTTTGTGCTACACCAGCCACTTCTCCATGCATGTGTGGAACACGGTCTTGTTGGAGTGCCACCAGACGTGCTGAACGCCGGGAACAGAGCAGAGGATCAGATCTCCGCGAGCCGCCAGCGTCTTCAGCCCGAAAACATCTCTCAAGTACAGCTGGAAAAAGAAAACACAGCACAAGGGAGTCATTAATAAATCTACCGCCTCAGATTTTTGGTGGGGTTGTGCATGTATTTTTCTATTCTTTAGAAACAAAGCACATGCCTTGCTCTGGGAGGAGCACCTCCATAAATGAGACATAGATAAAAGATGGCTCTGCTTTATGACAAACCCATTAACGTGTCAAAGACATCAGAACAAAGATCTTTTTTTGTTTTGTTTTGTTTTTGTGTTAAACTGAAAAACATTTTAGTTTCTCATGATTTATTCTGGTAAGAATCATGGTTTCTCCTTTTTATAATTTATATATTTATTCATCATTAGATCTCTGCCACAGTATGTCTTTCTCCTGTCTTCTTCCCCTCATCCCAGCTGGTCACGGTTCCTAAGCCTGATTTTACCAAAAGTTTCTTCCTCTTAAAAGGGAGTTTTTCCTTCCCACTGTTGCCAAGTGCTCGCTTATTGTCTGATTGTTGGGCGCCCTTAGAGGACTGTTATTGTGAATTAGTGTTATATAACTTATTTAGAATTGAATTAAATGACCTAAAAACAGATAGAAATAAATGAAAAAATGTATTCTGACTTTCACTCACATCTTGGTGCTGCATTTCAACAACCGTCTCGTTGTCGTCATAAAATCCAAACTGGCTGTAAAGACATGAAAGCAGTGTGTTAGCATCACATGAGAGTCATCAGATCATCCACAGTTACACGAAGCAAGATGTCATTGACAGCTGTGACCACAAAGAATAAACTGAAATCCCTTTAAAGCAGAAAATATGATGCAGCCTTGTTTGATCTAAAGTCTTATTTTAATTATTTTAGCACCACAATGAGTTTAAATATATTATTTTTGTAAAATTTCGATCTAAATTCATTTGTTGCAACTTTCACAAAGTCCAAAAATCTTTTTAAAGATATCCATGTGTGTGAGATTTCAGGGAAATAAAATCAGAGGATGCTGTCACCTCGACTGCCAGGGCGTGATGACTCCATCGTCCGGTCCTCCAATCAGTACCAGCTTTTTGATTTTGAGGAAGTTCTTCTTCCATTCTGCAGATGGCAAATAAAACACACCTCATGGCTACTGTGCACTTTATCTGAGTCATTTTGATATAAGTAATTACTCGTTACACTGAGTAATTTTTGATAAGGGTTGTTGTTGATTGTTCTTTTTCTGACCTGTTGAATTTGGGTTGGGTCTCTCACTGTTGAGCAAAGCCAGATAATCACTGCTGTTGACATAGAGGTCTCTGTGGTGGGGGTCTGCAGACAGGTGAAAAGCAAACACAATATCAAACTGCTCGTTTATGATTTTAAAGTCCGAAAAGGCAGGAAAAAAAAGAAATTTGACGACTTCAAAATCTGTGAGAAAAAAGTAATCCTGGAGTCTCACCGTTCCAATAGTTGCAGATGGATATCATCTGACCTAATGCGGTGTAACACAAGTGGTAGAGGTTTGACTTCACAAACTGAGGGAAGAGGTACTTTAAGTAGTCTGTGTCTGAGGGGAAAGAAAGAGGAGCGAGAATGATGACCAAGTCAGAGAATAAATCAGTCCACAGCACGATAAAGTATTTCTGCAGTCTTTCTCTTCACATTGCTTCACAGCTTTCTGCTAACTGTGTCAGTCTGCTGACTGATGCTGGAAATAGCTGCGAGCTCTGGCTTGTCACCAGAGCAGCAAGAGTGATATGAAGCAGTAAGGCTTTGAGCTAAAATTCTCTTAAAAAAAACAATAACTTATAAAAACAGGTCCAACAACATCAGTCTTACTAACTCATTGTTGGGTTTTTACTCCCTAATTTACGATTTTGCTGATAATTATCAGGCAGCTTCTCATCGTTAGATCATGAGAGTTTTCATTTTACAGCTGTCAGATATTGACACTGGTTCACTAACAGGGTATTAGTAGATTCTCAACAGAGAAATACTGATTGCATTTAAAACACGCTGCTGAACTAAGCTCTCCATGTTGGACCCACCTCCGTACTGCCCGGCTTGAGGTGAGGACAGGGAGATGAAGGAGTGGACGTTGTGGTCAGACAGAGTGGAGAGGATCCCTCTGCAAACCAGACCGCCTGTAAGAACATCAATAAAGACACATGTTTGTGTAGCTTTTCAGAGAGCAAGTCCACCTTCCAACCTTCTCATTGAATGTTATATAACCCACTTAGATAAAAAAGTGCCTCACAGAGCAGTGACAGACAGATAACTGGTCAGCTGACTGTGCGTATGTCAATTTCCCAGTGCTCAAAGGTCTTATATCCAGTTATTTTGATTGCAAACTCCATTTTTGATCATTAATTCGTCAAACAAACCTGAAGAGAGTTAGCAACCCACCTCAATTTTTTTTGACAGGCTAATTCAAATCAGGAAGTCAAAATCTCTTTGCAAATCAACACATCTGTTTAGCAGAGAAACATCTGTTCTCTCGTATTAACACATGTTTTAACCTTGTATCATTGTGACGTTTTAAATTCTAACAACACCTTTATTGTCGTTTATTGTGCATTTCACTGCATCCAGTAAGTTATTTTTAGTCTGTTTTATTTCACTTTGTTGAATTTATTGAGCCATTTTACTTTATAGAGACACTCTATTGTGTTACAGTCAGCTTTTTGCATCAGGTTCTGTACTTTATTTAGAATTTTAGTTTAAATATGTTTACATAAGCTCCTTTTGAGGACTTTATTTAAGCTAACTTGAATGTTGTGACCATTTGTGCTAGAGTCAAAATTTAAACAGTTTCAGAAAGAAGAGGAGATGGTTTTACAGGGATATTTGGTGCATCGCAGTAGCACAAAGCAATAATAAGGTGCTGCTGTCTGAACACAGGCAGAAATAAATTAACTCTTCACTGGTCTGATGAAGAGCAGCTTTTCCTCTGTAGAAATGTGAAAATTGAAAATAAATCAATATTAATAATTTAGTTAATAAATAAAGTTTGAAGTTGAGCTTTTTGATTTTTCAGTTCTTGGGGTGAAATCTTGTGTGATATCAGGTTTTACTCCTGTCCACAGTTTTTGTTTTCGCAACTGGTTTATTTGAAATATTCAACGCATTGCACAGTTTGGATTTAGAACCCGTCTCACCAATAAAATCCAATAATCACATTTTTCTGACACAAATCTTAACATTGTGGTTAACCAGACAGAGCTTCTACCAGTGAAACTCCATCTGGTGTCCAGAGATTCTTTAAAGATCTGATCTCCTATCCCGATCCTCCATTTGCCACCAGCCAGGAGTTTTTTCCATCGTCTGTGATTTCTCAGTGAACATCTGATTAGGCTCAATTGTCTTGGTGGATGTGTTTCGGTTGAAGTCTGGAGAACCCGTCTTCCCAGTTAGTCCACCAGGTTATGCGTGTTATTTCTAGCGTCAATTAGTTTTAATGAGCGTGGATTGGCTTATCCTATTCAGACACGGAGGGGGCTCGCCCAGGGCAGGTTGCACAACCATTCACACCCATATTCACACCTATGGGCTATTTTGACTCACCAGTTAACCTGACATGCATCTCATTGTACTGTAGAGTGAAATTCAAACTCGAGCTAGCAGTACATTAGTCAGTGTGGCGCTAAGACTTTGTGTCATTTTGTCATTTCCTCTCACAAAGATGCTCAAGTTCTGAAATACTCGAACGAGGTGTAGAAGCTACTTTTGGCTCGTCACAGCAGGTAGGCCCACATGTTTGAGACACTTTTCCTTACACAATCCCAAAGAAATGCGCGTCTCCTCCCAGGATCGAATGTGTAAACCACTACACCACTGAGCCACTCATGCGACGGTGACAAGTAAACATTCCACAATCAAGATAATGCTTTTCTCATAAAGACAAACTATTTTATCAAGAAGCACACAGAGTAAGTCCATGTTTTTTTCTTTTTGGTGTGCTCTCTTTTCACAGAAACATGCTGAGTGAAGAGAATCTTGTTTGCATTACTTGTTCCTCGGGGGGAAAATTTACATTGAAATACAATATGGCGTTGCGTGGTAGGAATTTCCAGCAGCTGACTGAAGCAGAAATCCTAAAGCAAACAGATCATTAAACACTCTTCCTGAAAATAAACCTTCACAGCTAATAGTGTCGCTCTGATATCTCCCTCAGCGAGATTGCCAGAGAAACCATGGACACATAACTGCAATTTGCACTCGCTCACCTTGAGAGTAGCAGATAAAGTGGACCCCATCTGCTGCGTTTTGCATTATTGGGTAGATAGCTGCCTTGAATCCCTCCACCTGTTTCCACATGGGCTCCAGGCTCGCGCCCCTGTCAAACAGGTCGATGACGGTCACGTTCGTCCCTGGATGAGACTGCAGGAGACGGAAGAAGGAGATGGTTTTGCATCATTTAACAGGAAAAACTCACAGGAAGCACAGCGTCTAAGCGATTTGTCATATTATAGCATTGAACAGCTACAAGAATCAGCAACGTGCCCTCAGTAACTTCAGATGCCGGTGCTGTCAGTTATCCTTGAGGATGTTTAAGCTTCTGAATCACTGAACTGCAAATTAACTAAAGCAGAAAAAACAAGGCCTCAGATCCGCTTTTGGTATTTTAAGCCAACCACAAAGGTCTCTTCTGTGGTTTCCAGAAAAAATAAATAAAGAGGAACCTAATGTTGGTTTTAACCTCTTAAACCTCTCCTGACATGTCCACAGAAACTCCAGAAATATCAACACACAAGTCACATCAGCCAGGTATGGAAGCTTGTTCCTGACACAGAAAACAAAAAAAATCATTTTTATCTCAAAATCTAAACTTCAAACTTCTCAGAAAATAACTCAAAATTGAGAAAATTATTTGAAAATCAGTTGAAATTTTGAGATAACTAGATAACACTTTTTTTCTGAGGCAGAAACAAGCATACATAGCCAGATCATCTGGTGAGAGTTTGACAGTTTCTATAGGTGTGTGTGTGTGTGTGTGTGTGTGTGTGTGTGTGTGTGTGTGTGTGTGTGTGTGTGTGTGTGTGTGTGTGTGTGTGTGTGTGTGTGAGGAGGTTGTAGTAGAAGATTAGTAGTAATTAATCACTTTATCATTGTGAGTACTGAGAGACTTCAAGGTGCTTTAGTGTATCTATTATAAAGAACATTATTTTTCTTCTACACTCGCAGTCCAGAACAGGTTTATTTCAGTTAACTAAACCTCAATAATTAAAACTAAGCATGAGAAATTTAACAGAAACAAAAATACAATTTGGTAAAGTAACTGACAGGATATTATGCACTTACAAAAAGTCGCTAAAATAAAGCAGAACGCTTTAGTCTTTGTCATTTTCTCCCCATCTGTGAGCAAAGCCAGCCTGAGGAGACTGTTTTTAACATATTTAATCTTACCCCAGACATATGCAATAAAAATTACAGGAAAACCAAACACAGCTCTGGAAAGTAACTTAATGATAGTAATAATACAGTAATAATACAACTCTGATCGGTGTTATATTACAGCACAATAACTTCTCTATAATGAGCCCGTTAATTGTATGATTGCTGCTTTATTTCTACATCAACAAAGCAGAAAGTACTTCATATTAAATCACTAAATAATGTATTACCCTTACCATAAAGCTCGCTAACAGCAGATGCATATTGCACGGTCCACGTTTTGCTGATAAACATGTGGTGATATAACCTGTAAGGCCTGCAGGATTTACTGTAAAATACACCTTAACTATCCCCTGAATCAGCCTCTCCGTTAGCCCCGACACTCACCTCGTTAATGAACCGCTGTAAGTTTATAAAATCCCCTGAGCTGTCGAACAAACCGTGCACGATGATCACCGGCTTGTACCCGACCACCGAAGCCCAGAGACACGCACCGAGCAGCGGCCACAGCAGCCCGGCTGCCCCGCTGCTGCTTCTCCTCCTCCTCATCCTCAAGCTGGCACAACCGAAACCCTCCATCACAACTTAAAGTAATAAAGGCGAGAAAAGGTGTTGTAAAAAAATAAAAGCATTAAACTGTTGGGTTTTTGCTAATGTGGCATTATTCTGGGTCCAGTTGTGCTCCTTTAGACGATGCTGTTTCACGGCCAGCGCTTCTCCGTGAGAGTGCTCAAAACACTCCAGGAAAAGCAGAAACACTCCACAGCTGGTCCCTGCTTTTTGTTTTCGTTTGTTCCGGTTTTAAATTACAGGTGAAGCGGCCGCTACTGGCGTCATTTCCTGCTTCCGCTCGTCCAATCAGCGGGAAGCAGAGCGCTGCCCCACAGGGTCACGCGCAGATACAACATAAACAGTTAGACTGTTACACCGTGACGCGAGTATGTAACATAACAAGCTTTGTTTACTCTTTAATGTGCAGCTTTAACAGTGTCTCTCTGATTTTGATCAAATTCATTTAATGCTGGGCTGTGCAACTCAAATATTTTAATGCTTTTAACACAGTGTATTTATTTGTTGCTGCCAATAATGTTATAATAAAATGCAAATACGGTCTTCTGCTCCTTGTCAGCCATCAGGTTAGTTAGCCAGCAGCTGCTTGTACGCCTAGAACTCAAGGTCCCACAGGACCTCAGCCCTGTTGTTTTCAACCACCTTGGTGGTGTTTCCCATCAGGGAATTCTAGTCAGTATATGGACAGATGTTCCTGTACGCTGCCCCAGCCACCTGGTTGTGCCTCTCAACTTACACGGGTCCAATTGCGTCTAACCTTCTGCAACTATATGTTTGATAGTCTCCAGGGCACCTTATCAGTCTTTAGCTTGACCCCTGCCTCTATGGATCTGGTGCTCAAGGGTTGTTCATGCGCTGTCCCTTAGATTGGTGGACAGAAGGCCATGCTATCTATCTCAGACACCGTCTGCCTTTATAAATATTGTAACATTATTAAAAAAAAAAAGTGACAGGGAAAACAAGTTTTAAATAAGTTTTATTTTTTAAATAATGTTTTATAAGCATTTCACTAAAAAAGTTTAATACATTTTGTCAACTTTTTTGTTTTATTTTTACAGAAACTTACAAAGTTTCAAAAACCCGAACCAAATAAGAACTTTGGTAGTTAATACGAAGCTAAAACTGGGAAAATGTTTCACTTTATGTAACTATAAAACTACTGATCATGAGAGCCATAATAATATGATGTAAGCAGTTCCCTCTTTCAATGGTGTTTGCTCCTTTGGTGCATACTCCGTTGTAAACTGAAATTACAATTTTACTGTTGCATTCCTCTGACAGTCAGTCAAGCTGCAGTTTACAGGCATGTTTATTCAGTCTGACCTTTGAACTTTGACATAAATCTCAGTCACAACATAAGCATAAATAGAAATAGATAACAAAGAGGAATAATCTGGATGTTAGGCCACACATACAGCTTCATCTTCAGTGCTGCTTGACAGACTCTAATGCAGTGTGGAGGGACGATGACCAGTTCTCATACACCTCTCCACAAAGCCAGTCCAAATCCTCAAAAAGTGCTCAGCTGGATTAAGAGCTGGTGACTCAGATCATTTTCATACTCTTCAACCCATTCAGTGACCTCCAAGCTTTGGCGTTATGGAAAAGCCTCATGAGTCCAGGCCTGTTCAAAAAGGTTGCTGTATCCCGTCTGCAACTTCATGTTTCCCATTATTCTCAAATATTTTTTTGCACTTTTATACTTTGATCTGTATTTCTGAGCGTACCATTTATATGCATATAATTCTGTGATTTAAAGCAGGTTTCATTACCTTAAAATTGTGCAGCCTGTACAGGCCACCCACTGAGCAGCTTTATTAATTGTGCAGGATCACTTATGGCATGCAGCTTTGACAGGTCTTTCTACTTTAATTTTAATTTCAAACAGCTATTATACGGCCACAGACCCCTTCCCCCCTGACACTGGCCAGGAGTACCATCATCCTTGTAGAAAACACTCACATCACAATGAGATAAACTTATCACTCCAGATAATGTTGTATTGATTTGCAGTGACCCTTACCACTAAGGAGAACCACGTCAGCAAACTACCTCCCTTTAGCCTAGACTGAAGGGTCAGCTTTTCCTGTTATTCATCAGGTAGTGGTCTGCTATGACGGGTTGCATACACTATAGTTATTTAATGTACCTTTCATAAAGTAGGCAGCTCAGATGCTCTGCTGATGAGGTTTGAAAAGTTGAGATCTCATTGTGTCCAGATTTGAACATTGGAGGGGGCGCACTGGAGCAGAAATCAGATTGGGTGAAAAACTGCGATTCTGTGATGCCACTTTGCTGAAAAAGTGTCAGATTTTTAATGGAAATCCTCACTCTCATACTTTCTTTAACATGGACAAAATAATTTGAGTGAGAAATTATGTGAGCACAGGCTTTATTAACCAGTCCTGCAGGTTGAGTGCAGAACAAGATCCTCCAAATAAACAAACAACAAAAATTATGCTTATTCAAAATTCATCTCACGATCAGGTCGAGTTCAGACACAAAAACACCACATCACCCTCAATAATTCCTCTCCTCTGGTCCATTCAAACCACCTTTTTCACCTATTAAAAAAAAAAAAAATCCAACTTTCCCATTAATTCTGATGAAAAAGTGAAATGTGAAAGGTTGAAGGACACAGGTCATCTCACAAGTTGTACAAAGGAGTGCACGCGTAGACGTTTCCGATTAATGCTGGAGTGTCACATTGAGTCGTTTCGCTTTCATCGAGAGACGCTGTGGAATTTGATGCTTCGAAATGCAACGATGACGATGCAAATTTGACAGCTTAGAAAAAGATTTATCGCTTCACCCAAACTTTAAAGAAGCAACAAAAGAACCCGAGAGCTGCAGAGATCTTTTCCAGGCTCTCACACAATTAAATGCTCGAGTGAAGCGTGAGTAGCAAGCATACCCCCCCCCCCCCCAAAAAAAGCACCCCTACAAAAGTCGTACAAAATATTCTTTAGAGATAATGTTTGGCATCTTGCTGCTGGACGCTGTAGCAGCAGCTCTACACAGTAGGCTGCAACATCTCCTGCAGATGACACATGGTGTCCCTCAAAGTGCGAGCGAGTCTCTCTGCGTTAGTGTCCTCGCAGCAGTTAAAGGCCGTGATGGAGAAGTGGATGTGGTCTGCCTGAGAGTTGTAACAGACGGCGTAGCCGTCAGGAACGAGAGGACCGAAACACATCACGCTGTCCGTGTTGTTTGCAGGCATCTGAAGAGACAAGACAGGAGGGAGATCAATAATGGAACTGGGCCTTAAAGCTGGGCACACGTCATTAAAAACACACAAATCCTCAAATCTGAGTCTCAAAGTTCACTCTTCATCACGAGAACACTAAGGCTCACCAGACAGCTGATCTAGAGCTTCCAGTTATATCACATGATCTGTACAGATGCCAAGAGCTCAATTCTGCTGTTCTCATTTCATATCTACAGTGTTTTTAATTGCTCATAAAACATCAAATACGAGCACCTACATTTCAATGCGAGCTGGGCCGTGTTAACTTTGTTGACCAATAACATTCATCACAGTTATCATCAACTACCTCCTTTATGACTAAAATTAAATGAAAATTTGCCGTCACAATTTATGCTCCAACTGGTCAAAATCCACATAACCGGTGATCATAGCTGCTAACTGGAAACTTGTCATTATCTCAACAGCCAGTTGGGTATTTTTTCCTGAATCACACTCATGAGACAACACAACTTTGTCAAAGATAAGAAGGAGAAACAAAACAAATACATCGTTGAGTTCAACCAAGCAGCACAGATCCCCTTTAAAACTGTGCGAATCTGGAACATTCAGCTATACTGTACAAATGCTTTGATATATACTGTCATTTGAAAACTAAGGCATGCCAGAAAAAACCCCACAAACAATCAGGAGCTGACCCCGGGGCAAAAAAGAAAAAAAAAAACCTACAAAAATTCCACACATCTGACTGTCAACACCTAAAATGAGGAAGAGAAACAGATTCATTTTGAGGAAACTCCAAGCATCCATGTATGCGTGTGCTGCAAGAAATTCACAGGAACTTCACAGGAGATTATCTGGTAGAAAATTCCCTCTCATATAGCCACTATCATTTGACAAAACAACAACAACAAAAAAAATTCCCATTTCCTACTGAGCAACAGTGTAAATAACACCTCGAACAAAGACACACACACACCTGTCCTGTCCGGAGTTTAAAGTGTGTTGCTAGCCCGTAAGCCGTGTCCATGAAGATTTTGGGAATGCTCATGCCCTCCTCGATGGCCTGCAGCTTGAGCCCCAGCAGGTGGCGGTCAATGCCGTGTCCATTAAGTGCCTGAACAAATGAAACTCTTGTTTGAGTGTTTTTGAATCAGTTAATCAGCAGCTTTGAGATAAATGTTTTAACATTTATTTAACACTTACCGCTTCGGTCAGAGCCGAGTAGGCATCAACAGCTTCTCTGAACAGCTCCTGCTTTGCTTCCCGCTGCAAACCCCAAAAAATAAACACATTCTGAATCCAAGCTACAAAAATCCTCCAACAGTTCTGTTCCCATTCAGCGGGAGAACTTTCTCACAGGGTTTGTGCTTCTCACCGATACGGACGGATTATCAAAGGCCAGAATGAACTGGAGCCCCTGCTTGGTGGGTGAGCGGATGTACTCGGTCCTTCCTCCTCTAAACATCCTCTGAGTGGCGATATCGCAGGCAGAACAGACTTCACTGTGAACTCTGCAGACAAAAATAAAGCCAATATCAGAGACAATGCTGCTAACAGGTAGGTGTTCATCTCAAGTAAGTGCTGCACTTTAAAGACAAAGCAGAAAACAAAACTTAATGATTCTCACTCTTGTAGACAGTTAGCACATTCAGAATTTACAGAGAACTCACGTGTTACAACCAAGGTATGCAGAATAGCATCTCTGAACACACAACATGCATTCAGAAGCAGGCAGACTACAGCAGCAGAAGACCAAACCAGGTGAAACTCCTGTCAGCTAAGAGACAGAAACTGAGGCCCCAGTTCACAGGGGCTCACCAAAACTGAACAATAAGATGGGAAAAGTGTTTCCTGGTCTGATGAGTCTAATCTTCTGATGCAACATTTGGGTAGTAGGGTCTTAAACAACATGAAGGGATGGATCCATCCAGTAACAGCAAACTATACCTAATAAAGTGGCCGATCAGTGTAAATCAGTCACTCCAATTACTCCAACAGAACTCATCCGATCAAGTCCAGGTATCAAACAAGGCGTTAGATTACCAGGTGGACTGGTGTGAGTGAAGAGGAATCTATTTTATGATCAGTCGGTTCACAAAGCAGCTAAATGGGTCAGTTTTGGACATTACCAGTTATTTAATAAAGTAACTTTCCCTCTCTAATGCAACGGGGTTGAAGTAAAAAAAACTACAAATGCCATCTGATCCAGTCTGAGACTAACCACAGCACAGCAGGAAATTCTAACAGCAGATTAAAAACAAACAAACAAACAAACAACACACAAAAAAAGAAAAAAGAAAAGAAAAGCAGATTGCTGGCACTGACCTGTAGTAGGCGAGCTGCAGGGCGACCTGGATAAAGGAGTTTGGGCTCATCTGGTGCTGCTTTGGAAGATTCTTGCCAAACTTCTTGAAGTTGAACACATTAACGTCGAGGTCGTTGATCAGGCTTCAACAAATTCAGGACAAACATTTGCATTTGTGCTGATTTTATGTTTAAAGTCAAGGTTCAATTAGCAGCTTTAAATAAGCTTTCAGACAGCAGTGTAGAGAGGAGGTGGGAAATCACTAGATTATGTGACAGAAAGTAAACAAAGTTTACTTCTACCTACTTTTACTCACTATTTTAAACATTTCCATATAATATTTTTAAGTCCCGTTGAACTCCACACTGCACGTAAGAAAAAGCTTTATTCCTCAATCATATTTTGGCATCTGAATGATTTGAGAGAGCTCTGAAATTGCACAGGACCATATAAAAAGCTTGGCATCTGACCAGGACAGCAGTGGATTATGAAGAATGACTTTACAGTTATCCACAGAGGCATTATTTCCATCAAGGTTACATAAACACAGCAAAGATAAATCTGTTTACACTCCTGCGGCCTTCTTTTAGAGCAAGTTCTCTCCACCTCTGTCAGATTTCAGAGCAAACACAAACATGCAGCTGATGGTGTGCGGAGAGGTCAGCGCGCTGCAGAGCTCAGCTCAGAGTTTAAGTTAAAAAAAAAAAAAAAGTTGGGAGCTTACATGTCAAGGTTCTGCTTGGCGTGCTCGATGTCCCTCTTGATTTCTCGGTCTATGTGAAAGTAAAGCTTCTTGGGCATTGGTAGCGGGAGCAGCGGCGCCCTCTTTGTGTCCGGTTTCTCACTGCAGACAAGAAAAAAAAAACGTAAACACTCAGAGCAGACACCCCATCATTCTCCACCTCAGCTCAATTTTTCTTGACTAATTCAGCACATCTGCAGTTTCATTCCAACATCTCACCAATACTCGATCACATGATCCAGCAGCGTCGCTACAGGCGGACCCTCGGCCGTGGCTTGCTCATACAGAAGACCCCACGAGCCGTCCTCGCCGACCACAAACTGTTCAAACACAGACACGAGTCAGCACTCTGCATCAGCTGCTCTAAACAAGCCATCTCTCGCCATTCACGTGCGCATTCCCACCTGAAGCGTTTTGTCAAACCAGCGGTTTCCGCTGTTGGAGAACGTCCCGCCGCCATGAAGGACCTGCGCGGCCTTGCGGCTCGCATACCTGTCAATTAAAGTGGTTGCACAAGCGATTCTTCATGAGCTCACACGCAGAAAACCACAGAGAGTGCACAACATTTAAATGGAGCAATAGCTCAAATACGGGTAGTGATAATTGTGCAGTGTTTCCAAACCTCCATAAGAAACAATAATATCTGCACAGACAGCATTACTCAACTGATTTAGCAAACACAGAAATACTCGGTGTGTGTGTGTGTACACATACTTTTCATCTGATATCCTCATGACTGGAGAATCCAGACACAAGGAGAAAAGTCCCGTCTCTATCATCCGCACCGATTCCTGGTTCAGTTTATCTGATACACACAGAGACCGTGTCGTTTAAACCCAATCAACTCGTCTCCCACATGTAGCCGTTATTTATATGATGCCCAAAAATTGTTCCTGCTTATTGATTGCTTCTCCTTATTTTCTGTTAAGTATTGTTTGTTGGTGCTGCTATCACTAGGATTATTTCCCCATTTGTTTATTGTTTTTATTTTATACTATAGAACACGTTTTCATACTTGTTCTCATACATAATGGTATGTTTATATTTGTATGCACCAAAACAATCTACAACTTCAGTGAAAGCAACGACTAATTGTATCACAGACGTAAAGAAGTCATTGTGGAGGACCTGCTGTTTGTGCGTGGCAGCCAATGAGAAGAGAGCTGCCTTAAGGTTCTCAGATGAGAGGTGAAACGTCTTCAAGCAACTTAAAGAAGTCCAGACGCTTTTCTTTGCAAGCTCCTTTGACTCCTCTTTCTACAGTTCCATCTGGTTTCCGAGTTTGACACAACAATCTCACATTTTTCTGTTTTTGCATTTATCAAGTATTAAAAGGAGTTAAAATAAAAAGAGTCAAACTATTCGACATCATCACTCCTCCTGTCCTTTGCCAGCTCGTACGGTTATTAACATTTCTCCTCTATCAGCTCCTGCACTGTCCGTACACACTCTGCCTCTTCTGTCCCAAACTACTGTTTTATAACTTAATGACTTACTTGAAAATAAATTTCTTTCCCTTTGAGGGGCTGCACCACAGTATTAAATAAATGAGGATAATTTTGAGCTGTGAATCATGCAAAACTACTTCAGCAGACTCCAAGTATGAAAATAACAAGATGGAAACACAATGATTCCAACTTTCGGTCATTTTAAGTGTCTGAGAGTTTCGTCCATCACCAACATTTCAGTTTTTCCAACCAAGATTGATTATTGGGTTTCTGCTGATGCAGGCATAAAACATTTAACACTTAAAACTGCTTTGAGACATGTAATGGTCTTAAACACCAAAAAGACCAAGGAGATCATTGTAGATTTCCGGAAGAGGGGTCATAACAACCATCTGCCTCTCTTCATTGGCAGTGAGGCGGTGGAGAGGGTGAGCAGTTTTAAATTCTTGGGGGTAACTGTGACCGAGGACCTGTCCTGGGGCAACCATATCACCTCAGTTGTACGGAAGGCCCAACAGCGCCTCTACTACCTGAGGAGACTGCGGAGCGCACACATTCCCAGATCTCTGATGTTGAACTTCTACAACTGTGCCATCAGCAGCGTTCTGACGTATGGATTTCTAGTGTGGTTCCCCAGCTGCACCAAGGCCGATCAGCAAGCACTCCAGCGGGTGGTGAAAGAAGCTGGCAGAATTATTGGAACAAGTCTGCCAGAGATCAGTAATATCTTCCCCACTCGCTGTCTGAGGAGGGTGCACAGTATCCTGCGGGACCAACATCACCCTGCGCGCCACCTTTTCCATCTGCTGCCCTCAGGGAGAAGGTACAGGTCTATACAGGCCAGAACATCCAGACTGGCCAACAGCCTGTATCCACAGGCAGTGGCGTGTCTAGAAAATTTTTGTTGGGGGGGCCAGGTAGGGGCACAGATTTGGAGAAGGGTGGCAGATTTAATTGGCAGATAATGTTTAAAAAAAAAAATTCTACCAACCCTTAACCATAATTCAATAATCCTATAAACCTAATAACCAAATGCACTTTTAACTCTTATTAGAATGAGATTTTAACCACTACGGTGCAAAGTTTTTAGATACTGCGTTGATAAAGTACAAGAGATACAATCAGTGCTTTGTCAGTGTTTACTCAGCATTCAAGGACAGCAATATTTGCATAGTATTTTTACTGACATATAGTGCACATATGTTTTGGGCAAAAACATTTTTGAAAATTAAAATACGAACATTTGTAACAAACAATTGACAAATTAGCCAGTTCCAATGCAAAACTTTATCTGCCTGTTAAAAAAAGAAGATAATCTTCTCACAAACTGGTGTTTGATTTTGAAACAGGAAAAAAGTGGGGAAACAAATGAAAAGACTAACATTTGAATAAAACCTGAAAGCAAGTAAATACTTTCTATGCTGCCTTATGGTAAACTTTGGTAATATTGATAAAGAACAACACTGGCTGATGATAAAATCCAGTCAGCTGGCATGGTGACACTGCCAGTATTAACCTGCAGGGCTGGACTGGGACAAAAAAATCGGGCATTTTCACTACAGACCGACCCACCAGGTAGTAAAGCCATAAAGACTTTGAATGAAAACAAATGCTGTTGTGACAGTGATGTACAGTCTTGTTGGTATATGTATGATTTCTATACATTTTACGTCAGATAAAAACTTTGGTTGTAAGATTTAGATAATTATTTAATAAAAACTAGGTATTTTAAATGAGAATAAGAAAGAAAAGTATTTCTTTGTGCCCACCTTTCCCTGTTAATGCCCTACCTGGCCCCCTGGCAAAACTTTGCTAGACCTGCCCCTGCACAGTTACCAGCTGTCAGCTACATAAAAAAGGATCCTGGTGTTATTTATCTCTCAGAAACAGTTGATAACTTCAACTCATTCATGTCACCTAAAAGGTAAACCTGTTTCTCCATCACCTGTTCAGCTCTGATGATTCAGTAAGGACATCTCCTGGTTTCATCTTCATGTTTCCCTCTCACCACATATCTAAACAGACATCATGACCAGCAGCTTTACAGCTGTGGCTCCAGCAAACATCAGCTGATACTAGAAATTAATATTAAATACATTCTAACAACAGCTGATCAAGCTTAAACGTGCTGCTGTTGTTTAGCGCAATATCTGCTGGTTTCCTCTTTCTGGCGCAAAGTGGGCGATAAACAAACAAGAGAGAAAAGCCGATCAGCTGATCATTGATCAGTTTCATGATTGAAGTAGCAACAGGAGAGGGAGGGGGAGAGAATGAAAGAAGAAGAGGCAGCTGTGCAGCGTAACGACAGAATAACTCCAGCTTTGTGTCTTTTTTTCATTATAGCGAAAGTTCGGGACAAACTGCGTCTCTTCTCAGCTCAATACGAAACGTGTAATATTTTCTCTGATTGAGGGACCATTCCATTTTTTTTAAGGAGCCGTTGGCAACTCTACTAACCTTATGAATAAAATAAAGTTCACTATCAGTAACATCATAGCACCCACCCAGCTGTATAAAAACTCCGTCAAACTGGCTAGAACGCAGTATGAGTTATTGCAACTGACAGTAAAAAGTCAGCAACATGAAAATAAACTCCACCTAAACTTGGTTTATATCTGACCCAGATAGACTGCAGGTCATAACTTCTTACCTGAAGTTCAGTTCACCTGACACTCGGACTGGCGGCTGCTTCGGGTCTCTCCTCCTGCCTCCCCTTCCCTCATCCACCTGTTGCCTCTGTGGAAGCCCCGCCATAGCCACCACCAAACAACGGAGTTATTTCTACACATCGACCTGCATCTGGCCAATCCACCACCTCTCATTGTTCATGCCATTACAAAAAAAATAAAAAATAAGTCACTGGGGATATGCCCGATGGCCAGTCCAGCTATGTTAACCTGCAACCAAATTTGCAGCTCCATACAGCAATGTTACAACTTAGATTATATCTTATAACTCATAACTCTTATGTTAGCTGCCCTCAGTAGCATACTGTCTGAAATATTCCACAGCTGCAATAATTCTTTAAGTGTTATTTTTTTCCTTGGTATTCTAATTTCACCGAAGTTTACTAAACTCAACAAACTTGATATTACTTACCGGGACATTTATTCTGTCCTCATTTTCTTTCACCGAAAAATTGTTTCCTGCAGTGCCGTCTTTCGTGCTTGGCTCTCCTACCTTTGCTAACGTGATGCGCATAGCGCAGAAGCGATGCTGCAGTCACTTACACTCGGATATCTGAGCGTCACCGTGAAAACATAATCGGACATTTGATATTTGATTGAATTTTATTGTTTTGCCTTTGGGGTGGCACCTGGGGTGGCCAGTCTGGTTTGGGGGGTGGCCTGTGCCCCCCCAGGCCACGCCATTGTCCACAGGCTGTGAGGCTCCTGAACTCTCTGCCCCCCTCTCACGGACAATAACCATATCCAACTTCTTAATAGCAATGAACTGGTCTGCATTGGTGCATCATATCTTTATTCTCTTCCCCCTCCTGCCCCCCCCCCTCTTTCTTAAATAGATAACTATCATATCTGATATCATATCTCACAGTACAATAATATTGAATGGGTTGCATTGTTGTATTTTGTCATGTTTCTCAGGTCTTTGTCTGAATTTCTACGAACATTATTGCTAAGGATTGTCTTATTGCATTGGAGTCACACTGGGTTAAATATGTACACTTGGGTTTTAAGGGGTATTTATTATTTTCTTCTTTTTTTTGGGTTGTATGGAAGCCCCAAACGCAATTTCATTGTTCTTGACAATGACAATAAATAAATAAATACTAAATACTAATCAATCCATCATTAAACCAGTGTTAGGTCTAAAAACATGAAGAGTTCTGATCACTGAGCTGCTCCAAGTACACAGCACCCTCTCCTGTCTCCTATGTGTAGTTAGGTTTCTACAAAGCAGATGATAAAACCACTGAGTTGGAAGGTCTCATTATCTAAAATCTATAATTAGGTAAAAATTAATAAAACGCCTCCTTTGGCCACCACCTTCAAGCTGCTCTAAAGGAACCTCAGATATTGTGACGTCATTTCAAGCACATCAGAAAAATGGATGCGAGGGCGTATCCTATGCTACTCTAACACCAGCAAAGCTTCACCAACATCAGGGGATGTTAATCCTACAGTCAGAGCTTGGCATGTAGACGTTTCTCACATTTGTATTTTCTTAAACTGAGCCATTAACAGATCAGTTTTGTTTGCTCTCTTAAAATAACCGAAAACAGCAGCAGCTTACAGTGAGATAGCAGTCAAGTAGTAAGCACCGGCTTGCGTGTGTGGTGATCTACCTCTCAGCAGGCGGTTGTAAGCCTCTCCCCATGTGTGGCGGTGCTCGCTGGTCAGGATGCCCATCGGCTCCTTGTCCGTCTTCCAAGACTGAGACCTGATCCTGAGCAGCTGCCCGTGGATCTGACTCTCAGTCATCCGCGAGCCATCGCTGTTATAAACCTCCAGCTGGAAGAACTGGGAGTAAGAGGAAAACCATGTCAGTAAGATCAAAGTTTTTAAAAGCAATACAAAACTAAAAGCGGGGGCATCTTTCGATTACTAAGCTGCACTAAGTGCTTTTTACAGTCACAAAAAACCCTTCAAATCCACAGAAACACCAACATTTACAGTTATCAAAAAAACCAAACAAGTTCAGAGCTGAGACGATAAAATCTGAATTTCTGTTAAGCAGTTTAAGTTCTTTGAGGGTTTTCCTGTTCTGCCTTTTACAAAAACAAAAAGAATTGTCACCTGAAAAATATCCTCAAAAGTCCATCAGAAAACCGAGGCTCAGTGGATGAAAGCACTTTTTTTTGACGAGTACATTTCTAAAGAAATAAATAAATAAAAAATTCTCACTGCATCATTTTAATCTCTAAGAAAGCACTTTTGGGTTCTGGTTGCTTGTTGTTGGGATTATTAATCTCCATATGAATGAAGTTACACCTCACAGCTGGTTTAGTTTACTCTTTTCTGCAGGCAGCAGTCTCTGAACACCACTGTCATCAGCGTCACGCCTGACTAGTGGCAGAGCTACTTCCTGCCGGGACTCTCATGTATCCAAGCTGTAACCTTGCAACATCTCTGACCCCTGACCCGATTGTTCTTGGCTGAGGTGCTGAGACGGGGCGCTCCAGTCTGTACTGCGCCCCGCCCAGCAGCTGTTTCAGCAGACGATGCCCAGCCCCACACGTGCAGAGCAGCACAGGACTCTCTGGGTCCTGTATTTATATCCAGAGACTTTCTTGGCCAACGTGGCAAAGACCAAGGAACTGATCGTGGACTTCAGGAAGACCAGGAAACACTTGACCCCTGTTTCAATCCAGGGGGTCAGTGTTGACATTGTGGAGGACTATAAATACCTTGGAGTACACATTGACAATAAACTGGACTGGGCTAAAAACACCACAGCACTTTACAGGAAGGGCCAGAGTCGTCTCTATTTTTTGAGGCGACTGAGGTCCTTCAACATCTGCCAGAAAATGCTGAGGATTTTCTATGAGTCTGTGGTGGCCAGTGCGATCCTCTATGCTGTTGCATGCTGGGGGAGCAGGCTGAGGGTCGCAGATGCCAACAGACTTAATAAACTGATCCGTAAGGCCAGCAATGTTGTGGGGATGGAGCTGGACTCCCTCAAGGTGGTGTCGGAGAGGCGGATGCTGTCCAAGATAAAGACAATGTTGGATAACACCTCCCACCCACTCCATGACATGTTGGTCAGTCACAGGAGCACGTTCAGTGAGAGACTGAGATTACCGAAAAGCACCACTGAACGACACAGGAAATCATTCCTGCCTGTGGCCATCTCCCTGTACAACGCATCCACTTAACACACTGTTTGCTGCTACAACTACACGTTTCTTTTCCAAATATTTATTTATAAGTGACTTATGTATGTATGTATGTATATATATGTATATATTGTACTATTCTTAGTTAGCGTATTGTCTGTCTTGTCTTAATGTTGGTTTAAAATGGAGCACTGTAACAAAAAGTAATTTCCCCCAGGGATCAATAAAGTATTCTGATTCTGATTCTGATTTAGTCACACTGTGTCTCCAACTGAACATTTCTAGGATACTCTGGGTCGACGTGTTCATCAGAGGGCGCCACAACAACACAGCACAGCTGCACTCGTCCATGAAAGGAGAACAATTCCTCGACAGATCAGAGTCCATGCAAATAATGCTGACTGGATCACATTCAGTCATACCTCAGATTAAATGGTGTGCATATACATATAGATTTTAACTTGAGCTACAAAATGTATTTAAAAACACAAACTAGCATTTGGCTTACTAGTATACAATAACTCCGCTTACTGTCATCAGTCCAGAGTGAGAGCTGATGTTGTACTTGTGGCTAATAAACCCTGTAGAAACAGACTAAATAAAAAACAAACTATTTCTATCACTTCTCTGCTGCAGCTCCGCCAAACTTGACGCACTGCAAATGAGTCACGCCCTACATCAATTAAAGTCAC
This sequence comes from Rhamphochromis longiceps, assembly GCF_057381845.1. NCBI lineage: Eukaryota > Metazoa > Chordata > Actinopteri > Cichliformes > Cichlidae > Rhamphochromis > Rhamphochromis longiceps. Next base: position 11,726,501 of record NC_140577.1, read on the forward strand.
TTTGGCAGCAGAAGGCCTTTTCAGTAAATCTGTTAACCTTTGAAAAAAAACTGAGCCACAACAGGAAGCGCCAGAGGTGAACATCCAGGATATTTTGTTAATTTTGGACGCTGCGTCTTCTGAAAGATGAACAACTTACTAACCTACAATAAAAAGTACAGTAGATGTGAGTATGCAGTAGTCCTTAGTCATTATGAAACACTGTGTAGATTTAGTATATCTCATTTCATGCTTTTTTCCTTTCCAGAATCAAACATGTTTTCATGGTTTAAGAATTCCTGTGATAAAAAGTAACAGATGTCTGAAATGCTAAGAAGCATGCTTTTAAACACTTCTCTTCCTTTCTCTAATTACCCAACTGAACTCAATGTTGAATCAGACATCTGCTGACTGGTTCTCCACTTATGTGCAGATACTTTACAAACTAAATAAGCTTCTCTTTTAATCAAGATGTAGATGAAATATCCACATACAGCCAGCAATCACTAGATAAAACAACGATCTCGTGGGATAATGTGCTGCCAGAGTACTCAATGTTCAGAAGAAAGCTTCCTGTACGATCACGTGACTTCTGTTTGCAAAAATTGGTGTATCAACAATCAACTTGGAGTTTAAGAAACACAAAAAGCAGCTTCAGATGTGATTGCACAAGACTCGACTTGACTGGCAACACAAGAGACTATCTAAATCCATCTTCTGCCACCTGTCAGGCACGACTCACCTGGTAGTTCCTGACGACAGTGATGTGCGTCGGCGAGCGGCGGGAGCGGCCGTAGTGAGCAATGTAGTCGTGTTTGGGGCCGGGGATCCTGCAGGAGGAGAAGAGGAGCGGGTAGAGCTCCTTGCACAGGGGCTTCCTTCGCATGAACTCGACCGGCAGCTGCCCGCTGACAGACAAAGAGAAACACGTCAGTCATTATTGTTTTTTTCCCCCCCATCCTTTGCTTTCCTCAGTCACCCTCTCTGGTTGTTTCCCCTAGTAAGATGAAACCCTTAATCCGCCCCTTCTGCTCAGCCATGTTTTGAACAATGAGCGTATACTTATAGCTGCCGCCTCTTCAAGACAGTCACTTAATGACTGCCTGCACCTACAAAGACATGGGTTACCCTCTTCTTGACTGCACCCTGCACTAGTTGAATACACCGAGGGACAATGAATAACATCTCTGTGCGGGATCGCTGATCATCTCACAACTGTGCAAAGAATAAAGACACCCATCAGTTTTAGACCTGCTCATTGCACAGGACCTCACCTGATAAGACGCTGCACCTACTGTAGCTCTGTCAGCAGGCAAAAATGCAGACTGTGAAAGTCTACAGACTTCTAACATGTCTCATTAGGACACTGGAGAATCTGATGGCTTATAACTGACTATTTAATTAAAGTAATGTATAACAGACATTGTTAGTGTCCACTCTTTCAGCGGGAGCCACAGTGGTGTTTAACAATCAGAGCAATTCAATTAAAAACAAACAAACAAAAAGCCAATTTTGTATAAGGTGACAAAGTACAAGTAGGTCCTGTTTTAGGATTATATATGAATGCTTATAGAGCAAGAAAAAAGGTAAAATACTTTTAGAAAAGAAAAAATCTAGATTTTTTTTTACTGATGTTCATCGGGGGAAATGCAAAGACGTTAAATAATATTAAAACATCTCAGACCCTCCTGCTCTTCCAAACAGAGATCCAAGGGAGAATCGATTGGTCAGCGGACAGTGATTTCTACCCGTTCATCTCCAAACTGTAACCTCTCTACAGCACAAGTTACCATGCTGATGCACCCTGTTAAGTGGACTACCTTCATAATACAGAAAACCAGGCTTGACCCTAAGGTTATTCGGAAAAACCCAAATTCTGCTTCCCGGTTCAGGCCGGGTCATTCTGATCCCGACTTCTTCCTAAATCAGCCAGTTAAAAACGTTCCTCTTCCAGCTAGTTTAAATCTTATCTCCCTGTTAGAGTTTAAACTATTGCTGCTGAAGTCCACAGACTATGATAAAGGCGTCCCTCACTGATCAACACAAGGCCCCCTGATTGTTACTCAGCACTGTAACACCAATTTTAATCTTACAGGATGCATGACAACAAAATAAAGTGCAATGTGATAAAAGAGTTCAGATCAGAAATGCACAGCAGCAGAAACTTTCTATACTCAATAGTTCAGAGTTTGTGCAGTGGGAATAGAGCAGAGAGTAGCTATGAAAATGAGAGCGAAAGACAAGGAAGAGGAAAAAACTTTTTGGAGTTTAAAAATTCAGAGCTATGCTGAATGCGCCGACACTGAAACACCTTTTTCATGCTTCATTCGGGGAGACAGAGACTCCAGCAGACGTTGCAGCACTGAGCTGCAGATTCTGTTACAATATGTGCAGGCGAGTACATTTAGACGCAGATTAACTTCATGCACCAGAGAAAACACAAGGCGATGCCAGCCGAGTCAAAGGTCACGGCACAAAAATAGAAGCGAATAAAACCAACTGCAGCACCGCAGCTTAAACGCTGTCAGAGGATTACTGCAAAGTCTGACACCAGTACAGAGCCTGTGATTCCCCCGGGTAATAACCAGCTCCATAAGCTCTAAAGGGAATAACTGTATTTTACTATAGTAACCCCCCAACCCCACCACACAGCAGAGAGACTGGGCACCAGTAAATATGACTTGTATAGCAGCTTGTACTTGATCTGCACTATAAAGTGTGACATATTTTCGTTTTTATTCCACTGATTTAATCTGGCATCTGTGTATAGCTTACAGGCTAAACACAGAATACGTGAACACAGAGTGGGAGAGTGAACCAAAAGAAAAGGTGTTTGATTGAACCTCTGTGTAAAAGTCACTGCCATTTTACAGACTTTGGTTCATGGGTTTCAACCAAATGAAAGCTCCTCTTTTACAAGAACGAAAGTTTTAAGTTCTCACTTTCATTTTCTTTCAAACATTAACAAAAAGCCTGAAACAGCTTTTTGTTTTTAACACAACATTAGTTAAATTACTATCAATGAAAGAAATGAGTCTGAGAGTCATATTTATAGAAATATTTTTACGTGATTGTTATGTATTCAACTTCAACTGCGACAAAAACAATTGAGCTACACACTCATCTGCCACTTTACTAGTTACGCCTGTTCAACTGCTTGTTAACGGAAGTATCTAATCAGCCAATCACATGATAGAAATTCAACGCATTTAGGTATGAGGACACAGTGAAGACGATTTGGTGAGCATCAGAGTGAGAAAGAAAAGTGATTTAAATGACTTTCAACATGGCTGGCCTGAGCATTTCAGAAACTGCTGAACTGCTGGGATTTTCCCAGACAAACATTTCTAAGGTTTCCCAAGAAAGAAAATATCCAGCGAACAGCGGATCTCTGGGAGAAAATGCCTTGTGAAGGCAGAGGTCAGAGAAGAATGGCCAGATTGGTTTAACCTGATAGTGACTCAAGACAACCACTCATTACAACCAAGGTATGCAGAAGAGCATACCTTGTGAGAACTTGAAGCAACAGAAGATCACACATGGCATGCTACTACATCAATATGGTCAGAAATCTCAGAGAAATGTTTCCAGCTCCTTGTTCAATCTGTGCTGTGAAGCATTAATGCAGCTAGCAAGCTGTATTTAATAAAGCGGCCAGTGAATGCTCGCTGAAAACTTTTGACTTTCTATTTTCATTGGAGACAATGCTGTTACTTTTTGTACTAGTGTCCTCATCATTTTTAGCCTTTAGAGCAGAAAAGGGAAGTCCTGCCATGTCCATACTGATCACTGATCTGCTCCAAATATGTTCCATAAATTAAGACTCACGTGTTTATTTTGGCCTTAAAGTCCAGAACGGCTGCAATCAGTCTGGACGCAAACCTGCAGGGAAACAGACACGAAGCGGTTCTATAAACACAAATCATATTCAGCTAAACAAAGCAGCACGATGAAACCTCAGAGATCATTAATGGCATGATTCATGTTTTTTTTTCCCCCCTTTTCAGGCGATGAGATCTAAAGAATTTAAGTGAAACGGACCCCCTTTTCAGTCTCACAGATGCGGCCTATTCGGTTTATGCGTCTGTCTTTTGAAAGAAGTCAACAGAGGCAGTAACGACTTTGGCACACAGAGGAGCAGGACATCATGTTGCAAGCTTTAAATGATAAAAATAAAAACAGCAGGTGTGAGTATCAGGATCATAAGTGCATGATGACACAGCAACACTTAACTAAACCCTTTTGCTTCTGTGTCCTTTAACACTTCTGTTGTGTTTACACACTCAAAGTAATACAAAGATCTGTTGCTGCTGTTGTACTGAAATCTAAAAATGGCTTACACGCTATGAACTGTGAGGCTTTGAGTGTTCAAAATACATACACCGCGGGCCAACACATCTTCAGCGTTGAGATGCTGATGTTAACTTTGTGAGTTAACATCAGCATCTCACCCTTTAATGTTTAATTTTACGGGTTTCTGCACCATCACTTCCACATAGCTGTTCTCTGCCGTCTCTCTACATCAGTTTATGTAGACTCACACCAGCTGGCTCCTCCAGTCATTAAAATCTCTGCGGGGCAGAGAGATAGCCGCGTTCGAGTGCACGGGCAGAGGCTGTCTGCTCTCCAAGTACGCCCGCTGCACCCACCAGTCCGAGATCTGCAGGGGAGACCAAAGGAAGGGCACGGAAATCAGCTCTGAAGTTCAAAAAAAGGACCAAAACCACAAAGGCACTGATTTTTGTTTTTACTGGAGTCTGTGTGTGTGTGTGTGTGTACCTCAAAGCTTTTTAACAGACTTTTGCTGCAAAGTTAAGTCACAGACAAGAAGCAAGACATGACTCTTCTTTGATTCTCGGCAATAGGGTATACGTTTTAACATTCCCTAAACTTTGAAATAATAAGTTTGTTTAATGCAGAACAAGAGCTAAATACATACAATATCATAAAGTAATGCTTATTTTAGTGATTGTTTTTAATCGATAGGGGGGAAAAAAAACTATTTTGAAACACTGTTTTGCAACGTAGTGTAGGTATACACTGAGGGGAAAATGGTGATTCACATGGCCTCACTGACATTGGGCAACAGAAGACTGGAAAAATGCTGCTTGGTCTAATAAGTTCATTTCTGAAAACAGTTACCCAGCTTATAAACCATCAGATCACACATTTAGGCTTGCACAGAAGCTGTTTTTCCTCAACCATTATTAATTTACTGATTTTTTTTCTCTATTTATTGAGAGAAAACGTCCAAACCATCAAAACATCACAAAATTAATGTTTTGTCTACAAGTGGTCAACAAGTGGTCAATAATCAAATAATCAGGGCATTTTTGAATAAGTTATTCTAATTAACTGATTCTGAGGGGCTCGTGTGGGAGTCACCAATTGATTTTTCATTGATTCTTTCCCCTTCCGCTACTCTGCTACACACCCAGTTCTTGTTGAGTCTGGCTCTCTTCTCCAGACCCTCCTGCAGCTGTGTACCAAGCCCGGCCGGCCGGCCGAAATCGTGCACTATCCTACGGGTGTGGCTCAGCTCCTCGAGGGGCAGCAGGGGCTCCAGCGCCCGCAAGTAGCCCTGTAGGGTTTGGGCCAGAGGAGGCACCGGCTGTGGGGGCACCGAGGAGAAGAAACACAGCTCCTGCCTCAGGGAAACCTGCAGGTGGAAGGTGAAGAGGTGAAATAGAGTTCCTCATTTGAAAATGCTGAAAGAGCAGTAAGTGCATGTGAGCACAGTGCAGGAACTTCCTCAGAGGTTTGACCAAATGCCAGAGAGTGCAGGGCGTTTCAAGAAAAGGAGTCAAAGATATGACAGTGGAAGCAACACCCGCTGCTTCTTGTCCGTTTATCATCCGTTTCTGCTCACGCAGAGAGAGTATAACAAGGCTTCAGCGTTTTAGCATGACAGCAAGTGTGAAAACAAACGTCGACTCACCCGGGACAGCCATGCTCTGCAGGTCCCTGAGTGAATGTTCCTAAAAATCATCTTTCCTCGCGTCACAAATCCGCTCCGTGTTCAAAGGTGTGACACACAAAAAACCCAGATGGGCCTTTTTAGCTCACGACAACTTCTGCACAGTTCGCGCGAGGTCAGACGGGCAAAATGAAGCCCGGACCTCCTCCTACTTCTCCACGATGGCTGCAGAGCACAGTCCTCATCGCTCGACACGCATTAAGTTTGAACTCGTTTATATTTCGGGAGAAAAACCGAGCACAGCCTGCCCCTTCCTTCGAGCCGAGGACACGCGAACCCTCACGTACCGTGCAGAAGTGACAAACTGGCGCACGTGCGGACGTGAAAATGTTTCCGTAAACAGCTACGTGACCGAGACAAAGGGCGCACTGCCGCCCCCGTCCACGGGGTGTCGCTGTTAGGCTTGATGACCTCACAAAGGGCGGGTTTGTTCGACATTGTAACCCGAGACTACATAAAAACATACCTGATACCACTTTTTACAGCTGCGAAAATGCAACAATAATCGTGTATTTTAGTATTATTTTCTGAATCGTCTTCTAACATCGTATTTTATTAACTTTATCTACTGGAGGTAGTGCAGGTAACTACAAGAACAAGGTTAAATGCAGTGTTCTTGATGTCACACTCACTCACACAGAGGTCATTAATAAATAAGACTACGATCAAGAGGTGATTTCATGACACCGACATAGCATACATGGCTTGAACAGACTACACTGAATCCACTCTTGAATTTGGGTACCATGTCGTAATCGGGTATCCTAATCATAAAAAAAATGCTAGTAAGGGACGCCATCATTAGGGTGAGCCTGTCAGAGAAACAGCGAAAATTTATGAGTGACCAAATCAACAGTCTGGTTTGTTTTTAGAAAGAAGCTTGGCAACATCACAACATCTAACAAAATCTTGAGAGGGATGCAGGTCATTTTCAAGGTCTACAATCAACAGATGCTGTCATGAAGGTACATACAGAAGGTTTACAACAATGTGTAAACTATTGATTACATGTTTGAGCAGGCAACTACAGGCCACAAGGCTAAAAGGAGCAGCACGGGTTTAGTTCCTTCTCCTACCGCATAAGCAACCCAAGGGTTTCTCAAGGCAAAGATATGATATATTCTTGAGTGGTCTGAACCCAACACAGCATTTTCAGTTATTCACTACAGGTGGATGTAGTAAAGACCACAAAGTTTTGTCATTTGAGTTTAGCCTTAGCCTTCCTTTTCATTAGTTTGACTTTTATTTTTAATTATTATTATATTTCAGAGGATATTATTCAGAGGTGCACTTTTCAAAAGTTCACATTGATGTAAACATCCAATAAAAAGCACCATGACATGACATAAATGTAATAACAAATTTGACCAAAGTGAAAGACATTTTCCATAAGTGTTTTAAATTTGACTTTAGTTTTTGTGCTCACAAAATCCTTTTGGTTAGTTTTCATTTTGCCCAACAGACTGCTGATTTCACTCCTTGTTTAGGATTCTTTATTCTTTTTAGGTAACTAAAATAATCTCAGCTGTAGTTTATTGAGAACAATGTGTCTGCAAGGCAGTTAATCGTGTGTTTGCGCAGAACCCAAAGAATCCAAAAAGATTTCAAACCCTAAAAACGCAAGAGCAAGGAATCATAATTCAAGAAGCCATAAGGGAATTGAAATGTGTGCTCACAGAATAACTATGGGAGAGGCAACGGGTGGGATCCATGGCTGGAAACTATAGACATAATGAGCCAGGGGAAATAAATACAACACAAACCACAGAAAACAACAGTTAGCACAATAAAACAGGAAAACACAACTGAACGAGTAACAAAAGTTAACTTAACATAGGAAAGAACAGGTGGACTCAAACTGGGAACTGGGAAGGCAAAGGACAAATGCAGACAAGCCTGGGACACTAAGGAAGGGAACAAATAAGAGATGACAAGACAAAGGATGTTAAACTCGATACGAAAGACCAGCGATCTAAGACAGGACGTAACTAAAAAGATGACAGACTCACATGTAAAATTACCAGAGAGATACAGAGACAACCACAGAACAGAGTAGGAACACCAAAAGAGAGCAAATAAACCAAAAGTCATAAGCAAACAAAGGACTACACCCATATGGAAAAGATATATATAAATCTTATAAAGTTTGTATCTGTCTTGTGTGAAACTTGTATGAAAAGCATATAAGAGTGAAAACAGATATAAGATCCCTTGAAAAATTACATAATGAAACTTGTATGTTTTGGATACTCTCTAAAACAATGTATGAAAGTAATGAGAAAGTGGCCACTTTCATGAGTAAATCATGTAAGCCTTATATGATTTACTCATGAAAGTGGCCACTTTCATGAGTAATCACATATAAGTTTTTACTATTTCTTTTCCATATGGGCAGGCACAAAAAAACCAAAACAAATAAGGAACCGATACCAGGCATCAGAAGATATCGCCAGGAAATACAAACACTATTAACAGAAAACAATGAACTTAAATTACTTCTCAAATTCCAGAAGAAATAATGAACTGACAGCAAACTCAAAGCCCTGGCTTCAAGACCCAGAGACCACAACGATGACAAATACCATATTCCATATTATAATAACTAAAAAGACCAAAAGAAAAAAACACTGAAACTAATAAAAAGAAAAGAAAACATTTCCAGATATTAGAAACTGAACTGAGTCCAGCAAGTAAAACGAGTAGACTAATAACTGCACCAAAGTGGTATCAAAGGAGTCAGCTCTAAAATAAAATAAACCAAATTGATCGAGTTTAATATATGAAACATGAGTCAAATTGTGGGCTACATAAAAATGTGTCACTTGTGTTAACAGCTGAGTTGGTGATGGTGGTGCAATAGTGTGGGATATATTTTCTTGGTCCACTTTGTGTTCTTTGGTACTGTGAGAATCATGTAAACACCACAGTCTACCTGAGCATTATTCCTAACCATGTCCGTCCCTTTATGACCACAGTGTATCCATCTACTGACCATATCATAAAGCTCATCACTGATGTGCAAACTCAACTGAGTGAAAGAATTAAGGCAGTCCTAAAGGCAAAAAGGGGGTCTAACTAGGTGCTGGCACTAGTACTAACACCAAAGGAGCGAGTGAGTGTAATCCAAATGAAAATGAAATTACAGCATTGAGAAAAGTGTGAAATTTGTTATCAAGCTCATGTGATACAACTGGAAACTCCAGCATAGGTAAAGTGAAACAGAGGAGATTATTTACTGAGCAAAATGCTTAATACTATATTTTTATTAACTTATGTATTTATGTAGGCGATATTGTAATTGATTTCCTGAGAACATTTTGAGGGGAACCACTGCGATTGGACACGGAAAAGCAGATAAAAAGTCTGTTTGTATCCAGACAAAAAAAGAGGAGCCAACACACTTTTCAGTAATTTTTATTAGTTTTTTTTCTTTTGAAGTCAGGTTCTTCAATCACAGAATCACAGAATTTGCAACTTCTTTTACCAATCAAAATGCTCAATTACAAAAGATAACAAGATTATAAATGGTGCACAGCTGAAAGTCAGATATCAGCTGTAATATGAAGTTTCAGTTTGCTCTTTGTCCTCTCAGGGACTTCCTCTCAGTCTCCACCTCCACCCGAGAAAAATAACAATACAAAACCATTCTTTGCACAGCGGTTGTTCATGCAACAATAAAATTCCATTTAACGCCAATTTAAAAACAATTAAAACTTTCATCACCTCACACATTGCACCAAAACCCGTTCATGCAACACATAACACCTGCTGAGAGGAGCGTTTTCTGAAAGGCTTCAAGCAAAACACATTAACAGATCTTCAGATCATCTGTATGGGCAATTCCAGCAGGCACATGAAGTCAGATGATACAAACATCAAGAGTTCTTCTTTTTCTGTGATGAGGCAGTGCTGACTTAAATTAAGAAGGACATTAACATAAAAGAAACTATCATATATATATATATATATATATATATATATATATATATATATATATATATATATATTACCTAGAAAATATAACTCTTATCTGTTTCATTATATTGCATAGACAAGTGATCCTTCATCACCCAGCAGTGCACCGCTGAGGGGTTACGTGCTACTACATTCATGTCACTTTCCCTCAGTTTCCCTGAAAATAAACTAGGTGACTTTATCCGTGAAGTAAACACAATTATTTGGTCCCTTATTCATCCTGATACTAGAGAAAACAAAACACCACAAGTAATGACAAACACAATTAAAAAATGATCAAAACAGACCAAAAAACAACATTATTGTTCAATAAAATGGTGGTGACCTCATCAGATGGGTAATTTTGGCGAAGGTGACTGGCTTCTATCGAGGGCAAGACTCATCTGAAAAATAGAGACGGAGATGGAAGGTAAATATGGTGAATCTAGGATCTTTATGTCATTTTAGTTTGTATTTTGAGGTATTCCCATTCACCAAAGGTAACATTTATAGCTTTGTGAGAGCCATAAATGCAATTTTACCTTTCCATTTGCTCTCTGGTATTTACAGTAGCATTGAATTTAAAAATCTTAACCATTTCTTTGTAATTTTTATTTGCAAAAGTTTCATTTTACCAAGCTTGCCCTCATTTCCAACCAGCTGCTGTTTACAAGATATTCAAATTTGGTCAGTTTGTACAGTTAAGGTATATTTTTATTTCCTATATTTTCTAACCTTCATTTAACCTCCTCTTCTGTTGGACTAACTACCCTTGCAGACAGTTCATATATTTAAAAAAAAAAAAAAAACTAAACAAAAATGATATACTGCTAGGTTAGCAACCAAGCTAACAGATGCGCTGACTAGCAGCTAGTGTGCTAACTGCTAGTTTGCACAATAACTCCTAGAAACATTTTTCAATAACTCTAGGGAAATTATGTAAAATCCACAACAGTGACAGGAGAAATATACATGTCTCCAGTACAGAAGAATGACCTGCCAGCATTTATTAAATGTTTAGAAATGTATATTTTTAACGTCACTCTCCCCTTAGCAGCAAAGCTAGCAGCTAGCTAAATTGAAAAGCCTTTTTGCCCCTTCAGTAAATCTTATTTAATAATATTATGTAAATATTGGCGACAAAATGCTAAGGGTAGTAATTCAGCAAACATGGACGAACAATATTACAAGGAATGTGTATGTATGTTATTTTAATAGAACAATAACTTAGAGTGACCATATTTTGATTTCCAAAAAAGAGGACACTTGGCTACTCATGAAGAACTTGCTTAAAGAAATATATTTAACATATTTAAACGATGCCTTCTCTGTGTGGTTAATGAATTGTCAAAATAAAATATGTCATAGAGGCTTTTGCAAGTCAACAAGTGCAAAAAAATAACTTAAAAGCCTCTGGAATTAAATAATGGTACAGAAATAACGCCTCATCTGCATAAGAAAAATTACCAGTACTGGGTCGGTACGAGGGAAATTTCTTTTGCAGTTCGTCTGAAAAGATGCACTTGCGCTTTGGGATCTTTTAAACATCATTAGGCGCATTGCTGCGTGCTGTCTGTCCCATCTGTGAGCGCAGAACAAGCGCTCACAAAGCAGCAGTTCGGGAATGACGTCACACATGGGTCCTCTGTCTGAATATAGGAAAACCCGGACATTTTTATCAATCTCGAAAATCCCCCCCAGACGCACCGGACAGAACATGAAAAGGGGACATGTCCAGTGAAAAGAGGACGGTTGGTCACCCTACAATAACTAATCTTGTTATTACATGGCTCTGAACAAACTGATGCTACAGAAGGGACCATCACCTGTGGTAACAACATGTGACTGACAAAACATTAACAAATGAGCATCTGGTTTCAGACTCATATAAAGACATCTTTACATTACTGAAGAGACATTTAGTCACCATTTTTCCTTCAGAAATTTCCTAAAAAGCTGGGCACTGTGGTTTTTAGCACACAAGTATTTTTATTTGTGAATTGTACACATTTGGAGTCTCTCAGAAAAACTACAGTGCCCATTCTTTTCCTACTGAGGAAACATCATGAATTTTATGTCAGTGGTAAACAATGAAGAAGCATAATGTCAGGCTTTCTTGTTAGGATCAATACATTGTTGGTTTGGGATTTGCGAGTTATAAGACAAGCTCAAGCCTTATCTTGAGGCACTCAGCCTTCTTCTGACCATAAACCAAAATTCAGCATGTTATCTTTCATGAAATCCAAACCCACAGAGTTTATCAGGGTGTCAGTAAGGCCGAAAAAGACCTCACTAAACGTTATGTTTTCTGAGCCGTGGGGGTAAGTGACTCACATCTATTACACGCGGTCCCGTTGCAGTTCCCGTACTCCTCGTATTCTTCACCACGACCGCCCCCCCCTCCCTGTCACCCTGCTCCTCCTGCACCTCCTCATCCTGCAGCCTCTCCGCGCTCCCCAGGTCCTGAGAGTGGGGATTGAAGAACTGCATGAGGGCCTCCGATGGGTACTCACACACCTGCTCCAGCTTGACCTCATTAAAACACACCTTCCCCTGCAAAAGTGAATACAGAAAGGCGTGGTTATGCTTTTGATGAATTACATTTAAGCTAATATTTACGGTTTTACATGCTTGTTAAAAAATATAGTATTGTAGCAAAAACCTTCACATTACAGATTTGCAGTAATGCTGCAGTAAAAGTGGGGTTATTACAGGGAAAATGTTGGTGTTCCTTTAGCAAGCTGTTTGTTCGTCATGTAAACACACTGCAGATCTGGAGAAGGTTTCAGTGTCAGCGAGGTTTTGATGCTGTCAGTGTAATTTTAAGTGACAGCACGGGGCTTAACACAGCAGAAATACACCGTCTGTAGAAGGACTTACTGGCTGAACCCTTCGTGCACTCATTGATAACTAATTCTGATGCATATTCAGCCTAAGAAGCTGAAACTGAAGTTTTGGTTTGCCACTTCTCTTAAACTGCTGAAAAGGAGAACAAGGCCCCCGCCTGGCCTGACGGGTGTTTGAGTTTGTTTATTCGAAGGCCGGTGTGGTGTAAAACGCCAGCGCATCCCCACACAGCACGTTTTATAACGACAGCATCTCAGCTCTGAAGCCTGAACGTGCAGCAAACACACCCAGAAGCGCAGACGTGATGTGCACGATAACGGCTTTGCACTAAATGTGGACGGAGCACAAAACAGCTCTGGGTTAGAGAAGCTGGCATGCTGAGGCACAGTAGGCTAATCCTTCCTCCCTGAACCCGATTAACCCAGGCACAGCGGGACAGCAGAGGCACCCGGCGACACAGGGATGGGAAAAGAGCAAAAAAAAGAGCCATAAAGAAGAAAGTTTATCAAGTAATACTTGACTTCAGATTCTCAAAAGTGCACTGCTCCATTTGAAAACATGTGACAGCCATGTTTAAGGCCACATCTTAGCAGCATAAAGAAGGATATCTACCACTTCTGGACATATTTTATGCTAGAAAACAAAAAAAAAAGTGCACATATGAAAAGAAAACTTAGATGAGATAGCAGATGAGCCTCTTGCCCTGTGACATGATGGCGTGGCTTGGAGGGGGGAAGGGAAGGAAGCCTGACGTCAAACTGTCTGTAGGGCATCAACGTGAGAGCGACAGGTGGTCAGAGAATCACTCAGTGGTCATCACTCACAGAGGCTAAGGAGGGCGGTGCTTACACATGCAGGCAGGGATTACACAACTTATTATAGAGATGCATGCAGAGAATGCATGATTATTTATCTAATTAAAGGCCACAGTAATGCTATTTGGGAACTTTCATTTTCATGCTTTAGGTTACAGGTGGTCCGGTAATGTAACAGTTGAGCATCAGAGTCGCATTTGGCAATTTAAAAATGGGCACCGCGTCACTTCCCTGTGTCAGGCTCTTTGTCGTGCTTGGAGGAAGTCTTAAAAGAGGAAGTGAGCAAAAACATGCAGCGTGACAGGGAGTTTCTATCAGACCAAATAACAAGACTTTAATCCTCTCAGTATGACTGTCAAAAATGTCAGTTTTCCTTCCTTGCGACTTCTCTGCCAGTGAGCCGCCCTTTGATCTGTCTGCAAAACCCTGCCTCGCTTTCTTTCCCATCTCACGCACATCGAGCTCGTAGTTGGCGGCCTGCTGTCAGCTGTATACAGTGGGAGGGCAGCGTGGTCAAAAACTGTCTGCCAAGACTCTGGTCTAACTACCAAACCCCTGCTAGGACACAGCCAAGAAAACACAAAGGGAGATTTGTGTGAGAAGCTGACTCAACAGAAACAACTGAACTGGTACAAGGGAACGAGGAAGCAGACTGAAGGGGGTTACCACCAATCACATTCTTCTAATAGGCAGTGAAAACTGTCAATACAGCCAGATTTATCATTACAGGATGGTGAAAAAAAAAAAAAAATTGCTGCCCTGCTTAGCAACTCTGGCTTCCCCCTCCTGCTCGGATTCACAGAAGTTAAAAAGAGGAAACAGAACATTTAACATGAACTCCAGGAAAATTAATTTACAGGTCCACTGTGGACGCAGGTGTGGTATCGCATGTATTCACAGAGATAAAAGGTCATGTTATGTAGGTAGAGAAAATGCAAAAAAAAAAAATTATATAGAGAGAGGATGTCTGTCACTGCGGCTTCCTATTTAGCTTTTTTTTTCTCTCCAGTGAATCCTGCAACATTACTGTCAACCGTCTCTGCAGATGACTATGAAGCATATGAGTGAGTCCAGTTAACACCAATCATCAAGCACTTTCCTTTATCCATCTGTGGGTTTGCATGCTTCTTTTTAATGATAATAAATCACCCAAATACAATTTTACTTAAGTGTGTAAAGTGTGATATGTAGAAACCGTTATCACAGGATGAAAGTCAAAAATCTGCACAGCACGAGACCGCATAAGCAAATGGCAAAGGAGATCACTTGAGGACTTCATGGCTAAGAATCAAGATGTCGTGCTTGATAAAGCCTTAACCAGCTTAGGTCGGTCTCTGCAACTGTACTCAGTGGAAAGGGATGTTCTCTCGGTGAAAAGGCTTGATGGCGAGGCCCATCGTGCAGGTGACAGCAGGTGATAAACGTTGGTGTATGTCTGATAAACTTTAGAAAGCATGTGGGGACATGTTAAAACAAAGTAACAAAGTAACAACACAGTTTCCACTCACCTTTTTTGGGGTCCCTCTATTCTTGACCAGACACGACTTCTCCAGGTTCTGATATCCACCGATCACCACAATTTCCTCCACAGTTGGATACTTCTTCTTCCCCGGCTCAGTCACAGCGGGGGCTGTCTGGGTCTGCTGCTGTGGTGTTGTCTTCGTGGAGGTTGACACTGTCTGGCCCTGCTGCTGCTGTGGTGGTGTCTTTGCGGGGGTTGACACCGTCTGAGTCTGCTGCTGCTGGTGTGGGGTCTTCGCTGGGGTTGATGTGGACGCCGAGGGCCGTGCTGCGGCTCCCGTTGCCCTTTTTGGTGTGATTGTGATGGTGGCGCCTCGCTTCACTTGGCCCCCGGAGGCACTCCTGATAGAAAAGAGCACAGGTGTCTGGGTGGGTGACGGAGACACACTCGGAGACTGGGCAGGAGATGGCGAGCTTGGGGAAGAAGCCGGGGTCGGGGCACAATCTGTGGCTTTCAGGGAGTTGTCTGGGGATTGGGTCCTGAGATATGAGGGGGTGACTGTGATAGTTTGTTTGGCCTGAGGTGTGGGAGAACAAGCGTGATGAGAAGACACTTTGGGGTTGAGGTCTGGTGTTTCCTGATCCTTCTCCTGGGTTTTAACATCGTCCTTTATCTGATGTGCTTTGAGGTCGTCCTTTATCTGCTGGGTCCGAAAATCGTCCTCTCTCTGTTGCTTTAACACTCTTTGTTGCCCCTTCGTCTCTCTGTCCTTCAGGGAGGTATTTGACGAAGAGTTTTGCGCTTCCTGCTCTTTCAGCTGAAACTGCTCAATCTGCTGCTGTATTGTCTGAACCCCACTAATGTCATCGCCTGTAAATGCTTTGTTGTCCCCCTGCTGTGAGTTCGATATGATTGGCTTCACTTTAACAAGGTGCACAGACGATGAGATGTCCACTGTCCTGTCCCTCAAATACAAGCCCGACCTCGAACCCACGGTTTCCAAGTTGTAGATCCGACTCATGGCTGCGAGAGAGTTGGGAAGAGGCGGCGAAGGAGAGAGAGATTGTGTAGAATCGAGAGGTGATGTGTATTCCTCTACCTCCTCCTCGGAGAGCTCCTTTCCTTCCTCCTCCTCCTGTTCTTCTTCTGTGCTTGCGTTTCGGCCCCAGTCGCGCCTTTGTGGCTCTTCTACATGTTTCACTGGGTCGTCCTCATCCTCAGATATCTGGAGGGCTTCGGAGGTAGCTTCGGAGGCCCTGGCGGTACACTCGCTTGTCACTTCCTCTCCTCTGACAGTTTGTGACAGTAGGACAGAAACAGGAAGCTGAGGGCAGGTTTTCAACACGCCGACTTCCTGCGTGACGTCAAACGCAGCCGCGGATGTCTGCGCCGCTGCTTCTTCCTGTCCCTGCTCTGTTTCGGCCGGCCTCTTCTGCATGTGTGCTGTAGCTTCCCACTGTTTTTCTATTTCAGTTCCCCTCTCCTCGTACCTGTCCCCCGCTGTCTGAGTAGCATTAATCTCCGCAGCTTCACTTCCTTCACCCTGTCGCTGTTTCTCCAGCTCTCTCTGTCTGATTTTCTCTCGCAGAGACTCTATGCGGCTTAAGGGCTTCCCAATCCTCCAGCTATCCCTCCTCTCGACCTGTCGACCTCCATGACAGTCTTGCCCCTCGCTGCGTTGACACCCGGGCTTTATTTTCTCCACCACTTCTTCTGCAACATAAAACACAGTCCTGGGAATCTGAATCTCCACGGGGCCTGGAGGGTTCCCGGTGAGTGCGCTCCTTTTCGGAGATCTGGGGGTCGAATCATAACTGAGGTTTTCTGATCCTGCTGCTTGCACCTCCTCTTTGCTGTCTTTGTTGCTATAAAAGGTTGTGTCTCCTATTTTTTCTATTTTACTTATTAGATCCTCAGTATGTGGGGATAAAACAGACTGTGTTAGGTAAGGTCCTTGTAGTCTCCAGTCTGCACCTTTATGGAGGGCCCTGTCTGGAATTGTAGAGCCTAAACTGGAGCACTCAGTAAAAGCCAAATCATGTCTGCAGTGACTCTCAGCATCAACGTTGCTTGTTTCGGGTGAGCTCTCTAGTCCATCCTCTCTTTGAGAATCTGTTTTCTCACAAACTTTCACCTCAATCTCTCCCCCTCCCTCTGAATCTTTGTCTACATTCACCTCCCTTTCTAAACTCTTCTCACCTGCCGGTCGCTTCACCTCTCTGTCAGCTCTTGCTTTCCCATCCTGCCTAATCGGCACTCTCCTAGCAAATGATATTCCCTCCGTGTTTTTAACTGAGGCCACCGTGAACCCCACATCCCCGTCTGCATTGCCGACCTTCTCCGCAGCCCTCCTGTCAACAAACTCGACTTTCTTAAGCTGTATACCAAAGTCTTCGGTTTTTACTCTGTGCTTTCCCAATCTGTCTCTCTCTAGAAGTCGTGCACACCCCATCTTCGATGTGGTTTCCCTCCTTAAGGCAGCTACATCTACCCATGGCGCCATGCTCTCTGAGTGAATCCTCTCACGAATTTTTCTCTCGTAAAACCCTTCGTCACCTATCCCATTCTCCTTAGCGCAGATGACTCGATCGGAGAAGCTAAACGAGCGTTTTGGGACACCTTTTAGCAGCGTATTCTTTCCATCTGCCTTCCTCTCCTCGGACTGCTGCTCATCCTGATCTCCTGAGTATTTTCTCCTCCCTGGCTCAAGGAAATTATCGGAGCTTTTGGATCGGGATGGAGGCTTGGGGTGCTCTCCGAATTTACTCAGCAGCTGACTGACCCTCCCTCCTCTCTCCACAAAAACATTATCATCCAAGCTGTCCTTTCTGCTGTCTTTATTAATAACTGTTGCCTGGCCCCATGGTTTCTCCTTTTCTTTCTCTCTCAGCCAGGACACATCTGTTCTCAGCTCCCTGCCTATGCTCTCCCTTCTTGCATCCATGCTGCCCTTCATCTCCCCATCCTCTCTCCCTTTCCCCCCTGCACTCCTTTCTTCAGGGCAGGTTGAGGGCTTTATAATAAGAACTTCAGAGGCTCGGATCTCAGTGACACTCCCTCCTCCAGCCAGAATCTCCCTTAGGTCCATCTTCACCCCTTTCTTCCCCGGCTGGTCCTCCTCGAGCTTCTCCCGCTCTGCCTCCCTCCATCTACCCTTTCTCTCATCGCTGCCCTTCCTGTCCTGCTCGATGATGATGATATTGTCAGCTCTGATGGTCCGAAGACACGGAATAAGAGGGGAAAGCGAAGAAGTGGGTGAAGGGGTTTCTTTTTCCTCTGTGTCTTTTCTAACTTTAAGAAATTCCTGCTCCCTGACTGCATCCTTAACCAACTCCTTCAGCTGGCTTTTTTCCTTTTCACACCCCTCCCTGCTATTCTCTCTTTCTCTTCCTTGACTCCTATCCCTGCTCCTGTCTTTTTCCCTCCCCTCACTCAAGTCCCTAAACCTCTCTTTTTTCAGCTCTATATCTCGTCCTCTCCCCAGCTCCCCATCTTGACTCCTGGGGCTTAATTTATCTCTCTCCTTAACTTCTGGCTCGTTCCCTGTTTCTCCATCCCTGCTCTTCCTCCATGCACTCTGCGTGAGAATAAATGGATTTTCATGGACTGGAACTATTGTTTCTACAGACACCTGGCTCACTAGTTTGGGATCTGCATCCAGCCACTGGCCTGGATCTGGACTGAGCGACAGTTCGCTTCCCAGATTAACTGTTACGAAGCTGTCTGTGTCACTCAGACCATCAGAAGGAGATCTGACATCCACTTGCAGCAGACAGCCGTCTCTCTCCTTCTCCCTGTCACCCACATACTCCTGCTTCGCCTTCCTTCTCTGGATGATCCCTCGCTTCCAAGCTGGCATGCTGGCAAACTTCTCCTCCTCCTCTTTTTCCCTCCTCTCTCGCTCCTCCTCTTCTCTCCTCTTTTTCTCCAGAAGGAGTTGTTTCCATTCTGGCAGAGAGGAAACAGACATAACAGAAAAGGTGCCCACTTTTGGATAAAACGGTTCCTCTTCAGAGCCTCTGGGAATCCTCTGCAAAGAATAAAATATTATCAATTTTCTTTCTAATAAACATGCAAAAATGGAAGTTTTGCCACATAAAGCCGAGGAACAACTACACCTCATGGTAACATGTTAGCAGGTTTAATTTACATCCAAGTAGGCATTAAAGCACACGTTTGACAGTGCAGTCTATTTATCTGTTCATGTTAAAGGATAATAAAAGAGCACATGTAATCGAATTAACTCGCAGCACATAATGCATAACCTCAGTTGTAACATATTTAATGAAAATTCTGAATATAACTCACCCAAACTCTTGTTTTGGCAAAAATATCACTGCATCCACCCCGACTTTACATCTCCACTTGTGCGTAAAGCGGTCTACTCCACCATGGAAAACCTCCTTTGCCTGTAACGAACAGATTAATCTGTCCTGTCAAAACCCAACTTTTAAAAATGATCAGTGACCCAGTCAAACGATATCGGGACCTGAGTGGACATCAGAGCAGAAAAACCTCCGTCCTCCGTGCGGTTGTAAATATTTCCAGCTCGAGAGCTGCAGCGCTCTAATCCGATAATTACATTCAATTCCCTCTGGAGAGTTTAGTGGCACACACCATATTGTCGGACCTAAGAAAAGGCGTTTAAAGCACACAGCCGTCTGCCCGGCCACCAACCAGCCCTCCCCCGCCTTTGCTCACCCCCGCGTCCCGCAGGGTTAATTGGTAAAGCGGTGGAGGTGGAGGGCGGTGAAACGGGATGTGGTGTCAGCATGCAGAGCTGCAGCGGGACTTGATTGAAGCAGATCAAACACGATCAGCTCCACTGACAGAGGTGTGTACCCCAAACTACCGGAATATCTTCATTGCTGATTATTCGCATTTTTATTTTTAAAAATTATTTTCTAGCGTCTCTGATAGAAAACATACAGTCAAAAATGTTATTCATGTTTATTCATATTCATCAACACGAGAGCGTTTAGATGGATATGAAACTTTCCCCTAATTACAAAAATCCCTCAGGTGTACCCAATAAGTTGGCCAGTGAGCATATATATCGATCTATACCCTGTCAAATAAAATAAAAACAACAACAAAAAAACATCTTCTGGCTCGGTTATTAAAGCTGTAGTTCATCTGTGATATATCAGCTTTAAAATTAAATAAAAACAAACAAACAACAATTTAAATCAAACATCTGCTCCTTAAACTCTTAAAACTTGACTCATAAAAATAAAAAATAAACCTAAAAAACAGACACAATTTACCAGGACAAGTGAACTTTCCACTTTTATTGAACATGTTTTTAAAAATACTGAAAGCTGTCACGGTAATTACAGTAAGGCACACATGGGGAAAACATTAGTGTAAAAAAACATACCAAATGAGACATTACAGAATCCACTAATACTAATACTGGCTGCCTTGATAATACCTTATTTATCAAGCATGATAAACGTTAAAAGTAGTTTGTTCGATACGTTCAGCTTCACGTCTTTAAACAATCGGTTTGATCTCACCATCGAGGAAAAGCTTTGAAGGAGATACATTCATTGTAGCAGAAACATTGTCACTTTGTTCTGTCACAGAGCAGAAAAAGAAAAAAGCTTTTACCAGTGTAAAATCTCAGTGAAACGTCGGTTTTCAAAGGAAAGATAAACCTGAAATTAGCTTCCAGAGAAACACAGTGTTAATGTACTTGTCTTGGGCACTGTAACAGCCAGTAAGACTATACAGTAAAACAATTTCATGTATTAAAAAATATTCAGTATAAAAATGTTTCAACCTAATTGTATCAAAATTAGTAGTTTTAAGAAAAGTGACACCTCTGTACGAGCAGGGGGGGCGGCTGTGTTTTCACACGATGGCATAAACTGTAATAAAATACATTTGAAATGACAAAATCAGCAGACATCAGGCTCAAGAGGCCTACAGAAACTCTTTTGTAGTCAGTTTTAAAACATTATTTATGACAGATTCAGATCAAAGCACTGGGAAGACCTCTGCTTCACTTCTTCTTGTGGTCGTCAGTGTCCTCGTTGGGCATGGCGTCGGCGCTGCCTCCGTGTGGCTGCGCAAAGAGCTGCATCTTACTGTTGAGCTGCACACACAGGTAGGCTAAATCCTGTTTGTCCAGAGAGTGCGCCAGAGCCAGGTAGGCCGACAGAGCCCCCGCCAGCAGGAGCCTGTCCAGGGATAAGGCCGGCAGGAGCCACAGCACCACACCCAGCTCCAGGCACACCGGGTGGCGCAGGTGGGACAGGAGGCGCTGAGCACGGGGCGACTTGTGAGAGAGGGGGTCCCCCAATCCGAGACAGTCGTAATACACCTGAGGGAGGAGGTTAGTCAGTAAATGGAGTTTATTCATGCCCATACACACGCTCTCCTCCGGGAGCACCGAAGTTACTGATCTAAGTAATGCAGATTACTTGGGTCAGTATTGTAATCTCTATTGATTTATTAAAAGGGCATTTCATTAAAATGTAATTATAAGATGGTGGTGGAAAGGGTCAGAGTCATTAAATACGGAGTTAGGCCCAGAGCACCAGGTGACAGGTGAAACATATAGATGTTAATAACCGCTGGTTTTCAAAAATTATCAAAATGTGTGCACCAAGGCAATACTGGCACCACACTAGCACTGCTTTACTGGAGGAGAGCCTTTACATTTGGGGACGGAGGTTCAGTTCTCACTGCAGTAAAATCTTTCAGTCCTGCTCAGCCACAACAGTGAAAACTCTGATTAGGGTTGTGATTCATACTGATGGGTGCTGAAAATTAAAACCTTGAAATTCCTCCCCATGTGATGCTCAGTTTGAACTTCAGCAGGTCAGCTGCTCATGTCTACATGCTTACAAGCACTGAGCTGCCATGTGATTGGCTGATTAGATATTTTTGTTATTGACCAGTTGAAAAGCTGTACCTAATGAAACGGCCAGGGAGCATATGTGCAGTAAATATCCATTTGCTTCTTGTTGTTTAACAGCACGATATTTTAAAGTGGTGTTAATTAATTCTTTTAAGGAACACCAACTAACCAAGCAGTAATCAACAACCACAAATAAAGCAAACTGTAATCATAGATTTTTTTTTGTATTTTTAGTTGAGCAACCTCTGATTTTCCAGCATCTGAAAGCACAAACATGTGCATTTGTTTTTGATCCCTACCTGCTTGATGCCCAGTAGTTCTGGGTAATCAAAGATCATGAGGATGCTGCAGATGATGGCCCAACAGAGGAAGTGCAGCGAGAAGCAGAGCAGGGGGAACCAGACACTCCAGGGTGCCTGACGCACTGACCACAGGCAGGGGGCGTTAGTCACAGGCTGCCAGTACCGCATCAAGATCTAACACAGGAAACAGAGCAATGATGCACACTGAAAGGTGTGATTAACACTAAGGTAGGAGTAAGTTATGCTTCTATGTGACAGTAAACACTCAGAGAAAGGGCGCTGCTGTACCTGGAGGGCGAGTGCTGTGGTGAAGCAGTATGCTGTCCTGTTGAGGGGCCCCAGCACTGACTGCAGGGCCTGTTTGACAGGCAGCCAGGCCAGCAGGCTGTGCTGCACGATGAAGAGGGCCAGGAGCCCCAGATCCACAGCAAGAGCCCTCAGAACAGAGCTGTCCCGCAGGGCCACCGACCATGGTATGGAGTCTTAGCCATGGGGAATCAGAGGAAAAAACGTCACTTTAACATTGACGGCAATCCTAATCCTAAGCACTCATTGAAAATGCCACAAAAAAACAAAAAACAAAACGGACAATCGAACGTTACCACGAATAGCTAATTAATCTAATTAACAAACCCAGTATTCCTGCTCACCCGAAATCAGCTTTCAAACACTCGCCATTTGGTCGATATTTGATATTGGCGATAAGCAAATTATGCTTTTAAGCCCGTAATGATAATTTTTGTTTTAGTAAACAGAATAAAATAGCCCTAATAATAAAAACAGCCCTAAAAAAAACATAAGGAAAAAAAAAATCTCACCGCCCAACGTGGGGCTCGAACCCACGACCCTGAGATTAAGAGTCTCATGCTCTACCGACTGAGCTAGCCGGGCGCTGGTTCTAAACAGCCGCCCAGTGGTATTTACAGCACATATGGAGAACGTAATAATTGAACTATATGACGTATATGAATTTAACATTCGTTAAATTATACTTATATAAACCTATACAGTAATTTTTTCCATAGCCAAAAAGTATATGAGGTATTTAACGGTTTTACAGATATCGCCTCCACCAGTGTTTGGTAATCGCTCCTGGCCGCCTGCCGCTTACGGGAACTTACCTCGACAGAGTGTCGTCTCCCCCGTGATGTTATGGTAAATGGCTCGAAACGAGACAAACCGAATGAGATCTGCACCGGATATGAAAACAAACGCAAAGTTTAGCAAAGACGTAGTGCAGAGAGCCAAGCCACGTACCGTGACTGACGCCATTATCAGTGCTTATCGCGAACAGTTCCGGGAGATGGGAGGTGGTTGTAGTACCCGATGTAGACACAAGGTGGTGCTAGTGTGCGGCGAATGCTGCCTACAGGTGGAGGTGCATCAGAGGAGACACAGATCCACACACAAAACTAAGGAGAAACAAATAGCAGGAGTGGATGACTTTATTAGAGTATCTTATTAAGTATCACAGAATCTGTCTTTGTTAAATGAGGTTAACACCAGGCCTGTAGCACTCTACATGGTAGTTTCTGTCACAGGATGTCACTCGAATAGACTCTGTGGATCCCTGAAAAAAAAGAGATAACAAAGCACTCAGAGTGCTTCTTTGTGAAATCATTTGCTGTGAATTGAATTATCAAATATTTTGCATAGTTTCTGTGAAGCTCACTTCTGTTGGGAGTATCGGCAACCTGCAGGCAGCACAGTGGGGAGCCTGGACCCTGAAACCGAGAAGAAGTTTCAGTGAAAGTTCACAGAGGTTAAAACATGAAGTCAACAAAGGTGTGAGTTTTCTCCTGTTCAGCCTGTCTGGCAGGGTTTCCCCCTTTGCTCTTGAAAAGGACTATTGTTGCTACATAAAACACCCACCTGTGGTAGTCGCTGACACAGTAGATCCTGCGGTGTGAGTCGACAGCGAAAGGCTGATCCTCCAGGCTCTGTCTGCAGACGACACAGCGAAAGCAGGATGGGTGGTAGGGTTTCCCACGAGCCTGCAGGATCTGATCATCCAATGTAATGTCAGTTTCTTGCATGTGACACCACACATATACTCACAGTGCTTAGAAAAAGTATTTGACCCCTTCCTGGTTTCTTAATTTTCTTTGCACATTTGTCACATTTACATGTTTCAGATCATCGAACAAATTCTAATATTAGCCAAAGATAACCTAAGTAAAACATTTCTATGTGTGTGCCTGTGTGTGCCTGAGTGTAAAAAAATTAAATGAACTTAGTTTTCCCAAATAAATGTTGTCAAATGTAGGGCAGGCAAGGTTGAACAGCTTTTAATCCGTTAATAAATGAAAAGGTAATTTAAAAACTGCATATTTATTTGGTGTATCGTTTTCTAATATTAAAATGTATTTGATGATCTGAAACATGTGTGCGTGACAAATATAGAAAAAAAACCTAAGATCAGGAAGGGGGGAAATGCTTTTTCACAGTACTGTTTAAGTAAATAAATTAATAGTTACCACATCTGTGATTAAAAAGCCACAGCTGTTACACACTTCAGGGGATGGATGAACTCCAGAGAACTGCAGAAAATACCACGAGTACCAGGAAAACACCACCACCCAAATAGATTAGGCAATAAAGTTAATCTGTCATTTTACAACCTATTAAAAGAACATACTTACCAAAAAGTCATCCTCACAGTATATCATCCCTGACACTGTGTAGAAAGGCTTGCCACTGAGCGTTTTACCTGAAAACATGCAAAAGCTTAAATATGTAGACCGTTATACATCACACTGTACTATCAGAGAAGCATTCACACGAGGAGAGCTCACTGCAAACGCTGCAGATGAAGCACGCGCTGTGGAATAAACGTCCCATCGCCTGACACGCTCGACCTGCTCTGTAGACAGCTTGATTGCATCTCGTACAAGTTCCTGAATAAACATGAAGAATAAATGGAACAACTGGCAGCACGTCTGAATAATAAAAGGCTAATCCGCCAAAAAAAGGTGAATATTAAGTCTTTTCCATTCTTACCAAAGTAAACACTGTCACTGTAACTGGGATTCATCTCAGCACCAGTTTGCCCACTGCTCTGAGTCTGCAGCACGGCTGTCTGGAGGTCTAATTTTATGTGCAGTGCAGACAGCTGTAAGAGGAGCTGCTCGTTGGGTTTATGAGAATTTGCTCTCTGCCTTTGCTCTCTGAAGGGCAAAATCTTAAGAAATGACTCCTCCGAGGCGGCTGAAAAACTTTAGACAGAAAGTAGTTTTGTGTGAACGAAAACACAAATAAACGCGTAAAAGTACTTCAATTTTGTACTTATACAGTATTTAAGTAGCTGTTTAATGTTTTTAAAAGTGTCTAATGGTGGAGTACATATTAGAAAAAGAATAAGTGCCGTTTTTTAGGTTTTTTAGGTTTTTCTGTTGCAGCTACTGTGAGAACTTTCAGCTCTAAGCAGCTTTCTATTTAAAAACTGTATTCTCGGGTAAGCTAAGAGATGAAATGTGTCAGAGCAGCAGAGGAAGGAGCCTGAAGGTGAAAAAGAACCTGCAGCACATTCAGCCTACCACAGCACTCACATTGTGAGGACGCTGGTTTAAACACCTGACTCCTACGTGTTTATACGGCAAAAACTATAAGCTACAAGATAAAAACAGCCATTCATACTAACAATGTGTGAATACTGGATAATGGATGTGGAGTGAAGGAGGACATGCAAAGAGTTGGTGTTATTGTAGGATGTGAGGGTAGGCAAAATTCCCATCAGTCTTATTGATAATTATAATTATTATTATTATTATTTAACACTCACAGGAACTCCTTTTACTTTAAACCTGCTGGTTAAAAAAATCTCCACTTTTACTCAGATAAGATTTTGATAGAATAGAATAGAATAGAATAGAATAGAATAGAATAGAATAAACCTTTATTATCCCACAGATGAGAAGATTTCGGTGTTACACAGCTTTTATAGCAAGGGGAACACAAGATATAGAAGGAAGACACAAAGTGGACCTATATACATAAGCAACTGAAGTTCGTATATACAGGTAACAATGTACAGAAATATGTATAAAATATAAAAAACATGTATAAAATGTGCAGTGAACAAACAAGCTGGTGATGGTAAGATGACCCTTTAAGGATGTTAAAGGAAAGCTGAGAGTTTCAGCACTTCTTAATGGATTTCCTTTTTAATCAAAAACTGAAAATAAGAAAAGAAATAAATAAGAATGTTTTTATATGAGTAATCTAAATATTTAGAAACTGGAAAAAATACAAATATCTTCAGAAACAACTTCAGAGCTCAACGTTTAAGTGAATC
The DNA here is from genome assembly GCF_057381845.1 of Rhamphochromis longiceps. Taxonomy (NCBI): domain Eukaryota; kingdom Metazoa; phylum Chordata; class Actinopteri; order Cichliformes; family Cichlidae; genus Rhamphochromis; species Rhamphochromis longiceps. Next base: position 11,752,999 of record NC_140577.1, read on the forward strand.
CAAAAGAATAAAGTACTACAGTACATGCCTGAGTCTTATATTTTGGCAGCCTAAATGTGCATTTTTAAATATTGAGGAGGAGCAGTGAAGCCTTTTCTGGGATCATCTGTCTTGTGATACTGCCCTCATGTGGAAGCCTTAGGACCTTCCTCTCATAAGTCGGTCACTAAAACCAGACACGCCCAAAGAGCCAGAAATACCTGCACCAGGTAAACACCGACTGGTTGTAACTGAACAATAGAGATCTGTTTGTTTGTTTTTTAAGTGGCTCTTTACACTTATTAACCTTTAATATTTGGTCCTTAATCCTCCTCTTTTATTTTAAAGTCTTTAATCTTTCCAATTGACAATGACAGCTTGTTATTATATTGTAAGTGTATTACAGCAGGTCATTTAAAGTTGCTTGCGTGTCTCCATTAGCTTCCACGCAGAGAGGATAAAGAACAGAAACTCATGCAGCTCGTGTTTTGGATCTACGGTTACAGTTGGAGCAGGGGAGGGATGGAGGGAGGGGGCGTCTGACAGCTGCTGATTCCTCACTGAGGTCCTCTTGTGAAGCTGTCTGCTTCCATCACAACGCCCACTCTCCTAGCTGTCAGACTGGTTCACCAAAAAACTTGCATGTCGTTTGTATGTTGGTTGCGCGCGCGTGTGTGTACTGTTTTTTTTTTTAAAAAACTTTGTGTAATCCAGTGTGTTGTCATGATGTAGAGGTTTGGGTTCATATACGTCAAAAATGCCTGAAGGTTGAATTCAGGCATTTTGACTCAAATAGCAGTACCTGGATGTGTGTTTGTGAGCTGTCTAGCCCTCAGGTATGTTTCTGTGCAGGAATGTCTGCGTCACGAGGCGTGTGGAGGCAGGAGGCAGTCTCTGCAACTGCGGGAGTGCTGTGCAGAAGCTGTCTTACGCACAGTTAATCACATTTCCATCTCCATTTTACAAAATGGAAATTCCAGCTGACCAGGAACAACCTGATTTATGCCTGTTTTGCTTCTCACTAATATTCCTTCTGAAGCTTTAATATTTCTAATCATTCAGACTACTTCTGTCTATCAGTATATTTATCAGCTATGATGCAACGAGGTTTGCTTATGCTCTGGGCTCTGCTTCCACACCCTTCGTCTGCCACATTTTGGGGGGTTACACAGCACGATGCCAACAATCTTTGGCATGTTTGGCTGCTTATAAATAGGGCGCTCATTGTCCCACACAGTGCAAGGGAAGTCAGAAGAGGACCCGCGTCTTAATCTAAGAGTCCGGACTGCGTGCGCTATCGCTGCAGTGTTCCTGCTTAAAGGCACAGCGGCAGGGCCTGCTCTTCCTGTCAAGTTTGGACAGGTACTCTACCTGCGGTCCACGCCCTCTTCTGTGCCGCTGCGCGCAAGTGTTCGTGAGCAGGAAGTGGCTGTCAGCGACGCTGCTGCTGTTGTTGTAACGTTTGGAAATGCAGCTGTAAGCTGTATCTGAAAGAGAGGCGGCGATTTTAGATGATCTTTTTAACTTACAAAAACAATCATTTAAAATTATTTTGCTTTTATTTTATTTATTTTTATTATTTTTTTTGAGGACATGCGGCTCTGCAGGACCTGCGCTCTCCTGGCGCTTCTGTTTCTGGCAGTCTTGGATTCATCAGGTGAGGGGAAAAAACGACCTCATTCAGTATTTTGTGTTGTTTGTTGAATCTACGTGCATCTTCAAAACAAAACACGAAACGTCCTCGTGTCAAAAGCGTGGCTTCTTTTCGCGTTCGTGCGCCAAATGGGTCAAAAACACAGCTGAGAGGAGCGCGCGCTGAGCTGCTGTAAAGATGCACTCAAGCGAAGCTGTGCTTAAAGCTCCGTGTCAATAAATGATAGGATAATAACGAGCATTAAAGGCAGCTCAGACATGACTGAGGCTGGAGCGCGTTTCCACTCATAGCTCCCACTTCCAGACCTCCATTTTCAAAAAGGTTTATGAGGCATTTATGGAGCTTCCTGGAGGCATGAATTCATCACGACTTCATTAATGATTGACCAACAATCTGTTGCTCGTTTTTTTGTTTTTAAATAATCGTTTTATGCTAGATGTAAACTTCCCGGTTTTGTGGGTTGAAATCATCATCAGCAAGTTTAACTTTAAAAAAGGGTTTTTATCATATTTATAAAATGACTTCTAAATAACTTTGGACGGTGTGACGTTCTCAACACACCCACTGTTTACGGTTGCAAGAAGCCCTTTGTGGACTAGTTGTTACAGGTTCAGGTTAAAGAAGGACTTTATTTTGCTTTAGCTTGAGAGAGAGGAAGAGGTAACATTATGCTCACTGCTTTGAGAGTGAGGATTAATTAAATATATTTATTTTGTCGCTTGTTTTGGTTTTAAATCCTAGATTGTATGTTTAGTATTAGGTTTCTTGATATTTTTAGCAGATATGGTCCAGGCAGGGATTATTATGTGATTGCACATGTGAGGGTTTCACCTCATTCAGAGTAGGAGGGTATGTGAGTAAATGTGGAATTTCTTGAATTCCATTCATAGAACTGATGTGAAATAAGGATAAATCAGGAAGTAGGTCAATCCGCATTTCGCAGAATTTGGTGAAAGTAAATAACAGGCAGAAAATAAAGAAGTTAAGAGAAGAGTTCTGATATTTGCAGAGGATGGGAAGCAGGGCAGTAAGTTTGTAACTGTAGGAATAAGTGTGCTTTGTAATATATGAGGGTGTGTGAACTTCCCTGATTATTTGCATACGTTACAAAATATTCACATGGAGTGTGTTACTTGTACACCTTCCTATTCATACTCTTATCTAATCAACCAGCTAGTCATGTAGCTGCACCTCAGTGTAGGTCATGAGCTGCAGTTAACTTTAAACATCAGAATGGGGAAAACATTTATAATGAGAGAGTATTGTTGGTGCCTAACGAGCTGGTTTGAGTCCATCTGGGCTCACTGATCTCCAGGGGCTTTCAGCACCACAGTCTCCAGATTTTACTCTTTAGATGGCTGATGGTAAGGTCACTATTTGGCATCAGCAGCGTGAATCCAGTGACCCAGCCTGCCTTTAGTCACCAGTCCGGGCTGGTGATGTGGGGATGGTGTTTTTGATGCACTTTGATCATTTATGGTATTTTTGCCAACTGTGTTCATACCAGAATGGCTGCTGGTTACAATATTCCAGTAGCTGCTTGCATCATGTTAACACACCAAGTCACCAACAAAAAGTAGCTTCTGAGCACGATCATGAAAGCAGTCATGATGAAGTGGCATCCTCAGTCACCAGATCTAATTCCAGCAGAGTAGAGTAACCTCTGGGATAGACTAGCATGAACGTGCAGGCAAAGAATGTGCCAAAATTATGCAATGTTGACATCAGGAACTGTAGAAATGGCACAGAAGTTTGTGGAAACAGGATGATTAAATAGAAAAGACCACCAAAAACAACACCTGTAACCACATCTGGTTTAAAAGCCTTGCTACTGTGGAGAAAAACTGCTTCTCCCAGAGTTAGAAAAACATTCTCAGGAGAAAACAACGGGAGAGTCACCTCATTATGCTTTTTAAAACTGGTTCACCCTCTCTTTACTCACTAGGTGACTCACGTTTATCGAAATTCAGTTAATTTGCGCTTGTCTGCTACTTCAGTGCATGGGAATAGGTGTGCCTGGAGCTGCTGTGTTTGCTCAGGCATGAACAGAAAAATCAGCTGGACTGTTTAAGGATGTGTTTGTTTCTTTTATATATCATTAAGACCACAAGTATTTGGTCATAGATATAAAAAATAAACTCATCTGAATCTGACTGTGGCTTTTTAGGTAAAAATACATCTTCTGGTGGACATGAATGTGTACATTTTATGGGATCTTATCTTTCAGGGTGAACCAAAGTGACTAAAGTCTGATATAATTATCCCTGTAGAGCTATGCATTTGTTGATCTTCTCTTAAGATTAGTTTACAGCATATTCACATTATTGGATCTGATTTCCAGAATCCCAGCAGGAGGTCGTTCGACCAGACAAAGGCTTGAATGTGACAGTGTCCACCGAGCAGCCAAAATGTTTTGTGTGCATCGTCAGCAAGGTGAACAGCACACAGCTTTCCTGCCACTCCTCTCTCTCTCTGGTACCTGAAGTTGAGACCACACTGGAGTTTTCCTGCCCCCAGCCTGTCGAGCAGGCTTACACTGTGACGATTGCTCACTCCATCGGTGAGTTTACTCACGTTCAGCTTCGATCAGACCTCGTTTAAAGCGTTTTATCCCTTTGAAGGCAAATGTAGAGTAAGTATTCATTTGGTCTAATCATAGCTTCAAGGATAGATAATTCGTTGATGTAAAAAAAAACCACTGTGCAGGAGCCTCTACTTTCACAGCTTTTTCCTACCCTGACATTTTATTGCATTGAGACTTTCCATTATTATTTTTTTTTTTTTTTAATTTTCTAATTAATCCTCAGAAAACAATTTCTTTTCCCCCAGTCAAGTCAATTGGTGGTTATTTCTATTGTGATAGAAGCTCAAAGCTCGTATGCAAATCCACTTAGATATAGCAGTGGCATCTTCGGGTTTTCATTTACTAATTTTTCTAAAGACATTTTCAGTGTTATGCAGATTAAGCATAATTAAGGTGTGAGTACCTTTTTTTTTTTTTTTTTTTTTTTTTTTTTTTTTAACCCATCTGTGCATCTTTTCTTGTCTTCGACTGAAATCCAGAATGCACTGAAAATGCCTGCAGCCCACCAACTCTGCAAACTCAACCATCCATCCTGACTAACTTTGCCAGAATCTTCACCTGGGATCTGAATGCAGCTCAGGATACAGTCGTGCGCCTGAGCATCATCGAAGGAGGGCTGACGGACACATCACAGCCATGCTCAGATGGACATCAGTTCTCTGTGTCCACATCCATAGCCAGCAGCAAGGCCCAGACTCAATACTGTCGAGGCGGTTCTGTGAAAAGTTTGTATCTGATCAATCCAGCTGTCGTGTCTCTGCAAGTGAAACCAAAGGCTCAGGTGGTCAGTGAGCTGTTTCAGACCTCCGTCACACAACTGAGTAAGAACTGTTTGCTAAATATAGACTCTCTTTTAATTAGAAGCTCCACAGGATTAATGCTGGGTTTAACTGGAGCTGCACCACCTGTTAAGTAACCCAATTATAGCTTAAAACTTTTAAAATGAGTCACCAAAAATCAGTCAGATTTTAAAAAATGATTTAACTGTGTGCATTTGCTCTAAATATTTACTATTTCCTATTTGCATTCAGTCTTTCATAGAAATAGGTTTCTTGCTACTTGCAGATGATTTGTGTGAACAAAGAAGATAAAGCCTGTAATTTGCCATTTGTGGGTCTGAAGATATTAGATTATAGTGGGGTTTAATGGTGCTGGTAGACAGAGCCAAGCTGGCCAGTGGTGGCAACACACTTCATAGTTTTTCCATCCATCACTAAAGGCAAAAGTGAGTAATTTAATTAAAGCTTTAATGGTGGACTCTATTACAAGGACCCTGTGAAGGGATTGGCTAACAGCTGGTGCAACTCAACCCTGGCCTCTGTCTCACTCTGCGTTTCACTCTGTTTAGAAACTGAGGTCATAAGCGTTGATTCCAGCAAGACCATGGTCCTCAGCCGGGACCCGAAGGAATCGGTTTGTGAAGTGTGCACCGCTGAAGGCCCCACTCTCACCTGCAGCACGGAAAAGACGCTGAACAATGTTGAGAAACTGTCAGTGGTGTTCAGCTGCCCGAAACCACAAGACGGGTTCAATGTGAAGATAAAAAAGACAATAGGTGAGAGCTGCTGGAGCTGTGACAAATAAATTAATATACTAATAAAGGTTAAAAAATCAAGCCAATCAGTTGCTTTCCAAAAGGTATTGCATGGTGGATCAACATTTGTTCTCTTAATAATTCTATCAATGTTGACAACATCTCCAACACCACTGGCTGAAATCCAGCCCCGAGCCATGACAGAGCCTCCGCCGTGTTTTACAGATGGCTGTAGATGCTCACTGTTGTACCTCCCTCATGACCTCCTCCGTACATATTGACAGCGATTTAAACTAAAATTTTCAAATCTGGATTCATCACTCCGTAAGACCTACAATGATTGTCAATCAAGTGCTTGTGTAATTTGTTATTCCTCAGCCTTTTATCCCTGTATCGCTGCTTTAAGAATGGCTTCTTGATAGCTACTCTTCCACTGAGGCCATTTCTGAACAGTAGACGGATCAACCGGAGAGCCAGATCTCTCAAATCTTGTTTCAGGTCTTTGCTGGACATGACCTTCAGATACTATTCATCCACTGTAGTTTTTTGTTTGTTTGTTTGATTGGGGTTTTTTTTAGACCTTCCACTTCCACTTATTTTATCCCAAGTTACCCAGTTTCCTCACATTTCTTTAGAACACACTGTGCAGCATGCTGCCAAGTTTTTGACTAATAGCACTTTAGGAATCAGCTTGTTGCAAAAATACTACTTTTGCGCATTTATCTATAATGTTTTTTCTGCATGTATTTCTACATTTACTTTGGCATCGCTCTCATTGATGGAAAACTTCACATTTCATCCTCCTCAGCCATCACGTGAAATTAAAATATTTCCTAATTTCTTCATCCAGAATGCACCAAGACTTCCTGCAAACCTTCTACAGCAGAAATTGTTCCCGACCAACTTAATGCCTTCAAAAGATCCTTGACGTGGGACATCAGTGTCCCAGAGAGTACTGTATTAACGCTGGACTTTCCTGGTGGTGGTTTGAAGGAGATTTCTGCAGGGGTGACCTGCCCAGATGTCTATCAGTACTCAGTGAGTACAATTAAACGCAGTGGCGAAATTCAAAGTAACAAGTACTGCAAAGGCGGAACAGTGTCTGATCTGAATCTGCTTGGAGCAACGACTGTGACTATTGAAGTGCCCAAAGGAGAAAAACTGGAGTCGGCAGCATTTAATGTCAAAGCAACAGAGAGAGGCAAGTTTGAACACTTTCTAGAACCCGTAGAGGAAGATGTTTTATTCATTTTACATAAAGAAAAAACATCATAGCACATATTTATGGAGACATATCCTTAACAATGGCTGATAAATCCTTTAAAATGGTAATGATTCAATCATGGCCTCTTTATACAGTTGCAGCTAAGGACCTATAACTCAAATGTAGTTACTTTAATCTGTATATATTTGACTTGGACATTGATTAATAGGGAAAGCAAAGCTAAGCTTTGTTTCTTGTCCCCAGCCAAATGTTAAAAAGTTATACTAAAATAAATTATATGCTATACCTGATTAAATTTTGTGTGAAAACAAATAAATAAATAATAAGTAGAATGTTAATTATGTTTTTATGAAAAATCAACTATAAATATATTTATGTCTCCCTTCTTAATTGAACCACAAATAGCATAATATTAGTTTTCTATTTTATTTCGTTAAAGGTCTGCTGAGGCTGTTGGAAATGTTTCGTTTTATAAGAATATTTGACCAGCAGTGTTTTCTTGAACTGATTTGACTTAAAGGTGTTAATGATGTAAAGTTGTGATTAGGAGTTTTCATGCACTCCAACACACTTCTACCAATTCTGCCATGAACAGTGGTCAGATATCCAGACAGATTTGTGCCAGAAGCTTATTGATGGAAACCAAAAGCATCTGGTTTAGGTTAAAGATGAAAGGAGTAATTTAACCAAATATTAGTGGGAGTGTATGTATACATTTGATCTTATAAGTATACTTTTGACCCTGTGTGGATGAGAGAAAATCCAAAATAAATTCAAACTTGTGCACCCAATTCTTCTTTTTTAAAGTAATTAAAGATGTATGTTGTCCAATTATTCCACCCTAGAAAAGGAACTGTTCCAAGAAATCATTAAAACCCCAAATTGCCAGTGCATTTATGCTCATGAGAGCATATAAACTCCTGGTCACAACTATAAACCACCCGTAAATTATTTCATGTCTGTCTAATATGAATATTTCATCAGACTAGTATAGAGCTGAATTCTCTTCAGCTGGATCAGCATCTCACCATCTTGTGCACCTTTTGTTTTTAGCTAGCATAATGATGTCTGTGGCCTCTGAAATCAAGAAAACCAAAATTATCATCACGAAGGTGAATCGAGAGCTCCACTGCAACGTGTGTCAGATGGCGCCTTACCAGAAATGCTACCCTGAAACCCTAGCACTGTTTGCTCCTTGCAACGTCTCAGTAGAGTTTACCTGCCCTCGACCTCAAGATGTCTTCAGTGTGGAGGTCAACAGAGAAATTGGTATGTAGAGTTAAAATATGTGAAGTCAGGTCTTAAGGTCTAATTTGTCTAAGACTGTAAATTTGTGCAATCCATCAGTTTAGCTTTGTTTTCTTTAACATCTCCTATCTAAAAGGACACTTTCTCATGATTGGCCAGCTTGGGGAAGCCTCCATGGGGGTATCATCTAGTTTTCATGAGATGCCTAAGGAGCATTCTGCACCTGTAAATGACCATGTGAACAAAATACATGATGAGCTGATTAGCTTATTAGCTTTTCTGAAACATAGTGCTGGAAACATTCCTAACAGATTTAGTCCCAAAATTGATGTGTCATAGTTGATTTGTGTGATAACATCACACAGTTGCTGCATATTTCTGCATTCGTTTTAACTGAAGCTGGTCATTTTTATCTGACCTCTGGCACCGAAAAGACATTGATACTCACCGTATATTATCTGTTTTTCGATGGTTTTGTGGGAAAATCCCAGCAGATTAGCAGTTTCGAAAATATTCAGACCAGCCTATCTGACACAAAAATAATACCACATTCAAAGCCACTTAAATTACCTTTCCTCCCCATTCTGTTCAGTTTGAACTTCAGCAAGTCGTTTTGATCATCGTTTAGGTCTACTTGCCCAAATTCATTGAGTTGCTGCCATGTGATTGACTTATTAGATATTTGCATTAAAGAGCAGTTGTAGGTGTATCTAATGAAGTGGCCTAGAAATGTACATGACAGAAAGTAAATGCATGTTTAAATTTTTAAAGCGGTCATAAGCTGATTAGACATAATTTACACATGAAGAGGTGCTAAAGCTAACAGTGATTGCAGGTAAAGACAAAGCTGAAGGTTTAAAAAAAATTAATGCAAGTGGACTTTGTTGCAAGAGCTTGGTTCGCATTGGCGGTGTTGTGCCAAAAAGTGATTGCCTGCCAAAAACTGATTTCCAATGTTTCCGTGTATTTTTTATGTGTAATACCTTTATGTATGTTGGTAAATAGACTTCGGTGAACAGCGTTTACAAAGGGGTTATATATAGAATTAAAAGATTATCTGTTTTTTCAAGTATCTTTATAACTCTGTGTTATTGTACTCACATTATAACCAATCCGGTCCTTTTTCCCCACTTACAATATTTTTACAGAACTATTGTAATATTTGCTGCCATTTCTGATGTCTTACTCTTACAAAAGACATTTTTAATGTTAATGAGATTTTTTTTAACTGCATAAATAAAGGTTCTATAAAAGTTGCTGCCAAAAACTGATTGCGGCTTCTACCTTGTTACACGAATGTTGTTTGTGGCTCAATATGACTTTGTGTCATCCATGAGTGATGCATTTGACATATGTTTCATATATTATAGGCCAACAAGTTACTTATAGCAGTTTAAATACGAGCAATCAGTTTTTGGCAAATACCGGAAATCAGTTTTTGGCAGACAATCACTTTTTGGCACAACACTGGCAATAAGTCAGACTCGTTCCCGGTGGGTGATGGGCTCCGCCAGGGCTGCCCTTTGTCTCCGGTTCTGTTCATAATTTTTATGGACAGGATTTCTAGGCGCAGCCAAGTGGCGGAGGGCTTTCGCTTTGGTGGCCTCAGAATCTCATCTCTGATTTTTGCGGATGATGTGGTTCTGTTGGCTTCATCGGGTGAGGGCCTCCAGCTCGCACTGGAACGGTTCGCAGCCGAGTGTGAAGCAGCGGGAATGAGGATCAGCACCTCCAAATCTGAGGCCATGGTTCTCAGCCGGAAAAGGGTGGAGTACCCACTCCGGGTCGGGGATGAGTTCCTGCCCCAAGTGGAGGAGTTCAAGTATCTCGGGGTCTTGTTCGCGAGTGATGGGAGAAGGGAGCCGGAGATCGACAGACGGATTGGGGCTGCAGCTGCAGTGATGCGGACGCTGTACCGGTCCGTCGTGGTGAAGAGGGAGCTGAGTGTAAAAGCGAAGCTCTCAATTTACCGGTCGATCTACGTCCCTACCCTCACCTATGGCCACGAGCTGTGGGTAGTGACCGAAAGAACGAGATCGCGGATACAAGCGGCAGAAATGAGCTTCCTCCGAAGGGTGGCTGGCCTCTCCCTTAGAGATAGGGTGAGAAGTTCGGCCATCCAGGAGGGGCTCAGAGTAGAGCAGCTGCTGCTCCGCATCGAAAGAAGCCAGCTGAGGTGGTTCGGGCATCTGACAAGGATGCCCCCTGGGCGCCTCCTGGGTGAGGTGTTCCGGGCATGTCCCACCAGGAGGAGGCCCCGGGGCAGACCCAGGACACGCTGGAGAGATTATATCTCTCGGCTGGCCTGGGAACGCCTTGGTGTTCCCCCGGATAAGCTGGAGGAGGTGGCTGGGGAGAGGGAGGTCTGGGCCTCTTTGCTTAGGCTGCTGCCCCCGCGACCCGGCCCCGGATAAAGCGGATGAAGATGGATGGATGGACTTTGTGCTATGACTGACATATGTCGCATTAGACATTTAAACATTGCTGTGTGCTTATCAGAATAGAACTAGTGTACAATGGAAATGGTAAAGACTGGGAGCGTGTAGTAGAATCAACTTAACCTCCAGAGCCTGAGATACCTGGAGAAAGGTTGGAGAGTGAGGGGGAAAAGCCATTGGAAACTCACCATCTCTTTTGTTTTATCTGTATCTGGACAGACGCCCCGTTCTCTGGTGACCCGGTTCAGGCCGAGTCCTCGGTGCTCCCAGAGTTCAACCGGACCTTCAAGTGGGACTTGAAAACTGATTTCACTCACACATTCCAACTGGACTTCCCAGAACAGGGACTGAGACAGATTTCCAGTGAGGAGACATGCCCGGATGAGCACAAGTACTCTTTTATTATCTATTTACGCGGGCAGGCAAATATTGGTACCTTCTGCAGAGGAGGATCTGTGACCACCATCCAGGGTCGCTACAGGGGCCGCGTGTCTCTAAAGGTGCCGGCGAATGCAAAGATGGATCCTTTTGAATTCAAACTCAGTGGCGGGCCTGAGACAAACAGTGAGTCATTTTATATCTACAAAAAAAACCTCAGACAAGACAGAGCACAATAAATCATTGAGTAGAGAACTTATAATGAAGCACTTTTTAGAAACATTACCATAGTTAATAGTCTCATATTGCCACTTGTAAAATGTTATGTTTTCCATGAAAATCTGGGCTTTTATTTATTAAATGGATTGCTTTTATTTTTTTTGTTTATAGATTAATTCATATAGGGCAGCACAGAGTAGACAAAAAAATGCAGCATGGTCTGGGATGAATCCAAAATACTGGTGCAAGGCCTTAAGCATTCAGGTTGCCTGTTCTACCAGGTGAATCACAGGAGTGTCCAAATAACTTGCAAAGCAATGGGGATTTATAACACTGACCTGGTGTTGTATAGAGATTTGTTTTAGTTCAGGTGTCAGTTGCTCGCTGTTTTACTTCACAACCATAAAGAATTGTTTAATCATAAAGAATGCATAACTACAACAGCAAAAATTAATGAAAAGGTTAGAATTAATGTTTTGAGTTTTTGTGTTCTAAAATTTTATGAAATATTATGAAATCTTGATTTTTCTAACTTCAGTGTCCGCTGCTTTTTTTTTTCTTTTTTTTTTTTTACTCTTAGTGATCGCGATAGTGGGGGTCAACCTACCACGAGGTGTATCGGACACAACACTCGTGACAGCTAACTTTCCTCGAGACTTCCCTGACAACATGCAGATGCAGTGGAGCTTCACGGTGCCCGGGATGCACAACTACACCGTGCTCTTTGATCACGTCACACCCCCCGAGTGCCTCAACAATGGAGAGGTGACGGTGGAGTATCAGGCAGGGGCCAAGACGGTAACCAAAGCTCTAAAGGATCCTCAGCCAGAGCATCAACAGGGCAACTTCAACATGGTGCTGACAAATTGTCAAACCAACACGACGCTGCCAGGTCTCACGCTGAACTACAGGGTCTCTGTGGTGAGGAGCGGCCGTCCAGGTACAGTGTTAAAACATAAACAGCTGGGACTTGCACACAGTTTTGTTTTTCTAAACATCAAGCTATTTTATGTGTCTATCACACTACTGTCATTTCCTTTAACTATGGTAGATATTGTAATGTAATTATTTATGTTTTTCGATGATTTTATGGAATTTGCATGGGCAAAAATTCCATTTATTTAAACTTAAGTTCATTACATTGTGCAAGTATCATGTTAACACCAAAATATAGATAAAATGGAGACTGTGTAACACTTTTATCAACAACCCATTACAGTGAAGTCATAGTAGAAAGGGTCCGAATCTAAACAGGCATTTTGTTTGCACACTGAATGTTTTCATTGTGAATTTGGGAACAAAATTCTTCAGCAAATCTGCAGCCTGTTCAGGTTTACACAGGTAGTGCAGTGTAGTCCTTCACGATGGTACATTCATATGTGTCATCAAAAGATGACATGAGATGAGCGCAAACGAGTCTGGAGACAATGTGGCAAAATGTTACGATGCCTATGAGGATGTGAAGAGAACAAATTTTAGTGTCCATTTGATAGACGCCTCACAGCAAGGAGGTTTTGAATCCGCCGGTCAGCTGGGCACTTTCTGTGTGGTTCTCTCTGGGCACTCCAGCCTCCAAAGGCATGTGTCTTAGGTGAATTAGTGATTCTAAATTGGTGTGAATGCTAGAGTGAATGGTTGTCTCCATGTTACCCATATAGACTGCTACCCTGTCCAAGGTGTAGCCCATATCTGACCTTATGTTAGCTCTGATGAGCTCCAACTCCTGCTGTGACCACAGATAAGCCAAAGAAAAATAGATGAAGTATGGTGTCTCTGCTTTGTCATGTCCCACATTATTTTCACATCTAGATGGGGAAAAAATTTTTTTTCATGTTTTGTTTTTATTTATTTGTATTTATTTGTATTGGATATATTACCTTTATCTTTATCTATATGTATTATTTTTATTTGCATTTTAGTTTTGTGCACTGTGGATCTAACCAAAGACCCGGGAGTGTCCCTGCAGATTGAGAATCTAAATTCTGACTCCTACTGTGAGATCAGCATCAACTCTGAGGTTAAAGAGAAGATAAATGTGACTGCGGGATCAATAGCCAAACTGTCCTTCCTCGACTGCCCAAATGACGACATACGCCTGACTGCCAAAAAAGTTATTGGTGAGAGTTCTCATTCCTGAAATCTGTTTTCTTATACATGACAGTAGATCTATCTCTGTTTCCTGGGTATAGAAAAGATTAAATCTAAGTTAAATAGTCCATTTAAAGTCTAAAAGGATAGACTGATATTTTGAGAAAAATGTTTATTAGCTTTATTTCTGAGACTTCAAAGAAAAGCTCATCAAGAGTCCTTCTGTTGGTTTAAATAAGAACTTTTGCAACAACAACAAAAAAGTTTACTATTTAAGTTGTGCTTTATTTGGAAACTTAATATCATGGATCTCACTTCATGCTTTTGGATGACAGACTGCAAGAACACAGAGTCGTGCCCGGTGACTACACTTTCTGTGTCCACAATGGAGCCTTGCCTGCCAGTGCCCCTCAACAGCTTCACCTGGCACCTCAACATCCCCGAAACCAAAACGTGGGACCTGGTGTCACCAAAAGGAAGTTTGCGGCAGTCCCTGCCCAGCCAGGAGTGTAAAGAGCCTTTTTCTCTGCACTTGGCAGAAGAAGAGGGTAGCAATTTTGTTGGAAATTTCTGCTTTGATGGCGTAATCCAAAAAATCCAAGTGCACGCCAACATCTCCATCACAGCTCCGGGACAGCAGTTAAGCAGGATGACGGGGTCTTTCCTCAATATCAGCGTCAGCGAGGAGATCACAGGTAAAATGTCAATATGTATTGTTGGGCTCCTGCCTGGGTTTTTTTTTTTTTTCTTTTTTACTAAAAACCCAGGCCCAGACATATTTACTCATTAATTGTATCAGTTATATTATTTAGAAGAAATGCTGATAACTGGTCATTATGATTTTTTTCCCCCGATAATGGCTTCATTTATTTGTTGTCTGACTGTTTTAAAACATTGCATTCGTGCTTGGTAAATATAATAGAAGCCAAATTCAACATTTAAAAGGACTCAAAAGTGAGAATGACCTGAATCATGAGCTAATCTGTAAAAAGTGACTAGTTTTATCATCCAGTATGTTCTGTAGTCTTCTGTTGTTTGAGTTTGGTTAAAGAAGTCATTTTAAAGAATTACCTTAAGATGAAGGAAATTTGAATCAATAATTAGTTAATGAACAAAATAATTTATTTGAGAGACTAAACAACAACATGCTGCAGTACGCGGCTATTGTACTTTAAAATTCCACGCAGAGGCAGTGTTGCACCACAGATGGGTTTTTATTTATTTATTTTCATTTATAAAACACCCAGGATTTAGACTTGATATGAATTCCTTCCCTCTTTCAGAGACCATTATTTACACGGTCAGTCCTGACACGATGTCTCCAACACTGCTGGCGACCCCCAACTGGCCTCAGGGTATGAAATCTTACCGCACCCTAAGCTGGATCGTCACGCTGCCCAACCAGTACAAAGCACAGCTCAATTTTAACGTCACACAGCCTCAATGTAAAGAGGGACACACAGGAATCGATGTGAGGACGATAGAGAACAGAGAGCTGAAACTAAGTATTTCAGAAAATGATCCGCTGGTGGTGGAACAGTTGGTGGGTGAAAGTTTCTATCTCAACATGTCCAACTGTGAACCAGAGACTCGTCAATTTAGTGCACTGACCACAATCAATCTGCAGAGGAAGCAGAGTAAGCAGTTATCACTGTTGCACATTCACATACACAAAACATCTTAGGGGCATAAATCTAATCAGTGTTTGCTTTGTTCCTCCACAGATTTCTTACCCATCGTCCTTGGGATATCAGGAGCTATTTTGTTTTTGCTTCTAGTGCTAGCTGTTGTATGCATTGTCACAAAGTGAGTACACCTGCAGCAAAACACTGGTAGCCTAAACAATGCCTGAGACTAGGCTGTGTTAGTTAGAAAGAAATCTCTGTCTGTGTGTCTGGTTTTTTGTTTGTTTGTTTGTTCGTTTCTTTGGCTGCAAACTCCTTCTAGACCATCAGGAGTTGAGCAGCCAAACTTAGCATACAGGTACATCTTCGGCCGCTGAAGGTTCTTATCTACATCAGATTTTACACAGTTATCATGTTGCCTAGAAACCACCTTGCAAAATGGCTAAAAGTACTACTTTTTTTTTGCAATTATGCAAAAAACACATCATAAAAGCATATCACTTTTACTTCATAACAGTAACATGTCATTTAAATCCACAAAAGCTGAATTATGCATGGCCATCCTGTTGCCTGGCAACCACCAAGCAATTGTCTAAAATGACCCTTTTTTTTTTTTTTTTTTTTTTTTTTTACATAAACCACATCCACTACCCCAATTTTTTTTGTTCTACTTTTTCTCATTGTGATTACATTTATCAGTAACGATGTGCTTAATCTCAGAGTAGATACTGAGCCATACTTAAAATTACCTAGTTTTTCATCCTTTTTTATCTACTTTATATTTTCTTTATATATTTTTTAAAGTTGTTTTTGCCCAAATTGGAACACAAACCATTTTTAATACCAACTTTTATTTTTGCAGTCATGACATATTAGTGTAAAATAAATATGAACAATGTAGCTGCTGTAAGATAAACCATTGATTTGCTGTTTCTGCTGATATATACACACAGTTAAGTCCAAAGTATATGGACACATTTTATAATTTTGCCTCTGTGCAAAACCAGTGAATTTAAGTTTAAACAAACAAACAAAAAAATTTACAGACATTTTTATGCATAGTCTCTCATAGTGGCATTATTAGACCATAAACCTTTGGTTTGTCTTCATCTTTTCAAACAGGAAAAAGAAAAATCAAAAAAGGAACAGGGGATCGTCCATATACATGCCCAAAGGGAATATCTTCCGGCCATCTGACATGCACTTCACCAAAACCAGATCTGAAAATGAATCTCACGTCTATGACTCCATAGATGAAACGATGGTCTATGGCCATCTGCTGAGTAACTCCAGCCACGGCGAGGCGTTTCCAGACCAGTATAACGGCATTCAGACAGACACCTACCGCACTTTCACAGGCCCCGCTGATGGAGCGCTGCCTGTCATTAAAGAACCAGATCCACAGCCCGGGGACAAAATGTTTATGGATCCCTCTGAGACTTTCATACCATCCCGTCCACGTACTCCCATCAACCGACAGGACAGCCTCGGCTTCCAGGACCGCAGGATGATTGACAATGAGCTATACACATTCAAGACCACAGGGGACATAAACACCATCCGACTCTCTGCTGCTGATATGGAGCCCATACCGGATGACTATTTGTAGTGTGTCAGGACCACAGCCATCCAATGAACTGCTATTACAAAATCCTCCTTACAGCACCAAGTATCTGCCAAGGGGTACTCATGCACGTGTCTGTGCTGTGACTATACTCAGGGAGTCTGAGCTTATATGTCTAAGCGGTATTTGGTAGAACTCAGTCTGCTCTAGAGATCCAAGAGTGAAAGCAGTGAGCCCTGTTTTTAAAAGTCTGGAAAATAATGTCCCTGGGATACAAAGAGTGCATGTACAAAAGCTTTTCCTTTATGCTTGTGCAACGTTTCATAACATTGTGGTCTCACTAATGGCTCAGACATAAGGAACACATCTGGCTCGACCCATCGCAGCTCTAGACAAATGCAGTTAGTAGAGAAAAGCAAAAAGTGTACTTACTGCAGTGTTGAGGCAGCCATGAACCTCAGTGTGAAAGCACACGATTGGCTCATGTAGTTCCAACATGAGCTGTTGATTGGTTCTTTTTTTTTTTTAGCTGCTTTATGTAATTGTCCCATAGCTTTTTATTAAGGATCCTTGATCCCAGAGATATGGCTCACAATCTTTTCATCTTACTCCCAGACAGAAAAAGCAGCAACTACTATTTCTTGAATGTTTGTTTGTTTTTGTTTTTTTTTTTAAACTTGTTTAAAGTATGGAAAATGGAAAATTATCCGTTATTGTTGTTTGTAAATGTTTTTTATCTTGTTGACTAGTATTTTTTTATTTTATTTTTTTAAGATTTGCCTTTTCTTAGCCTGTACATACCAGAATTGTTTTGTTTTTGTTTTGACTTGCAATAAATTGTCAGTGTATGATGGGGAAGCAGTGTAGCCTTACGTGACCTTACGGCCATCATTACCTCATCTGAAGTGATGTTTCATTTTCCCTCTTGTGCTTAAACATGGGCTTCTTTGCATGCTGGACACTAAAAAAAGCTGTTTCAGCGCAGGAACTCCAACTATAAAAACAGTGTGAGGAGAAGGAGGGTGTGGAAGAACCGCTGAAGATTCGCAGCTACTGTTTACCAAGGAGCATAGCGGAAATAACAAATGCAGAGGCCAGGTTTATGTGACATTTCTAAACTGCAGACGATTTTTAAATAAAGTCTGCACGTCTTCTGACTTGCAAGTTTTGTAGAATTAATCTTCAAATTTTTTTTGTGGAAAGCAAATTTCTGAAAAACAGGAAAAAGCAAAACAGGGATAGACATTGTAGTTTATTGATGGTAATTTTACAGGTCGCAGGCTACAAGACTAGCAAACTGGAACGAGTGAAGACTGAGTTATTATAAAAATAAAAAAGTTATATCAGTCATAATTATGGCTTTTTTAAAGTCCTATTTAAAAAGAAGTTTAAAACAGTGGTTCTCAGCCAGTGAGTCACAGAACTGCTGTTGATCGGTGTGAGGACAACAGAGAGTTACACGCAGTTTTTAATTTGTGGATGGTGCCAGCACCCAAACACTATTTTTAATCACATGAACATTGTTATTTCAACTTATGTTTTTCTAAAATGATATGCAGTTTTCTTTGCCATTTCTTTGTACAGCCACACAATCTCTCGCTTACTCCAAACTGGACTGTGGTCTTCTTCTTGTTTTTATTCCAAACACCAGGAACGCTGCAAAATTACATACCAGCAGCATCACATTTGTCTAAAATAACATCTTCTTATGCAACTGATTGTGACTTCTACATCAGACTTTGGTTCTGATGCAAAGCCAGTTGGGAACCACTGGCTTGAACCCCTTTTAGGATAGCAAAAAAAAGCAGCATTGCAGTGAGAGTAAACACACACACACAAAGCAGCTATAACCAAGCAAACGCAGAGTCACTGGTGAGATAAATGTGGTCAAACGATGTTGAACTGGCACACGGATGGCTTCTCGTCGCGGCAGTTCTCGTCAAACCACTTCCCCTGGGAGGCTGCAGAGAGCACAGCGCAGTTCTGGGACATGCTCCCGTCTGGCTGGGGGGACCTAAAGTTGGACGTGTCCCAGTTTTTGTAGGTGATGCTGCTGCTGGTCTGGTCGATCCAGGTGCCCTCAGTTACCATATCGTTGATGCCCAGCCACGCCTGCTCATCTGGGCCGATGCTTTGGCGGACGTAGTCTCTGAGCTCATCGTTCTCATCCTTGGATGTAGGTGTGCCAAGGACACCGCCCAGGGCGTTGCAGTCTTCGCTGGCGGTGTGATAACGTTTCCTCACAGGGTCACTCAAGAAACACTTGCCATTGATCTTTTTGCCTTTTAAACAGACTGCAGAGGGGAGAAAAAAAGGAACTGATGGTTAAATAAGAACAGTAAAATGCTTTTTTTTTTTTTAATGTTTCTTGTTTTTGTGAGGACTTTTTTTGATAATGATATGCAGGAAAAATGTAGCTTTGTTATCATGGCGAACACAACTTTAAAAAAAGAATGTATGTGTTTGTTTTCCAGAAACAATATGATTTTCTGTTCAGAACAGTGGGGCAAACGTGTTTTCCAGATTAAAATATGGCATTTTAAAGACTCCACATGTATCTAATCTGCACTTATGTTTAACTGAAGCATGCTTCAGGATATTGGATCCAACTTAAATACATATTTTGTTCTCTCAACTGTAATCCATATCAGACAGAAGTGAGACTAAGAAGTGCGTCTGTCTCCACTCTGCTGGTGTGATATTAAAGGCATATTCACCTTCAATCACCAGTGACTAGGATCAGCCCAAGCACAGTTTATGAAGGAGGACACGTCAACAAGTGTTATATAGATAAACGGGCTAAAATGGATAAAATAAGTTGATGTTGCATGAATAACTGTGAGAAATTGTGTTGAATAATCTAAATGGGTAGAGTGAGTGAAAGTGTGTACTGGAAATTCTTACTCTGACTTGACTGAAAACATATAAGATGCATGCACACTAAAAAAATCAAACAATGATTAAAAACAAGAATTCTGATATTTTGTGTCTTATTAATAATATGTGACAGCTAGTTTATAGTGCATGCATATTTTTTTAATAAAATATCAAATGTCTTAAGGTAGATTTAACAACTGGCCCCAAAGCAAGGTAAGCAAGGACTGTTATACACTGTTAACTTGCATACACTCGTACACTTAAGGGTTTTATCACATGACGGTGCAGGTAGTGCCTTCTCTTGATGACTGTTTTAACTATGAACTGTTTTAAACACCAGGTTTACCTCTTTGCAGAGCCTGCTGCTCCTTCAGTAGGTTGAGCTCCTGGACGATGTCATCGATCTGTTTCTGTAATTGCACAATAGCAGCATCCTTTGTTGTATCTGATTCCAGACATACAAGAAATTTTTTTAGAAAAGGTTAATTGTGCAAACTCAGTGATCAAACAGCTTTAGAGTGTTTTAAGTAAGAGGAGACTCTTAAGACTCTCTACCTTTTTTCATGGGCTTCTTCTTTGTTGGAATCTGCTGAAGCGAGGAGCTTACGAGCAGCAGCACTCCTAGGAGCAAACACACTCCTTTGAACTCCATGGTTAGACCTGTCGAATGAGGCTGAATCAACGTGGACGCTTGCAATTTATCCATCTCCCTCCCTCTCTCTTTCTATTTGTCCCTCTCACACACTCCCTCTCATCCCCCAGAAGATGGAAAAATTATGTAGTCTGAAAGTGCTGTTTGTAGGAATAACAGTCCAACCTCAGAAGCCTTTAAGGATGGCGTGTGTGCGTTTCTTTTGGCTCCAGACTCTTCACACGGAGGTTGAGGGCTAACCAGAGCCAGGCCTGGAAAGCAGGTGTAGACCTGCAGACTGAGGCCAGACAGTGTGAAGCAGCTATTACATAAGCCCTCTGCAGCTTTCATGAAGGTGTATAAAAAAGACAAACAAAGAGCGACTCTTCTGTTGCATAAGACCCTGCATAACTCAGCTGTAGTTTTACTGGCTCAAATTATTATAGTTTCATCCACAGCATATGGCTAAAATTTGACCTGTAAGTTTTATTACTGCAGATGTTTTTGACAGCAGTGAAGGTGCATTATGATCCTTTAGTAGATGAGATGCAGGATATTTTCTTTTTTTTAGTTTCAGACTTCGCACTGAAAGATTTAGGCAATGGCTCAAACTTTGCCCAAATGTCAGACGGATCCAAAGCAAGAGCTTGTTTTGGATCAGTCTGTTGCCTGCCTGTGCACACACCCTCACCCTGTCTGAGGACAAAGTGGAAATCATCCAGAGTCACATCTGGTCCTTCAGTAAGATTCCACTACACTTATTCCTCAGCTGACACGTGGCAAACACAAAAGGATGCAGAAAGACTGGACAGTTCCAGTGCAGGTCTGCTGAGAGAGGGCAGTGCAGATTTCAAGAATGGAAAGTTTTGCATTTGTGGGGAGTTAAAAAACAACAACCCATTCACTGATGCGGAGCAAACTTTAAAGATAAATGAACACAAACACTAAGTATTGTTCAAGGTTCATATTAGGCCATTTTTCCAACCATTTGCATCATAATAAGTATTTTAAATAATCTGCACTTCATCTTCTTCCTGACTTTGTAACAGCTTGAAATCAGACTAGAACTAAAACAGACAAACAATTAGCCCATAGAAAATATTTTGATAATCAATTAATTATTTTAAGCAAAATGCCAAAAATTCAGTCTTTATTGACAGCAACTTGAATATATTTGGTTTTGGGCAAAAGAATACTGGTGGCCGCAAGTGCTTCCCCTGAGCCTCCTACTATATGCACGTATGGTATAAATGTGAAATAATAATAATAATAATAATAATAATAATAATAATAATAATAATAATAATCCTTCACTAGCTTCAGCTTTCAACCAGACATATCTTCTACAAAGCTTCATCTGTTGTGATTCAGATGCCACATAAAACAATTCCTCTATCAATCTGTGTGCAAACAAAACAACAACAAAAACGTATCTGAAAAAACAAATATAAGCAGAGTACAAATAAACACTTTATTAGAAAATTATGTATACATGTAAACACAAACTTGGAAACAGGAGCGGATTTTTAGCCCAAAAAACCAACTTTCTGTCTCTTTTTTCCGAGACTCTCTTCCTGTTCCAGCAGCTTCATGAGAGGAGCGTGGAGGGCTTTCCCAACTCTTTTGCCCGCCTGCAGAAAACAAGCAAAGAAAGAAAGAAAGGAAATAAACAATCCACCTATTTTTCTGCCACTTATCCAGGTTTGGGCACGGGGCAGCAGTGTAAGCAAAGATGACACTTGGCTCTGCCTAGAAATTCTGTCTATAAAAGTAGTGAACTCCTTTAGTTAGGTGGGTGAGCAGGTGCCCATTGACTTATGGTTGAAATGCAGCAGCCCAGGTTCAAGTTCAACCTGCAGCTCCAACTCCACGTGAGAATATAAAGGATTCCTTTTAACTGAAGGTCAAATGTTGCTGCTTTAAAATGTAAATAAGGTTAAAAGCACAATTTGTTAATTCTTCAGCTGTGCTGAGAGGAGGCCAGATGGCTGAGGAGCGAAGCTGGGCTCACCTCTGTCATTTCAAAGATGCTCTCTGGGTCCAGACTGCCTCCGCCCACCTTCCTCATACAGGTGATGGTGCCCTTGTGCGTGACGGAGATTATGAGGCTTGCCACAGAGCAGGCCTTCTCCTG
Source organism: Rhamphochromis longiceps (assembly GCF_057381845.1). Classification (NCBI taxonomy): domain Eukaryota; kingdom Metazoa; phylum Chordata; class Actinopteri; order Cichliformes; family Cichlidae; genus Rhamphochromis; species Rhamphochromis longiceps. The sequence goes on from NC_140577.1 coordinate 11,775,177, forward strand.
CAGTGTTGCATCCACCACATGTCTGTGTCCCACCTGCAGAAACACAGTGAGCCGCATGTAGCACTATGGTGTGGTGACAGTCATCACCTCTGAGCATCAGCAAGTGAGCTCACCTTGCACAAAGTCACTATACAGGGAACGTTTTCTACGTTGAGTCTCATACAGTCGTAGGGGTCGTCAGACAGCTCAATTTCTTTTCCTCCTTCTTCATCGGATGATATGTGAACTTTGGGAATTCTGTCGGTGGAGTAATCAAGACTTTTAGTAAGATTTCATTTGTGCAATATTAAATAAACTGTAAGATGCCAAAAAATCTCAAACGGAGACTCACTTTGTGTTGAAGAGAGCCGCCTTGATAGCTACTGATATGGCATCGTACAAGTTTCCATCACACTGCAGGAGCTGTGGAAGCATAAAAACATGAGATTTGACCCAAGTTGTTTGGATTTATTTGGAAATGTTCAAGCAAATCTTAACACCTCTACACTGCTAACAACTCTTACTATACAAACAGGAAGAAAAACGTAAATGCAGGAAAACAGCCTTGTCATTTTGAGGATAAAAGCAGAAGCACAGCCCATAAGAATCACATGTAGGGTTGTGATGGAATAATTGTAATTATTTATTAGTTTTTTGTGCTAAAATATGTCAGAAAATTGTGAAAATGACTGGTGTAGTAAGTTCTCAGTCAAATTATTGTCCAAAAATAACTTGTTCTGTCTAAAAACAATAAATTTATTATTGCAGAAAACAACTGTGGAGCAGCAGAGGAGAGGATTTTGGCTGGATCACTAGTCAAAATTCAATGACGCTCAAATGGAGGGCAAAAAAAACTGCAGTCATGGAGAAAGGGAGCTGCAGTGTACAGTGCACGTTTTCTTTATTTTTGCACACTAGAAAAAATAAATATTAAAAAAGAAAAAAAATTTTAGGAAGCAAAAGGCAGCGTTGGACACTACGACTCACCAGCACATCCACATAGAGCACCCAGCAGTGTTCTCCAGCACATATGCAGAGGCTCTTCAGATCGATGCTGCGTTTGTTGTTGAAGACTTTGTAGAGGGTGTTACTCAGCTTCGTGCCCAGCTCCTCACCCCCTCTGCCCTCAAACTCGGGGGTCGCATTGGCCGAACTGAAGAAGAAACAACCCAGCTATGTCGTACAGCAGGAGCTTATCCCAGAGTAAAGCTTGCTAATCTTGCTACCTCTCTTCACACAAACACGTTATGTATGGTCATATGATAATACTTTCTTTAGTGGACTATGGTGGAAATCCAGGGAACAGATAATGCAACACTACCTCCTGGTGGCAGCACATCCATTAAAACACTCACTTAACTTCAAGTGATTTTTTTTACTTTCAATGTCTTTAAAATCTTTAATTGCTGATGCAAAAATTTTGATTTGAATTCAAGATTTTTCACCTAAACACTGTAAAAAATGACGCGTACCCACGTTTAAACCAACGGGGTGTAACAACTCTTCCGAGCCACAGCCTGGCTTACCTTTCAACTCCCCACAAAACAAAAAACAAAACAAAAAAACAGTTGTTTTTTTTAAACCACATTCATGAATAGAGAAAAAATACACTTAATTATTCTGGGGTATTTTTTTTGGTTTTTATTCTGGGGTATTTCTAGTTCTTTTTATATAACAGCAGCTGTTGCACTTTTACCTATTCTCACGCTGCCAAATAAATCTTACAGCAAATAATGAGAATAATGAGAATAATGAGAATAATAACTGTAATAATAATAATTAATCAAATCAGAAGTAATCAAAATCAGTACATGTTTTAGCACCAACTCTGCTGCTACACTATACAGTTTGTGCCCGTCAATAATACGTAAAAATAAAAATAAAATAATTCTGTGATTAACACAGAAAGCAAATTTCGATAATCACTGTGAAGATTGTAGAAAATGCCGTGGGACCTTTTCCCCCCTCTGTTAAATCCATAGTGGCACCTCTGGGCTCAAACACACACTTGATTACAGCTCTCACCAGACACATGTGCTTTAACGTGGAATTACCAGCTTCAAGTGGAATAGTGAAATCATATTGTGGATGTTTGTATCCCTATTTTGGCCACAGTTTCATAATTGTTATACCCCTCATAAACAGAAATATCATTTAGCAGCATACATACCAATCAACAAAGAACTCCAAATAGCCCTCGGCTGGCACCGTTGGCCTTGGTTTTCCAATCTCTGCCTTAACACCCACAAGAACCGCTGTGTGCCCCTGAAAGAGAGACAAACCATGGGGTGATATAAAAAGGTTGGTCTGACAGTGGAACCTGGAAATGAGCTTCAACAGCACTCTGACTTCTGAAAAGCGTACTCATGCCTTCACTTCATCTCAGCTTTACTACTAACAGTTTTCATTCATCTGCCAAGTCATTCAGGTTTTGCTTTGCTGACTGTAGCTGGACTAAAACCCTGTGGGAAGCCTCTTAAGTGACAAGTGAGATCACATATCAGCCATTGTGGCTTCCTTACACTGGCTCAAAGTCAAATTTAGATGTGATTTTAAGAATTCGTTTTTGCGTAAATCGTTTAATGATCATTAAATTTCAGTCTTTCAGCTGTTCACACATGCTGCCTGATTTAATTACCAGCGTGACTTTGGCGGATCCGTCTGTGTTGGAAACCACATCGGTCTCTATTTCCATGTGTCTGTAGTCCTCGCAGCCTCGTCCATCCACCCTTAAGTCATCCTGAAGACCAGGAAGAAACATGTCAACAGAGACAGTGCTAATGCAGCTAGCTTCCTATCGCTAAAGCTCATAAATACATTTAAAATGATTTTAACAGAATAAACAAAAGTCTGGTGCTGTATTTTTTTAACATGTTTGTTAACAACTTACTCGTATGCCGTGTAGTATGTACACTTTTTCAGCCTCACTAACTTGCACTGTTGCCATTTTTCAGAAACACTTTCAGCATGTGTGTGTATGTCTGTCGCTTTACCCCTGCGTCATCAGAAGACGACAATGGGGGAAAAATCCGAAGGGCATGCTGGTTGTTTGAGTTTTCTAATAATCTTTACAGGTAAACGCCCCACCCAACAAACACAAGACAGTGACCTCCTAAAAACAAAGATATTCCACTGATGTTGACACGAAAAGCAACTTAAAGTTTGAACAACCCTTTACAACAATTTTTCTGCACGTGCTTTAACTTATGCCACGTATTTTTGGTAATTTTTTTCTTGTGATTTTTTTCCACGAAATCTGTGAATTTTGTACCCTATGTATTTTACTTGTAAATTTGTTGTTTTATATTATTAAGTTTCTATTTCCTATTTTATTAAAGAAATTTGGTATTTTTTTAATAAATAGATGAGTGTTTTCTCAACAGCTGCCCATTTTTGCGTGTAAATTTACTTTTTGTGTCATAGACTGACATTTTTTTTTGTTTTTGTTTGTTGCTTAAAATATTGTAATTTTTTGGGGTTATTTGCCACTTTTTTTCCTCTCATTTTTTCCTTGTAACTTTTTTTGGAAATTTTTCTCCCCTAGTACAATCCCTTATTTATTTATTTATTTATTTATTTATTTATTCATTCATTCATTTATCTATTTTCCTTACAGAATTACTCACTTTAACCTTCAGCAGCCCTCACCATCGTAAGGGGGGTGGTAGGATTTTGCAAGGTTTTGATCTCAGCCCGGGTGAAAGTACCACCTAGAAGTCAACGCTCAGGGTTAAGCGGCCCATAACAGACAGGAGAGGGTGTCTGACTTCCTGGTTGGATCTGCATTTTGTTGTCCCGCTGCCCGCAGAGCTTTCTGGATCTGACGGGAGGAGCGGCAGTTCGACAGCACCTTGTGTTAGGTCACGTTTAGCTGACTGTTAGTGAGGATAATTAACACTTCTTTGAAAACGAGACAGCAACGAGAGCGGGAGCCGAGTCGCTGGGGCCGTGGAGGGCAACTGTCCGAAGATCGGTGAGGTTAGCTGGGATTGAGCTAACGGACGCAGCGGAGGGGCAGACAGGCGTGTGTGGATAGTTTGGGGTGTCTGAACTCTACAAGCCTCTAAACTACACAAAGAGTTCAAGAAGCGTCCGTCGAGAAAGGCAAGAGAGTGCGAGGTAGGCTGTGAAAACCCAGTTTCACTCTGGAAAATGGTTTTGTAGATTTTAAGTGTTTCCATTTATCAACTACTGGAAAACCAGTCATCCCGCTCTGTTTCAGCTACCAGTTAACTTCCTGGTTTGGTTTATTACTGCACTTTCCAAAAGATGAGTAGTTATGTCCTATACATCATATATGTTACCATATACGATACTCATCATATCTTTGTGGTGGTTAGTTTACCTGAAATACAGCAAACCGTGCTCAAAAGCACTTCAGCCGTATACATGAGCCCAGAACACACGCTTATTTTTTTTCCTCCTTAGTGCCTCTCAGGTTATTCAACATATTTTAGCAGATGTCTGTTTTTTATCCTCGAAATCAAATCGGCCAAAGACGAGCTGGAAGGACCAGTCAGTGAATCTTGTTGTGGATAAACAAGTAATGAAACTGCTGTCTTGCAGTTGCCATAACATTAAATGCAACCATTATTAAAATAGCTTATCTCATTATGAATGGCTTAATAAAATCAATGTCATATGATAAAACAAGATAGCTCAATAAGATACAAAAAAACACAGTTAGATAAGAAATTAATGATATAATATAAGAGTGAAACCAAAGACAGGTGACTGAAATGAAAAAAGGTGATCATCTCCTCAGAGTTGCACTTTGTCGTGGAGTCAGATATATTGGTGAGCAATCTGTTCTTGATGATTTATTGGAAGGAGGATTGACTTAAATGTTTGAGATTTTATACTCCTACTGACAACTCGCATTCACCCAGGGTCTTATTCTGTTCCACCTTTAACTCTTTTCGTAGCTCACATCCTCGCCTTTGATGTATTTAGAGTCACCAATTAAACATACATTAGGTATAAATGAGAGCAGCTAAATAAAAATACACAACAACAGAAAGAGCAGGTTAACTCCACACAGAGAGCATCCAGGAAGTCTTGAACCCAGGAGCCTCTTGCTCTGAAGCAGTTGGGTCACACCAGATCCAAAGAGGGCAGGTTTTGAGACTTTTACCTACCAAAAGTGGTCCAAAAACAGGACAACAAGTGATAGGTGCTCAAGCGTAATGAGGGCTGTGATAGAAAGTTGAAAGAATACAGAGTGCATCCTGATCTGTGGCCACAAACACCTGAGTGTTAGTATAGGACTACAGTGCAAAGGAGAGATGTTTTATTAAACACAAACAGTGTGTGTTAATGAATGTAGATGTGAACATGCCACATATTCAGTTTACAAATGTAATTAAAATTAAATTCTTAAGTGTAAGAAAGTGTTTCTTTAGTGTAAAGAAGTCCATTTTAAAGCGTTCACCTTAGCTGAATTCAATATTTCAAAAAATCTGAAATGATAAGCTAAATTGAAAGGCACCCTTTTACCCCACTCCCTTAAAAATAAGCCTACAACACAGGGGGTCATTTCATGTTAAAAATTCACACGTGAAACAAATAATCAACCTGAGGTGAACTTGAGAAAAACGGGTGTAGTGTTCTACGTCTTTATGTTTAAACCATGTCTAGATCTCGAAATACTTTCAACTCACCATTCGTTTCACACCTGTACAATAAACATGACATCAGTAAAATGATTAACAATTCATTTTTTACTGAAAAAACTGGACAAATTAATGGCTTCTGTGCAATTTTCACTCTTTGTAAAGCCATCTAGTGGGCCAGACTGGACCCTGGACCTGCTTTAGCCAGTAGAGAGTTCGCTCTGTCAGTTTAAAGACCATCAACAGCTACTCCGTGAGCAGTTTGTCGTGTCTAATGTGTCTCTTCTGCCACTCTGCTTCAATACAGGGACAGCAGTATCTATGTGATGATAAATAAAACAATGTGTATCGGTGTCATATTCAGGTCATGTTTGTTTTTGCAATAATAATCCCTGAAGCATCACATTAGTCTTGAGTGAAACAACCATTTTCAGTTTTTTAAGTGGCCCGATGAGACTATCAGTAAAGTGGAACAACATCAGCATGTTAACTGGCTGTTTATCGCAGCAGGAGGTCCTCGTGCCGCCTGCCCGCTCAGCTGCCTCCTTCACTCGGTGGTGTAATTTATTTTACAGCAGGGTATCAAAAATGCCTGTGAATCGTGGAGTGTTTTAGTGTGCTGCATGCATTTTAAATGAACTTACCTTTACCGTGTTAAACATTTTCACATACTGTATCTACTGTATCTTCCGGATCGTCTTAGACAAGATTTTGTTGTGTAAAGTGTTTCTGTTCCATTCATGTTGGTTTTCCTCTCTATACAAGCAGCTATTCACTGACAGAAATCTATAGACTCATTCTGCAGGAGGAACTATTTGCTTAATTGTTAATGAACTCAGCATCAGTAGTTAGTTTCACTCCAGGGCTTTCTTGCCTATTTCATTGTCTTGAGTTTCTGTCTTTTTTCATCATCTCCATTTTCACTCAACACTGGTTTCATTGCTGTTTCTAGCTGTTGTTTCTAATGAAGGGAGTCGTTTTCAGTGACACGCCGGCCATGTGTAAGCTTCCTGCATCCTGAAGCAAGTTTTACTTGAAACTCGACAGGTGGACTTCCTCCACCCGTCGAGCCAAATACGCGTCAAGTGAGTCACACAAGTAAACAACACGTGGTTATTACAGGGACACTAGCATGTGTACTCAAAATTCATTTAGTACTCCAATAGAACACTTAAAAACAATCGTTCATCTAACCAGAGTGAAGTAGGTGAACTTACAGCTTATTTGCAGCGGGGGAAGTAATCTGAAACTTGAACTTTAAAGCAAACAGTTCCCAAAAATGCTTCAGCTTTTTTTGTGTGTGTCGCTTTGGAACAAACTGTGTTGCTACACCTTTGCAGCCACAGTTACAACATACTGTAATATAGGAAGTTGAATATTGAATATAAATCATGAGAAAAAAGCAAGTGGTTGGTCTGGAGTTGTTTCTGGAGCAAGCTAAAGACCCAGAACATTAGGAAATACCTGAATGGTAGGTTTTAAGTGAACATCGGGCCAGTTTGTCGTGAACGGCATATTTGTGTCAATTCTTGCTGACCTCAAGAGCCCTGGGAATAAATCTGCTAAACATAATTTTTGTAGCATTATAGAAAAAATACAACAAGTGTATTTGGCTACTGAATGAGTCTTTTTAGATTCTGTGATTTCATTTTATTAATTCATTTATTTTTCGGAACAAAGTTGTATTATTTACCAGTTTCAGTGTACACTTTGTGTCTTTTGTCCTGTATTCGTCATTTCACCCCCAGCCAGTTGCAGCAGATGGACACCCCTCCCTGAACCTGGTTCTTCCTGTTACTGGTTTCTTGCTGCTAAAAAGGAGTTTTCCCTTCCACTGTCACCAAGTGCTTTCTTACAAGGGGGTTGTCTGATTGTTGGGGTTTTCTCTGTATTATTGTGGGGTCTTTACCTTAAAATTTAAAGTTGTGATTTGACACTATATAAATCAAATTGAATAAATTTTCAGTAACAGCTGGAACAAAAATTGACTTCTTTTGACTGGTAGTTTACGGTGACAGATTAGTATTATCTGATGACCACGTTGAAATGAATCGCTCAAAAAATTATTTATTCAAATAAAGAGTAAAAATTAGAATAGCCCAAATGAGCGCACAAAACTGTTTTAAATACTTGGTGCTGCTTAAAAATGTCACTGCTGATAGATGCTGTGTGACATTCTTGGGAAATGTAGATGTGCTGGGATTCTTTCCTTTATTGTGATCCACAGCTTGACATGGTGGTGAATGTTGGGTACAGAGTTTTGTTTGTCACCATGCCATCTATGCCGCTTGACATCTGTCCAACTTTGGCTTTAGACGGATTGATCCTTCCAGGAAGCTTTTATTTCACTTGCAGTAATGTAATGACTTGTTGTCAACTTGAGTGATGTTAAATTCTAGCCTGGGCTCATTGCGAAATGGTCATGAAAATGATTTTGTGTGGGGTTTTTTTTTTTTTTTTTTTTGGTAAGTGTTTTTCTTTTTCTTCTCACATGCACGGAGACAAACTGTCCACTTTACTTTGTTATGTTGCAGTCAGCAAGACTTTGGCCAGTCCTGAGTAAGCGGGATCAACTTTGAAACCAGTATGTTTCACATTTGTGCTGCCTCTGTTTTTGAGCGTCCTGAGTAGCATGTGTCGCCATGCCAACCTAGAAAACTGAGCATCCTTTTGAAACGTCCGACTTGTGTACTTTAACCCAGATGTGATCTTTTTCTAAACCTAATCAAATAGTTTTCTTTCCTAAACTGAACTAGGTCATTTTTGGTATGTAAACAGAACTAATGCTACAGTCACACTGGGGAAAACGGTGATCTGCTCTGTCTGGACCCTCCCTCACACATAGACATGGTGAAACAACGAGCATAGGAGAAGAAACTTTGGCACCAAAATGTAGTAAAAACTGATCCTATTAAAAGGTTAAAAATCATAAATCCATTTTGGTTTTGATTTAATTTTGCTTTCCTTCTGGACAGTGATGGAATCTGAGATTTTGTCCCAGATGTGCTGTATGTTTTTATTCTGATTAAATTTCTGTCCTCTGGGAAGCCTGTGTAACTGTCAGGATCATTGGACAAGCCTTAATTAATGTGGACATAAAAGTGAGATTAGACTATCATTCAGTTAAGTCTAATGGATAGATCGAATCCTTAGTTACACCCAAGCAGTTTGATTGCTCTAATTTTAATCTTAAGTTTCAGTGAGGAGAAGGGCATCAAGGTTCCTGTATCCTACAGGAATCAGCTGTTTTATTTTAGCCTTCATGTAATACTGAGATCTAGTTATTTTTGACAGTTTGGCCCCTTTCAAGTCACATCAGATTTTTGTCTACACACACACACAAACCTGCTTGATGACTTATTTATGAGCCTCGTCTCCAGACGGATCTGGATACACACACGCTTAAGCCCCAAGCAGAGCAGGACAGCAGTGTAGTCTGTTTTGTGGTGAAGCATTGTTTTGTGTTACCTTTAAGGCCAAATGCTGAAACTTTGCTGTGAGAGGATGCATGGATTTTCTTGGCGTTGTGGGATCAGAGCGGTTAGTGTTTGTTCCTCCTCCAGTTAATGCGTCCTCTTGAGCGTTTACTCCAACATTATTTGCTGATTCACTGTGCCTTAATGGCTCCTGCCTTTATTTATATTCCTCGAGGACCATGCAGATTCTGTTATTAGTCTGTTTACACTGACTCTTAATTGCTGTGGGACACCACTGTTACAGCGAAGTATCAAAGTAATACAGTCAGAGCAGAAAAAAATAGTTGTTTGATAGAAAATGAATCCAAAAAATAAATCAAACGTTGTTTTGTTCAGCTTCTCTCCTGAGATAATTTGAATTTCTGTGTGTGACAGAGAGAATAATCCATATTGAAGGTGATGGAAGTGAAAATAACTGTATGGCAACTGTGTACCATCCCTCGCATAAGTCCCTAATTCCTCCTCTTCTTTCATTTTCTTCCCACCGCTCTGTCCCCCCCTCTTCCTCACCATCTGTCTCGTCACTCCTCGCAGTATGTGGTTGGAGCCACAGGTGCTTTAGGATGAAGAGCCCGGCGCACCGCACCAGGGACATTGAGCGCCAAGCTGGCTACCTGAAGCGCGAGCACTGCACCCCTCCTCCACCGCGCACCGGCTCCGACACCATGTGGTTCATCCGCGACAGCTGCGGCATCGTGTGTGGCATCATCACCTGGCTCCTGGTCTTCTACGCCGAGTTTGTGGTGGTGTTCGTCATGCTGCTGCCTGCCAAGAACGTGGCCTATAGCCTCTTCAACGGGGTGCTGTTCAACGGCCTCGCCTTCCTCGCCCTTGCTTCCCATGCCAAGGCGATGTGCACAGACCCGGTCAGTCAGAGCTTTATTGGTCCACTTTATTTGCTTGTAGGATGCGATACTGACTGTCTGACTAGCACTATTTATCCTCTCTCGATTTATTACTACAATAATTTAAGAATGTGTTCCTGTTGGTGTGCTCATAGTAAATATTTGACTTGCAACAGTTGCATGGGGTACTAAACTTTTATTTCTGTGCTCTTTTACTTTAAACTTCCACAAATTCCTCCACACTTCTCTGACACGTACTTTGCAAATTATATCTACATTTTATTAGGTACACTGGCAGCTAGGAGTTTATAATATATGCTTATGAAATGCAGCGCTCTCCAAACTTTGTGGTTTTGTATCCTTTAATGTATAGCTGGAGCCTATGGTATGACTCACATGCTTTTATTTAAAAAAAAAAAAAAAAATCTAAACTACCTGTAACTTGCAGCAGAAATAGAAGTAAAAAATAAAATAAAAAATTGATCAGATTTCTGTTATAGAACCAATTTAATTCTTATTTTCCACCACATTAATCATCCCCTCAGTGGATCCCTGATCCTTAGGTTGTGAGCCCCTTAATTATTCAACAGAATTTAAACTGTAGTCATATCAGATATAATAAAAATGTCATTCACGTCATTCATGTCTAAAATGTCATTAGATACATTTTTCTTATAACATCCCACAAACATTACCTTTTTTTTTCTCTCCTTTTTTTTTTTGTTGCCCATCTGGCTTAGTTGTATCACAGTCCATTGACTTTCTTGGATATCAGGTGCAAAATAAATTATCTTGGGTTCTCTCCTAGTTTTTGACTCTGAGGAAACTCTTCTTTGTTTCCCTTATTAGGCTCTTGGATAGTCTCACATAACCCATAAAGCCCTACTGAAAAATTTGACACTTTAAAATGAGTTTAAGGCCCCACCCGTGAGGGCTTGCATGCACTTTAGTCTGGGGTGGGCTTTGTTTTAAGTCTAATCTCATTTTTAATCTTCCGTTACTGTGTTTTAGTAATTTTTTATTTGTACTCTTCTTTATGGATTCAGCAGCTTTTTTTGTTTATCCCTTTCAGTCTAGCTTTACTATTTCTGCAAACCTTTTTTCTAGCATACTCTTAATTTACTTCTAATTGTTACATAGATTTGGATTTGTTTTCTCTATGTGCTTTGTTTGTTTTTTGGTTTTTTTAAAAATGCTTTTGTGTTTGTCATGTTTTGTCTATCCTGGGCTTGGAAGCCTCTTGAGTCAACTCCAGCATTTGTAATACAAAGAAAGTTCAACATAGCCACAATATCTATTCCTTATCTGGTTTCACTTCCCCTAAAATCCGCAGACAGGCTAAGCGGGTCACATGAAGGTGATTACCAACTCGATAAGTCAGCCCAGGGTTTCCCAATCTAGCTATAAGTGCGGTCACATAAAAGAGAGTGTGCGTTTGGCTGGAGAATCACTTTTTAAATGCACTTTATAAAATAAAAGCCATCTTGCCGTCAAAGGAAATCATGTACCACATGTAGAGTGACAGAGCAGAGCTGACTTCTCTTTTCATCCCACTCCTCCTCAGGGTGCTGTGCCTAAAGGAAACGCAACCAAAGAGTTCATTGAAAGTTTGCAGCTCAAACCAGGACAGGTGGTGTACAAATGCCCCAAGTGCTGCAGCATCAAGCCAGACAGAGCTCACCACTGCAGGTACAGCACTGTATGAATTTGTGTAGTATAAGAAAGGGTACACTTCTCATTGCAGACTGCACATTTTGGGAACAAAACAAACAGGAATCTGCTGAAGTCTGCACCTCACAGAGGAAAGTCCTGATGCGACTCTCCGGCTGGGAACGCCACTCCTCCTCTGTGTTTGTGCCTAGACTGGCTCTCCTGCGTCTTTCAGCTGTGTCGCATTTCCCTGCAGACTCTGCAAGTTGATAATAATAAGGACTTCCCTCTGTGGTTGCTCAGTGGTTTCTCTGGGATCTCAAGGCATGAAAAGTGCAAAAACACCTCCGATTAATTGAATTGTGAAGCCAGTGAGTCAGCCCGTCTCAGAAGCAAAAATGGCAGTCAGTTTGATTCTTTTCAAGCTGAATATTATGAGTCATTCTTGAGGGTGCTTCAGATGATACAGTGCAGTGACACAGTTATCTCTAACAACCCAAACAAACAGTATCTTACACACAGAATGGCAGCTTTTTAAAAAGCGATTTCCCCATAAAACAAAGCGCCCAGGCAGCTCGAGTGTGACTCTCTGCTTTGTCTTATGATAAATTATGAGTTTCTGGCTTTTACTTGAGTTGTCAGCCTGCTGCAGTTTTGACAGATAAATAACCCCCAGTCTGCAGCTGCTATGACTGAGAGCAGCCTGTTCATTTTCTCACAGTTGACTGAATTATGCTCCTTAAGGTGTTTGTGTGTGTGTCTTTTAGTGACAGTTGTTGTGACATACCAAAACCCACATTTGTGCATTGCATGACTCCCTCAGGTGTGCCTATGATTAATTTATTTTGTCTCCACAGTGTGTGTAAACGCTGCATCAAGAAGATGGACCATCACTGCCCCTGGGTGAATAACTGTGTCGGAGAAAGCAACCAGAAATACTTTGTCCTCTTCACAGTGAGTCTTTAACAGCAAAACGAATATTAGAATCCACTTGGAAATATTCATAATAAGTCCCTCTTTCATTATCATGCTCACACTTATACTTGCTCTTGGGTCGAATGTCATAATATATAGGGTGCACCCACCGGCTACTTTAGTAGGTACACTGGCTTGGACCCAGTTTTGCCATCAGAACTGGCCTAATTTTTCATTGCACATATTCAGCAAACATAGGAAACATTGGATAGAAATTTTGGTCTATATTGACATGATAGCATCACATTGTTACTGCAGATTTGTTGGCTTCACATCAGTGATGTGTATCTCTTGCTCCACCACACCCCAAAGGTAATCTATTGGAGTGGGAAATGGCACTGAAGGCCATTTGAGCACACTGTAACTCATTGTCATGTTCAAGAAACCAGTTTGAGGTGATATGAGCTTTGTGACATGGTCACATTGTTAACTCTGCTCTAAGCCTACCATCCATATATGACAGCAGAAATTGAGACCAAGACTAAGCAAAGTCTTTCCAATCTGTCTGTCCAATTTTGATGAAGACATGTAAATTGTAATCTTAGTTTCCTGTTTTTAATAAAAGTGGCACCCGGTGTGGTCTTCAACTGCTGTAACCCATGTTGTGCATTCAGAAATGCTCTTCTGCACAACTTGGTTGTAACCAATCGGTGTCCATTTGTGGTTATTTGAGTTAAAGACCTTTAGACATCGGAAAATCCAGACTCCCTTTTTCTTAATCCAGCTGTTCACACTGACTGCGTAATTTTGTTTAGACGAATTTGTGGCAGGTTTTTTTTTTTTTTTTTTGAACATAGTTTGATTTTTTTTTCCTTCTTCTTCTTCCCCCAATTTGCCTGTACGCCTAAATGCATTTTATTTTGGCTTTCCAAATTAAGACCATAAATGAATATGAAGATTATAAAAATGAGATGACTGACATTACATTTGTGTTTGTTTTCAGATGTACATTGCACTAATATCTTTCCATGCGTTATTCATGGCGGCCTTCCATTTCGTTTTCTGCATTGAAGAAGACTGGGCGAGTAAGTGTGTGTCCTGTAATATAGTAGTTTAGTATAGGAACCAATCCAATCAGTAAAGCTTGTGACTAAGATGTAAAATGTTATGCATTAGAAGACTAATGTGGAACTCTTTTCATAGTTGATTTATTGTCTAAGCAAACTTGACACATTCTCTGCACTGACAAGCTATGACTTCTCTATTTTTATGCAAAATGTGAGGGGCAAGCCTCTGATTGGGCTAAGTGAGGGAACAGGGAACCTTGACGCTTAAGTCTTTAAGTCTGTTTAATATCCTTTCTGGTTTCCAAATTTTAGGTTATTTACTTGGTTTAACATAAAAAAAAAAAACTCCCTTTCTTTCCAGAGTGCAGCAACTTCTCTCCACCAGCAACTGTCATCCTCCTCATCCTCCTCTGCTTTGAAGGTCTCCTCTTTCTGATCTTCACTGCAGTCATGTTTGGGACTCAGGTCCACTCCATCTGCACTGATGAAACGGTGAGTAAATCCAGCAGGGAATTTCACCACCTTACCTCTCCTCTGCACACCTCTTGAAAACTGAATTTCAGCTACTGCCGTGTCAGCAGTCTGACATGAGGTTAAGTTCTCATGTCAGAAACTTCCCACCTTGCTGAAGAGCCTTTAAAAAGAAAGATACTAGATCCTTTTCAGCTTGATGTGGAGAAAGTGCTGGCCTGGCTCTGACCCTTGTTTCTGCAGTTTCTACTTCACCTCACAGAGAACATTTCTCTGTATAAAACTGCAGTTAGACTCTTTTTAAAGTTTGACTCAACCAGAAACATTTTGTTGTTTGTCTTCACAAAGTTAAGTGGAAGTAATCATTACATCAGTCGCAACTGATCTAAGTGTAGGCGACCTCATTGACCACATCTTTGTTATTAAGGAAACATGAATATTTTTTATCAATTGTAATGTTTTAGAAGAAAAACAGCAACCGTTTATTGCATGAGATTATATTTATTGATTGTGCTCTCTAAAGCTACTTATGATCAGTACATTTACTCTCAAGAAGAGAGAAAAGGTTTTATTGTCCATACTCTTAAAAAAGGAAGTATTTTCTCAATCTGTAAAATGTAATATTAGAAATTAGAAAAATACTGTACACTAGTCTTAAAAACCCCCATAAATTCATGATACAAAGTTTATTTTGTCATATACTGGACCTTAGTTTAGCCCCTCAGTTCATCCTCTGTGAAACAGTTGTTTTTTTTAGTTTTTTTCCCTTTAAGCTAACTTTCTTGTGATTGGTTGCTCCTTGCAAACAGAAAATTTAAAGTCAGACCTGTGTGCTTGAGGGACTGTACGAGGAGATCTGCTCTCACTGACATGATATGAGAGTTTAAAGAAATTACTAAAACCAGAGATTTAGAGCAGTCTCAACTCTGAGCGTAAACTGACCTCATTATTTGAAACTCTGGCCATGTTTGATATCCGTCACTCTTAAGAGTACAGAAAATAAGGAAAAGCATGTCTGGTCCTTTAAAGAAAAAATGTTTCTTAACAGTATGAAGACCAGCACCAGACTCGGGTGTTTTAGTTTGCAGTTTGGGGTCGAGCCTCCATAAGATTTCCCAATGTATATATTATGTATATAATGTTCTTCCTCTACCCCCTCTTCCTATAACTATGCATTTGACAAATAAAGAACCTTGAACCAAAATAAACTAAACCTGTTCGTCCTCCAGGTGGGTTCAGAGTAATGCATTTTCTGCTCAAGACACCCACAGCTCTGACTCAGACTTATCACTACAAAGAACTGTCAATTGTAGTGTTATATGGCCTCCATTTGTTGACTGTGTTGGTTTATCCTGGGAGCTTTCTTAATCGTCAGGAACCACTGAGAGTGAGTCACCTAAGACCTGTGAAAGGAAAACAAAAGAATACAAATTGTGATTCATTTTTAATCCCTCATTCAGCAGCTGCATGTTTTGATGTTTTGTATCAGGGCTGAATTTAACTCGCACTGCGTTGCTTTACCTTTTTTGCAGGGTATCGAGCAGCTGAAGAAGGAGGAGAGGAGATGGGCCAAAAAGTCTAAATGGATGAACATGAAGGTGGTGTTTGGCCACCCATTCTCTATAGCCTGGCTGAGCCCCTTTGCAACACCTGACCATGGAAAGGCAGATGTGTATCAGTATATAGTGTGAAAGCTGGATTCTAAGTGTCTGTGGACATAGACTGATCACTCTTGCCTGGAGCACAAACTTCTCTTAACCACTTCTAAATTTTCTTTCTTCTAGGAACTATTGATATTTCAGGGTGTTTTGCTGTAAAATGTGTTTTTCCTTTTTAAATTTTGCCGTTGCCCTTTCCCTGTTTTGGTGCTGACTGAGATTAATGAGGTGTAGCTGCACAATACAGCACTCTTAAGCTATGCAGCAGCATCTTGACAAGAAGCATCTAATGAGACTCTGGCAAAACACAACAAGAGACTAAGTTTTGCATTCGCTGGAGTGAATATGCCTGCAGTATCTTCAATCATCTCCTACTTCTAAGACTACACAATGTGAACTCAAGTCCTGAATGTTTCTACTCAAAGAAGCGCAGCATGGTTGCCACAATGAACACCTGGTTTTGTCTTCCTGTAAAAAATGATCCTTTTTCCTTCATTTGCTTTATTAATGTAGTCGCGGTAGTCTTTTTGCTGAATGCTGCGGATGATTTGCCTTAGAACAGAGCATTAGCGAGCAGTGGAATCTGCTTTTTGTAAAGCTATTTCTATTTATTTGCCTTAATGTGACAGTTCAGGCTCACACTTGTTAATGCTACTTGTTTCCTCTTTTTGATGCCAGAGAAAAGTAGGTTTGTCCATTTCATTTTTCTTTTTCTTGCATTACTGCAATCAAAAGACAAATGTAACGCCTAACCTTTCTGGCAAGAAATCACATTTTGGAAAAGTTTTAAGTGTTTTTCAAGAGGACTCTGAAAATGGAGAACAGCAATAACCTCACGGTGGCTGGTTAAAGTTATAACCCTTAAGATTTCTGTGCTACTTGGTCAGTTTATATTGCACTAAACGCTCACTGAGCAGTGTTTGTATGTGCCCACAGAGCATCCAGGTAAAACAAGGTTTCTTTTCATTTTCCACAAGTAACCCGAGTCTTGCAGCGCCTATCTTCTTATGATTTTTTTTTTTTTTAAATTTAAAACCAATCCAGCGTCACAACATCTAGAAAAAGTCTGATCGGGTCGTGAAGGTTAGATCATAAAATGCTAAGCCAAAGGCAATTTGAAGATTAAACTCTGACAATCACTTTGCGTTAGCTTCACAATAAAACTTCCTTTGTGTTTGGCCAGCAGACCATGTAAGAAATGTTGCATTAGATGCAGCTTAAACAGCTGGTACAGATGCTAGCACTGACTGAATTAAGCACTTCCACTTGCTTATGCTGGCAGTTTAAATTGTGCATGATTAATTGCGTAATCTAAGACTAACAAAAAATCTGCAGCTCTGCCGTAAATATTACCTTAACCTTTCAAGCCTTTTGTTTTTTGATGACCTTCATAGAAATCATCAATATGTGTCTTACAGAGATGAGATTTAAAGGAGGAATATTGGGAAATTTATGTTTTTAAATACTTTTCCCCCCCCTTTCTTTGAACAAGTAATGAATGCCGAAAGTTTAAACTAAACATTCAGATCACCTTCTAATATTGTGAAGGTCCTCCTCGTGTTGCCAAAAATGCTCTGACCCATTGAGGAATTAATACATGACCTTTAAGGTGGATCTTGTGGCGTCTGGCAGGACAGCATTTGGGTCCTGTTGGGTTTCAGGGTGTGGCCTCCATGGATTGGGCTTGTTCCAGTCACATGATTGGATGCTTGATCCACTTCTGATCTGGGGAGCTTGGACTCCAGGTCAATGCTTTGGGCTCTTTGTTGTGTTCATCAAGCTGTTCCTGAATGGTTTTTACAGAGGGCTTGGGCACGTTGGCATGTTTGTGGAGGCTGTTTTGCTGTAACATTTAAGTGGGTGGTACATGGGAAAGTAACAGCCATGTGAATGCCAATCTTCCCGGGTGCCCAGCAGATCATCTCACGTTAATAAAATGAGCAATGCTAATTACTTGGTCTCTCAGTGATTTTAATGTTGTGACTGATTGGATTATAATTGAATAGCTGTGTAGAATTTTATGGCAGAGCTGTGTTTAATTACATTAGACTACCTAATAAGGTGACTATGTAGAAAAGCAGTTAGAGAACGTAAATAAACTGGATGTCAAAATGTTGTCCAAAAATGCTAAAAGTGTAAAAACCAAAAGAGTTCAATTTCCTGAAAAGCTTAAGGGTTATAACTTTCAAGTCTGATACTAGGTAGGTAAAAGTGTAAGATACTTACAGTGACTTCCTGGTCGAATATAAAACTGAAGTTAAACCAGCATCCTTTTGAACTTTAGTTTCATTTGCTTTGTAACAATCACCAGCTGAGACAGAAAGTCAGGGAATCAAGCAATACACGTTGCTCTGTGTGTGTTGACACTAAGTGTATTTTACTTGCTCTCAGTTGATGGAATTCACTTGTGGTCTGGTTTGTCACAGATTTTCATTGTAATTATGTTTTTTGGAGGCGGGAGCTCAGAGAAAATGTTCACTCGTGCTGGAAGTGTGTAACTGTCACAACTGTGGATTTTAATGGAACACAGGAAACTTCAGATTTTACTTTTGAGGATGAGAATCTGATGCAGATAAGAAATGGGCATCTTCAAAGCATTTAACACTTAAATGCCTTTGCCAGAACGTGTTATTAAAAGCCTTACTCGAGTTAAAACAAAAAACATGATTTAGAGGATGATGAAAAGATATTATAAATATATGTGTTGCCAAATTGAAGGCTAAAGGAGGGGAGGCAAGGATGTAGCCATTAAAACAGTTGTCAGAAATTAGATTTTCTTAGGTTTTTAAATGTCGTAACCATTATGTGGACACGGAACAGGTTTACACATACAGCACACCAGCTTTTTTTTTTTTTCTTCTTCCTCTCAAAAATGTTCTGTGGTCGGTATGCAAACTTATTTGTCTTATTTACTGTGGGCCACGTGGTTTTTATTTTGTTTTTCTGACCATTGTATTTGTTTCAAAGGATATGAAATAAAATGTATGACTATGGATATTTTATTTACGGTTTGTGTAAGCTTGTAGACATTTTTGATGCAAAGATGTTAGTGATCGATGATATTGATGCCACAATCATTATTTAACAGCTGATTCTTCATTATAGAAGCTTCTATCTAAGGCTAAAAAACATTTTCAAAATTGGGTTTAACATTAAAACAGCATAACCTCACACACAAATACTGTAAAAGCGTAGACCTAAAATCTCATACTGTATCTAAACTGTAATGTGTAATTATATCAACAAAGTTGAAGTTACAAACTTGATTTGCATTTATTTAATTAGAATTCACTTTTTTTTTTAAATTATTTGTTTATAGCTCAGTATTTTGGGAAGGGTTAGTGTGGAAAAACAATGGAGGAAAAAGTGGTGACAAAGTATTGGATATTTGGTTTGAAAAGAAGTCCTGCCACTTATCAGTTATGTATACATTTTCATGGTCCAGCTTTAATTATCCTTTCATCACGGTCAGATATTTTATATAATTTATATCTAATGGTGTCATACAAATATACATTAAGAATTTACTCACTAAACTATAAACTGTCTTTTCAATTAAAATGTATTCATATAAATTTGAATAGAAACATTCAAATTCCCCTATTGTTATATAGCGCCAACTTAAAACAGTCGTCAGCTCAAGGCACTTATAACAGCGGTCGGTTCCGTAAGTCGTTTGGTACCGGGCCGATAGAGTTGAGGCTTAGCTGTGAAACTTATGTTTTTCAAGGGTTTTGTCAGTTTTTATCGTTAAATCTGTTTCCCTGGGTCTTTTCCCATGAATTATAAGTAAATTTTCTTTTGGTTGGTACCGGTAATGGTTTTATTTTGTTGTATTTACCCGCGACACCTTAAAGGCCGGTCCGCGAAAATATTGTCGGACATAAAACGGTCCGTGGCGCAAAAAAGGTTGGGGACTGCTGACTTATAATGTATAATAAGGTAAAGACTCTAACATATTAGAAAGAAACTCCCAACAATCAGACAGTTCTTCATTAGCAGCACTTTGCAAAAGTGAAAGAAGAACTCCCTTTTGACAGGAAGGAGACCTCAATTTGTGCAATCTGTGTAGAATTACAGATTTTCATCATTTCAAAACCTTCAAAGGATGAATCACATCCATTGAATCACAATCTGAATGGTTGCTGCCTTTAAGTTTTGAGCGTACTTTTGCAGATTTCATGAAGGGCTGTTTTCCATTTTTACTGGAACAAGACTACTTAAAGAAAGGAGGCCAGTCTAACAGAGCACACATCTCATTGTGTAATTAGATGTAAACTAGCTCAAGGACAGCACTTTCTCCAGCCCCATTATCAACAGTAATGCTGTTTTTTATCGGACACTGCTGTGGTTGAATTTCCTCTTCTCTTCATGAAAACGTACACTCCCATTCAATGTGAATTAACCGGAAACAGCAGAGCTTCAGATTTACAAAGAGCATCTTACTACAACACAGTAATGAGTCAACAATCCGTTTGTTAGATGAGATGTTTAATAGGTTGGGTGGGACTTCTCTCAATGGAGTTCTTACTTTACACATTTTTCTATATTAACAATATATTTACACTTTTACAAATGTTTGTTCCACATAATCTGTAATGCATTTTAATAATGATTCATATCAGAGCAATCTAATCAAACTGTCTCAATGCATATTAAAAAGTTGAACATGAGAAGAAATATTTTGGTGTAGCAGCTTTCAGATTAAAGCGATGACTGAGCTGCTTATAGCAGGAGCCGGAGTACAACAGACACAAAATCAGTCTGTTTTCCTTCAGGTCTTCAGTGAGCTCCCCTTATCTTGTTTTCAAACATGAACTCTACAATTTCCAGCACACAGTAGAAGAGTCATGTTTTGTCACTATTTGAAATATTCTGTTTTAAATCAAAGAGCTGCCTGGATAGAGCATGCAGAATGCAGCATCTTGCCTGTAGTGAAATCACCAGAAAATGACCCATTCTATTATCATTTGGGTTCAACAGCTGCATCATATAGTTGCATTACGGAGCTACCAAGTTAAACACTGTTTAAGACCATTTTAGTTTTCTTGCAGTGCAGCATATTAACTTGTCATTGTGACATGCAGCTTGTCAGGTCAAAGCCCTACTATAGTGATTTTCTAAACACTTTGGACACCCACGGATAGAAATGCATGCCACTTCAATACCATGCTGCTCTCACAAAGCTATAATTTTTTGCTACTGCAGAATCTCTGGATGCTTATCTTACAGTGAGAGTGGCTTCACAGGAACATGGTTTCCCATATCATGCCGTTAACTGGAGAAAAGCCAGGCAGATATTAAAGGCAGATTAAAGAAATACATCAGCATTTAATTTCTTGCTGTGAGCCAGATGAGATCATTACCACAGCCAAGAACCCCATAGATAGGCCTAACATTAAGATTGCAAATGGGAGAAGGAGGATCTATCAAAAAGACCCCTCTAAAACTCACTGACATATTACTTTGTTAACATTTAAACTCTCTAGGTGTAAAAATGTAAAGTCATTATGATACGGGGTCTAGAAGCAAAGTCTCTGAACACTGATACTAATCAGACAATGAATGAGTTTGACATTTTTAAGAACTGATGTTATCTAAATTAGCTTGCAGCCGTTTGTAGTCTTTATGCCAGCTGCAAGCTGGTTAGTTTAGGTTAGGTTGTAAATGGTTTGGCATATGGATTTATGTAACAATTTTTAAATCATGCTAAGCTAACTAACTAGGTTAGCTACTTGATTAGCTTAGCATAGGATATAAATCGAATTGTTATTTACTAGCAATCTTCTTTTTAGTCTTTTTAGTCTTAGGCTAACCAACAGCTTAGCTTGTAATTTCAAATGTATTGGTATTTACAGTCCATTTAAAATATTTTTGGTGAGCTAAGCTAACTAACAGTTACTGATTAGCTTAACTTAGCATATAGGCACTCTTCTAGTCTTGCTGACCACTTAAAGCTTTTTTACAGAGTGGTATAATGATCTCATCAGGCTCCTGTTAAAATATCTTACTGTTACTTTTAAATTAAAGCAAAACATTGAGGCATAAACACCTGATGATGCTTCATGTACATCCCTGCTATGAAATATTGTTCGGCGTGCCTTGAATATGAGAAGATAATATTATAGTCACATTTTCACTGCAGTCACATTAACTGGGATGCAAATCACATGGTACAAAACCTTCACAGCAGCACTTGGAAGGACATTTGATATATTTGTGCGTTACTGCTGTGAGATACTACAGACAAGTACCATAGCTACCATTATGCATTTATATTATGATATGTATCCAAACAACAGCAAAATGTGATTTGTTCATTAAAGCAGCCTTTGATGTCTTGTTCAGGCAAATCCCTGTAGCTGATTATACTAAGAGAACCTCCCTCTGGTAGCATATATTGACATTTTCTCTCTTCATTTATTAATGTTCACAGCTCCCTCCGTAACACACGTCACAGTGTATGAGAAAATACGTTATTGCACTCTCACCGACTCATCCAGAGATGTTGATGGAAGCTGTTAGCGAACAGAGATGTCTATGAAGCCCAAAGAAATAATGAATTATTATTCAAGATGTGCGACAGACTAATATGAGAATTTAAATTCAGGTCAAAGAAGCTAAACTGGCAATCGCAAGGCCTGGCACTGGAGAGATAGCGGGGGACACTTAAGTCACAAGTTTAATGAAGCGGTTCACAAAGGGGACGTCACTCTGATTCTGAGTGGATTGTAGATGCAGGAGGATGCTTTGGTGTGATTTATCTGAGTTCAGGCCCTCTTGATAATATGCACACATCTATCATGAAATCGAAAATCAGCTGCCTCTGAATCAAAATATGTGTCATGCTCATATCTCGAGGTTAAGGTTCAAGCTGTCAAGAAAGGCAGATAAAAATAAATAAATTCAGGCAGAGAGAGAATTCCTCTCGGGGGGATAAGCCTTTGAGTGCTACATCAGAAGCATTATTACTTGTGAAAATATAAGCACACTTCATTAGCTAAGGACTTCACTTATAAAACATTGCCTTGAGCATGCATAAAATGCAATGTTGGTGCTGGATGTTGTGGTGAGTGTCTTAGTAACTTAAGGAAATGGGAGAATTAAGAGAGCTTTTTGGAATACAATACCTAATGCACAGGCTGAGTGATGCACAGAGCAGAAGATGTTATTTGTCCATTGCTAATGATGACACATGGAAATCAAATATGTGCAGAAATTCTTAAATTATCCTTCTGTATTATTTGAGTTTTCCTATAAAGATTTCCATTTACAGTAATGTATCTATTCCTTTCCTGCAGACAGCCAGATGAAAAGATTGATTACTCTCATGTCTATACAGTTAATGGTGGTGGACAAAGTCTGTCTAATGGCTCAGTCACACTAGAGTAAAATATGATGGTGACTTACTTGCACCTGGGAAAAATTGGTTGTTGCCAGATGACTAGTTGTGGCAACCAACTGGTCACTCAGAGACTGAGCATCTAACACTTTCAGTCTCTGCAGTTACTCTCAGTTGCAAGACAATTGCACAGGTTGCCTGGTGGGAGGCAACCTGTCTCCAGAAAATCGGAGTCTGACTCAGAGTGACAGCAACTGCTCTCAGACAGGTTGACAAGGGTTTGAAAATATTATTGCCAACATGATGCAATCAATCTGAGTTTGTCTGTGCTGATGAGTGCAACTTGTCTGCCATGTCTCTTTGCATTAGTCATCTCAACTCAACTAGTTGCCAACTGGGTGGTTTCTGGTTATATTCCTTAGAAAAGCAAGGTTGATAAGCACCTACGTCACTTTACAGTTATACTGCTGTCCTATAGTAACTACATTACTAATTGTGGAGGAACTTCTCTTTCAAATCTACAAGATTCTGGTTGGACTCTGAGTGCAAGTAGTTAATGTGATTTTTCTGTATATGCAGATGGCAACAGATTTGCAAATTTTCACCAATTTATTTAATCATTGGATTACCACAACAGGTCGCATGTAGTTGCCAATTTGGACCCATTCAATAGCAAACTGATAGCAGAGTTGCTCTTATTGCCTGAAGACAGCAACTGCAAATGATCACAGACTCAGTTCCGTCTTTGAAGCAACTGTTTCAAAGGCAACAAGATCGCAGGTTTATAGCACAGTTAAAATAATTTTGGTCATTTATGGTCTCCAATCACTTTTCCCCTAATAATCTAGTAACTCCCAGCTTGTGTTCTGTGTCAAAAACCAAAGAGTAAAATCAACACCTTGGTTTTAATGACTCCCTTTATCAGGAAGGAAGTCACTACCCTTAGTTAGAAAGTAGTTTCACAAATATTGACCTACAAAGACAATAAATGTCATTTTTGCAGTTCTGTTTGTGAATATATTACACAAACATGACATAATGCATTAATTATTTAAATAAAATGTGTTTAAAAGGAGATTTGGTTATCTTGACACTGAGCCAGGCCAGCTACCCTTTGATTTCCAGTCAGACTAAATTATGCCAGATGAGGCTTCATAAAGTATGTCTCTAAAGACATGTTAGTGGTATCAATCTTCTCATGTAACTCTCAAAAAGAAATCAAACAGATGCATTTCCCAAAATATCTAACAACCTTTTTATTTATCTTCCTTTTTACATTTTACATTAGCTCAGAAGCTGTTGTGCTATTGTTGACTTTCCAAAAAGTAATGTAAAGCTAGTATAATTTTTGCTTCTTCTTTGTGGACAGAGATGATTTCAGACTTAGCCATCCATTATTTTGTCTCTACTAGCCAGACTTTGGATGTGCTCTGGTTTGACTGTCTGAAAGCCAACATCTCCTCTGATTTTAGGAAAGGGCTAAACAAGGCTGCACCACAGCTGAACCAGCAGGGTTTTACATCCTGCAGGGCTACAAACAGCAACCTGTAAAACAGATATTGATTTCAATAAAGCAATCTTTTTTTAAGTATGTTGATTAATAATTTCACTTTAGGCTAAACAGGTGAAACTGAATTTTGTTATATGACTGGAAGAAAACAACTATTTCTACTTGCTCTTTAGCAAGTGGAATAATAACTTTTCCAGGTGTGCCCAGATTAAAGAAGAAAACACTTTAAATTCAACTGCTGTTTCAGATTTTACTGCTCTTTGGCTCTGAAGTCAGAGAAGATGTCTGCCAAAACAGACCACAAGCCACAGCCAGCTGGTAGAGACAGGTCACATTATTCATCTTTTTTGGCAACCGTGTTCTGTTGTCCATCCTGCGGCGAAACCCTCTGCAGTACCAACAAACCAGAGAAGGTCAGAGAGATCCCAACCCACCACAATGTTATCTGGGCTTCCCCAAAGATCAGCTGGCCCAGGAAAGCCTGCAAAGAAAAAAACATCATGCCTGTTTTTAGAAACAAATTGCCAATAAAGGTGCCCTAATGGCCAATATCCCTGCTGAGCTTAACAATGAAGAGCCATAAATCACAGTGACAAGTTATTTCTGAATACAGTCTAGCCTATTTTCTAAAATAAATCAGGTTACATAAGAAGGAAGGACGTTAAGGTCAACGTGAAAATATTTTCACCCTCTACTGTCTGATGTAAAGGATTTCACTCAGAGGACATGAAGTAAGAGCTATAAGAGACAGATCGTCACTTACGGAAGATATGAAGTTGGAGGCAGTGGTGGTCACAGTGGTTCGGGTGGAGGACGAGGAATACCTGAGTGCTTTGGCAAGGAAGGTCCACATCACAGCATTGCAGGTGAAAAGCAGGCCGCCACACAGCAGCCTCAGAGGGATATGAAGCTGAAAGACGAGAGAAGAAACTTATTAAAGATGCTCTTGACAAATTTTTCTCCCCCACTGAAGGGAGGAAGTATCTAATCTGCACAGTTTTTTTGTTTGTGTGTTTCTCTGTTTGTTAGTGGTCTAGTGTCCACAGTTTTCAAGATATCATTTTCAAAATTAATGTGATGGTATATACTCATAACTGATTTCATTTTTGTGAAAATTGGGTCAAGGTCACACCAAATGTGAAATTAAAATTTTATATTACCCACAATTTCTTTTTGATCATCTTTAAATATCACAACAATGTACTAGGTATTGGGCAGCATGGATACCTAGTTTGGCTAACATTTGACTTTCACCTTCATGGTTAGCACCCACGGTCAAAGTTAACCTTGTAAAAAAAATTTCAAGCAACCACATCGAGTAATGTGCTATATGAAAGGCGACGGAGAGAGCTGCACAACACACTTTTTCCAATACAAAGTCCAACAACGTCACATTGATGCCATAACGGGTTGATGTCATCATATTGGAATAAAAACGTCATAAAACATCAAAGTTCTTTGTACAGCCCATGCCCTTCGGGGGAAGTTGCACTCTCTGAGAGCTCCAACAATGAGAGAGACCCCTAGCTCTTTCCCGACAGTGGGAAAGAAAAACTCCCTTTTAACAGAAAGAAACGTCCAGCAGTATCATGCTCATAGAGGGGCCAGTGGCCAAAGGTAGTCACTTAGTTCTAACATTTACTTTCCAAAGCTTCACAGTGCATTGTGGCAAATCTCGTGGTGCAAAGTAACAGCCTTTACATACGCTTTGCATCCACCTGCAATCCTAATTTGCAATTCTGTCAATTCATTTGTGCCTTAAATCACGTATCGGGGTCGCTGCTTTCCACGTTTCTACAGTTTAAGGCTTCAGACAGCCGCCTGCAGATGTTTCTGACATCACTGTGTGACGTATGTAGGCAGCTTGAAGGTCATTCACAGAAAAACTTGACATCCTCACCATCAGATACCAGCCGTTCAGCTTATTATCTACACGCAGAGATAATTTTTACGCTTATAGAATAAAACAACGCCTAAATACAAGTAACTGTAGTGGTGTGCTTCGGGGGCGCGGGTACGCCACGAGCGCGCCGCTGCCTGCGCGGGCTCCCCCAGTGTGATGCCGCAGATGGTGCTGATGCTGAGGGAGGCGGTGAGGAGAGGCGGGCGGGGATAACCCCCCTAACTTCCCTCGTGAGAAATCACCCCGCTCGCAGGCGAGCATTATTATTCACCCTCACTGTGTTAATAATTAAAGCGAGTTTAACTGCGGCAATGCCTCACCCGGTCACAGGCGGTAGTTTCGTCCGCCTGTCTGAATTTCCGCTGTTCTCCCCATGTCCGGAGTCCGGTTTCACAGACACCCTTCAGGTAGTCGGCTCCCAGCGACAGTTTGGCCGAGGACGACGCCACGGCCCCGAGGAAACCCGCCAGCAGTGCATAGAAAACTCCCGGGAACATGGTAGTGGTGATGATGGTGATGATAGGCGAGGGACATTATTTTCTAATCCATCTTTTTACATGTCTGCTGCTGAAGCTGGTCGGCGCTGAGCTGCGTGCATGCTTGTATGACTGTCACTGAGCACGTTTTCCTGCACTTTCCATCGACAGCCGTCCGGTGGCAGTCACACAACTCATGGCCGTGGCTCTCCGAGGCATTCTGGGAATTGCAGTTCCGTAATATTAGTTCCGATATTTTAGTTTCGTATTATCTATTTTTTATATTTATATCATTTTGACTCTTAGTTTTTAAGTCAGTCTAGCTTCAGTTAGTTTCCATGGTGTTTTTTTTTTAGTTAATTTATTATTATTATTATTTTCAGAGTTGGTTTTAGTCTTTTTAATTGTTATTTAACATGTTGTATATTATAGAGGCAAGATTTCGGACAATCAGTAAAGGAATTACAACAAAAACACAACTTTTTGGAAGCAGTGGACTCTCAGTCTTGTAGGGATGCAAAGTCTCCATAAACATGTTCATTTAAATCCCCATCAGGCAAGTTGTAATACCATTTTTTATACCAAACCAACAAATATTTAAAGTAAGGCTATTTCCTTTATATTATTTTTCATTTTATTTTAGTTAAGAGAAGTGACAATTACAGGTAAAGTCACACTTTTGTATAAATCACATAATATATCCCACATTAGTGAATACATGCCTTAAGTTTTTTATTAAAACATTGTGAGGTTAAGAAGAGTTTGAACTGAAGTCCCTTCACATTATTTTGTACTATAAATCCTGGGTGGAGCAGAGGGCAGTCAATACTAATGTAATGTTCTTGAGTGTGGGTGGAGAGCACTGACTCCACTTGATCCAGGGACAAACCTTGGTTTGCTTTTAGCATACTGATGAGCTGCAGTATAAAGGTTCATTACATTAACCCACACAGGGTATAAGTTAAGTGAGTGAGAGGCGTATGAATGTGTGTTGGTCACTTATGGTCCTTCGGTGGTCCTTATAGAGAGAGGACCCTGTAAGAGAGGTGGAACCAGAGCAAGACTAAATGAGTCTCCTAATTAGAGGCAGAAAATTGAGCAACAGCTCAGATCCATGGGTCTGTAATGAGAGTATTAATCAGAGTGTTGTAATAGAGACAAGAGTCATCAGACAGATGTCCGTCTCTTCATCGGACTCTGCAGCTGAACATCTGGTTGTAGATGGATGAGAGACCATTCAGTCAGCATTGCATTTGGCTATTAATTTGGCTTTTCATGTGGAGCAGCATGAATCAGTGCTTCATACACCAGTGTAGTGAACTCAGCATAGCGCACACTGCCTGGCCTTTATAGTAAAACACAAGACTGTGCATGGGAAATAGAAAGAACACAAACAGAGATGCATAAACTCGCCGTAATTACTTTACTTTCAAATGTAGGTGAATGCATTTGAACGTGTGATGTCTGCTCTTACAACTGATTGACTTATTGCAAAGAAGGGAGACATGACCTTTTCAAAAAAGAAAAAAAAAAGTCAAAATTTGAATAAATACTGATCTTTTGGTAAAATGGTACAACAGATTGACACTGTTATTCAAAAATTGATTATATCAGTGAAGATAATTCAGGTTGCCTTGGAACTGTTCGCAGCCGAGTGTGAAGTGGTGGGAATGAGAATCAGCACCTCCAAATCTGAGGCCATGGTCCTCAGCCGGAAAAGGGTGGAGTGCCCACTCCGGGTCAGGGACAAGTTCCTGCCCCAAATGGAGGAGTTTAAGTATCTCGGGGTCTTGTTCACAAGTGATGGGAGAAGGGAGCAGGACCTCGACAGACGGGTTGGTGCAGCGGCTGCAGTAATGCGGACGCTGTACCGGTCTGTTGTGGTGAAGAGAGAGCTGAGTGTAAAAGCGAAGCTCTCAATTTACCGGTCGATCTATGCCTCTACCCTCACCTATGGTCACGAGCTGTGGGTATTGACTGAAAGAACGAGATTGCGAATACAAGCGGCGGAAATGAGCTTCCTCCGAAGGGTGGCTGGCCTCTCCCTTAGAGATAGGGTGAGAAGTTCAGCCATCCGGGAGGGGCTCAGAGTAGAGCAGTTGCTCCTCCACATCGAAAGGAGCCAGTTGAGGTGGTTCAGGCACCTGACAAGGATGCCTCCTGGGTGAGGTTTTCCGGGCATGTCCCACCGGGAGGAGGCCCTGGGGAAGACCCAGGACAGGCTGGAGAGATTATATCTCTCGGCTGGCCTGGGAACGCCTTGGTATCCCGCGGACAAGCTGGAGGAGGTGGCTGGGGAGAGGGAGGTCTGGGCTTCTCTGCTTGGGCTGCTGCCACCGCGACCCGGCCCCGGATAAGCGGAAGGAAATGGATGGATGGATGGAGATAATTCAGGTTACTGAAGCAACCAGCTTATTTTTGTAGTTCTGGTTGATTTCTACGTTTCTTATGTATTTTAAAAAGTTTTCTCAACAAAAAAGTTTGATTTATTTATATAAAATAATTTTAAGATGCACTTTAAGTGGTCTAACCATGAGAAATTATATAAAAATACTCGAAGTAGTTTTAGTCTAAGGCAGAGGTGGAGGTTTCTTCTGCTAAGCCAGCATGGTTTAGTCTAAATTTAACATCAACACTTTAATTTGTCTGATATAATAATTAAATGAAGCAACCAGCTTATTTATGTGGAAAAATATCTTAAATTACTGTGATTAAAGTTTACCAAACACAGTGTTAACTACAGGGAGGCAAAAAGAAAACGTCACCTAGCTTATATTTAGACTTAAAACTGTTAGGATGCCTGGGTCGTCGACCCAGGGTTTTTGAGTTTATGATATTATTTATACTGTCTAGTTTTTGGTTTCTTTGAGTTCTGTCTTATGGCTTAGGTCTCTGTCTTCTTTAGTTGCTCTGTCTCCCCTATCACCTGCATCCCCTTGTCTAGTTCGCGTCTATGTGTATCTTAAGTTCCTATATCCCCGTGTTCAGTCAGTGTTTGTGTCTGCCCTGTTCCCACGTCTCTGTTCCCTTTGTAGTGCCTGCATGTGAGTCTGTGTCTTTGTTCAGTCTGTGTTATGTGTTTCCTGTTTTACTTTGAAGGTCTCCGTCTTTTCTCAGTGTGTTCAGGTTACGCTTCTTTGGTCTCGTCAGTTCTGATTTGCCCCAGCTGTGTTTCCCTTCTGTTACTCATTTCCTGATTGCTCCCTCTGTGTATTTAAGCCCTGTGTTTCTTAGTGTCTGGGTCGCGATCTACCGTTTATTTTGCTGTGTGTTTTGCCAGTCCACCGGTGTTAGTTTATGTTCAGTTTTTCCCAGTTATGTTATGTTTACGTTCAGCATTAAAGCTGTTTTGGTTTAAGTTTGTCTCCGGAGTCTGCATCTTGGGTCCTATTCCTGTTTGCACACAGCCGTCACCTAACAAAAACAGACTGCACAGTCTACTGCTTGCACTATGAGCAACATCATGTATTTTATCACAGAGTAAATCATTATTACAGCTATTTTAGCTGATTTAAGGCTCCTTTGACAACGTATTTGAAGCTCTCATACAAGAGAGTTAAGAAAAAACTGTAACAAATAAATAAGTCAATAAAACAATAATATACTTATAATAAATGTCTGTCTATAATATAGACAGACATTTACAAGCATGTTTTTAGATTGTTGGAGAAATCCAGAGAACATGCAAACATCCACACCGAAAGGAATCGGCCAGCAGATTCAAACCCAGATCCCCTTTGGAGTGAGGTGATAGTGCTAAACGCTGCACCAATGTGCCACCACTTCTGAATGTGTATGTGTGTAAACACACATTAACAGTGATGAAGTGGTAAGTCATGACAGTAAATCAGCAACCACAAATAGCAGGATTTTAAAGTAGTGAAGCAGGTAAACGTCACTCAGTCTTCGTTAATCTAATTTAAACCTGCGTCTTTCCATCTGTAACATACTGAAATGGTTATTTGGCAAAAGATTTAGCATATCACCTGGTATTTCCTAAGAAATTATGTGTTACCCTCGTCATACTCAGCTCAGTTCTGGACAGGTTTGGGGTGGCCTACTTTGCTAAGACCAAGTCTACTGTTGCCATTGTTTATAAATCTGGAAAATTACATCATTACTTGGCACAACTTCCCCAACCACATCTTTACTGGCCAGCAGAGGTCTCTAGTGTTCTGCAGAAATATAGACATCGACTACAAACCTGCTGTGGATGTAAATCATTGACTTGCTGCCTGCATGCTGTTGATTCAGGTAACAATTAGGTTGAAATACAACCTATTTTCACTGTTTATGCTTTGATAAGTTGTTTCCACATCTGCCCATTGCTTTTCCATCTTGACATTTGGAAGTAATAACATTTTGATTATTCCATAAAGAAGTTATTATGACAGCATTGCTGCTGTCAGTGCCTTTGTATGTTAGCTTACAAGAATTTAGCTAAGAAGCAAATCATAGAGTTCTCAAAGGAAATTAGAGTCACAAAACATGGGCAGTAATAAAACCTGAAGCTCATAACAGTGCAGGTTGTTTGTGTGTGTAGTTTGCATGCAGTATGTGTGTGTGTTTTCCTGTTGCCCATGGAAGAGGAAATTAAAGTGGTGAGCAATGACAAGGCAGAAGACAAGTAAGGTGTCCTCTGCATTGATTTCAGTGAAACAAGCTTCAGGGGAACCATTGTCCTCACTCCATCACATTTAGACTTTTGACACAGTCATCCTTTTGGCTTAGAAGCAAAAATCTTCTCATACTGAGTTTCCAGCCTGAAGCCCCTCTGACAAACACAAGTGTC
Source organism: Rhamphochromis longiceps (assembly GCF_057381845.1). Classification (NCBI taxonomy): domain Eukaryota; kingdom Metazoa; phylum Chordata; class Actinopteri; order Cichliformes; family Cichlidae; genus Rhamphochromis; species Rhamphochromis longiceps. The sequence continues at coordinate 11,806,873 of NC_140577.1, forward strand.
AAGTTAGACCACTAATTGGGGTCCTTCTGCTTCTGTTCAAATGAGGGATAATTGAGCCCACAGAGAGCCTTAGTGACAGTTTTGCTTAAGGTCTGCCGCTGCTGTCTAGTATCTTTGTCCGCCTTTTATGCTTTCGGTCCTCCAGGGTGATCTAATAATGAAAAAATATGTATGTCTTCAAACTGTAGGGTTCATTAGTGTAATGGCTTTAACTCTGACATTTAACTCTGGCAAACGATTGATGACTAAAATAGATTATAATGAAATTTGATAAGCAAAAAGTCTTTGAAGTGTCTTTTTTTTATTACCTTTCTATTTTGAATAATTTTTCATGGAAACTAGGGATTTTTATATATGATGTGCAAATAGTTTAACTTCATGATGGAGAAAATGAATTCACAGCTGCAGCTTGCGTTTTCAGTACTGACTAAAGGACTAAAGTGGTCCTAAGGTGCTGGCATTTTTTGATATGTGAAATCTTGCACTGTTGCCAGCCAGATACTTTCCAGATGGTATTACATGGTGGATCAAAAATCTTTCAGGTCCTGTCCATGTGAAATATTTGTGAATCCCTTGAGCCAAAGGGCCCAACTTTCACTCTGTAGGAAAACTCCATTATTGATTTGTGTGGCAATTTTCAGTTTCACTACAGCCTGGAGAGTTGTTTGTCACTGGCCAGTCAGTAAATCAGTCACTTCCGTTCACAAAAATATGCTAAAGAACAGAACAATCATATGGAATTTCTCTGCCAACTGACTGGGGAATACACATTTTTCCCTAGTGACAGGTGGTTGCCAGGGGATCACTGAACAGTTTGTAAGTCAATTTTGCAATTATTATAATACTATTTTTTTCCTTGCAATTGTTGGTTGCCAGATGGTTGGGGAGCAGTCTTTAGGTGCTTTATTCACTTGACTCTACATTTCACCATTTGGTCACACGTCCAAAATGGCGGATTTGTTAATGTCACATGGTTAGTGGTCATGTGTCTGCAAACCTGTTTGTTTTCTTGGGGGGTTTTTAACCAGTGGAATTGCCCCCTGCTGGCAGTTAGAAATAATGCTGGTTTGTGGCATTTACTTATGCACCTTTGTAACTGAAGAGACTTCCTTAAACCTGCAGTAGATTCAGTTTTCATAGACAAAAGCTATATCTATCTTTTATATGCCCTCTACTGCATTAACAGCAATGAATTAACGAGCTTTAAATTAGTTGCGATAAGGTTATCAGAAGGTTATTTCATCAATTTCACTTAAAATATGTTATGTACGGACCTGGATTTTTGATATTATGAAGGCCATCTCTGATACATTTGTGTTAATTTCCTGGTCTTAATTGTCTTCATTCTTGTACAAGTATTGGTATTAAAAAGAATCATACAAAGTGCTGCCTCCATATTTAGCATCACGCAGGCTTATTTCTAAGCCTCCTAATGAATATGCATGGCTTCATCTTACACCTGTGCATGGAAAGAGGCAGTAGGGAGAGAGATACAGTGAAATATTCGGTCAAAGGCAGAGATCCAATAAAATCCCTCTCCTTTGCTTTTAGCTTCTCTTTCCTGTTTCTGTCTGACTTACACACACAAATACACACACAGTCGAATAAACATAGTCAGCTGACCTTGTCAGCATACAGGGTCAATAGCTCCCCTCTAGTTCATTAAGTAGTTAGTGGCGAGGTTGTGAATAATGCAGGCTGGTGTGCAAACATATGCAATCTTTTGGCAAGCTGAGCACTGCTGCATGCCACTTATATAGGCTGTACTCAGTTATACATCTCACTCACAAATTAAATAAAGAGAAAAATGTTTTGACTCAAGATGACATGATGTCATAATTTTAAGATTACGGTAGAGTAAAACCAAAGTAAGAGCTGTCAGAAACAATAAGGGTTTTTTACATATCAGATAAGAGAGACATTTTATGGAGCCATCTTGGTGGGTAGCAAAGTTTGCACTAAACAGATAAAATGCTCCATAAACAAACTGGCTCAAAATTATCTCAGTTCTCATGGTTGCCAGAAACAATTAGATGATGTAAAATGCTAATCTAATCCAACTTTTCGTTGAACATGCAGTGTCGGCTGAGCAAACGAAGGTTACTGTGTCTGTCTATTTCTATGTTATTACATGGCTTTGATTTGAACTCTGAATCTGCTAGGAGCAAAATGCTGAGGGACATGCAGATTATGAGTGTGAATAGGTGCACAAAGTGATTGGCAGTGTAACATTATGTAGAAGTACCAGGAACAGGGACAGCCAAGCTCACAGATCTAAATAATAATACGATCACTGATGTAATACATCAGTTATTCAAATTCTGACAGCCATCTCTAAATTGAGCCTTGTTATTCATTAGTTTTCCCTGTAACCTTTCAAAATGTGCACAGACTGAACAACAATCTTTTTTTTTTACATCTACAGTGGGGCAAAAAAGTATTTAGTCAGCCACCGATTGTGCAAGTTCCCCCACCTAAAATGATGACAGAGGTCAGTAATTTGCACCAGAGGTACACTTCAACTGTGAGAGACAGAATGTGAAAAAAAAAATCCATGAATCCACATGGTAGGATTTGTAAAGAATTTATTCGTAAATCAGGGTGGAAAATAAGTATTTGGTCAATAACAAAAATACAACTCAATACTTTGTAACATAACCTTTGTTGGAAATAACAGAGGTCAAACGTTTACTATAGGTCTTTACCAGGTTTGCACACACAGTAGCTGGTATTTTGGCCCATTCCTCCATGCAGATCTTCTCGAGAGCAGTGATGTTTTGGGGCTGTCGCCGAGCAACACGGACTTTCAACTCCCGCCACAGATTTTCTATGGGGTTGAGGTCTGGAGACTGGCTAGGCCACTCCAGGACTTTCAAATGCTTCTTACGGAGCCACTCTTTTGTTGCCCGGGCAGTGTGTTTTGGATCATTGTCATGTTGGAAGACCCAGCCTCGTTTCATCTTCAAAGTTCTCACTGATGGAAGGAGGTTTTGGCTCAAAATCTCACGATACATGGCCCCATTCATTCTGTCCTTAACACGGATCAGTCGTCCTGTCCCCTTGGCAGAAAAACAGCCCCATAGCATGATGTTTCCACCCCCATGCTTCACAGTAGGTATGGTGTTCTTGGGATGCAACTCAGTATTCTTCTTCCTCCAAACACGACGAGTTGAGTTTATACCAAAAAGTTCTACTTTGGTTCCATCTGACCACATGACATTCTCCCAATCCTCTGCTGTATCATCCATGTGCTCTCTGGCAAACTTCAGACGGGCCTGGACATGCACTGGCTTCAGCAGCGGAACACGTCTGGCACTGCGGGATTTGATTCCCTGCCATTGTAGTGTGTTACTGATGGTGACCTTTGTTACTTTGGTCCCAGCTCTCTGCAGGTCATTCACCAGGTCCCCCCGTGTGGTTCTGGGATCTTTGCTCACCGTTCTCATGATCATTTTGACCCCACGGGATGAGATCTTGCGTGGAGCCCCAGATCGTGGGAGATTATCAGTGGTCTTGTATGTCTTCCATTTTCTGATGATTGCTCCCACAGTTGATTTTTTCACACCAAGCTGCTTGCCTATTGTAGATTCACTCTTCCCAGTCTGGTGCAGGTCTACAATACTTTTCCTGGTGTCCTTCGAAAGCTCTTTGGTCTTGGCCATGGCGGAGTTTGGAGTCTGACTGTTTGAGGCTGTGGACAGGTGTCTTTTATACAGATGATGAGTTCAAACAGGTGCCATTCATACAGGTAACGAGTGGGGGACAGAAAAGCGTCTTACAGAAGACGTTACAGGTCTGTGAGAGCCAGAGATTTTCCATGTTTGAGGTGACCAAATACTTATTTTCCACCCTGATTTACGAATAAATTCTTTACAAATCCTACCATGTGGATTCATGGATTTTTTTTTTCACATTCTGTCTCTCACAGTTGGAGTGTACCTCTGGTGCAAATTACTGACCTCTGTCATCATTTTAGGTGGGGGAACTTGCACAATCGGTGGCTGACTAAATACTTTTTTGCCCCACTGTACAAATAAAACCCTCCTTTTGCCACTTGCTACAGGTACCTTTCAGATGTCTGGATCAGAAAAAAAAATTGTAGGGCATGGTTCAGAGTTCAAAATTGGGAAACATCTCTAAAGTTCTGAAACAAGAACTCCAGAAACAAAAAGCTGGCAGCACAACATGTGATTGTTTTTCATTAAAGAGGTAGTTTGACATTTTGAAAAGTATGCGTATGCACTTGGATGCATGTATAAGGTGCACATATACTTAAAAATTAAAGGAACAATTTTTTAATCCGAGTATAGCATCATCTATTATCCTTTTGAAGCCTAACAACTCAGTAGCGAAGAAAGATGTTTCCCAACACTTTTTAAAAACATTTATAACTCCTATAACTGCTAAACCATTTGCTCAATTAAAATAATTCCAACACTTCTAGAAAACAGCGACTCTACACTTTACAGTGATATTAGTGTTATTACTATAATCCCACGCACGGTGTCACATCAGCCCCATGAAGACGAAGGTTGGCTGAGAGAGTTAGTGAGAGAGATGAGCTCTCAAGAAAACAGCTGGTTTATTGGACCTTTGGGTTATGTTTAACATGTTTTTTAATTGTTTTGTTGATGCTTTTTGTTGTTGTTTTTTCTGTAAAAACCGGATAATCACTGAAAAAGACAGAGTTGATGCTTTCAGGAACCATTGGAATTTTTTGATCAAGCTAATGGTTCAAGAGTTATGGTGGTTTGACTTTTGTTTTAATAATTTAAATTCCTAGGATATTAATTTAGTCTGGTGTATATACCAGACAAGACTTTTGACAGTTTGACCTAATTTGATGTTAAGGAAATTATCAACAGGTACACTAGAGTGGAAAACCCTGAAACAAGTGGCACTGGCAATTTTTCCATCCGTGTCATATCTCAAATCAAATCAAATCAAATCAAATCACTTTGATTATCACATCACATGTGCTAGTACACTGGTACAGCACATGTGACTGAAATTGCTTCACAAGCAACAGTGGTAAGAAAAATACAGAACCATAAGATACAAGCCAAATATAGGAACAGGAATGTGACAATTGTAAGAAAAGTAAAAATATAAGAATGTATGCACATTACTATATATATATATATATATATATATATATATATATATATATATATATATATATATATATATATATATATATGTATGTGTGTGTGTGTGTGTGTGTGTGTGTGTGTGTGTGTGCACGTATCTACATATATCTAAAATAAAATATGAAGAGGTCAGCAGTATGAATAATGTGCAAAAGAAATGGCAATATGTACAAAATGGAATGCATAAATGTCGAAGTACCAATGAGTGTTTGTGTGTTAAACTCAACAAAGTGCGGCTTGTTGAGGTAGCTGTAGGGTTGCTGTGAAATCAGCTTTGCAGGTTATAGGAACTTTTGTAGTGAAGAGCTTTCGTTAACATGACAGAGCTCTGCTTTCTAAGTGGAAGCCTGAATTGAAATCCCGCTTGTATCTGGCATTTGTCATGGAATACCAGAATTGCCACCTCCACCACTGGCACCCTGTGCTTTTCACAGAGGACAGCGGATTTAACCTTAGAACATATAACACATGTGAAAGCTTCCCGAGAAGTCGTGGGGAACTTTATGCTGAATGTAACATCCTTGATTATGAGTGCTTTGCTGGTGGGTCAGTGATGGTCTGGAGAGGCACATGCACTGAGGTATGCACAGGCCTCTACAGGCAAGGCAACAGCACAATGAGTGCAGTTAGGTATGGGCATGAAATTCTCCGACCCACTGTCAGACCCTACGCTGGTGCAATGGCTCCTGGCTTTCTTCCTGCTGCCCGGCCTCATCCGACAAGAGTATGCAGGCAGTTTGCGTGGGGACTGATACCGCTGACCGACACTCCCCACCCCCCAACCCTCTATTGGCCTACTTGACCAAAATTCAATACAACACCCCTGGGACATTTAGCTTTGGTCCATCTGACACCACCAGGTTGGAACTCAGACTGTCCAGGAGCTCAGTGATGCCCTGGTCCAGATCTGGGGAGAAGATTCCCCGGGAGACATTCAGTCGTCTCAATCGGAGCATGCCCCGTGGTGTGGCATGCATACAAGGACATAAGAGCTTGAATGGATGATAGAAAAACTTGAAAGTAGCCTGTGCTTTCTTTGCCTGCGCTTGAAATGCTAGTCAACCTCCCCCAGCTATAAGAACCTGTGTCCATCTTAAAGCCTTACTGCTGAAGAAGCCCAGCTAGCTCAGTCGGGAGAGCATGAGACTCTTAATCTTAGGGTCGTGGGTTCGAGCCCCACGTTGGGCGAGGGGACTTTTGTGCAAATGCCCGCAAGAGTGAAAACACGTGTGTATAGAGAACAGCAAATGGCGTGTTGTGCAAAGGAAGATGAATGTATGGTAACAGAAACCAAAGTTCCACTGTCGTGTCTGCACAAGTCCACATCTCCACCATTTGATGATTCTGGACTAAATTTAAGGAGAGCTTAGCAAAAAAGCAACACTCTAGGTTTACCTGCATCCCTACTCTCACCTAGGGTCACAAACTGTGGGTAGTGAATGAAAGCATGAGCTCACAGATATAAGCAGCGGCAATGAGTTTTCTCAGTCAGGTGGCAGTGCTCGGCCTCGGAGATTGGATGACAAGCTTAGTATTTCAGGAGGAACTCAGATTACAGCTGCAACTCCTCCACATCGAAAGGAGCCTGCTGAGGTGGTTGGGACATTTGAACATCCAGGATGACTTTGAAGAGGTGGTTGGTCAACTCGTCAGGATGGCCGAGTGGTCTAAGGCGCCGGACTCAAGGATAGGCTCCTTCCAGACAAAAGGGACTTCTGGTCTCCAAATGGAGGCGTAGGTTCAAATCCCACTCCTGACATCTACTTTCTTTACTTAAACATATGTTTTCAAGAGCTTCATCAACCTTTGTGTGTTAAACTCAACAAAGTGCGGCTTGTTGAGGTAGCTGTAGGGTTGCTGTGAAATCAGCTTTGCAGCTTATAGGAACTTTTGTAGTGAAGAGCTTTCGTTAACATGACAGAGCTCTGCTTTCTAAGTGGAAGCCTGAATTGAAATCCCGCTTGTATCTGGCATTTGTCATGGAATACCAGAATTGCCACCTCCACCACTGGCACCCTGTGCTTTTCACAGAGGACAGCGGATTTAACCTTAGAACATATAACACATGTGAAAGCTTCCCGAGAAGTCGTGGGGAACTTTATGCTGAATGTAACATCCTTGATTATGAGTGCTTTGCTGGTGGGTCAGTGATGGTCTGGAGAGGCACATGCACTGAGGTATGCACAGGCCTCTACAGGCAAGGCAATGGCACAATGTGTGCAGTTAGGTATGGGCATGAAATTCTCCGACCCACTGTCAGACCCTACGCTGGTGCAATGGCTCTTGGCTTTCTTCCTGCTTCCCGGCCTCATCCGACAAGAGTATGCAGGCAGTTTGCGTGGGGACTGATACCGCTGACCGACACTCCCCACCCCCCAACCCTATATTGGCCTACTTGACCAAAATTCAATACAACACCCCTGGGACATTTAGCTTTGGTCCATCTGACACCACCAGGTTGGAACTCAGACTGTCCAGGAGCTCAGTGATGCCCTGGTCCAGATCTGGGGAGAAGATTCCCCGGGAGACATTCAGTCGTCTCAATCGGAGCATGCCCCGTGGTGTGGCATGCATACAAGGACATAAGAGCTTGAATGGATGATAGAAAAACTTGAAAGTAGCCTGTGCTTTCTTTGCCTGCGCTTGAAATGCTAGTCAACCTCCCCCAGCTATAAGAACCTGTGTCCATCTTAAAGCCTTGCTGCTGAAGAAGCCCAGCTAGCTCAGTCGGGAGAGCATGAGACTCTTAATCTCAGGGTCGTGGGTTCGAGCCCCACGTTGGGCGAGGGGACTTTTGTGCAAATGCCCGCAAGAGAGAAAACACGTGTGTATAGAGAACAGCAAATGGCGTGTTGTGCAAAGGAAGATGAATGTATGGTAACAGAAACCAAAGTTCCACTGTCGTGTCTGCACAAGTCCACATCTCCACCATTTAATTTGATGATTCTGGACTAAATTTCAAGAGAGCTTAGCAAAAAAGCAACACTCTAGGTTTACCAGCATCCCTACTCTCACCTAGGGTCACAAACTATGGGTAGTGAATGAAAGCATGAGCTCACAGATATAAGCAGCGCAATGAGTTTTCGCCGTCGGGTGGCAGTGCTCGGCCTCGGAGATTGGATGACAAGCTTAGTATTTCAGGAGGAACTCAGATTACAGCTGCAACTCCTCCACATCGAAAGGAGCCTGCTGAGGTGGTTCGGACATTTGAACATCCAGGATGACTTTGAAGAGGTGGTTGGTCAACTCGTCAGGATGGCCGAGTGGTCTAAGGCGCCAGACTCAAGGATAGGCTCCTTCCAGACAAAAGGGACTTCTGGTCTCCAAATGGAGGCGTGGGTTCAAATCCCACTCCTGACATCTACTTTCTTTACTTAAACATATGTTTTCAAGAGCTTCATCAACCTTTGTGTGTTAAACTCAACAAAGTGCGGCTTGTTGAGGTAGCTGTAGGGTTGCTGTGAAATCAGCTTTGCAGCTTATAGGAACTTTTGTAGTGAAGAGCTTTCGTTAACATGACAGAGCTCTGCTTTCTAAGTGGAAGCCTGAATTGAAATCCCGCTTGTATCTGGCATTTGTCATGGAATACCAGAATTGCCACCTCCACCACTGGCACCCTGTGCTTTTCACAGAGGACAGCGGATTTAACCTTAGAACATATAACACATGTGAAAGCTTCCCGAGAAGTCGTGGGGAACTTTATGCTGAATGTAACATCCTTGATTATGAGTGCTTTGCTGGTGGGTCAGTGATGGTCTGGAGAGGCACATGCACTGAGGTATGCACAGGCCTCTACAGGCAAGGCAACGGCACAATGAGTGCAGTTAGGTATGGGCATGAAATTCTCCGACCCACTGTCAGACCCTACGCTGGTGCAATGGCTCCTGGCTTTCTTCCTGCTGCCCGGCCTCATCCGACAAGAGTATGCAGGCAGTTTGCGTGGGGACTGATACCGCTGACTGACACTCCCCACCCCCCAACCCTATATTGGCCTACTTGACCAAAATTCAATACAACACCCCTGGGGCATTTAGCTTTGGTCCATCTGACACCACCAGGTTGGAACTCAGACTGTCCAGGAGCTCAGTGATGCCCTGGTCCAGATCTGGGGAGAAGATTCCCCGGGAGACATTCAGTCGTCTCAATCGGAGCATGCCCCGTGGTGTGGCATGCATACAAGGACATAAGAGCTTGAATGGATGATAGAAAAACTTGAAAGTAGCCTGTGCTTTCTTTGCCTGCACTTGAAATGCTAGTCAACCTCCCCCAGCTATAAGAACCTGTGTCCATCTTAAAGCCTTGCTGCTGAAGAAGCCCAGCTAGCTCAGTCGGGAGAGCATGAGACTCTTAATCTCAGGGTCGTGGGTTCGAGCCCCACGTTGGGCGAGGGGACTTTTGTGCAAATGCCCGCAAGAGAGAAAACACGTGTGTATAGAGAACAGCAAATGGCGTGTTGTGCAAAGGAAGATGAATGTATGGTAACAGAAACCAAAGTTCCACTGTCGTGTCTGCACAAGTCCACATCTCCACCATTTGATGATTCTGGACTAAATTTCAAGAGAGCTTAGCAAAAAAGCAACACTCTAGGTTTACCTGCATCCCTACTCTCACCTAGGGTCACAAACTATGGGTAGTGAATGAAAGCATGAGCTCACAGATATAAGCAGCGCAATGAGTTTTCGCCGTCGGGTGGCAGTGCTCGGCCTCGGAGATTGGATGACAAGCTTAGTATTTCAGGAGGATCTCAGATTACAGCTGCAACTCCTCCACATCGAAAGGAGCCTGCTGAGGTGGTTCGGACATTTGAACATCCAGGATGACTTTGAAGAGGTGGTTGGTCAACTCGTCAGGATGGCCGAGTGGTCTAAGGCGCCAGACTCAAGGATAGGCTCCTTCCAGACAAAAGGGACTTCTGGTCTCCAAATGGAGGCGTGGGTTCAAATCCCACTCCTGACATCTACTTTCTTTACTTAAACATATGTTTTCAAGAGCTTCATCAACCTTTGTGTGTTAAACTCAACAAAGTGCGGCTTGTTGAGGTAGCTGTAGGGTTGCTGTGAAATCAGCTTTGCAGCTTATAGGAACTTTTGTAGTGAAGAGCTTTCGTTAACATGACAGAGCTCTGCTTTCTAAGTGGAAGCCTGAATTGAAATCCCGCTTGTATCTGGCATTTGTCATGGAATACCAGAATTGCCACCTCCACCACTGGCACCCTGTGCTTTTCACAGAGGACAGCGGATTTAACCTTAGAACATATAACACATGTGAAAGCTTCCCGAGAAGTCGTGGGGAACTTTATGCTGAATGTAACATCCTTGATTATGAGTGCTTTGCTGGTGGGTCAGTGATGGTCTGGAGAGGCACATGCACTGAGGTATGCACAGGCCTCTACAGGCAAGGCAACGGCACAATGAGTGCAGTTAGGTATGGGCATGAAATTCTCCGACCCACTGTCAGACCCTACGCTGGTGCAATGGCTCCTGGCTTTCTTCCTGCTGCCCGGCCTCATCCGACAAGAGTATGCAGGCAGTTTGCGTGGGGACTGATACCGCTGACTGACACTCCCCACCCCCCAACCCTATATTGGCCTACTTGACCAAAATTCAATACAACACCCCTGGGGCATTTAGCTTTGGTCCATCTGACACCACCAGGTTGGAACTCAGACTGTCCAGGAGCTCAGTGATGCCCTGGTCCAGATCTGGGGAGAAGATTCCCCGGGAGACATTCAGTCGTCTCAATCGGAGCATGCCCCGTGGTGTGGCATGCATACAAGGACATAAGAGCTTGAATGGATGATAGAAAAACTTGAAAGTAGCCTGTGCTTTCTTTGCCTGCGCTTGAAATGCTAGTCAACCTCCCCCAGCTATAAGAACCTGTGTCCATCTTAAAGCCTTGCTGCTGAAGAAGCCCAGCTAGCTCAGTCGGGAGAGCATGAGACTCTTAATCTCAGGGTCGTGGGTTCGAGCCCCACGTTGGGCGAGGGGACTTTTGTGCAAATGCCCGCAAGAGAGAAAACACGTGTGTATAGAGAACAGCAAATGGCGTGTTGTGCAAAGGAAGATGAATGTATGGTAACAGAAACCAAAGTTACACTGTCGTGTCTGCACAAGTCCACATCTCCACCATTTAATTTGATGATTCTGGACTAAATTTCAAGAGAGCTTAGCAAAAAAGCAACACTCTAGGTTTACCTGCATCCCTACTCTCACCTAGGGTCACAAACTATGGGTAGTGAATGAAAGCATGAGCTCACAGATATAAGCAGCGCAATGAGTTTTCGCCGTCGGGTGGCAGTGCTCGGCCTCGGAGATTGGATGACAAGCTTAGTATTTCAGGAGGATCTCAGATTACAGCTGCAACTCCTCCACATCGAAAGGAGCCTGCTGAGGTGGTTTGGACATTTGAACATCCAGGATGACTTTGAAGAGGTGGTTGGTCAACTCGTCAGGATGGCCGAGTGGTCTAAGGCGCCAGACTCAAGGATAGGCTCCTTCCAGACAAAAGGGACTTCTGGTCTCCAAATGGAGGCGTGGGTTCAAATCCCACTCCTGACATCTACTTTCTTTACTTAAACATATGTTTTCAAGAGCTTCATCAACCTTTGTGTGTTAAACTCAACAAAGTGCGGCTTGTTGAGGTAGCTGTAGGGTTGCTGTGAAATCAGCTTTGCAGCTTATAGGAACTTTTGTAGTGAAGAGCTTTCGTTAACATGACAGAGCTCTGCTTTCTAAGTGGAAGCCTGAATTGAAATCCCGCTTGTATCTGGCATTTGTCATGGAATACCAGAATTGCCACCTCCACCACTGGCACCCTGTGCTTTTCACAGAGGACAGCGGATTTAACCTTAGAACATATAACACATGTGAAAGCTTCCCGAGAAGTCGTGGGGAACTTTATGCTGAATGTAACATCCTTGATTATGAGTGCTTTGCTGGTGGGTCAGTGATGGTCTGGAGAGGCACATGCACTGAGGTATGCACAGGCCTCTACAGGCAAGGCAACGGCACAATGAGTGCAGTTAGGTATGGGCATGAAATTCTCCGACCCACTGTCAGACCCTACGCTGGTGCAATGGCTCCTGGCTTTCTTCCTGCTGCCCGGCCTCATCCGACAAGAGTATGCAGGCAGTTTGCGTGGGGACTGATACCGCTGACTGACACTCCCCACCCCCCAACCCTATATTGGCCTACTTGACCAAAATTCAATACAACACCCCTGGGGCATTTAGCTTTGGTCCATCTGACACCACCAGGTTGGAACTCAGACTGTCCAGGAGCTCAGTGATGCCCTGGTCCAGATCTGGGGAGAAGATTCCCCGGGAGACATTCAGTCGTCTCAATCGGAGCATGCCCCGTGGTGTGGCATGCATACAAGGACATAAGAGCTTGAATGGATGATAGAAAAACTTGAAAGTAGCCTGTGCTTTCTTTGCCTGCGCTTGAAATGCTAGTCAACCTCCCCCAGCTATAAGAACCTGTGTCCATCTTAAAGCCTTGCTGCTGAAGAAGCCCAGCTAGCTCAGTCGGGAGAGCATGAGACTCTTAATCTCAGGGTCGTGGGTTCGAGCCCCACGTTGGGCGAGGGGACTTTTGTGCAAATGCCCGCAAGAGAGAAAACACGTGTGTATAGAGAACAGCAAATGGCGTGTTGTGCAAAGGAAGATGAATGTATGGTAACAGAAACCAAAGTTACACTGTCGTGTCTGCACAAGTCCACATCTCCACCATTTAATTTGATGATTCTGGACTAAATTTCAAGAGAGCTTAGCAAAAAAGCAACACTCTAGGTTTACCAGCATCCCTACTCTCACCTAGGGTCACAAACTATGGGTAGTGAATGAAAGCATGAGCTCACAGATATAAGCAGCGCAATGAGTTTTCGCCGTCGGGTGGCAGTGCTCGGCCTCGGAGATTGGATGACAAGCTTAGTATTTCAGGAGGAACTCAGATTACAGCTGCAACTCCTCCACATCGAAAGGAGCCTGCTGAGGTGGTTCGGACATTTGAACATCCAGGATGACTTTGAAGAGGTGGTTGGTCAACTCGTCAGGATGGCCGAGTGGTCTAAGGCGCCAGACTCAAGGATAGGCTCCTTCCAGACAAAAGGGACTTCTGGTCTCCAAATGGAGGCGTGGGTTCAAATCCCACTCCTGACATCTACTTTCTTTACTTAAACATATGTTTTCAAGAGCTTCATCAACCTTTGTGTGTTAAACTCAACAAAGTGCGGCTTGTTGAGGTAGCTGTAGGGTTGCTGTGAAATCAGCTTTGCAGCTTATAGGAACTTTTGTAGTGAAGAGCTTTCGTTAACATGACAGAGCTCTGCTTTCTAAGTGGAAGCCTGAATTGAAATCCCGCTTGTATCTGGCATTTGTCATGGAATACCAGAATTGCCACCTCCACCACTGGCACCCTGTGCTTTTCACAGAGGACAGCGGATTTAACCTTAGAACATATAACACATGTGAAAGCTTCCCGAGAAGTCGTGGGGAACTTTATGCTGAATGTAACATCCTTGATTATGAGTGCTTTGCTGGTGGGTCAGTGATGGTCTGGAGAGGCACATGCACTGAGGTATGCTCAGGCCTCTACAGGCAAGGCAATGGCACAATGAGTGCAGTTAGGTATGGGCATGAAATTCTCCGACCCACTGTCAGACCCTACGCTGGTGCAATGGCTCCTGGCTTTCTTCCTGCTGCCCGGCCTCATCCGACAAGAGTATGCAGGCAGTTTGCGTGGGGACTGATACCGCTGACTGACACTCCCCACCCCCCAACCCTATATTGGCCTACTTGACCAAAATTCAATACAACACCCCTGGGGCATTTAGCTTTGGTCCATCTGACACCACCAGGTTGGAACTCAGACTGTCCAGGAGCTCAGTGATGCCCTGGTCCAGATCTGGGGAGAAGATTCCCCGGGAGACATTCAGTCGTCTCAATCGGAGCATGCCCCGTGGTGTGGCATGCATACAAGGACATAAGAGCTTGAATGGATGATAGAAAAACTTGAAAGTAGCCTGTGCTTTCTTTGCCTGCGCTTGAAATGCTAGTCAACCTCCCCCAGCTATAAGAACCTGTGTCCATCTTAAAGCCTTGCTGCTGAAGAAGCCCAGCTAGCTCAGTCGGGAGAGCATGAGACTCTTAATCTCAGGGTCGTGGGTTCGAGCCCCACGTTGGGCGAGGGGACTTTTGTGCAAATGCCCGCAAGAGAGAAAACACGTGTGTATAGAGAACAGCAAATGGCGTGTTGTGCAAAGGAAGATGAATGTATGGTAACAGAAACCAAAGTTCCACTGTCGTGTCTGCACAAGTCCACATCTCCACCATTTGATGATTCTGGACTAAATTTCAAGAGAGCTTAGCAAAAAAGCAACACTCTAGGTTTACCTGCATCCCTACTCTCACCTAGGGTCACAAACTATGGGTAGTGAATGAAAGCATGAGCTCACAGATATAAGCAGCGCAATGAGTTTTCGCCGTCGGGTGGCAGTGCTCGGCCTCGGAGATTGGATGACAAGCTTAGTATTTCAGGAGGATCTCAGATTACAGCTGCAACTCCTCCACATCGAAAGGAGCCTGCTGAGGTGGTTCGGACATTTGAACATCCAGGATGACTTTGAAGAGGTGGTTGGTCAACTCGTCAGGATGGCCGAGTGGTCTAAGGCGCCAGACTCAAGGATAGGCTCCTTCCAGACAAAAGGGACTTCTGGTCTCCAAATGGAGGCGTGGGTTCAAATCCCACTCCTGACATCTACTTTCTTTACTTAAACATATGTTTTCAAGAGCTTCATCAACCTTTGTGTGTTAAACTCAACAAAGTGCGGCTTGTTGAGGTAGCTGTAGGGTTGCTGTGAAATCAGCTTTGCAGCTTATAGGAACTTTTGTAGTGAAGAGCTTTCGTTAACATGACAGAGCTCTGCTTTCTAAGTGGAAGCCTGAATTGAAATCCCGCTTGTATCTGGCATTTGTCATGGAATACCAGAATTGCCACCTCCACCACTGGCACCCTGTGCTTTTCACAGAGGACAGCGGATTTAACCTTAGAACATATAACACATGTGAAAGCTTCCCGAGAAGTCGTGGGGAACTTTATGCTGAATGTAACATCCTTGATTATGAGTGCTTTGCTGGTGGGTCAGTGATGGTCTGGAGAGGCACATGCACTGAGGTATGCTCAGGCCTCTACAGGCAAGGCAATGGCTCAATGAGTGCAGTTAGGTATGGGCATGAAATTCTCCGACCCACTGTCAGACCCTACGCTGGTGCAATGGCTCCTGGCTTTCTTCCTGCTGCCCGGCCTCATCCGACAAGAGTATGCAGGCAGTTTGCGTGGGGACTGATACCGCTGACTGACACTCCCCACCCCCCAACCCTATATTGGCCTACTTGACCAAAATTCAATACAACACCCCTGGGGCATTTAGCTTTGGTCCATCTGACACCACCAGGTTGGAACTCAGACTGTCCAGGAGCTCAGTGATGCCCTGGTCCAGATCTGGGGAGAAGATTCCCCGGGAGACATTCAGTCGTCTCAATCGGAGCATGCCCCGTGGTGTGGCATGCATACAAGGACATAAGAGCTTGAATGGATGATAGAAAAACTTGAAAGTAGCCTGTGCTTTCTTTGCCTGCGCTTGAAATGCTAGTCAACCTCCCCCAGCTATAAGAACCTGTGTCCATCTTAAAGCCTTGCTGCTGAAGAAGCCCAGCTAGCTCAGTCGGGAGAGCATGAGACTCTTAATCTCAGGGTCGTGGGTTCGAGCCCCACGTTGGGCGAGGGGACTTTTGTGCAAATGCCCGCAAGAGAGAAAACACGTGTGTATAGAGAACAGCAAATGGCGTGTTGTGCAAAGGAAGATGAATGTATGGTAACAGAAACCAAAGTTACACTGTCGTGTCTGCACAAGTCCACATCTCCACCATTTAATTTGATGATTCTGGACTAAATTTCAAGAGAGCTTAGCAAAAAAGCAACACTCTAGGTTTACCTGCATCCCTACTCTCACCTAGGGTCACAAACTATGGGTAGTGAATGAAAGCATGAGCTCACAGATATAAGCAGCGCAATGAGTTTTCGCCGTCGGGTGGCAGTGCTCGGCCTCGGAGATTGGATGACAAGCTTAGTATTTCAGGAGGATCTCAGATTACAGCTGCAACTCCTCCACATCGAAAGGAGCCTGCTGAGGTGGTTCGGACATTTGAACATCCAGGATGACTTTGAAGAGGTGGTTGGTCAACTCGTCAGGATGGCCGAGTGGTCTAAGGCGCCAGACTCAAGGATAGGCTCCTTCCAGACAAAAGGGACTTCTGGTCTCCAAATGGAGGCGTGGGTTCAAATCCCACTCCTGACATCTACTTTCTTTACTTAAACATATGTTTTCAAGAGCTTCATCAACCTTTGTGTGTTAAACTCAACAAAGTGCGGCTTGTTGAGGTAGCTGTAGGGTTGCTGTGAAATCAGCTTTGCAGCTTATAGGAACTTTTGTAGTGAAGAGCTTTCGTTAACATGACAGAGCTCTGCTTTCTAAGTGGAAGCCTGAATTGAAATCCCGCTTGTATCTGGCATTTGTCATGGAATACCAGAATTGCCACCTCCACCACTGGCACCCTGTGCTTTTCACAGAGGACAGCGGATTTAACCTTAGAACATATAACACATGTGAAAGCTTCCCGAGAAGTCGTGGGGAACTTTATGCTGAATGTAACATCCTTGATTATGAGTGCTTTGCTGGTGGGTCAGTGATGGTCTGGAGAGGCACATGCACTGAGGTATGCACAGGCCTCTACAGGCAAGGCAACGGCACAATGAGTGCAGTTAGGTATGGGCATGAAATTCTCCGACCCACTGTCAGACCCTACGCTGGTGCAATGGCTCCTGGCTTTCTTCCTGCTGCCCGGCCTCATCCGACAAGAGTATGCAGGCAGTTTGCGTGGGGACTGATACCGCTGACTGACACTCCCCACCCCCCAACCCTATATTGGCCTACTTGACCAAAATTCAATACAACACCCCTGGGGCATTTAGCTTTGGTCCATCTGACACCACCAGGTTGGAACTCAGACTGTCCAGGAGCTCAGTGATGCCCTGGTCCAGATCTGGGGAGAAGATTCCCCGGGAGACATTCAGTCGTCTCAATCGGAGCATGCCCCGTGGTGTGGCATGCATACAAGGACATAAGAGCTTGAATGGATGATAGAAAAACTTGAAAGTAGCCTGTGCTTTCTTTGCCTGCGCTTGAAATGCTAGTCAACCTCCCCCAGCTATAAGAACCTGTGTCCATCTTAAAGCCTTGCTGCTGAAGAAGCCCAGCTAGCTCAGTCGGGAGAGCATGAGACTCTTAATCTCAGGGTCGTGGGTTCGAGCCCCACGTTGGGCGAGGGGACTTTTGTGCAAATGCCCGCAAGAGAGAAAACACGTGTGTATAGAGAACAGCAAATGGCGTGTTGTGCAAAGGAAGATGAATGTATGGTAACAGAAACCAAAGTTACACTGTCGTGTCTGCACAAGTCCACATCTCCACCATTTAATTTGATGATTCTGGACTAAATTTCAAGAGAGCTTAGCAAAAAAGCAACACTCTAGGTTTACCTGCATCCCTACTCTCACCTAGGGTCACAAACTATGGGTAGTGAATGAAAGCATGAGCTCACAGATATAAGCAGCGCAATGAGTTTTCGCCGTCGGGTGGCAGTGCTCGGCCTCGGAGATTGGATGACAAGCTTAGTATTTCAGGAGGATCTCAGATTACAGCTGCAACTCCTCCACATCGAAAGGAGCCTGCTGAGGTGGTTCGGACATTTGAACATCCAGGATGACTTTGAAGAGGTGGTTGGTCAACTCGTCAGGATGGCCGAGTGGTCTAAGGCGCCAGACTCAAGGATAGGCTCCTTCCAGACAAAAGGGACTTCTGGTCTCCAAATGGAGGCGTGGGTTCAAATCCCACTCCTGACATCTACTTTCTTTACTTAAACATATGTTTTCAAGAGCTTCATCAACCTTTGTGTGTTAAACTCAACAAAGTGCGGCTTGTTGAGGTAGCTGTAGGGTTGCTGTGAAATCAGCTTTGCAGCTTATAGGAACTTTTGTAGTGAAGAGCTTTCGTTAACATGACAGAGCTCTGCTTTCTAAGTGGAAGCCTGAATTGAAATCCCGCTTGTATCTGGCATTTGTCATGGAATACCAGAATTGCCACCTCCACCACTGGCACCCTGTGCTTTTCACAGAGGACAGCGGATTTAACCTTAGAACATATAACACATGTGAAAGCTTCCCGAGAAGTCGTGGGGAACTTTATGCTGAATGTAACATCCTTGATTATGAGTGCTTTGCTGGTGGGTCAGTGATGGTCTGGAGAGGCACATGCACTGAGGTATGCACAGGCCTCTACAGGCAAGGCAACGGCACAATGAGTGCAGTTAGGTATGGGCATGAAATTCTCCGACCCACTGTCAGACCCTACGCTGGTGCAATGGCTCCTGGCTTTCTTCCTGCTGCCCGGCCTCATCCGACAAGAGTATGCAGGCAGTTTGCGTGGGGACTGATACCGCTGACTGACACTCCCCACCCCCCAACCCTATATTGGCCTACTTGACCAAAATTCAATACAACACCCCTGGGGCATTTAGCTTTGGTCCATCTGACACCACCAGGTTGGAACTCAGACTGTCCAGGAGCTCAGTGATGCCCTGGTCCAGATCTGGGGAGAAGATTCCCCGGGAGACATTCAGTCGTCTCAATCGGAGCATGCCCCGTGGTGTGGCATGCATACAAGGACATAAGAGCTTGAATGGATGATAGAAAAACTTGAAAGTAGCCTGTGCTTTCTTTGCCTGCGCTTGAAATGCTAGTCAACCTCCCCCAGCTATAAGAACCTGTGTCCATCTTAAAGCCTTACTGCTGAAGAAGCCCAGCTAGCTCAGTCGGGAGAGCATGAGACTCTTAATCTCAGGGTCGTGGGTTCGAGCCCCACGTTGGGCGAGGGGACTTTTGTGCAAATGCCCGCAAGAGAGAAAACACGTGTGTATAGAGAACAGCAAATGGCGTGTTGTGCAAAGGAAGATGAATGTATGGTAACAGAAACCAAAGTTACACTGTCGTGTCTGCACAAGTCCACATCTCCACCATTTGATGATTCTGGACTAAATTTCAAGAGAGCTTAGCAAAAAAGCAACACTCTAGGTTTACCAGCATCCCTACTCTCACCTAGGGTCACAAACTATGGGTAGTGAATGAAAGCATGAGCTCACAGATATAAGCAGCGCAATGAGTTTTCGCCGTCGGGTGGCAGTGCTCGGCCTCGGAGATTGGATGACAAGCTTAGTATTTCAGGAGGAACTCAGATTACAGCTGCAACTCCTCCACATCGAAAGGAGCCTGCTGAGGTGGTTCGGACATTTGAACATCCAGGATGACTTTGAAGAGGTGGTTGGTCAACTCGTCAGGATGGCCGAGTGGTCTAAGGCGCCAGACTCAAGGATAGGCTCCTTCCAGACAAAAGGGACTTCTGGTCTCCAAATGGAGGCGTGGGTTCAAATCCCACTCCTCACATCTACTTTCTTTACTTAAACATATGTTTTCAAGAGCTTCATCAACCTTTGTGTGTTAAACTCAACAAAGTGCGGCTTGTTGAGGTAGCTGTAGGGTTGCTGTGAAATCAGCTTTGCAGCTTATAGGAACTTTTGTAGTGAAGAGCTTTCGTTAACATGACAGAGCTCTGCTTTCTAAGTGGAAGCCTGAATTGAAATCCCGCTTGTATCTGGCATTTGTCATGGAATACCAGAATTGCCACCTCCACCACTGGCACCCTGTGCTTTTCACAGAGGACAGCGGATTTAACCTTAGAACATATAACACATGTGAAAGCTTCCCGAGAAGTCGTGGGGAACTTTATGCTGAATGTAACATCCTTGATTATGAGTGCTTTGCTGGTGGGTCAGTGATGGTCTGGAGAGGCACATGCACTGAGGTATGCACAGGCCTCTACAGGCAAGGCAACGGCACAATGAGTGCAGTTAGGTATGGGCATGAAATTCTCCGACCCACTGTCAGACCCTACGCTGGTGCAATGGCTCCTGGCTTTCTTCCTGCTGCCCGGCCTCATCCGACAAGAGTATGCAGGCAGTTTGCGTGGGGACTGATACCGCTGACTGACACTCCCCACCCCCCAACCCTATATTGGCCTACTTGACCAAAATTCAATACAACACCCCTGGGGCATTTAGCTTTGGTCCATCTGACACCACCAGGTTGGAACTCAGACTGTCCAGGAGCTCAGTGATGCCCTGGTCCAGATCTGGGGAGAAGATTCCCCGGGAGACATTCAGTCGTCTCAATCGGAGCATGCCCCGTGGTGTGGCATGCATACAAGGACATAAGAGCTTGAATGGATGATAGAAAAACTTGAAAGTAGCCTGTGCTTTCTTTGCCTGCGCTTGAAATGCTAGTCAACCTCCCCCAGCTATAAGAACCTGTGTCCATCTTAAAGCCTTGCTGCTGAAGAAGCCCAGCTAGCTCAGTCGGGAGAGCATGAGACTCTTAATCTCAGGGTCGTGGGTTCGAGCCCCACGTTGGGCGAGGGGACTTTTGTGCAAATGCCCGCAAGAGAGAAAACACGTGTGTATAGAGAACAGCAAATGGCGTGTTGTGCAAAGGAAGATGAATGTATGGTAACAGAAACCAAAGTTACACTGTCGTGTCTGCACAAGTCCACATCTCCACCATTTAATTTGATGATTCTGGACTAAATTTCAAGAGAGCTTAGCAAAAAAGCAACACTCTAGGTTTACCAGCATCCCTACTCTCACCTAGGGTCACAAACTATGGGTAGTGAATGAAAGCATGAGCTCACAGATATAAGCAGCGCAATGAGTTTTCGCCGTCGGGTGGCAGTGCTCGGCCTCGGAGATTGGATGACAAGCTTAGTATTTCAGGAGGAACTCAGATTACAGCTGCAACTCCTCCACATCGAAAGGAGCCTGCTGAGGTGGTTCGGACATTTGAACATCCAGGATGACTTTGAAGAGGTGGTTGGTCAACTCGTCAGGATGGCCGAGTGGTCTAAGGCGCCAGACTCAAGGATAGGCTCCTTCCAGACAAAAGGGACTTCTGGTCTCCAAATGGAGGCGTGGGTTCAAATCCCACTCCTGACATCTACTTTCTTTACTTAAACATATGTTTTCAAGAGCTTCATCAACCTTTGTGTGTTAAACTCAACAAAGTGCGGCTTGTTGAGGTAGCTGTAGGGTTGCTGTGAAATCAGCTTTGCAGCTTATAGGAACTTTTGTAGTGAAGAGCTTTCGTTAACATGACAGAGCTCTGCTTTCTAAGTGGAAGCCTGAATTGAAATCCCGCTTGTATCTGGCATTTGTCATGGAATACCAGAATTGCCACCTCCACCACTGGCACCCTGTGCTTTTCACAGAGGACAGCGGATTTAACCTTAGAACATATAACACATGTGAAAGCTTCCCGAGAAGTCGTGGGGAACTTTATGCTGAATGTAACATCCTTGATTATGAGTGCTTTGCTGGTGGGTCAGTGATGGTCTGGAGAGGCACATGCACTGAGGTATGCTCAGGCCTCTACAGGCAAGGCAATGGCACAATGAGTGCAGTTAGGTATGGGCATGAAATTCTCCGACCCACTGTCAGACCCTACGCTGGTGCAATGGCTCCTGGCTTTCTTCCTGCTGCCCGGCCTCATCCGACAAGAGTATGCAGGCAGTTTGCGTGGGGACTGATACCGCTGACTGACACTCCCCACCCCCCAACCCTATATTGGCCTACTTGACCAAAATTCAATACAACACCCCTGGGGCATTTAGCTTTGGTCCATCTGACACCACCAGGTTGGAACTCAGACTGTCCAGGAGCTCAGTGATGCCCTGGTCCAGATCTGGGGAGAAGATTCCCCGGGAGACATTCAGTCGTCTCAATCGGAGCATGCCCCGTGGTGTGGCATGCATACAAGGACATAAGAGCTTGAATGGATGATAGAAAAACTTGAAAGTAGCCTGTGCTTTCTTTGCCTGCGCTTGAAATGCTAGTCAACCTCCCCCAGCTATAAGAACCTGTGTCCATCTTAAAGCCTTGCTGCTGAAGAAGCCCAGCTAGCTCAGTCGGGAGAGCATGAGACTCTTAATCTCAGGGTCGTGGGTTCGAGCCCCACGTTGGGCGAGGGGACTTTTGTGCAAATGCCCGCAAGAGAGAAAACACGTGTGTATAGAGAACAGCAAATGGCGTGTTGTGCAAAGGAAGATGAATGTATGGTAACAGAAACCAAAGTTACACTGTCGTGTCTGCACAAGTCCACATCTCCACCATTTAATTTGATGATTCTGGACTAAATTTCAAGAGAGCTTAGCAAAAAAGCAACACTCTAGGTTTACCTGCATCCCTACTCTCACCTAGGGTCACAAACTATGGGTAGTGAATGAAAGCATGAGCTCACAGATATAAGCAGCGCAATGAGTTTTCGCCGTCGGGTGGCAGTGCTCGGCCTCGGAGATTGGATGACAAGCTTAGTATTTCAGGAGGAACTTAGATTACAGCTGCAACTCCTCCACATCGAAAGGAGCCTGCTGAGGTGGTTCGGACATTTGAACATCCAGGATGACTTTGAAGAGGTGGTTGGTCAACTCGTCAGGATGGCCGAGTGGTCTAAGGCGCCAGACTCAAGGATAGGCTCCTTCCAGACAAAAGGGACTTCTGGTCTCCAAATGGAGGCGTGGGTTCAAATCCCACTCCTGACATCTACTTTCTTTACTTAAACATATGTTTTCAAGAGCTTCATCAACCTTTGTGTGTTAAACTCAACAAAGTGCGGCTTGTTGAGGTAGCTGTAGGGTTGCTGTGAAATCAGCTTTGCAGCTTATAGGAACTTTTGTAGTGAAGAGCTTTCGTTAACATGACAGAGCTCTGCTTTCTAAGTGGAAGCCTGAATTGAAATCCCGCTTGTATCTGGCATTTGTCATGGAATACCAGAATTGCCACCTCCACCACTGGCACCCTGTGCTTTTCACAGAGGACAGCGGATTTAACCTTAGAACATATAACACATGTGAAAGCTTCCCGAGAAGTCGTGGGGAACTTTATGCTGAATGTAACATCCTTGATTATGAGTGCTTTGCTGGTGGGTCAGTGATGGTCTGGAGAGGCACATGCACTGAGGTATGCACAGGCCTCTACAGGCAAGGCAACGGCACAATGAGTGCAGTTAGGTATGGGCATGAAATTCTCCGACCCACTGTCAGACCCTACGCTGGTGCAATGGCTCCTGGCTTTCTTCCTGCTGCCCGGCCTCATCCGACAAGAGTATGCAGGCAGTTTGCGTGGGGACTGATACCGCTGACTGACACTCCCCACCCCCCAACCCTATATTGGCCTACTTGACCAAAATTCAATACAACACCCCTGGGGCATTTAGCTTTGGTCCATCTGACACCACCAGGTTGGAACTCAGACTGTCCAGGAGCTCAGTGATGCCCTGGTCCAGATCTGGGGAGAAGATTCCCCGGGAGACATTCAGTCGTCTCAATCGGAGCATGCCCCGTGGTGTGGCATGCATACAAGGACATAAGAGCTTGAATGGATGATAGAAAAACTTGAAAGTAGCCTGTGCTTTCTTTGCCTGCGCTTGAAATGCTAGTCAACCTCCCCCAGCTATAAGAACCTGTGTCCATCTTAAAGCCTTGCTGCTGAAGAAGCCCAGCTAGCTCAGTCGGGAGAGCATGAGACTCTTAATCTCAGGGTCGTGGGTTCGAGCCCCACGTTGGGCGAGGGGACTTTTGTGCAAATGCCCGCAAGAGAGAAAACACGTGTGTATAGAGAACAGCAAATGGCGTGTTGTGCAAAGGAAGATGAATGTATGGTAACAGAAACCAAAGTTACACTGTCGTGTCTGCACAAGTCCACATCTCCACCATTTAATTTGATGATTCTGGACTAAATTTCAAGAGAGCTTAGCAAAAAAGCAACACTCTAGGTTTACCTGCATCCCTACTCTCACCTAGGGTCACAAACTATGGGTAGTGAATGAAAGCATGAGCTCACAGATATAAGCAGCGCAATGAGTTTTCGCCGTCGGGTGGCAGTGCTCGGCCTCGGAGATTGGATGACAAGCTTAGTATTTCAGGAGGATCTCAGATTACAGCTGCAACTCCTCCACATCGAAAGGAGCCTGCTGAGGTGGTTCGGACATTTGAACATCCAGGATGACTTTGAAGAGGTGGTTGGTCAACTCGTCAGGATGGCCGAGTGGTCTAAGGCGCCAGACTCAAGGATAGGCTCCTTCCAGACAAAAGGGACTTCTGGTCTCCAAATGGAGGCGTGGGTTCAAATCCCACTCCTGACATCTACTTTCTTTACTTAAACATATGTTTTCAAGAGCTTCATCAACCTTTGTGTGTTAAACTCAACAAAGTGCGGCTTGTTGAGGTAGCTGTAGGGTTGCTGTGAAATCAGCTTTGCAGCTTATAGGAACTTTTGTAGTGAAGAGCTTTCGTTAACATGACAGAGCTCTGCTTTCTAAGTGGAAGCCTGAATTGAAATCCCGCTTGTATCTGGCATTTGTCATGGAATACCAGAATTGCCACCTCCACCACTGGCACCCTGTGCTTTTCACAGAGGACAGCGGATTTAACCTTAGAACATATAACACATGTGAAAGCTTCCCGAGAAGTCGTGGGGAACTTTATGCTGAATGTAACATCCTTGATTATGAGTGCTTTGCTGGTGGGTCAGTGATGGTCTGGAGAGGCACATGCACTGAGGTATGCACAGGCCTCTACAGGCAAGGCAACGGCACAATGAGTGCAGTTAGGTATGGGCATGAAATTCTCCGACCCACTGTCAGACCCTACGCTGGTGCAATGGCTCCTGGCTTTCTTCCTGCTGCCCGGCCTCATCCGACAAGAGTATGCAGGCAGTTTGCGTGGGGACTGATACCGCTGACTGACACTCCCCACCCCCCAACCCTATATTGGCCTACTTGACCAAAATTCAATACAACACCCCTGGGGCATTTAGCTTTGGTCCATCTGACACCACCAGGTTGGAACTCAGACTGTCCAGGAGCTCAGTGATGCCCTGGTCCAGATCTGGGGAGAAGATTCCCCGGGAGACATTCAGTCGTCTCAATCGGAGCATGCCCCGTGGTGTGGCATGCATACAAGGACATAAGAGCTTGAATGGATGATAGAAAAACTTGAAAGTAGCCTGTGCTTTCTTTGCCTGCGCTTGAAATGCTAGTCAACCTCCCCCAGCTATAAGAACCTGTGTCCATCTTAAAGCCTTGCTGCTGAAGAAGCCCAGCTAGCTCAGTCGGGAGAGCATGAGACTCTTAATCTCAGGGTCGTGGGTTCGAGCCCCACGTTGGGCGAGGGGACTTTTGTGCAAATGCCCGCAAGAGAGAAAACACGTGTGTATAGAGAACAGCAAATGGCGTGTTGTGCAAAGGAAGATGAATGTATGGTAACAGAAACCAAAGTTACACTGTCGTGTCTGCACAAGTCCACATCTCCACCATTTAATTTGATGATTCTGGACTAAATTTCAAGAGAGCTTAGCAAAAAAGCAACACTCTAGGTTTACCTGCATCCCTACTCTCACCTAGGGTCACAAACTATGGGTAGTGAATGAAAGCATGAGCTCACAGATATAAGCAGCGCAATGAGTTTTCGCCGTCGGGTGGCAGTGCTCGGCCTCGGAGATTGGATGACAAGCTTAGTATTTCAGGAGGATCTCAGATTACAGCTGCAACTCCTCCACATCGAAAGGAGCCTGCTGAGGTGGTTCGGACATTTGAACATCCAGGATGACTTTGAAGAGGTGGTTGGTCAACTCGTCAGGATGGCCGAGTGGTCTAAGGCGCCAGACTCAAGGATAGGCTCCTTCCAGACAAAAGGGACTTCTGGTCTCCAAATGGAGGCGTGGGTTCAAATCCCACTCCTGACATCTACTTTCTTTACTTAAACATATGTTTTCAAGAGCTTCATCAACCTTTGTGTGTTAAACTCAACAAAGTGCGGCTTGTTGAGGTAGCTGTAGGGTTGCTGTGAAATCAGCTTTGCAGCTTATAGGAACTTTTGTAGTGAAGAGCTTTCGTTAACATGACAGAGCTCTGCTTTCTAAGTGGAAGCCTGAATTGAAATCCCGCTTGTATCTGGCATTTGTCATGGAATACCAGAATTGCCACCTCCACCACTGGCACCCTGTGCTTTTCACAGAGGACAGCGGATTTAACCTTAGAACATATAACACATGTGAAAGCTTCCCGAGAAGTCGTGGGGAACTTTATGCTGAATGTAACATCCTTGATTATGAGTGCTTTGCTGGTGGGTCAGTGATGGTCTGGAGAGGCACATGCACTGAGGTATGCACAGGCCTCTACAGGCAAGGCAACGGCACAATGAGTGCAGTTAGGTATGGGCATGAAATTCTCCGACCCACTGTCAGACCCTACGCTGGTGCAATGGCTCCTGGCTTTCTTCCTGCTGCCCGGCCTCATCCGACAAGAGTATGCAGGCAGTTTGCGTGGGGACTGATACCGCTGACTGACACTCCCCACCCCCCAACCCTATATTGGCCTACTTGACCAAAATTCAATACAACACCCCTGGGGCATTTAGCTTTGGTCCATCTGACACCACCAGGTTGGAACTCAGACTGTCCAGGAGCTCAGTGATGCCCTGGTCCAGATCTGGGGAGAAGATTCCCCGGGAGACATTCAGTCGTCTCAATCGGAGCATGCCCCGTGGTGTGGCATGCATACAAGGACATAAGAGCTTGAATGGATGATAGAAAAACTTGAAAGTAGCCTGTGCTTTCTTTGCCTGCGCTTGAAATGCTAGTCAACCTCCCCCAGCTATAAGAACCTGTGTCCATCTTAAAGCCTTACTGCTGAAGAAGCCCAGCTAGCTCAGTCGGGAGAGCATGAGACTCTTAATCTCAGGGTCGTGGGTTCGAGCCCCACGTTGGGCGAGGGGACTTTTGTGCAAATGCCCGCAAGAGAGAAAACACGTGTGTATAGAGAACAGCAAATGGCGTGTTGTGCAA
Source organism: Rhamphochromis longiceps (assembly GCF_057381845.1). NCBI lineage: Eukaryota > Metazoa > Chordata > Actinopteri > Cichliformes > Cichlidae > Rhamphochromis > Rhamphochromis longiceps. The sequence goes on from NC_140577.1 coordinate 11,834,080, forward strand.
AGGAAGATGAATGTATGGTAACAGAAACCAAAGTTACACTGTCGTGTCTGCACAAGTCCACATCTCCACCATTTGATGATTCTGGACTAAATTTCAAGAGAGCTTAGCAAAAAAGCAACACTCTAGGTTTACCAGCATCCCTACTCTCACCTAGGGTCACAAACTATGGGTAGTGAATGAAAGCATGAGCTCACAGATATAAGCAGCGCAATGAGTTTTCGCCGTCGGGTGGCAGTGCTCGGCCTCGGAGATTGGATGACAAGCTTAGTATTTCAGGAGGAACTCAGATTACAGCTGCAACTCCTCCACATCGAAAGGAGCCTGCTGAGGTGGTTCGGACATTTGAACATCCAGGATGACTTTGAAGAGGTGGTTGGTCAACTCGTCAGGATGGCCGAGTGGTCTAAGGCGCCAGACTCAAGGATAGGCTCCTTCCAGACAAAAGGGACTTCTGGTCTCCAAATGGAGGCGTGGGTTCAAATCCCACTCCTCACATCTACTTTCTTTACTTAAACATATGTTTTCAAGAGCTTCATCAACCTTTGTGTGTTAAACTCAACAAAGTGCGGCTTGTTGAGGTAGCTGTAGGGTTGCTGTGAAATCAGCTTTGCAGCTTATAGGAACTTTTGTAGTGAAGAGCTTTCGTTAACATGACAGAGCTCTGCTTTCTAAGTGGAAGCCTGAATTGAAATCCCGCTTGTATCTGGCATTTGTCATGGAATACCAGAATTGCCACCTCCACCACTGGCACCCTGTGCTTTTCACAGAGGACAGCGGATTTAACCTTAGAACATATAACACATGTGAAAGCTTCCCGAGAAGTCGTGGGGAACTTTATGCTGAATGTAACATCCTTGATTATGAGTGCTTTGCTGGTGGGTCAGTGATGGTCTGGAGAGGCACATGCACTGAGGTATGCACAGGCCTCTACAGGCAAGGCAACGGCACAATGAGTGCAGTTAGGTATGGGCATGAAATTCTCCGACCCACTGTCAGACCCTACGCTGGTGCAATGGCTCCTGGCTTTCTTCCTGCTGCCCGGCCTCATCCGACAAGAGTATGCAGGCAGTTTGCGTGGGGACTGATACCGCTGACTGACACTCCCCACCCCCCAACCCTATATTGGCCTACTTGACCAAAATTCAATACAACACCCCTGGGGCATTTAGCTTTGGTCCATCTGACACCACCAGGTTGGAACTCAGACTGTCCAGGAGCTCAGTGATGCCCTGGTCCAGATCTGGGGAGAAGATTCCCCGGGAGACATTCAGTCGTCTCAATCGGAGCATGCCCCGTGGTGTGGCATGCATACAAGGACATAAGAGCTTGAATGGATGATAGAAAAACTTGAAAGTAGCCTGTGCTTTCTTTGCCTGCGCTTGAAATGCTAGTCAACCTCCCCCAGCTATAAGAACCTGTGTCCATCTTAAAGCCTTGCTGCTGAAGAAGCCCAGCTAGCTCAGTCGGGAGAGCATGAGACTCTTAATCTCAGGGTCGTGGGTTCGAGCCCCACGTTGGGCGAGGGGACTTTTGTGCAAATGCCCGCAAGAGAGAAAACACGTGTGTATAGAGAACAGCAAATGGCGTGTTGTGCAAAGGAAGATGAATGTATGGTAACAGAAACCAAAGTTACACTGTCGTGTCTGCACAAGTCCACATCTCCACCATTTAATTTGATGATTCTGGACTAAATTTCAAGAGAGCTTAGCAAAAAAGCAACACTCTAGGTTTACCAGCATCCCTACTCTCACCTAGGGTCACAAACTATGGGTAGTGAATGAAAGCATGAGCTCACAGATATAAGCAGCGCAATGAGTTTTCGCCGTCGGGTGGCAGTGCTCGGCCTCGGAGATTGGATGACAAGCTTAGTATTTCAGGAGGAACTCAGATTACAGCTGCAACTCCTCCACATCGAAAGGAGCCTGCTGAGGTGGTTCGGACATTTGAACATCCAGGATGACTTTGAAGAGGTGGTTGGTCAACTCGTCAGGATGGCCGAGTGGTCTAAGGCGCCAGACTCAAGGATAGGCTCCTTCCAGACAAAAGGGACTTCTGGTCTCCAAATGGAGGCGTGGGTTCAAATCCCACTCCTGACATCTACTTTCTTTACTTAAACATATGTTTTCAAGAGCTTCATCAACCTTTGTGTGTTAAACTCAACAAAGTGCGGCTTGTTGAGGTAGCTGTAGGGTTGCTGTGAAATCAGCTTTGCAGCTTATAGGAACTTTTGTAGTGAAGAGCTTTCGTTAACATGACAGAGCTCTGCTTTCTAAGTGGAAGCCTGAATTGAAATCCCGCTTGTATCTGGCATTTGTCATGGAATACCAGAATTGCCACCTCCACCACTGGCACCCTGTGCTTTTCACAGAGGACAGCGGATTTAACCTTAGAACATATAACACATGTGAAAGCTTCCCGAGAAGTCGTGGGGAACTTTATGCTGAATGTAACATCCTTGATTATGAGTGCTTTGCTGGTGGGTCAGTGATGGTCTGGAGAGGCACATGCACTGAGGTATGCTCAGGCCTCTACAGGCAAGGCAATGGCACAATGAGTGCAGTTAGGTATGGGCATGAAATTCTCCGACCCACTGTCAGACCCTACGCTGGTGCAATGGCTCCTGGCTTTCTTCCTGCTGCCCGGCCTCATCCGACAAGAGTATGCAGGCAGTTTGCGTGGGGACTGATACCGCTGACTGACACTCCCCACCCCCCAACCCTATATTGGCCTACTTGACCAAAATTCAATACAACACCCCTGGGGCATTTAGCTTTGGTCCATCTGACACCACCAGGTTGGAACTCAGACTGTCCAGGAGCTCAGTGATGCCCTGGTCCAGATCTGGGGAGAAGATTCCCCGGGAGACATTCAGTCGTCTCAATCGGAGCATGCCCCGTGGTGTGGCATGCATACAAGGACATAAGAGCTTGAATGGATGATAGAAAAACTTGAAAGTAGCCTGTGCTTTCTTTGCCTGCGCTTGAAATGCTAGTCAACCTCCCCCAGCTATAAGAACCTGTGTCCATCTTAAAGCCTTGCTGCTGAAGAAGCCCAGCTAGCTCAGTCGGGAGAGCATGAGACTCTTAATCTCAGGGTCGTGGGTTCGAGCCCCACGTTGGGCGAGGGGACTTTTGTGCAAATGCCCGCAAGAGAGAAAACACGTGTGTATAGAGAACAGCAAATGGCGTGTTGTGCAAAGGAAGATGAATGTATGGTAACAGAAACCAAAGTTACACTGTCGTGTCTGCACAAGTCCACATCTCCACCATTTAATTTGATGATTCTGGACTAAATTTCAAGAGAGCTTAGCAAAAAAGCAACACTCTAGGTTTACCTGCATCCCTACTCTCACCTAGGGTCACAAACTATGGGTAGTGAATGAAAGCATGAGCTCACAGATATAAGCAGCGCAATGAGTTTTCGCCGTCGGGTGGCAGTGCTCGGCCTCGGAGATTGGATGACAAGCTTAGTATTTCAGGAGGAACTTAGATTACAGCTGCAACTCCTCCACATCGAAAGGAGCCTGCTGAGGTGGTTCGGACATTTGAACATCCAGGATGACTTTGAAGAGGTGGTTGGTCAACTCGTCAGGATGGCCGAGTGGTCTAAGGCGCCAGACTCAAGGATAGGCTCCTTCCAGACAAAAGGGACTTCTGGTCTCCAAATGGAGGCGTGGGTTCAAATCCCACTCCTGACATCTACTTTCTTTACTTAAACATATGTTTTCAAGAGCTTCATCAACCTTTGTGTGTTAAACTCAACAAAGTGCGGCTTGTTGAGGTAGCTGTAGGGTTGCTGTGAAATCAGCTTTGCAGCTTATAGGAACTTTTGTAGTGAAGAGCTTTCGTTAACATGACAGAGCTCTGCTTTCTAAGTGGAAGCCTGAATTGAAATCCCGCTTGTATCTGGCATTTGTCATGGAATACCAGAATTGCCACCTCCACCACTGGCACCCTGTGCTTTTCACAGAGGACAGCGGATTTAACCTTAGAACATATAACACATGTGAAAGCTTCCCGAGAAGTCGTGGGGAACTTTATGCTGAATGTAACATCCTTGATTATGAGTGCTTTGCTGGTGGGTCAGTGATGGTCTGGAGAGGCACATGCACTGAGGTATGCACAGGCCTCTACAGGCAAGGCAACGGCACAATGAGTGCAGTTAGGTATGGGCATGAAATTCTCCGACCCACTGTCAGACCCTACGCTGGTGCAATGGCTCCTGGCTTTCTTCCTGCTGCCCGGCCTCATCCGACAAGAGTATGCAGGCAGTTTGCGTGGGGACTGATACCGCTGACTGACACTCCCCACCCCCCAACCCTATATTGGCCTACTTGACCAAAATTCAATACAACACCCCTGGGGCATTTAGCTTTGGTCCATCTGACACCACCAGGTTGGAACTCAGACTGTCCAGGAGCTCAGTGATGCCCTGGTCCAGATCTGGGGAGAAGATTCCCCGGGAGACATTCAGTCGTCTCAATCGGAGCATGCCCCGTGGTGTGGCATGCATACAAGGACATAAGAGCTTGAATGGATGATAGAAAAACTTGAAAGTAGCCTGTGCTTTCTTTGCCTGCGCTTGAAATGCTAGTCAACCTCCCCCAGCTATAAGAACCTGTGTCCATCTTAAAGCCTTGCTGCTGAAGAAGCCCAGCTAGCTCAGTCGGGAGAGCATGAGACTCTTAATCTCAGGGTCGTGGGTTCGAGCCCCACGTTGGGCGAGGGGACTTTTGTGCAAATGCCCGCAAGAGAGAAAACACGTGTGTATAGAGAACAGCAAATGGCGTGTTGTGCAAAGGAAGATGAATGTATGGTAACAGAAACCAAAGTTACACTGTCGTGTCTGCACAAGTCCACATCTCCACCATTTAATTTGATGATTCTGGACTAAATTTCAAGAGAGCTTAGCAAAAAAGCAACACTCTAGGTTTACCAGCATCCCTACTCTCACCTAGGGTCACAAACTATGGGTAGTGAATGAAAGCATGAGCTCACAGATATAAGCAGCGCAATGAGTTTTCGCCGTCGGGTGGCAGTGCTCGGCCTCGGAGATTGGATGACAAGCTTAGTATTTCAGGAGGAACTCAGATTACAGCTGCAACTCCTCCACATCGAAAGGAGCCTGCTGAGGTGGTTCGGACATTTGAACATCCAGGATGACTTTGAAGAGGTGGTTGGTCAACTCGTCAGGATGGCCGAGTGGTCTAAGGCGCCAGACTCAAGGATAGGCTCCTTCCAGACAAAAGGGACTTCTGGTCTCCAAATGGAGGCGTGGGTTCAAATCCCACTCCTGACATCTACTTTCTTTACTTAAACATATGTTTTCAAGAGCTTCATCAACCTTTGTGTGTTAAACTCAACAAAGTGCGGCTTGTTGAGGTAGCTGTAGGGTTGCTGTGAAATCACCTTTGCAGCTTATAGGAACTTTTGTAGTGAAGAGCTTTCGTTAACATGACAGAGCTCTGCTTTCTAAGTGGAAGCCTGAATTGAAATCCCGCTTGTATCTGGCATTTGTCATGGAATACCAGAATTGCCACCTCCACCACTGGCACCCTGTGCTTTTCACAGAGGACAGCGGATTTAACCTTAGAACATATAACACATGTGAAAGCTTCCCGAGAAGTCGTGGGGAACTTTATGCTGAATGTAACATCCTTGATTATGAGTGCTTTGCTGGTGGGTCAGTGATGGTCTGGAGAGGCACATGCACTGAGGTATGCACAGGCCTCTACAGGCAAGGCAATGGCACAATGAGTGCAGTTAGGTATGGGCATGAAATTCTCCGACCCACTGTCAGACCCTACGCTGGTGCAATGGCTCCTGGCTTTCTTCCTGCTGCCCGGCCTCATCCGACAAGAGTATGCAGGCAGTTTGCGTGGGGACTGATACCGCTGACTGACACTCCCCACCCCCCAACCCTATATTGGCCTACTTGACCAAAATTCAATACAACACCCCTGGGGCATTTAGCTTTGGTCCATCTGACACCACCAGGTTGGAACTCAGACTGTCCAGGAGCTCAGTGATGCCCTGGTCCAGATCTGGGGAGAAGATTCCCCGGGAGACATTCAGTCGTCTCAATCGGAGCATGCCCCGTGGTGTGGCATGCATACAAGGACATAAGAGCTTGAATGGATGATAGAAAAACTTGAAAGTAGCCTGTGCTTTCTTTGCCTGCGCTTGAAATGCTAGTCAACCTCCCCCAGCTATAAGAACCTGTGTCCATCTTAAAGCCTTGCTGCTGAAGAAGCCCAGCTAGCTCAGTCGGGAGAGCATGAGACTCTTAATCTCAGGGTCGTGGGTTCGAGCCCCACGTTGGGCGAGGGGACTTTTGTGCAAATGCCCGCAAGAGAGAAAACACGTGTGTGTATAGAGAACAGCAAATGGCGTGTTGTGCAAAGGAAGATGAATGTATGGTAACAGAAACCAAAGTTCCACTGTCGTGTCTGCACAAGTCCACATCTCCACCATTTGATGATTCTGGACTAAATTTCAAGAGAGCTTAGCAAAAAAGCAACACTCTAGGTTTACCAGCATCCCTACTCTCACCTAGGGTCACAAACTATGGGTAGTGAATGAAAGCATGAGCTCACAGATATAAGCAGCGCAATGAGTTTTCGCCGTCGGGTGGCAGTGCTCGGCCTCGGAGATTGGATGACAAGCTTAGTATTTCAGGAGGAACTCAGATTACAGCTGCAACTCCTCCACATCGAAAGGAGCCTGCTGAGGTGGTTCGGACATTTGAACATCCAGGATGACTTTGAAGAGGTGGTTGGTCAACTCGTCAGGATGGCCGAGTGGTCTAAGGCGCCAGACTCAAGGATAGGCTCCTTCCAGACAAAAGGGACTTCTGGTCTCCAAATGGAGGCGTGGGTTCAAATCCCACTCCTGACATCTACTTTCTTTACTTAAACATATGTTTTCAAGAGCTTCATCAACCTTTGTGTGTTAAACTCAACAAAGTGCGGCTTGTTGAGGTAGCTGTAGGGTTGCTGTGAAATCAGCTTTGCAGGTTATAGGAACTTTTGTAGTGAAGAGCTTTCGTTAACATGACAGAGCTCTGCTTTCTAAGTGGAAGCCTGAATTGAAATCCCGCTTGTATCTGGCATTTGTCATGGAATACCAGAATTGCCACCTCCACCACTGGCACCCTGTGCTTTTCACAGAGGACAGCGGATTTAACCTTAGAACATATAACACATGTGAAAGCTTCCCGAGAAGTCGTGGGGAACTTTATGCTGAATGTAACATCCTTGATTATGAGTGCTTTGCTGGTGGGTCAGTGATGGTCTGGAGAGGCACATGCACTGAGGTATGCACAGGCCTCTACAGGCAAGGCAACGGCACAATGAGTGCAGTTAGGTATGGGCATGAAATTCTCCGACCCACTGTCAGACCCTACGCTGGTGCAATGGCTCCTGGCTTTCTTCCTGCTGCCCGGCCTCATCCGACAAGAGTATGCAGGCAGTTTGCGTGGGGACTGATACCGCTGACTGACACTCCCCACCCCCCAACCCTATATTGGCCTACTTGACCAAAATTCAATACAACACCCCTGGGGCATTTAGCTTTGGTCCATCTGACACCACCAGGTTGGAACTCAGACTGTCCAGGAGCTCAGTGATGCCCTGGTCCAGATCTGGGGAGAAGATTCCCCGGGAGACATTCAGTCGTCTCAATCGGAGCATGCCCCGTGGTGTGGCATGCATACAAGGACATAAGAGCTTGAATGGATGATAGAAAAACTTGAAAGTAGCCTGTGCTTTCTTTGCCTGCGCTTGAAATGCTAGTCAACCTCCCCCAGCTATAAGAACCTGTGTCCATCTTAAAGCCTTACTGCTGAAGAAGCCCAGCTAGCTCAGTCGGGAGAGCATGAGACTCTTAATCTCAGGGTCGTGGGTTCGAGCCCCACGTTGGGCGAGGGGACTTTTGTGCAAATGCCCGCAAGAGAGAAAACACGTGTGTATAGAGAACAGCAAATGGCGTGTTGTGCAAAGGAAGATGAATGTATGGTAACAGAAACCAAAGTTACACTGTCGTGTCTGCACAAGTCCACATCTCCACCATTTAATTTGATGATTCTGGACTAAATTTCAAGAGAGCTTAGCAAAAAAGCAACACTCTAGGTTTACCAGCATCCCTACTCTCACCTAGGGTCACAAACTATGGGTAGTGAATGAAAGCATGAGCTCACAGATATAAGCAGCGCAATGAGTTTTCGCCGTCGGGTGGCAGTGCTCGGCCTCGGAGATTGGATGACAAGCTTAGTATTTCAGGAGGAACTCAGATTACAGCTGCAACTCCTCCACATCGAAAGGAGCCTGCTGAGGTGGTTCGGACATTTGAACATCCAGGATGACTTTGAAGAGGTGGTTGGTCAACTCGTCAGGATGGCCGAGTGGTCTAAGGCGCCAGACTCAAGGATAGGCTCCTTCCAGACAAAAGGGACTTCTGGTCTCCAAATGGAGGCGTGGGTTCAAATCCCACTCCTGACATCTACTTTCTTTACTTAAACATATGTTTTCAAGAGCTTCATCAACCTTTGTGTGTTAAACTCAACAAAGTGCGGCTTGTTGAGGTAGCTGTAGGGTTGCTGTGAAATCAGCTTTGCAGCTTATAGGAACTTTTGTAGTGAAGAGCTTTCGTTAACATGACAGAGCTCTGCTTTCTAAGTGGAAGCCTGAATTGAAATCCCGCTTGTATCTGGCATTTGTCATGGAATACCAGAATTGCCACCTCCACCACTGGCACCCTGTGCTTTTCACAGAGGACAGTGGATTTAACCTTAGAACATATAACACATGTGAAAGCTTCCCGAGAAGTCGTGGGGAACTTTATGCTGAATGTAACATCCTTGATTATGAGTGCTTTGCTGGTGGGTCAGTGATGGTCTGGAGAGGCACATGCACTGAGGTATGCACAGGCCTCTACAGGCAAGGCAATGGCACGAGTGCAGTTAGGTATGGGCATGAAATTCTCCGACCCACTGTCAGACCCTACGCTGGTGCAATGGCTCCTGGCTTTCTTCCTGCTGCCCGGCCTCATCCGACAAGAGTATGCAGGCAGTTTGCGTGGGGACTGATACCGCTGACTGACACTCCCCACCCCCCAACCCTATATTGGCCTACTTGACCAAAATTCAATACAACACCCCTGGGGCATTTAGCTTTGGTCCATCTGACACCACCAGGTTGGAACTCAGACTGTCCAGGAGCTCAGTGATGCCCTGGTCCAGATCTGGGGAGAAGATTCCCCGGGAGACATTCAGTCGTCTCAATCGGAGCATGCCCCGTGGTGTGGCATGCATACAAGGACATAAGAGCTTGAATGGATGATAGAAAAACTTGAAAGTAGCCTGTGCTTTCTTTGCCTGCGCTTGAAATGCTAGTCAACCTCCCCCAGCTATAAGAACCTGTGTCCATCTTAAAGCCTTGCTGCTGAAGAAGCCCAGCTAGCTCAGTCGGGAGAGCATGAGACTCTTAATCTCAGGGTCGTGGGTTCGAGCCCCACGTTGGGCGAGGGGACTTTTGTGCAAATGCCCGCAAGAGAGAAAACACGTGTGTATAGAGAACAGCAAATGGCGTGTTGTGCAAAGGAAGATGAATGTATGGTAACAGAAACCAAAGTTACACTGTCGTGTCTGCACAAGTCCACATCTCCACCATTTGATGATTCTGGACTAAATTTCAAGAGAGCTTAGCAAAAAAGCAACACTCTAGGTTTACCAGCATCCCTACTCTCACCTAGGGTCACAAACTATGGGTAGTGAATGAAAGCATGAGCTCACAGATATAAGCAGCGCAATGAGTTTTCGCCATCGGGTGGCAGTGCTCGGCCTCGGAGATTGGATGACAAGCTTAGTATTTCAGGAGGAACTCAGATTACAGCTGCAACTCCTCCACTTCGAAAGGAGCCTGCTGAGGTGGTTCGGACATTTGAACATCCAGGATGACTTTGAAGAGGTGGTTGGTCAACTCGTCAGGATGGCCGAGTGGTCTAAGGCGCCAGACTCAAGGATAGGCTCCTTCCAGACAAAAGGGACTTCTGGTCTCCAAATGGAGGCGTGGGTTCAAATCCCACTCCTGACATCTACTTTCTTTACTTAAACATATGTTTTCAAGAGCTTCATCAACCTTTGTGTGTTAAACTCAACAAAGTGTGGCTTGTTGAGGTAGCTGTAGGGTTGCTGTGAAATCAGCTTTGCAGCTTATAGGAACTTTTGTAGTGAAGAGCTTTCGTTAACATGACAGAGCTCTGCTTTCTAAGTGGAAGCCTGAATTGAAATCCCGCTTGTATCTGGCATTTGTCATGGAATACCAGAATTGCCACCTCCACCACTGGCACCCTGTGCTTTTCACAGAGGACAGCGGATTTAACCTTAGAACATATAACACATGTGAAAGCTTCCCGAGAAGTCGTGGGGAACTTTATGCTGAATGTAACATCCTTGATTATGAGTGCTTTGCTGGTGGGTCAGTGATGGTCTGGAGAGGCACATGCACTGAGGTATGCACAGGCCTCTACAGGCAAGGCAACGGCACAATGAGTGCAGTTAGGTATGGGCATGAAATTCTCCGACCCACTGTCAGACCCTACGCTGGTGCAATGGCTCCTGGCTTTCTTCCTGCTGCCCGGCCTCATCCGACAAGAGTATGCAGGCAGTTTGCGTGGGGACTGATACCGCTGACTGACACTCCCCACCCCCCAACCCTATATTGGCCTACTTGACCAAAATTCAATACAACACCCCTGGGGCATTTAGCTTTGGTCCATCTGACACCACCAGGTTGGAACTCAGACTGTCCAGGAGCTCAGTGATGCCCTGGTCCAGATCTGGGGAGAAGATTCCCCGGGAGACATTCAGTCGTCTCAATCGGAGCATGCCCCGTGGTGTGGCATGCATACAAGGACATAAGAGCTTGAATGGATGATAGAAAAACTTGAAAGTAGCCTGTGCTTTCTTTGCCTGCGCTTGAAATGCTAGTCAACCTCCCCCAGCTATAAGAACCTGTGTCCATCTTAAAGCCTTGCTGCTGAAGAAGCCCAGCTAGCTCAGTCGGGAGAGCATGAGACTCTTAATCTCAGGGTCGTGGGTTCGAGCCCCACGTTGGGCGAGGGGACTTTTGTGCAAATGCCCGCAAGAGAGAAAACACGTGTGTATAGAGAACAGCAAATGGCGTGTTGTGCAAAGGAAGATGAATGTATGGTAACAGAAACCAAAGTTACACTGTCGTGTCTGCACAAGTCCACATCTCCACCATTTAATTTGATGATTCTGGACTAAATTTCAAGAGAGCTTAGCAAAAAAGCAACACTCTAGGTTTACCAGCATCCCTACTCTCACCTAGGGTCACAAACTATGGGTAGTGAATGAAAGCATGAGCTCACAGATATAAGCAGCGCAATGAGTTTTCGCCGTCGGGTGGCAGTGCTCGGCCTCGGAGATTGGATGACAAGCTTAGTATTTCAGGAGGAACTCAGATTACAGCTGCAACTCCTCCACATCGAAAGGAGCCTGCTGAGGTGGTTCGGACATTTGAACATCCAGGATGACTTTGAAGAGGTGGTTGGTCAACTCGTCAGGATGGCCGAGTGGTCTAAGGCGCCAGACTCAAGGATAGGCTCCTTCCAGACAAAAGGGACTTCTGGTCTCCAAATGGAGGCGTGGGTTCAAATCCCACTCCTGACATCTACTTTCTTTACTTAAACATATGTTTTCAAGAGCTTCATCAACCTTTGTGTGTTAAACTCAACAAAGTGCGGCTTGTTGAGGTAGCTGTAGGGTTGCTGTGAAATCAGCTTTGCAGCTTATAGGAACTTTTGTAGTGAAGAGCTTTCGTTAACATGACAGAGCTCTGCTTTCTAAGTGGAAGCCTGAATTGAAATCCCGCTTGTATCTGGCATTTGTCATGGAATACCAGAATTGCCACCTCCACCACTGGCACCCTGTGCTTTTCACAGAGGACAGCGGATTTAACCTTAGAACATATAACACATGTGAAAGCTTCCCGAGAAGTCGTGGGGAACTTTATGCTGAATGTAACATCCTTGATTATGAGTGCTTTGCTGGTGGGTCAGTGATGGTCTGGAGAGGCACATGCACTGAGGTATGCTCAGGCCTCTACAGGCAAGGCAATGGCACAATGAGTGCAGTTAGGTATGGGCATGAAATTCTCCGACCCACTGTCAGACCCTACGCTGGTGCAATGGCTCCTGGCTTTCTTCCTGCTGCCCGGCCTCATCCGACAAGAGTATGCAGGCAGTTTGCGTGGGGACTGATACCGCTGACTGACACTCCCCACCCCCCAACCCTATATTGGCCTACTTGACCAAAATTCAATACAACACCCCTGGGGCATTTAGCTTTGGTCCATCTGACACCACCAGGTTGGAACTCAGACTGTCCAGGAGCTCAGTGATGCCCTGGTCCAGATCTGGGGAGAAGATTCCCCGGGAGACATTCAGTCGTCTCAATCGGAGCATGCCCCGTGGTGTGGCATGCATACAAGGACATAAGAGCTTGAATGGATGATAGAAAAACTTGAAAGTAGCCTGTGCTTTCTTTGCCTGCGCTTGAAATGCTAGTCAACCTCCCCCAGCTATAAGAACCTGTGTCCATCTTAAAGCCTTGCTGCTGAAGAAGCCCAGCTAGCTCAGTCGGGAGAGCATGAGACTCTTAATCTCAGGGTCGTGGGTTCGAGCCCCACGTTGGGCGAGGGGACTTTTGTGCAAATGCCCGCAAGAGAGAAAACACGTGTGTATAGAGAACAGCAAATGGCGTGTTGTGCAAAGGAAGATGAATGTATGGTAACAGAAACCAAAGTTACACTGTCGTGTCTGCACAAGTCCACATCTCCACCATTTAATTTGATGATTCTGGACTAAATTTCAAGAGAGCTTAGCAAAAAAGCAACACTCTAGGTTTACCTGCATCCCTACTCTCACCTAGGGTCACAAACTATGGGTAGTGAATGAAAGCATGAGCTCACAGATATAAGCAGCGCAATGAGTTTTCGCCGTCGGGTGGCAGTGCTCGGCCTCGGAGATTGGATGACAAGCTTAGTATTTCAGGAGGAACTTAGATTACAGCTGCAACTCCTCCACATCGAAAGGAGCCTGCTGAGGTGGTTCGGACATTTGAACATCCAGGATGACTTTGAAGAGGTGGTTGGTCAACTCGTCAGGATGGCCGAGTGGTCTAAGGCGCCAGACTCAAGGATAGGCTCCTTCCAGACAAAAGGGACTTCTGGTCTCCAAATGGAGGCGTGGGTTCAAATCCCACTCCTGACATCTACTTTCTTTACTTAAACATATGTTTTCAAGAGCTTCATCAACCTTTGTGTGTTAAACTCAACAAAGTGCGGCTTGTTGAGGTAGCTGTAGGGTTGCTGTGAAATCAGCTTTGCAGCTTATAGGAACTTTTGTAGTGAAGAGCTTTCGTTAACATGACAGAGCTCTGCTTTCTAAGTGGAAGCCTGAATTGAAATCCCGCTTGTATCTGGCATTTGTCATGGAATACCAGAATTGCCACCTCCACCACTGGCACCCTGTGCTTTTCACAGAGGACAGCGGATTTAACCTTAGAACATATAACACATGTGAAAGCTTCCCGAGAAGTCGTGGGGAACTTTATGCTGAATGTAACATCCTTGATTATGAGTGCTTTGCTGGTGGGTCAGTGATGGTCTGGAGAGGCACATGCACTGAGGTATGCACAGGCCTCTACAGGCAAGGCAACGGCACAATGAGTGCAGTTAGGTATGGGCATGAAATTCTCCGACCCACTGTCAGACCCTACGCTGGTGCAATGGCTCCTGGCTTTCTTCCTGCTGCCCGGCCTCATCCGACAAGAGTATGCAGGCAGTTTGCGTGGGGACTGATACCGCTGACTGACACTCCCCACCCCCCAACCCTATATTGGCCTACTTGACCAAAATTCAATACAACACCCCTGGGGCATTTAGCTTTGGTCCATCTGACACCACCAGGTTGGAACTCAGACTGTCCAGGAGCTCAGTGATGCCCTGGTCCAGATCTGGGGAGAAGATTCCCCGGGAGACATTCAGTCGTCTCAATCGGAGCATGCCCCGTGGTGTGGCATGCATACAAGGACATAAGAGCTTGAATGGATGATAGAAAAACTTGAAAGTAGCCTGTGCTTTCTTTGCCTGCGCTTGAAATGCTAGTCAACCTCCCCCAGCTATAAGAACCTGTGTCCATCTTAAAGCCTTGCTGCTGAAGAAGCCCAGCTAGCTCAGTCGGGAGAGCATGAGACTCTTAATCTCAGGGTCGTGGGTTCGAGCCCCACGTTGGGCGAGGGGACTTTTGTGCAAATGCCCGCAAGAGAGAAAACACGTGTGTATAGAGAACAGCAAATGGCGTGTTGTGCAAAGGAAGATGAATGTATGGTAACAGAAACCAAAGTTACACTGTCGTGTCTGCACAAGTCCACATCTCCACCATTTAATTTGATGATTCTGGACTAAATTTCAAGAGAGCTTAGCAAAAAAGCAACACTCTAGGTTTACCAGCATCCCTACTCTCACCTAGGGTCACAAACTATGGGTAGTGAATGAAAGCATGAGCTCACAGATATAAGCAGCGCAATGAGTTTTCGCCGTCGGGTGGCAGTGCTCGGCCTCGGAGATTGGATGACAAGCTTAGTATTTCAGGAGGAACTCAGATTACAGCTGCAACTCCTCCACATCGAAAGGAGCCTGCTGAGGTGGTTCGGACATTTGAACATCCAGGATGACTTTGAAGAGGTGGTTGGTCAACTCGTCAGGATGGCCGAGTGGTCTAAGGCGCCAGACTCAAGGATAGGCTCCTTCCAGACAAAAGGGACTTCTGGTCTCCAAATGGAGGCGTGGGTTCAAATCCCACTCCTGACATCTACTTTCTTTACTTAAACATATGTTTTCAAGAGCTTCATCAACCTTTGTGTGTTAAACTCAACAAAGTGCGGCTTGTTGAGGTAGCTGTAGGGTTGCTGTGAAATCACCTTTGCAGCTTATAGGAACTTTTGTAGTGAAGAGCTTTCGTTAACATGACAGAGCTCTGCTTTCTAAGTGGAAGCCTGAATTGAAATCCCGCTTGTATCTGGCATTTGTCATGGAATACCAGAATTGCCACCTCCACCACTGGCACCCTGTGCTTTTCACAGAGGACAGCGGATTTAACCTTAGAACATATAACACATGTGAAAGCTTCCCGAGAAGTCGTGGGGAACTTTATGCTGAATGTAACATCCTTGATTATGAGTGCTTTGCTGGTGGGTCAGTGATGGTCTGGAGAGGCACATGCACTGAGGTATGCACAGGCCTCTACAGGCAAGGCAATGGCACAATGAGTGCAGTTAGGTATGGGCATGAAATTCTCCGACCCACTGTCAGACCCTACGCTGGTGCAATGGCTCCTGGCTTTCTTCCTGCTGCCCGGCCTCATCCGACAAGAGTATGCAGGCAGTTTGCGTGGGGACTGATACCGCTGACTGACACTCCCCACCCCCCAACCCTATATTGGCCTACTTGACCAAAATTCAATACAACACCCCTGGGGCATTTAGCTTTGGTCCATCTGACACCACCAGGTTGGAACTCAGACTGTCCAGGAGCTCAGTGATGCCCTGGTCCAGATCTGGGGAGAAGATTCCCCGGGAGACATTCAGTCGTCTCAATCGGAGCATGCCCCGTGGTGTGGCATGCATACAAGGACATAAGAGCTTGAATGGATGATAGAAAAACTTGAAAGTAGCCTGTGCTTTCTTTGCCTGCGCTTGAAATGCTAGTCAACCTCCCCCAGCTATAAGAACCTGTGTCCATCTTAAAGCCTTGCTGCTGAAGAAGCCCAGCTAGCTCAGTCGGGAGAGCATGAGACTCTTAATCTCAGGGTCGTGGGTTCGAGCCCCACGTTGGGCGAGGGGACTTTTGTGCAAATGCCCGCAAGAGAGAAAACACGTGTGTGTATAGAGAACAGCAAATGGCGTGTTGTGCAAAGGAAGATGAATGTATGGTAACAGAAACCAAAGTTCCACTGTCGTGTCTGCACAAGTCCACATCTCCACCATTTGATGATTCTGGACTAAATTTCAAGAGAGCTTAGCAAAAAAGCAACACTCTAGGTTTACCAGCATCCCTACTCTCACCTAGGGTCACAAACTATGGGTAGTGAATGAAAGCATGAGCTCACAGATATAAGCAGCGCAATGAGTTTTCGCCGTCGGGTGGCAGTGCTCGGCCTCGGAGATTGGATGACAAGCTTAGTATTTCAGGAGGAACTCAGATTACAGCTGCAACTCCTCCACATCGAAAGGAGCCTGCTGAGGTGGTTCGGACATTTGAACATCCAGGATGACTTTGAAGAGGTGGTTGGTCAACTCGTCAGGATGGCCGAGTGGTCTAAGGCGCCAGACTCAAGGATAGGCTCCTTCCAGACAAAAGGGACTTCTGGTCTCCAAATGGAGGCGTGGGTTCAAATCCCACTCCTGACATCTACTTTCTTTACTTAAACATATGTTTTCAAGAGCTTCATCAACCTTTGTGTGTTAAACTCAACAAAGTGCGGCTTGTTGAGGTAGCTGTAGGGTTGCTGTGAAATCAGCTTTGCAGGTTATAGGAACTTTTGTAGTGAAGAGCTTTCGTTAACATGACAGAGCTCTGCTTTCTAAGTGGAAGCCTGAATTGAAATCCCGCTTGTATCTGGCATTTGTCATGGAATACCAGAATTGCCACCTCCACCACTGGCACCCTGTGCTTTTCACAGAGGACAGCGGATTTAACCTTAGAACATATAACACATGTGAAAGCTTCCCGAGAAGTCGTGGGGAACTTTATGCTGAATGTAACATCCTTGATTATGAGTGCTTTGCTGGTGGGTCAGTGATGGTCTGGAGAGGCACATGCACTGAGGTATGCACAGGCCTCTACAGGCAAGGCAACGGCACAATGAGTGCAGTTAGGTATGGGCATGAAATTCTCCGACCCACTGTCAGACCCTACGCTGGTGCAATGGCTCCTGGCTTTCTTCCTGCTGCCCGGCCTCATCCGACAAGAGTATGCAGGCAGTTTGCGTGGGGACTGATACCGCTGACTGACACTCCCCACCCCCCAACCCTATATTGGCCTACTTGACCAAAATTCAATACAACACCCCTGGGGCATTTAGCTTTGGTCCATCTGACACCACCAGGTTGGAACTCAGACTGTCCAGGAGCTCAGTGATGCCCTGGTCCAGATCTGGGGAGAAGATTCCCCGGGAGACATTCAGTCGTCTCAATCGGAGCATGCCCCGTGGTGTGGCATGCATACAAGGACATAAGAGCTTGAATGGATGATAGAAAAACTTGAAAGTAGCCTGTGCTTTCTTTGCCTGCGCTTGAAATGCTAGTCAACCTCCCCCAGCTATAAGAACCTGTGTCCATCTTAAAGCCTTACTGCTGAAGAAGCCCAGCTAGCTCAGTCGGGAGAGCATGAGACTCTTAATCTCAGGGTCGTGGGTTCGAGCCCCACGTTGGGCGAGGGGACTTTTGTGCAAATGCCCGCAAGAGAGAAAACACGTGTGTATAGAGAACAGCAAATGGCGTGTTGTGCAAAGGAAGATGAATGTATGGTAACAGAAACCAAAGTTACACTGTCGTGTCTGCACAAGTCCACATCTCCACCATTTAATTTGATGATTCTGGACTAAATTTCAAGAGAGCTTAGCAAAAAAGCAACACTCTAGGTTTACCAGCATCCCTACTCTCACCTAGGGTCACAAACTATGGGTAGTGAATGAAAGCATGAGCTCACAGATATAAGCAGCGCAATGAGTTTTCGCCGTCGGGTGGCAGTGCTCGGCCTCGGAGATTGGATGACAAGCTTAGTATTTCAGGAGGAACTCAGATTACAGCTGCAACTCCTCCACATCGAAAGGAGCCTGCTGAGGTGGTTCGGACATTTGAACATCCAGGATGACTTTGAAGAGGTGGTTGGTCAACTCGTCAGGATGGCCGAGTGGTCTAAGGCGCCAGACTCAAGGATAGGCTCCTTCCAGACAAAAGGGACTTCTGGTCTCCAAATGGAGGCGTGGGTTCAAATCCCACTCCTGACATCTACTTTCTTTACTTAAACATATGTTTTCAAGAGCTTCATCAACCTTTGTGTGTTAAACTCAACAAAGTGCGGCTTGTTGAGGTAGCTGTAGGGTTGCTGTGAAATCAGCTTTGCAGCTTATAGGAACTTTTGTAGTGAAGAGCTTTCGTTAACATGACAGAGCTCTGCTTTCTAAGTGGAAGCCTGAATTGAAATCCCGCTTGTATCTGGCATTTGTCATGGAATACCAGAATTGCCACCTCCACCACTGGCACCCTGTGCTTTTCACAGAGGACAGCGGATTTAACCTTAGAACATATAACACATGTGAAAGCTTCCCGAGAAGTCGTGGGGAACTTTATGCTGAATGTAACATCCTTGATTATGAGTGCTTTGCTGGTGGGTCAGTGATGGTCTGGAGAGGCACATGCACTGAGGTATGCACAGGCCTCTACAGGCAAGGCAATGGCACGAGTGCAGTTAGGTATGGGCATGAAATTCTCCGACCCACTGTCAGACCCTACGCTGGTGCAATGGCTCCTGGCTTTCTTCCTGCTGCCCGGCCTCATCCGACAAGAGTATGCAGGCAGTTTGCGTGGGGACTGATACCGCTGACTGACACTCCCCACCCCCCAACCCTATATTGGCCTACTTGACCAAAATTCAATACAACACCCCTGGGGCATTTAGCTTTGGTCCATCTGACACCACCAGGTTGGAACTCAGACTGTCCAGGAGCTCAGTGATGCCCTGGTCCAGATCTGGGGAGAAGATTCCCCGGGAGACATTCAGTCGTCTCAATCGGAGCATGCCCCGTGGTGTGGCATGCATACAAGGACATAAGAGCTTGAATGGATGATAGAAAAACTTGAAAGTAGCCTGTGCTTTCTTTGCCTGCGCTTGAAATGCTAGTCAACCTCCCCCAGCTATAAGAACCTGTGTCCATCTTAAAGCCTTGCTGCTGAAGAAGCCCAGCTAGCTCAGTCGGGAGAGCATGAGACTCTTAATCTCAGGGTCGTGGGTTCGAGCCCCACGTTGGGCGAGGGGACTTTTGTGCAAATGCCCGCAAGAGAGAAAACACGTGTGTATAGAGAACAGCAAATGGCGTGTTGTGCAAAGGAAGATGAATGTATGGTAACAGAAACCAAAGTTCCACTGTCGTGTCTGCACAAGTCCACATCTCCACCATTTGATGATTCTGGACTAAATTTCAAGAGAGCTTAGCAAAAAAGCAACACTCTAGGTTTACCAGCATCCCTACTCTCACCTAGGGTCACAAACTATGGGTAGTGAATGAAAGCATGAGCTCACAGATATAAGCAGCGCAATGAGTTTTCGCCGTCGGGTGGCAGTGCTCGGCCTCGGAGATTGGATGACAAGCTTAGTATTTCAGGAGGAACTCAGATTACAGCTGCAACTCCTCCACATCGAAAGGAGCCTGCTGAGGTGGTTCGGACATTTGAACATCCAGGATGACTTTGAAGAGGTGGTTGGTCAACTCGTCAGGATGGCCGAGTGGTCTAAGGCGCCAGACTCAAGGATAGGCTCCTTCCAGACAAAAGGGACTTCTGGTCTCCAAATGGAGGCGTGGGTTCAAATCCCACTCCTCACATCTACTTTCTTTACTTAAACATATGTTTTCAAGAGCTTCATCAACCTTTGTGTGTTAAACTCAACAAAGTGCGGCTTGTTGGGGTTGCTGTGAAATCAGCTTTGCAGCTTATAGGAACTTTTGTAGTGAAGAGCTTTCGTTAACATGACAGAGCTCTGCTTTCTAAGTGGAAGCCTGAATTGAAATCCCGCTTGTATCTGGCATTTGTCATGGAATACCAGAATTGCCACCTCCACCACTGGCACCCTGTGCTTTTCACAGAGGACAGCGGATTTAACCTTAGAACATATAACACATGTGAAAGCTTCCCGAGAAGTCGTGGGGAACTTTATGCTGAATGTAACATCCTTGATTATGAGTGCTTTGCTGGTGGGTCAGTGATGGTCTGGAGAGGCACATGCACTGAGGTATGCACAGGCCTCTACAGGCAAGGCAACGGCACAATGAGTGCAGTTAGGTATGGGCATGAAATTCTCCGACCCACTGTCAGACCCTACGCTGGTGCAATGGCTCCTGGCTTTCTTCCTGCTGCCCGGCCTCATCCGACAAGAGTATGCAGGCAGTTTGCGTGGGGACTGATACCGCTGACTGACACTCCCCACCCCCCAACCCTATATTGGCCTACTTGACCAAAATTCAATACAACACCCCTGGGGCATTTAGCTTTGGTCCATCTGACACCACCAGGTTGGAACTCAGACTGTCCAGGAGCTCAGTGATGCCCTGGTCCAGATCTGGGGAGAAGATTCCCCGGGAGACATTCAGTCGTCTCAATCGGAGCATGCCCCGTGGTGTGGCATGCATACAAGGACATAAGAGCTTGAATGGATGATAGAAAAACTTGAAAGTAGCCTGTGCTTTCTTTGCCTGCGCTTGAAATGCTAGTCAACCTCCCCCAGCTATAAGAACCTGTGTCCATCTTAAAGCCTTGCTGCTGAAGAAGCCCAGCTAGCTCAGTCGGGAGAGCATGAGACTCTTAATCTCAGGGTCGTGGGTTCGAGCCCCACGTTGGGCGAGGGGACTTTTGTGCAAATGCCCGCAAGAGAGAAAACACGTGTGTATAGAGAACAGCAAATGGCGTGTTGTGCAAAGGAAGATGAATGTATGGTAACAGAAACCAAAGTTACACTGTCGTGTCTGCACAAGTCCACATCTCCACCATTTAATTTGATGATTCTGGACTAAATTTCAAGAGAGCTTAGCAAAAAAGCAACACTCTAGGTTTACCAGCATCCCTACTCTCACCTAGGGTCACAAACTATGGGTAGTGAATGAAAGCATGAGCTCACAGATATAAGCAGCGCAATGAGTTTTCGCCGTCGGGTGGCAGTGCTCGGCCTCGGAGATTGGATGACAAGCTTAGTATTTCAGGAGGAACTCAGATTACAGCTGCAACTCCTCCACATCGAAAGGAGCCTGCTGAGGTGGTTCGGACATTTGAACATCCAGGATGACTTTGAAGAGGTGGTTGGTCAACTCGTCAGGATGGCCGAGTGGTCTAAGGCGCCAGACTCAAGGATAGGCTCCTTCCAGACAAAAGGGACTTCTGGTCTCCAAATGGAGGCGTGGGTTCAAATCCCACTCCTGACATCTACTTTCTTTACTTAAACATATGTTTTCAAGAGCTTCATCAACCTTTGTGTGTTAAACTCAACAAAGTGCGGCTTGTTGAGGTAGCTGTAGGGTTGCTGTGAAATCAGCTTTGCAGCTTATAGGAACTTTTGTAGTGAAGAGCTTTCGTTAACATGACAGAGCTCTGCTTTCTAAGTGGAAGCCTGAATTGAAATCCCGCTTGTATCTGGCATTTGTCATGGAATACCAGAATTGCCACCTCCACCACTGGCACCCTGTGCTTTTCACAGAGGACAGCGGATTTAACCTTAGAACATATAACACATGTGAAAGCTTCCCGAGAAGTCGTGGGGAACTTTATGCTGAATGTAACATCCTTGATTATGAGTGCTTTGCTGGTGGGTCAGT
Organism: Rhamphochromis longiceps; assembly: GCF_057381845.1. Classification (NCBI taxonomy): domain Eukaryota; kingdom Metazoa; phylum Chordata; class Actinopteri; order Cichliformes; family Cichlidae; genus Rhamphochromis; species Rhamphochromis longiceps. Next base: position 11,855,745 of record NC_140577.1, read on the forward strand.
GATGGTCTGGAGAGGCACATGCACTGAGGTATGCTCAGGCCTCTACAGGCAAGGCAATGGCACAATGAGTGCAGTTAGGTATGGGCATGAAATTCTCCGACCCACTGTCAGACCCTACGCTGGTGCAATGGCTCCTGGCTTTCTTCCTGCTGCCCGGCCTCATCCGACAAGAGTATGCAGGCAGTTTGCGTGGGGACTGATACCGCTGACTGACACTCCCCACCCCCCAACCCTATATTGGCCTACTTGACCAAAATTCAATACAACACCCCTGGGGCATTTAGCTTTGGTCCATCTGACACCACCAGGTTGGAACTCAGACTGTCCAGGAGCTCAGTGATGCCCTGGTCCAGATCTGGGGAGAAGATTCCCCGGGAGACATTCAGTCGTCTCAATCGGAGCATGCCCCGTGGTGTGGCATGCATACAAGGACATAAGAGCTTGAATGGATGATAGAAAAACTTGAAAGTAGCCTGTGCTTTCTTTGCCTGCGCTTGAAATGCTAGTCAACCTCCCCCAGCTATAAGAACCTGTGTCCATCTTAAAGCCTTGCTGCTGAAGAAGCCCAGCTAGCTCAGTCGGGAGAGCATGAGACTCTTAATCTCAGGGTCGTGGGTTCGAGCCCCACGTTGGGCGAGGGGACTTTTGTGCAAATGCCCGCAAGAGAGAAAACACGTGTGTATAGAGAACAGCAAATGGCGTGTTGTGCAAAGGAAGATGAATGTATGGTAACAGAAACCAAAGTTACACTGTCGTGTCTGCACAAGTCCACATCTCCACCATTTGATGATTCTGGACTAAATTTCAAGAGAGCTTAGCAAAAAAGCAACACTCTAGGTTTACCAGCATCCCTACTCTCACCTAGGGTCACAAACTATGGGTAGTGAATGAAAGCATGAGCTCACAGATATAAGCAGCGCAATGAGTTTTCGCCATCGGGTGGCAGTGCTCGGCCTCGGAGATTGGATGACAAGCTTAGTATTTCAGGAGGAACTCAGATTACAGCTGCAACTCCTCCACTTCGAAAGGAGCCTGCTGAGGTGGTTCGGACATTTGAACATCCAGGATGACTTTGAAGAGGTGGTTGGTCAACTCGTCAGGATGGCCGAGTGGTCTAAGGCGCCAGACTCAAGGATAGGCTCCTTCCAGACAAAAGGGACTTCTGGTCTCCAAATGGAGGCGTGGGTTCAAATCCCACTCCTGACATCTACTTTCTTTACTTAAACATATGTTTTCAAGAGCTTCATCAACCTTTGTGTGTTAAACTCAACAAAGTGTGGCTTGTTGAGGTAGCTGTAGGGTTGCTGTGAAATCAGCTTTGCAGCTTATAGGAACTTTTGTAGTGAAGAGCTTTCGTTAACATGACAGAGCTCTGCTTTCTAAGTGGAAGCCTGAATTGAAATCCCGCTTGTATCTGGCATTTGTCATGGAATACCAGAATTGCCACCTCCACCACTGGCACCCTGTGCTTTTCACAGAGGACAGCGGATTTAACCTTAGAACATATAACACATGTGAAAGCTTCCCGAGAAGTCGTGGGGAACTTTATGCTGAATGTAACATCCTTGATTATGAGTGCTTTGCTGGTGGGTCAGTGATGGTCTGGAGAGGCACATGCACTGAGGTATGCACAGGCCTCTACAGGCAAGGCAACGGCACAATGAGTGCAGTTAGGTATGGGCATGAAATTCTCCGACCCACTGTCAGACCCTACGCTGGTGCAATGGCTCCTGGCTTTCTTCCTGCTGCCCGGCCTCATCCGACAAGAGTATGCAGGCAGTTTGCGTGGGGACTGATACCGCTGACTGACACTCCCCACCCCCCAACCCTATATTGGCCTACTTGACCAAAATTCAATACAACACCCCTGGGGCATTTAGCTTTGGTCCATCTGACACCACCAGGTTGGAACTCAGACTGTCCAGGAGCTCAGTGATGCCCTGGTCCAGATCTGGGGAGAAGATTCCCCGGGAGACATTCAGTCGTCTCAATCGGAGCATGCCCCGTGGTGTGGCATGCATACAAGGACATAAGAGCTTGAATGGATGATAGAAAAACTTGAAAGTAGCCTGTGCTTTCTTTGCCTGCGCTTGAAATGCTAGTCAACCTCCCCCAGCTATAAGAACCTGTGTCCATCTTAAAGCCTTGCTGCTGAAGAAGCCCAGCTAGCTCAGTCGGGAGAGCATGAGACTCTTAATCTCAGGGTCGTGGGTTCGAGCCCCACGTTGGGCGAGGGGACTTTTGTGCAAATGCCCGCAAGAGAGAAAACACGTGTGTATAGAGAACAGCAAATGGCGTGTTGTGCAAAGGAAGATGAATGTATGGTAACAGAAACCAAAGTTACACTGTCGTGTCTGCACAAGTCCACATCTCCACCATTTGATGATTCTGGACTAAATTTCAAGAGAGCTTAGCAAAAAAGCAACACTCTAGGTTTACCAGCATCCCTACTCTCACCTAGGGTCACAAACTATGGGTAGTGAATGAAAGCATGAGCTCACAGATATAAGCAGCGCAATGAGTTTTCGCCATCGGGTGGCAGTGCTCGGCCTCGGAGATTGGATGACAAGCTTAGTATTTCAGGAGGAACTCAGATTACAGCTGCAACTCCTCCACATCGAAAGGAGCCTGCTGAGGTGGTTCGGACATTTGAACATCCAGGATGACTTTGAAGAGGTGGTTGGTCAACTCGTCAGGATGGCCGAGTGGTCTAAGGCGCCAGACTCAAGGATAGGCTCCTTCCAGACAAAAGGGACTTCTGGTCTCCAAATGGAGGCGTGGGTTCAAATCCCACTCCTGACATCTACTTTCTTTACTTAAACATATGTTTTCAAGAGCTTCATCAACCTTTGTGTGTTAAACTCAACAAAGTGTGGCTTGTTGAGGTAGCTGTAGGGTTGCTGTGAAATCAGCTTTGCAGCTTATAGGAACTTTTGTAGTGAAGAGCTTTCGTTAACATGACAGAGCTCTGCTTTCTAAGTGGAAGCCTGAATTGAAATCCCGCTTGTATCTGGCATTTGTCATGGAATACCAGAATTGCCACCTCCACCACTGGCACCCTGTGCTTTTCACAGAGGACAGCGGATTTAACCTTAGAACATATAACACATGTGAAAGCTTCCCGAGAAGTCGTGGGGAACTTTATGCTGAATGTAACATCCTTGATTATGAGTGCTTTGCTGGTGGGTCAGTGATGGTCTGGAGAGGCACATGCACTGAGGTATGCACAGGCCTCTACAGGCAAGGCAACGGCACAATGAGTGCAGTTAGGTATGGGCATGAAATTCTCCGACCCACTGTCAGACCCTACGCTGGTGCAATGGCTCCTGGCTTTCTTCCTGCTGCCCGGCCTCATCCGACAAGAGTATGCAGGCAGTTTGCGTGGGGACTGATACCGCTGACTGACACTCCCCACCCCCCAACCCTATATTGGCCTACTTGACCAAAATTCAATACAACACCCCTGGGGCATTTAGCTTTGGTCCATCTGACACCACCAGGTTGGAACTCAGACTGTCCAGGAGCTCAGTGATGCCCTGGTCCAGATCTGGGGAGAAGATTCCCCGGGAGACATTCAGTCGTCTCAATCGGAGCATGCCCCGTGGTGTGGCATGCATACAAGGACATAAGAGCTTGAATGGATGATAGAAAAACTTGAAAGTAGCCTGTGCTTTCTTTGCCTGCGCTTGAAATGCTAGTCAACCTCCCCCAGCTATAAGAACCTGTGTCCATCTTAAAGCCTTGCTGCTGAAGAAGCCCAGCTAGCTCAGTCGGGAGAGCATGAGACTCTTAATCTCAGGGTCGTGGGTTCGAGCCCCACGTTGGGCGAGGGGACTTTTGTGCAAATGCCCGCAAGAGAGAAAACACGTGTGTATAGAGAACAGCAAATGGCGTGTTGTGCAAAGGAAGATGAATGTATGGTAACAGAAACCAAAGTTACACTGTCGTGTCTGCACAAGTCCACATCTCCACCATTTAATTTGATGATTCTGGACTAAATTTCAAGAGAGCTTAGCAAAAAAGCAACACTCTAGGTTTACCAGCATCCCTACTCTCACCTAGGGTCACAAACTATGGGTAGTGAATGAAAGCATGAGCTCACAGATATAAGCAGCGCAATGAGTTTTCGCCGTCGGGTGGCAGTGCTCGGCCTCGGAGATTGGATGACAAGCTTAGTATTTCAGGAGGAACTCAGATTACAGCTGCAACTCCTCCACATCGAAAGGAGCCTGCTGAGGTGGTTCGGACATTTGAACATCCAGGATGACTTTGAAGAGGTGGTTGGTCAACTCGTCAGGATGGCCGAGTGGTCTAAGGCGCCAGACTCAAGGATAGGCTCCTTCCAGACAAAAGGGACTTCTGGTCTCCAAATGGAGGCGTGGGTTCAAATCCCACTCCTGACATCTACTTTCTTTACTTAAACATATGTTTTCAAGAGCTTCATCAACCTTTGTGTGTTAAACTCAACAAAGTGCGGCTTGTTGAGGTAGCTGTAGGGTTGCTGTGAAATCAGCTTTGCAGCTTATAGGAACTTTTGTAGTGAAGAGCTTTCGTTAACATGACAGAGCTCTGCTTTCTAAGTGGAAGCCTGAATTGAAATCCCGCTTGTATCTGGCATTTGTCATGGAATACCAGAATTGCCACCTCCACCACTGGCACCCTGTGCTTTTCACAGAGGACAGCGGATTTAACCTTAGAACATATAACACATGTGAAAGCTTCCCGAGAAGTCGTGGGGAACTTTATGCTGAATGTAACATCCTTGATTATGAGTGCTTTGCTGGTGGGTCAGTGATGGTCTGGAGAGGCACATGCACTGAGGTATGCTCAGGCCTCTACAGGCAAGGCAATGGCACAATGAGTGCAGTTAGGTATGGGCATGAAATTCTCCGACCCACTGTCAGACCCTACGCTGGTGCAATGGCTCCTGGCTTTCTTCCTGCTGCCCGGCCTCATCCGACAAGAGTATGCAGGCAGTTTGCGTGGGGACTGATACCGCTGACTGACACTCCCCACCCCCCAACCCTATATTGGCCTACTTGACCAAAATTCAATACAACACCCCTGGGGCATTTAGCTTTGGTCCATCTGACACCACCAGGTTGGAACTCAGACTGTCCAGGAGCTCAGTGATGCCCTGGTCCAGATCTGGGGAGAAGATTCCCCGGGAGACATTCAGTCGTCTCAATCGGAGCATGCCCCGTGGTGTGGCATGCATACAAGGACATAAGAGCTTGAATGGATGATAGAAAAACTTGAAAGTAGCCTGTGCTTTCTTTGCCTGCGCTTGAAATGCTAGTCAACCTCCCCCAGCTATAAGAACCTGTGTCCATCTTAAAGCCTTGCTGCTGAAGAAGCCCAGCTAGCTCAGTCGGGAGAGCATGAGACTCTTAATCTCAGGGTCGTGGGTTCGAGCCCCACGTTGGGCGAGGGGACTTTTGTGCAAATGCCCGCAAGAGAGAAAACACGTGTGTATAGAGAACAGCAAATGGCGTGTTGTGCAAAGGAAGATGAATGTATGGTAACAGAAACCAAAGTTACACTGTCGTGTCTGCACAAGTCCACATCTCCACCATTTGATGATTCTGGACTAAATTTCAAGAGAGCTTAGCAAAAAAGCAACACTCTAGGTTTACCAGCATCCCTACTCTCACCTAGGGTCACAAACTATGGGTAGTGAATGAAAGCATGAGCTCACAGATATAAGCAGCGCAATGAGTTTTCGCCATCGGGTGGCAGTGCTCGGCCTCGGAGATTGGATGACAAGCTTAGTATTTCAGGAGGAACTCAGATTACAGCTGCAACTCCTCCACTTCGAAAGGAGCCTGCTGAGGTGGTTCGGACATTTGAACATCCAGGATGACTTTGAAGAGGTGGTTGGTCAACTCGTCAGGATGGCCGAGTGGTCTAAGGCGCCAGACTCAAGGATAGGCTCCTTCCAGACAAAAGGGACTTCTGGTCTCCAAATGGAGGCGTGGGTTCAAATCCCACTCCTGACATCTACTTTCTTTACTTAAACATATGTTTTCAAGAGCTTCATCAACCTTTGTGTGTTAAACTCAACAAAGTGTGGCTTGTTGAGGTAGCTGTAGGGTTGCTGTGAAATCAGCTTTGCAGCTTATAGGAACTTTTGTAGTGAAGAGCTTTCGTTAACATGACAGAGCTCTGCTTTCTAAGTGGAAGCCTGAATTGAAATCCCGCTTGTATCTGGCATTTGTCATGGAATACCAGAATTGCCACCTCCACCACTGGCACCCTGTGCTTTTCACAGAGGACAGCGGATTTAACCTTAGAACATATAACACATGTGAAAGCTTCCCGAGAAGTCGTGGGGAACTTTATGCTGAATGTAACATCCTTGATTATGAGTGCTTTGCTGGTGGGTCAGTGATGGTCTGGAGAGGCACATGCACTGAGGTATGCACAGGCCTCTACAGGCAAGGCAACGGCACAATGAGTGCAGTTAGGTATGGGCATGAAATTCTCCGACCCACTGTCAGACCCTACGCTGGTGCAATGGCTCCTGGCTTTCTTCCTGCTGCCCGGCCTCATCCGACAAGAGTATGCAGGCAGTTTGCGTGGGGACTGATACCGCTGACTGACACTCCCCACCCCCCAACCCTATATTGGCCTACTTGACCAAAATTCAATACAACACCCCTGGGGCATTTAGCTTTGGTCCATCTGACACCACCAGGTTGGAACTCAGACTGTCCAGGAGCTCAGTGATGCCCTGGTCCAGATCTGGGGAGAAGATTCCCCGGGAGACATTCAGTCGTCTCAATCGGAGCATGCCCCGTGGTGTGGCATGCATACAAGGACATAAGAGCTTGAATGGATGATAGAAAAACTTGAAAGTAGCCTGTGCTTTCTTTGCCTGCGCTTGAAATGCTAGTCAACCTCCCCCAGCTATAAGAACCTGTGTCCATCTTAAAGCCTTGCTGCTGAAGAAGCCCAGCTAGCTCAGTCGGGAGAGCATGAGACTCTTAATCTCAGGGTCGTGGGTTCGAGCCCCACGTTGGGCGAGGGGACTTTTGTGCAAATGCCCGCAAGAGAGAAAACACGTGTGTATAGAGAACAGCAAATGGCGTGTTGTGCAAAGGAAGATGAATGTATGGTAACAGAAACCAAAGTTACACTGTCGTGTCTGCACAAGTCCACATCTCCACCATTTGATGATTCTGGACTAAATTTCAAGAGAGCTTAGCAAAAAAGCAACACTCTAGGTTTACCAGCATCCCTACTCTCACCTAGGGTCACAAACTATGGGTAGTGAATGAAAGCATGAGCTCACAGATATAAGCAGCGCAATGAGTTTTCGCCATCGGGTGGCAGTGCTCGGCCTCGGAGATTGGATGACAAGCTTAGTATTTCAGGAGGAACTCAGATTACAGCTGCAACTCCTCCACATCGAAAGGAGCCTGCTGAGGTGGTTCGGACATTTGAACATCCAGGATGACTTTGAAGAGGTGGTTGGTCAACTCGTCAGGATGGCCGAGTGGTCTAAGGCGCCAGACTCAAGGATAGGCTCCTTCCAGACAAAAGGGACTTCTGGTCTCCAAATGGAGGCGTGGGTTCAAATCCCACTCCTGACATCTACTTTCTTTACTTAAACATATGTTTTCAAGAGCTTCATCAACCTTTGTGTGTTAAACTCAACAAAGTGTGGCTTGTTGAGGTAGCTGTAGGGTTGCTGTGAAATCAGCTTTGCAGCTTATAGGAACTTTTGTAGTGAAGAGCTTTCGTTAACATGACAGAGCTCTGCTTTCTAAGTGGAAGCCTGAATTGAAATCCCGCTTGTATCTGGCATTTGTCATGGAATACCAGAATTGCCACCTCCACCACTGGCACCCTGTGCTTTTCACAGAGGACAGCGGATTTAACCTTAGAACATATAACACATGTGAAAGCTTCCCGAGAAGTCGTGGGGAACTTTATGCTGAATGTAACATCCTTGATTATGAGTGCTTTGCTGGTGGGTCAGTGATGGTCTGGAGAGGCACATGCACTGAGGTATGCACAGGCCTCTACAGGCAAGGCAACGGCACAATGAGTGCAGTTAGGTATGGGCATGAAATTCTCCGACCCACTGTCAGACCCTACGCTGGTGCAATGGCTCCTGGCTTTCTTCCTGCTGCCCGGCCTCATCCGACAAGAGTATGCAGGCAGTTTGCGTGGGGACTGATACCGCTGACTGACACTCCCCACCCCCCAACCCTATATTGGCCTACTTGACCAAAATTCAATACAACACCCCTGGGGCATTTAGCTTTGGTCCATCTGACACCACCAGGTTGGAACTCAGACTGTCCAGGAGCTCAGTGATGCCCTGGTCCAGATCTGGGGAGAAGATTCCCCGGGAGACATTCAGTCGTCTCAATCGGAGCATGCCCCGTGGTGTGGCATGCATACAAGGACATAAGAGCTTGAATGGATGATAGAAAAACTTGAAAGTAGCCTGTGCTTTCTTTGCCTGCGCTTGAAATGCTAGTCAACCTCCCCCAGCTATAAGAACCTGTGTCCATCTTAAAGCCTTGCTGCTGAAGAAGCCCAGCTAGCTCAGTCGGGAGAGCATGAGACTCTTAATCTCAGGGTCGTGGGTTCGAGCCCCACGTTGGGCGAGGGGACTTTTGTGCAAATGCCCGCAAGAGAGAAAACACGTGTGTATAGAGAACAGCAAATGGCGTGTTGTGCAAAGGAAGATGAATGTATGGTAACAGAAACCAAAGTTACACTGTCGTGTCTGCACAAGTCCACATCTCCACCATTTAATTTGATGATTCTGGACTAAATTTCAAGAGAGCTTAGCAAAAAAGCAACACTCTAGGTTTACCAGCATCCCTACTCTCACCTAGGGTCACAAACTATGGGTAGTGAATGAAAGCATGAGCTCACAGATATAAGCAGCGCAATGAGTTTTCGCCGTCGGGTGGCAGTGCTCGGCCTCGGAGATTGGATGACAAGCTTAGTATTTCAGGAGGAACTCAGATTACAGCTGCAACTCCTCCACATCGAAAGGAGCCTGCTGAGGTGGTTCGGACATTTGAACATCCAGGATGACTTTGAAGAGGTGGTTGGTCAACTCGTCAGGATGGCCGAGTGGTCTAAGGCGCCAGACTCAAGGATAGGCTCCTTCCAGACAAAAGGGACTTCTGGTCTCCAAATGGAGGCGTGGGTTCAAATCCCACTCCTGACATCTACTTTCTTTACTTAAACATATGTTTTCAAGAGCTTCATCAACCTTTGTGTGTTAAACTCAACAAAGTGCGGCTTGTTGAGGTAGCTGTAGGGTTGCTGTGAAATCAGCTTTGCAGCTTATAGGAACTTTTGTAGTGAAGAGCTTTCGTTAACATGACAGAGCTCTGCTTTCTAAGTGGAAGCCTGAATTGAAATCCCGCTTGTATCTGGCATTTGTCATGGAATACCAGAATTGCCACCTCCACCACTGGCACCCTGTGCTTTTCACAGAGGACAGCGGATTTAACCTTAGAACATATAACACATGTGAAAGCTTCCCGAGAAGTCGTGGGGAACTTTATGCTGAATGTAACATCCTTGATTATGAGTGCTTTGCTGGTGGGTCAGTGATGGTCTGGAGAGGCACATGCACTGAGGTATGCTCAGGCCTCTACAGGCAAGGCAATGGCACAATGAGTGCAGTTAGGTATGGGCATGAAATTCTCCGACCCACTGTCAGACCCTACGCTGGTGCAATGGCTCCTGGCTTTCTTCCTGCTGCCCGGCCTCATCCGACAAGAGTATGCAGGCAGTTTGCGTGGGGACTGATACCGCTGACTGACACTCCCCACCCCCCAACCCTATATTGGCCTACTTGACCAAAATTCAATACAACACCCCTGGGGCATTTAGCTTTGGTCCATCTGACACCACCAGGTTGGAACTCAGACTGTCCAGGAGCTCAGTGATGCCCTGGTCCAGATCTGGGGAGAAGATTCCCCGGGAGACATTCAGTCGTCTCAATCGGAGCATGCCCCGTGGTGTGGCATGCATACAAGGACATAAGAGCTTGAATGGATGATAGAAAAACTTGAAAGTAGCCTGTGCTTTCTTTGCCTGCGCTTGAAATGCTAGTCAACCTCCCCCAGCTATAAGAACCTGTGTCCATCTTAAAGCCTTGCTGCTGAAGAAGCCCAGCTAGCTCAGTCGGGAGAGCATGAGACTCTTAATCTCAGGGTCGTGGGTTCGAGCCCCACGTTGGGCGAGGGGACTTTTGTGCAAATGCCCGCAAGAGAGAAAACACGTGTGTATAGAGAACAGCAAATGGCGTGTTGTGCAAAGGAAGATGAATGTATGGTAACAGAAACCAAAGTTACACTGTCGTGTCTGCACAAGTCCACATCTCCACCATTTGATGATTCTGGACTAAATTTCAAGAGAGCTTAGCAAAAAAGCAACACTCTAGGTTTACCAGCATCCCTACTCTCACCTAGGGTCACAAACTATGGGTAGTGAATGAAAGCATGAGCTCACAGATATAAGCAGCGCAATGAGTTTTCGCCATCGGGTGGCAGTGCTCGGCCTCGGAGATTGGATGACAAGCTTAGTATTTCAGGAGGAACTCAGATTACAGCTGCAACTCCTCCACTTCGAAAGGAGCCTGCTGAGGTGGTTCGGACATTTGAACATCCAGGATGACTTTGAAGAGGTGGTTGGTCAACTCGTCAGGATGGCCGAGTGGTCTAAGGCGCCAGACTCAAGGATAGGCTCCTTCCAGACAAAAGGGACTTCTGGTCTCCAAATGGAGGCGTGGGTTCAAATCCCACTCCTGACATCTACTTTCTTTACTTAAACATATGTTTTCAAGAGCTTCATCAACCTTTGTGTGTTAAACTCAACAAAGTGTGGCTTGTTGAGGTAGCTGTAGGGTTGCTGTGAAATCAGCTTTGCAGCTTATAGGAACTTTTGTAGTGAAGAGCTTTCGTTAACATGACAGAGCTCTGCTTTCTAAGTGGAAGCCTGAATTGAAATCCCGCTTGTATCTGGCATTTGTCATGGAATACCAGAATTGCCACCTCCACCACTGGCACCCTGTGCTTTTCACAGAGGACAGCGGATTTAACCTTAGAACATATAACACATGTGAAAGCTTCCCGAGAAGTCGTGGGGAACTTTATGCTGAATGTAACATCCTTGATTATGAGTGCTTTGCTGGTGGGTCAGTGATGGTCTGGAGAGGCACATGCACTGAGGTATGCACAGGCCTCTACAGGCAAGGCAACGGCACAATGAGTGCAGTTAGGTATGGGCATGAAATTCTCCGACCCACTGTCAGACCCTACGCTGGTGCAATGGCTCCTGGCTTTCTTCCTGCTGCCCGGCCTCATCCGACAAGAGTATGCAGGCAGTTTGCGTGGGGACTGATACCGCTGACTGACACTCCCCACCCCCCAACCCTATATTGGCCTACTTGACCAAAATTCAATACAACACCCCTGGGGCATTTAGCTTTGGTCCATCTGACACCACCAGGTTGGAACTCAGACTGTCCAGGAGCTCAGTGATGCCCTGGTCCAGATCTGGGGAGAAGATTCCCCGGGAGACATTCAGTCGTCTCAATCGGAGCATGCCCCGTGGTGTGGCATGCATACAAGGACATAAGAGCTTGAATGGATGATAGAAAAACTTGAAAGTAGCCTGTGCTTTCTTTGCCTGCGCTTGAAATGCTAGTCAACCTCCCCCAGCTATAAGAACCTGTGTCCATCTTAAAGCCTTGCTGCTGAAGAAGCCCAGCTAGCTCAGTCGGGAGAGCATGAGACTCTTAATCTCAGGGTCGTGGGTTCGAGCCCCACGTTGGGCGAGGGGACTTTTGTGCAAATGCCCGCAAGAGAGAAAACACGTGTGTATAGAGAACAGCAAATGGCGTGTTGTGCAAAGGAAGATGAATGTATGGTAACAGAAACCAAAGTTACACTGTCGTGTCTGCACAAGTCCACATCTCCACCATTTGATGATTCTGGACTAAATTTCAAGAGAGCTTAGCAAAAAAGCAACACTCTAGGTTTACCAGCATCCCTACTCTCACCTAGGGTCACAAACTATGGGTAGTGAATGAAAGCATGAGCTCACAGATATAAGCAGCGCAATGAGTTTTCGCCATCGGGTGGCAGTGCTCGGCCTCGGAGATTGGATGACAAGCTTAGTATTTCAGGAGGAACTCAGATTACAGCTGCAACTCCTCCACATCGAAAGGAGCCTGCTGAGGTGGTTCGGACATTTGAACATCCAGGATGACTTTGAAGAGGTGGTTGGTCAACTCGTCAGGATGGCCGAGTGGTCTAAGGCGCCAGACTCAAGGATAGGCTCCTTCCAGACAAAAGGGACTTCTGGTCTCCAAATGGAGGCGTGGGTTCAAATCCCACTCCTGACATCTACTTTCTTTACTTAAACATATGTTTTCAAGAGCTTCATCAACCTTTGTGTGTTAAACTCAACAAAGTGTGGCTTGTTGAGGTAGCTGTAGGGTTGCTGTGAAATCAGCTTTGCAGCTTATAGGAACTTTTGTAGTGAAGAGCTTTCGTTAACATGACAGAGCTCTGCTTTCTAAGTGGAAGCCTGAATTGAAATCCCGCTTGTATCTGGCATTTGTCATGGAATACCAGAATTGCCACCTCCACCACTGGCACCCTGTGCTTTTCACAGAGGACAGCGGATTTAACCTTAGAACATATAACACATGTGAAAGCTTCCCGAGAAGTCGTGGGGAACTTTATGCTGAATGTAACATCCTTGATTATGAGTGCTTTGCTGGTGGGTCAGTGATGGTCTGGAGAGGCACATGCACTGAGGTATGCACAGGCCTCTACAGGCAAGGCAACGGCACAATGAGTGCAGTTAGGTATGGGCATGAAATTCTCCGACCCACTGTCAGACCCTACGCTGGTGCAATGGCTCCTGGCTTTCTTCCTGCTGCCCGGCCTCATCCGACAAGAGTATGCAGGCAGTTTGCGTGGGGACTGATACCGCTGACTGACACTCCCCACCCCCCAACCCTATATTGGCCTACTTGACCAAAATTCAATACAACACCCCTGGGGCATTTAGCTTTGGTCCATCTGACACCACCAGGTTGGAACTCAGACTGTCCAGGAGCTCAGTGATGCCCTGGTCCAGATCTGGGGAGAAGATTCCCCGGGAGACATTCAGTCGTCTCAATCGGAGCATGCCCCGTGGTGTGGCATGCATACAAGGACATAAGAGCTTGAATGGATGATAGAAAAACTTGAAAGTAGCCTGTGCTTTCTTTGCCTGCGCTTGAAATGCTAGTCAACCTCCCCCAGCTATAAGAACCTGTGTCCATCTTAAAGCCTTGCTGCTGAAGAAGCCCAGCTAGCTCAGTCGGGAGAGCATGAGACTCTTAATCTCAGGGTCGTGGGTTCGAGCCCCACGTTGGGCGAGGGGACTTTTGTGCAAATGCCCGCAAGAGAGAAAACACGTGTGTATAGAGAACAGCAAATGGCGTGTTGTGCAAAGGAAGATGAATGTATGGTAACAGAAACCAAAGTTACACTGTCGTGTCTGCACAAGTCCACATCTCCACCATTTGATGATTCTGGACTAAATTTCAAGAGAGCTTAGCAAAAAAGCAACACTCTAGGTTTACCAGCATCCCTACTCTCACCTAGGGTCACAAACTATGGGTAGTGAATGAAAGCATGAGCTCACAGATATAAGCAGCGCAATGAGTTTTCGCCATCGGGTGGCAGTGCTCGGCCTCGGAGATTGGATGACAAGCTTAGTATTTCAGGAGGAACTCAGATTACAGCTGCAACTCCTCCACATCGAAAGGAGCCTGCTGAGGTGGTTCGGACATTTGAACATCCAGGATGACTTTGAAGAGGTGGTTGGTCAACTCGTCAGGATGGCCGAGTGGTCTAAGGCGCCAGACTCAAGGATAGGCTCCTTCCAGACAAAAGGGACTTCTGGTCTCCAAATGGAGGCGTGGGTTCAAATCCCACTCCTGACATCTACTTTCTTTACTTAAACATATGTTTTCAAGAGCTTCATCAACCTTTGTGTGTTAAACTCAACAAAGTGTGGCTTGTTGAGGTAGCTGTAGGGTTGCTGTGAAATCAGCTTTGCAGCTTATAGGAACTTTTGTAGTGAAGAGCTTTCGTTAACATGACAGAGCTCTGCTTTCTAAGTGGAAGCCTGAATTGAAATCCCGCTTGTATCTGGCATTTGTCATGGAATACCAGAATTGCCACCTCCACCACTGGCACCCTGTGCTTTTCACAGAGGACAGCGGATTTAACCTTAGAACATATAACACATGTGAAAGCTTCCCGAGAAGTCGTGGGGAACTTTATGCTGAATGTAACATCCTTGATTATGAGTGCTTTGCTGGTGGGTCAGTGATGGTCTGGAGAGGCACATGCACTGAGGTATGCACAGGCCTCTACAGGCAAGGCAACGGCACAATGAGTGCAGTTAGGTATGGGCATGAAATTCTCCGACCCACTGTCAGACCCTACGCTGGTGCAATGGCTCCTGGCTTTCTTCCTGCTGCCCGGCCTCATCCGACAAGAGTATGCAGGCAGTTTGCGTGGGGACTGATACCGCTGACTGACACTCCCCACCCCCCAACCCTATATTGGCCTACTTGACCAAAATTCAATACAACACCCCTGGGGCATTTAGCTTTGGTCCATCTGACACCACCAGGTTGGAACTCAGACTGTCCAGGAGCTCAGTGATGCCCTGGTCCAGATCTGGGGAGAAGATTCCCCGGGAGACATTCAGTCGTCTCAATCGGAGCATGCCCCGTGGTGTGGCATGCATACAAGGACATAAGAGCTTGAATGGATGATAGAAAAACTTGAAAGTAGCCTGTGCTTTCTTTGCCTGCGCTTGAAATGCTAGTCAACCTCCCCCAGCTATAAGAACCTGTGTCCATCTTAAAGCCTTGCTGCTGAAGAAGCCCAGCTAGCTCAGTCGGGAGAGCATGAGACTCTTAATCTCAGGGTCGTGGGTTCGAGCCCCACGTTGGGCGAGGGGACTTTTGTGCAAATGCCCGCAAGAGAGAAAACACGTGTGTATAGAGAACAGCAAATGGCGTGTTGTGCAAAGGAAGATGAATGTATGGTAACAGAAACCAAAGTTACACTGTCGTGTCTGCACAAGTCCACATCTCCACCATTTAATTTGATGATTCTGGACTAAATTTCAAGAGAGCTTAGCAAAAAAGCAACACTCTAGGTTTACCTGCATCCCTACTCTCACCTAGGGTCACAAACTATGGGTAGTGAATGAAAGCATGAGCTCACAGATATAAGCAGCGCAATGAGTTTTCGCCGTCGGGTGGCAGTGCTCGGCCTCGGAGATTGGATGACAAGCTTAGTATTTCAGGAGGATCTCAGATTACAGCTGCAACTCCTCCACATCGAAAGGAGCCTGCTGAGGTGGTTCGGACATTTGAACATCCAGGATGACTTTGAAGAGGTGGTTGGTCAACTCGTCAGGATGGCCGAGTGGTCTAAGGCGCCAGACTCAAGGATAGGCTCCTTCCAGACAAAAGGGACTTCTGGTCTCCAAATGGAGGCGTGGGTTCAAATCCCACTCCTGACATCTACTTTCTTTACTTAAACATATGTTTTCAAGAGCTTCATCAACCTTTGTGTGTTAAACTCAACAAAGTGCGGCTTGTTGAGGTAGCTGTAGGGTTGCTGTGAAATCAGCTTTGCAGCTTATAGGAACTTTTGTAGTGAAGAGCTTTCGTTAACATGACAGAGCTCTGCTTTCTAAGTGGAAGCCTGAATTGAAATCCCGCTTGTATCTGGCATTTGTCATGGAATACCAGAATTGCCACCTCCACCACTGGCACCCTGTGCTTTTCACAGAGGACAGCGGATTTAACCTTAGAACATATAACACATGTGAAAGCTTCCCGAGAAGTCGTGGGGAACTTTATGCTGAATGTAACATCCTTGATTATGAGTGCTTTGCTGGTGGGTCAGTGATGGTCTGGAGAGGCACATGCACTGAGGTATGCTCAGGCCTCTACAGGCAAGGCAATGGCACAATGAGTGCAGTTAGGTATGGGCATGAAATTCTCCGACCCACTGTCAGACCCTACGCTGGTGCAATGGCTCCTGGCTTTCTTCCTGCTGCCCGGCCTCATCCGACAAGAGTATGCAGGCAGTTTGCGTGGGGACTGATACCGCTGACTGACACTCCCCACCCCCCAACCCTATATTGGCCTACTTGACCAAAATTCAATACAACACCCCTGGGGCATTTAGCTTTGGTCCATCTGACACCACCAGGTTGGAACTCAGACTGTCCAGGAGCTCAGTGATGCCCTGGTCCAGATCTGGGGAGAAGATTCCCCGGGAGACATTCAGTCGTCTCAATCGGAGCATGCCCCGTGGTGTGGCATGCATACAAGGACATAAGAGCTTGAATGGATGATAGAAAAACTTGAAAGTAGCCTGTGCTTTCTTTGCCTGCGCTTGAAATGCTAGTCAACCTCCCCCAGCTATAAGAACCTGTGTCCATCTTAAAGCCTTGCTGCTGAAGAAGCCCAGCTAGCTCAGTCGGGAGAGCATGAGACTCTTAATCTCAGGGTCGTGGGTTCGAGCCCCACGTTGGGCGAGGGGACTTTTGTGCAAATGCCCGCAAGAGAGAAAACACGTGTGTATAGAGAACAGCAAATGGCGTGTTGTGCAAAGGAAGATGAATGTATGGTAACAGAAACCAAAGTTACACTGTCGTGTCTGCACAAGTCCACATCTCCACCATTTAATTTGATGATTCTGGACTAAATTTCAAGAGAGCTTAGCAAAAAAGCAACACTCTAGGTTTACCAGCATCCCTACTCTCACCTAGGGTCACAAACTATGGGTAGTGAATGAAAGCATGAGCTCACAGATATAAGCAGCGCAATGAGTTTTCGCCGTCGGGTGGCAGTGCTCGGCCTCGGAGATTGGATGACAAGCTTAGTATTTCAGGAGGAACTCAGATTACAGCTGCAACTCCTCCACATCGAAAGGAGCCTGCTGAGGTGGTTCGGACATTTGAACATCCAGGATGACTTTGAAGAGGTGGTTGGTCAACTCGTCAGGATGGCCGAGTGGTCTAAGGCGCCAGACTCAAGGATAGGCTCCTTCCAGACAAAAGGGACTTCTGGTCTCCAAATGGAGGCGTGGGTTCAAATCCCACTCCTGACATCTACTTTCTTTACTTAAACATATGTTTTCAAGAGCTTCATCAACCTTTGTGTGTTAAACTCAACAAAGTGCGGCTTGTTGAGGTAGCTGTAGGGTTGCTGTGAAATCAGCTTTGCAGGTTATAGGAACTTTTGTAGTGAAGAGCTTTCGTTAACATGACAGAGCTCTAAGTGGAAGCCTGAATTGAAATCCCGCTTGTATCTGGCGTTTGTCATGGAATACCAGAATTGCCACCTCCACCACTGGCACCCTGTGCTTTTCACAGAGGACAGCGGATTTAACCTTAGAACATATAACACATGTGAAAGCTTCCCGAGAAGTCGTGGGGAACTTTATGCTGAATGTAACATCCTTGATTATGAGTGCTTTGCTGGTGGGTCAGTGATGGTCTGGAGAGGCACATGCACTGAGGTATGCACAGGCCTCTACAGGCAAGGCAACGGCACAATGAGTGCAGTTAGGTATGGGCATGAAATTCTCCGACCCACTGTCAGACCCTACGCTGGTGCAATGGCTCCTGGCTTTCTTCCTGCTGCCCGGCCTCATCCGACAAGAGTATGCAGGCAGTTTGCGTGGGGACTGATACCGCTGACTGACACTCCCCACCCCCCAACCCTATATTGGCCTACTTGACCAAAATTCAATACAACACCCCTGGGGCATTTAGCTTTGGTCCATCTGACACCACCAGGTTGGAACTCAGACTGTCCAGGAGCTCAGTGATGCCCTGGTCCAGATCTGGGGAGAAGATTCCCCGGGAGACATTCAGTCGTCTCAATCGGAGCATGCCCCGTGGTGTGGCATGCATACAAGGACATAAGAGCTTGAATGGATGATAGAAAAACTTGAAAGTAGCCTGTGCTTTCTTTGCCTGCGCTTGAAATGCTAGTCAACCTCCCCCAGCTATAAGAACCTGTGTCCATCTTAAAGCCTTGCTGCTGAAGAAGCCCAGCTAGCTCAGTCGGGAGAGCATGAGACTCTTAATCTCAGGGTCGTGGGTTCGAGCCCCACGTTGGGCGAGGGGACTTTTGTGCAAATGCCCGCAAGAGAGAAAACACGTGTGTATAGAGAACAGCAAATGGCGTGTTGTGCAAAGGAAGATGAATGTATGGTAACAGAAACCAAAGTTACACTGTCGTGTCTGCACAAGTCCACATCTCCACCATTTGATGATTCTGGACTAAATTTCAAGAGAGCTTAGCAAAAAAGCAACACTCTAGGTTTACCAGCATCCCTACTCTCACCTAGGGTCACAAACTATGGGTAGTGAATGAAAGCATGAGCTCACAGATATAAGCAGCGCAATGAGTTTTCGCCGTCGGGTGGCAGTGCTCGGCCTCGGAGATTGGATGACAAGCTTAGTATTTCAGGAGGAACTCAGATTACAGCTGCAACTCCTCCACATCGAAAGGAGCCTGCTGAGGTGGTTCGGACATTTGAACATCCAGGATGACTTTGAAGAGGTGGTTGGTCAACTCGTCAGGATGGCCAAGTGGTCTAAGGCGCCAGACTCAAGGATAGGCTCCTTCCAGACAAAAGGGACTTCTGGTCTCCAAATGGAGGCGTGGGTTCAAATCCCACTCCTCACATCTACTTTCTTTACTTAAACATATGTTTTCAAGAGCTTCATCAACCTTTGTGTGTTAAACTCAACAAAGTGCGGCTTGTTGAGGTAGCTGTAGGGTTGCTGTGAAATCAGCTTTGCAGCTTATAGGAACTTTTGTAGTGAAGAGCTTTCGTTAACATGACAGAGCTCTGCTTTCTAAGTGGAAGCCTGAATTGAAATCCCGCTTGTATCTGGCATTTGTCATGGAATACCAGAATTGCCACCTCCACCACTGGCACCCTGTGCTTTTCACAGAGGACAGCGGATTTAACCTTAGAACATATAACACATGTGAAAGCTTCCCGAGAAGTCGTGGGGAACTTTATGCTGAATGTAACATCCTTGATTATGAGTGCTTTGCTGGTGGGTCAGTGATGGTCTGGAGAGGCACATGCACTGAGGTATGCTCAGGCCTCTACAGGCAAGGCAATGGCACAATGAGTGCAGTTAGGTATGGGCATGAAATTCTCCGACCCACTGTCAGACCCTACGCTGGTGCAATGGCTCCTGGCTTTCTTCCTGCTGCCCGGCCTCATCCGACAAGAGTATGCAGGCAGTTTGCGTGGGGACTGATACCGCTGACTGACACTCCCCACCCCCCAACCCTATATTGGCCTACTTGACCAAAATTCAATACAACACCCCTGGGGCATTTAGCTTTGGTCCATCTGACACCACCAGGTTGGAACTCAGACTGTCCAGGAGCTCAGTGATGCCCTGGTCCAGATCTGGGGAGAAGATTCCCCGGGAGACATTCAGTCGTCTCAATCGGAGCATGCCCCGTGGTGTGGCATGCATACAAGGACATAAGAGCTTGAATGGATGATAGAAAAACTTGAAAGTAGCCTGTGCTTTCTTTGCCTGCGCTTGAAATGCTAGTCAACCTCCCCCAGCTATAAGAACCTGTGTCCATCTTAAAGCCTTGCTGCTGAAGAAGCCCAGCTAGCTCAGTCGGGAGAGCATGAGACTCTTAATCTCAGGGTCGTGGGTTCGAGCCCCACGTTGGGCGAGGGGACTTTTGTGCAAATGCCCGCAAGAGAGAAAACACGTGTGTATAGAGAACAGCAAATGGCGTGTTGTGCAAAGGAAGATGAATGTATGGTAACAGAAACCAAAGTTACACTGTCGTGTCTGCACAAGTCCACATCTCCACCATTTAATTTGATGATTCTGGACTAAATTTCAAGAGAGCTTAGCAAAAAAGCAACACTCTAGGTTTACCAGCATCCCTACTCTCACCTAGGGTCACAAACTATGGGTAGTGAATGAAAGCATGAGCTCACAGATATAAGCAGCGCAATGAGTTTTCGCCGTCGGGTGGCAGTGCTCGGCCTCGGAGATTGGATGACAAGCTTAGTATTTCAGGAGGAACTCAGATTACAGCTGCAACTCCTCCACATCGAAAGGAGCCTGCTGAGGTGGTTCGGACATTTGAACATCCAGGATGACTTTGAAGAGGTGGTTGGTCAACTCGTCAGGATGGCCGAGTGGTCTAAGGCGCCAGACTCAAGGATAGGCTCCTTCCAGACAAAAGGGACTTCTGGTCTCCAAATGGAGGCGTGGGTTCAAATCCCACTCCTGACATCTACTTTCTTTACTTAAACATATGTTTTCAAGAGCTTCATCAACCTTTGTGTGTTAAACTCAACAAAGTGCGGCTTGTTGAGGTAGCTGTAGGGTTGCTGTGAAATCAGCTTTGCAGGTTATAGGAACTTTTGTAGTGAAGAGCTTTCGTTAACATGACAGAGCTCTAAGTGGAAGCCTGAATTGAAATCCCGCTTGTATCTGGCGTTTGTCATGGAATACCAGAATTGCCACCTCCACCACTGGCACCCTGTGCTTTTCACAGAGGACAGCGGATTTAACCTTAGAACATATAACACATGTGAAAGCTTCCCGAGAAGTCGTGGGGAACTTTATGCTGAATGTAACATCCTTGATTATGAGTGCTTTGCTGGTGGGTCAGTGATGGTCTGGAGAGGCACATGCACTGAGGTATGCACAGGCCTCTACAGGCAAGGCAACGGCACAATGAGTGCAGTTAGGTATGGGCATGAAATTCTCCGACCCACTGTCAGACCCTACGCTGGTGCAATGGCTCCTGGCTTTCTTCCTGCTGCCCGGCCTCATCCGACAAGAGTATGCAGGCAGTTTGCGTGGGGACTGATACCGCTGACTGACACTCCCCACCCCCCAACCCTATATTGGCCTACTTGACCAAAATTCAATACAACACCCCTGGGGCATTTAGCTTTGGTCCATCTGACACCACCAGGTTGGAACTCAGACTGTCCAGGAGCTCAGTGATGCCCTGGTCCAGATCTGGGGAGAAGATTCCCCGGGAGACATTCAGTCGTCTCAATCGGAGCATGCCCCGTGGTGTGGCATGCATACAAGGACATAAGAGCTTGAATGGATGATAGAAAAACTTGAAAGTAGCCTGTGCTTTCTTTGCCTGCGCTTGAAATGCTAGTCAACCTCCCCCAGCTATAAGAACCTGTGTCCATCTTAAAGCCTTGCTGCTGAAGAAGCCCAGCTAGCTCAGTCGGGAGAGCATGAGACTCTTAATCTCAGGGTCGTGGGTTCGAGCCCCACGTTGGGCGAGGGGACTTTTGTGCAAATGCCCGCAAGAGAGAAAACACGTGTGTATAGAGAACAGCAAATGGCGTGTTGTGCAAAGGAAGATGAATGTATGGTAACAGAAACCAAAGTTCCACTGTCGTGTCTGCACAAGTCCACATCTCCACCATTTGATGATTCTGGACTAAATTTCAAGAGAGCTTAGCAAAAAAGCAACACTCTAGGTTTACCAGCATCCCTACTCTCACCTAGGGTCACAAACTATGGGTAGTGAATGAAAGCATGAGCTCACAGATATAAGCAGCGCAATGAGTTTTCGCCGTCGGGTGGCAGTGCTCGGCCTCGGAGATTGGATGACAAGCTTAGTATTTCAGGAGGAACTCAGATTACAGCTGCAACTCCTCCACATCGAAAGGAGCCTGCTGAGGTGGTTCGGACATTTGAACATCCAGGATGACTTTGAAGAGGTGGTTGGTCAACTCGTCAGGATGGCCAAGTGGTCTAAGGCGCCAGACTCAAGGATAGGCTCCTTCCAGACAAAAGGGACTTCTGGTCTCCAAATGGAGGCGTGGGTTCAAATCCCACTCCTCACATCTACTTTCTTTACTTAAACATATGTTTTCAAGAGCTTCATCAACCTTTGTGTGTTAAACTCAACAAAGTGCGGCTTGTTGAGGTAGCTGTAGGGTTGCTGTGAAATCAGCTTTGCAGCTTATAGGAACTTTTGTAGTGAAGAGCTTTCGTTAACATGACAGAGCTCTGCTTTCTAAGTGGAAGCCTGAATTGAAATCCCGCTTGTATCTGGCATTTGTCATGGAATACCAGAATTGCCACCTCCACCACTGGCACCCTGTGCTTTTCACAGAGGACAGCGGATTTAACCTTAGAACATATAACACATGTGAAAGCTTCCCGAGAAGTCGTGGGGAACTTTATGCTGAATGTAACATCCTTGATTATGAGTGCTTTGCTGGTGGGTCAGTGATGGTCTGGAGAGGCACATGCACTGAGGTATGCACAGGCCTCTACAGGCAAGGCAACGGCACAATGAGTGCAGTTAGGTATGGGCATGAAATTCTCCGACCCACTGTCAGACCCTACGCTGGTGCAATGGCTCCTGGCTTTCTTCCTGCTGCCCGGCCTCATCCGACAAGAGTATGCAGGCAGTTTGCGTGGGGACTGATACCGCTGACTGACACTCCCCACCCCCCAACCCTATATTGGCCTACTTGACCAAAATTCAATACAACACCCCTGGGGCATTTAGCTTTGGTCCATCTGACACCACCAGGTTGGAACTCAGACTGTCCAGGAGCTCAGTGATGCCCTGGTCCAGATCTGGGGAGAAGATTCCCCGGGAGACATTCAGTCGTCTCAATCGGAGCATGCCCCGTGGTGTGGCATGCATACAAGGACATAAGAGCTTGAATGGATGATAGAAAAACTTGAAAGTAGCCTGTGCTTTCTTTGCCTGCGCTTGAAATGCTAGTCAACCTCCCCCAGCTATAAGAACCTGTGTCCATCTTAAAGCCTTACTGCTGAAGAAGCCCAGCTAGCTCAGTCGGGAGAGCATGAGACTCTTAATCTCAGGGTCGTGGGTTCGAGCCCCACGTTGGGCGAGGGGACTTTTGTGCAAATGCCCGCAAGAGAGAAAACACGTGTGTATAGAGAACAGCAAATGGCGTGTTGTGCAAAGGAAGATGAATGTATGGTAACAGAAACCAAAGTTCCACTGTCGTGTCTGCACAAGTCCACATCTCCACCATTTGATGACTCTGGACTAAATTTCAAGAGAGCTTAGCAAAAAAGCAACACTCTAGGTTTACCAGCATCCCTACTCTCACCTAGGGTCACAAACTATGGGTAGTGAATGAAAGCATGAGCTCACAGATATAAGCAGCGCAATGAGTTTTCGCCGTCGGGTGGCAGTGCTCGGCCTCGGAGATTGGATGACAAGCTTAGTATTTCAGGAGGAACTCAGATTACAGCTGCAACTCCTCCACATCGAAAGGAGCCTGCTGAGGTGGTTCGGACATTTGAACATCCAGGATGACTTTGAAGAGGTCGTTGGTCAACTCGTCAGGATGGCCGAGTGGTCTAAGGCGCCAGACTCAAGGATAGGCTCCTTCCAGACAAAAGGGACTTCTGGTCTCCAAATGGAGGCGTGGGTTCAAATCCCACTCCTGACATCTACTTTCTTTACTTAAACATATGTTTTCAAGAGCTTCATCAACCTTTGTGTGTTAAACTCAACAAAGTGCGGCTTGTTGGGGTTGCTGTGAAATCAGCTTTGCAGCTTATAGGAACTTTTGTAGTGAAGAGCTTTCGTTAACATGACAGAGCTCTGCTTTCTAAGTGGAAGCCTGAATTGAAATCCCGCTTGTATCTGGCATTTGTCATGGAATACCAGAATTGCCACCTCCACCACTGGCACCCTGTGCTTTTCACAGAGGACAGCGGATTTAACCTTAGAACATATAACACATGTGAAAGCTTCCCGAGAAGTCGTGGGGAACTTTATGCTGAATGTAACATCCTTGATTATGAGTGCTTTGCTGGTGGGTCAGTGATGGTCTGGAGAGGCACATGCACTGAGGTATGCACAGGCCTCTACAGGCAAGGCAACGGCACAATGAGTGCAGTTAGGTATGGGCATGAAATTCTCCGACCCACTGTCAGACCCTACGCTGGTGCAATGGCTCCTGGCTTTCTTCCTGCTGCCCGGCCTCATCCGACAAGAGTATGCAGGCAGTTTGCGTGGGGACTGATACCGCTGACTGACACTCCCCACCCCCCAACCCTATATTGGCCTACTTGACCAAAATTCAATACAACACCCCTGGGGCATTTAGCTTTGGTCCATCTGACACCACCAGGTTGGAACTCAGACTGTCCAGGAGCTCAGTGATGCCCTGGTCCAGATCTGGGGAGAAGATTCCCTGGGAGACATTCAGTCGTCTCAATCGGAGCATGCCCCGTGGTGTGGCATGCATACAAGGACATAAGAGCTTGAATGGATGATAGAAAAACTTGAAAGTAGCCTGTGCTTTCTTTGCCTGCGCTTGAAATGCTAGTCAACCTCCCCCAGCTATAAGAACCTGTGTCCATCTTAAAGCCTTGCTGCTGAAGAAGCCCAGCTAGCTCAGTCGGGAGAGCATGAGACTCTTAATCTCAGGGTCGTGGGTTCGAGCCCCACGTTGGGCGAGGGGACTTTTGTGCAAATGCCCGCAAGAGAGAAAACACGTGTGTATAGAGAACAGCAAATGGCGTGTTGTGCAAAGGAAGATGAATGTATGGTAACAGAAACCAAAGTTCCACTGTCGTGTCTGCACAAGTCCACATCTCCACCATTTGATGATTCTGGACTAAATTTCAAGAGAGCTTAGCAAAAAAGCAACACTCTAGGTTTACCAGCATCCCTACTCTCACCTAGGGTCACAAACTATGGGTAGTGAATGAAAGCATGAGCTCACAGATATAAGCAGCGCAATGAGTTTTCGCCGTCGGGTGGCAGTGCTCGGCCTCGGAGATTGGATGACAAGCTTAGTATTTCAGGAGGAACTCAGATTACAGCTGCAACTCCTCCACATCGAAAGGAGCCTGCTGAGGTGGTTCGGACATTTGAACATCCAGGATGACTTTGAAGAGGTGGTTGGTCAACTCGTCAGGATGGCCGAGTGGTCTAAGGCGCCAGACTCAAGGATAGGCTCCTTCCAGACAAAAGGGACTTCTGGTCTCCAAATGGAGGCGTGGGTTCAAATCCCACTCCTCACATCTACTTTCTTTACTTAAACATATGTTTTCAAGAGCTTCATCAACCTTTGTGTGTTAAACTCAACAAAGTGCGGCTTGTTGAGGTAGCTGTAGGGTTGCTGTGAAATCAGCTTTGCAGCTTATAGGAACTTTTGTAGTGAAGAGCTTTCGTTAACATGACAGAGCTCTGCTTTCTAAGTGGAAGCCTGAATTGAAATCCCGCTTGTATCTGGCATTTGTCATGGAATACCAGAATTGCCACCTCCACCACTGGCACCCTGTGCTTTTCACAGAGGACAGCGGATTTAACCTTAGAACATATAACACATGTGAAAGCTTCCCGAGAAGTCGTGGGGAACTTTATGCTGAATGTAACATCCTTGATTATGAGTGCTTTGCTGGTGGGTCAGTGATGGTCTGGAGAGGCACATGCACTGAGGTATGCACAGGCCTCTACAGGCAAGGCAACGGCACAATGAGTGCAGTTAGGTATGGGCATGAAATTCTCCGACCCACTGTCAGACCCTACGCTGGTGCAATGGCTCCTGGCTTTCTTCCTGCTGCCCGGCCTCATCCGACAAGAGTATGCAGGCAGTTTGCGTGGGGACTGATACCGCTGACTGACACTCCCCACCCCCCAACCCTATATTGGCCTACTTGACCAAAATTCAATACAACACCCCTGGGGCATTTAGCTTTGGTCCATCTGACACCACCAGGTTGGAACTCAGACTGTCCAGGAGCTCAGTGATGCCCTGGTCCAGATCTGGGGAGAAGATTCCCCGGGAGACATTCAGTCGTCTCAATCGGAGCATGCCCCGTGGTGTGGCATGCATACAAGGACATAAGAGCTTGAATGGATGATAGAAAAACTTGAAAGTAGCCTGTGCTTTCTTTGCCTGCGCTTGAAATGCTAGTCAACCTCCCCCAGCTATAAGAACCTGTGTCCATCTTAAAGCCTTACTGCTGAAGAAGCCCAGCTAGCTCAGTCGGGAGAGCATGAGACTCTTAATCTCAGGGTCGTGGGTTCGAGCCCCACGTTGGGCGAGGGGACTTTTGTGCAAATGCCCGCAAGAGAGAAAACACGTGTGTATAGAGAACAGCAAATGGCGTGTTGTGCAAAGGAAGATGAATGTATGGTAACAGAAACCAAAGTTCCACTGTCGTGTCTGCACAAGTCCACATCTCCACCATTTGATGATTCTGGACTAAATTTCAAGAGAGCTTAGCAAAAAAGCAACACTCTAGGTTTACCAGCATCCCTACTCTCACCTAGGGTCACAAACTATGGGTAGTGAATGAAAGCATGAGCTCACAGATATAAGCAGCGCAATGAGTTTTCGCCGTCGGGTGGCAGTGCTCGGCCTCGGAGATTGGATGACAAGCTTAGTATTTCAGGAGGAACTCAGATTACAGCTGCAACTCCTCCACATCGAAAGGAGCCTGCTGAGGTGGTTCGGACATTTGAACATCCAGGATGACTTTGAAGAGGTGGTTGGTCAACTCGTCAGGATGGCCGAGTGGTCTAAGGCGCCAGACTCAAGGATAGGCTCCTTCCAGACAAAAGGGACTTCTGGTCTCCAAATGGAGGCGTGGGTTCAAATCCCACTCCTCACATCTACTTTCTTTACTTAAACATATGTTTTCAAGAGCTTCATCAACCTTTGTGTGTTAAACTCAACAAAGTGCGGCTTGTTGAGGTAGCTGTAGGGTTGCTGTGAAATCAGCTTTGCAGCTTATAGGAACTTTTGTAGTGAAGAGCTTTCGTTAACATGACAGAGCTCTGCTTTCTAAGTGGAAGCCTGAATTGAAATCCCGCTTGTATCTGGCATTTGTCATGGAATACCAGAATTGCCACCTCCACCACTGGCACCCTGTGCTTTTCACAGAGGACAGCGGATTTAACCTTAGAACATATAACACATGTGAAAGCTTCCCGAGAAGTCGTGGGGAACTTTATGCTGAATGTAACATCCTTGATTATGAGTGCTTTGCTGGTGGGTCAGTGATGGTCTGGAGAGGCACATGCACTGAGGTATGCACAGGCCTCTACAGGCAAGG
The DNA here is from genome assembly GCF_057381845.1 of Rhamphochromis longiceps. NCBI lineage: Eukaryota > Metazoa > Chordata > Actinopteri > Cichliformes > Cichlidae > Rhamphochromis > Rhamphochromis longiceps. Next base: position 11,882,931 of record NC_140577.1, read on the forward strand.
CAACGGCACAATGAGTGCAGTTAGGTATGGGCATGAAATTCTCCGACCCACTGTCAGACCCTACGCTGGTGCAATGGCTCCTGGCTTTCTTCCTGCTGCCCGGCCTCATCCGACAAGAGTATGCAGGCAGTTTGCGTGGGGACTGATACCGCTGACTGACACTCCCCACCCCCCAACCCTATATTGGCCTACTTGACCAAAATTCAATACAACACCCCTGGGGCATTTAGCTTTGGTCCATCTGACACCACCAGGTTGGAACTCAGACTGTCCAGGAGCTCAGTGATGCCCTGGTCCAGATCTGGGGAGAAGATTCCCCGGGAGACATTCAGTCGTCTCAATCGGAGCATGCCCCGTGGTGTGGCATGCATACAAGGACATAAGAGCTTGAATGGATGATAGAAAAACTTGAAAGTAGCCTGTGCTTTCTTTGCCTGCGCTTGAAATGCTAGTCAACCTCCCCCAGCTATAAGAACCTGTGTCCATCTTAAAGCCTTACTGCTGAAGAAGCCCAGCTAGCTCAGTCGGGAGAGCATGAGACTCTTAATCTCAGGGTCGTGGGTTCGAGCCCCACGTTGGGCGAGGGGACTTTTGTGCAAATGCCCGCAAGAGAGAAAACACGTGTGTATAGAGAACAGCAAATGGCGTGTTGTGCAAAGGAAGATGAATGTATGGTAACAGAAACCAAAGTTACACTGTCGTGTCTGCACAAGTCCACATCTCCACCATTTGATGACTCTGGACTAAATTTCAAGAGAGCTTAGCAAAAAAGCAACACTCTAGGTTTACCAGCATCCCTACTCTCACCTAGGGTCACAAACTATGGGTAGTGAATGAAAGCATGAGCTCACAGATATAAGCAGCGCAATGAGTTTTCGCCGTCGGGTGGCAGTGCTCGGCCTCGGAGATTGGATGACAAGCTTAGTATTTCAGGAGGAACTCAGATTACAGCTGCAACTCCTCCACATCGAAAGGAGCCTGCTGAGGTGGTTCGGACATTTGAACATCCAGGATGACTTTGAAGAGGTGGTTGGTCAACTCGTCAGGATGGCCGAGTGGTCTAAGGCGCCAGACTCAAGGATAGGCTCCTTCCAGACAAAAGGGACTTCTGGTCTCCAAATGGAGGCGTGGGTTCAAATCCCACTCCTGACATCTACTTTCTTTACTTAAACATATGTTTTCAAGAGCTTCATCAACCTTTGTGTGTTAAACTCAACAAAGTGCGGCTTGTTGAGGTAGCTGTAGGGTTGCTGTGAAATCAGCTTTGCAGGTTATAGGAACTTTTGTAGTGAAGAGCTTTCGTTAACATGACAGAGCTCTGCTTTCTAAGTGGAAGCCTGAATTGAAATCCCGCTTGTATCTGGCATTTGTCATGGAATACCAGAATTGCCACCTCCACCACTGGCACCCTGTGCTTTTCACAGAGGACAGCGGATTTAACCTTAGAACATATAACACATGTGAAAGCTTCCCGAGAAGTCGTGGGGAACTTTATGCTGAATGTAACATCCTTGATTATGAGTGCTTTGCTGGTGGGTCAGTGATGGTCTGGAGAGGCACATGCACTGAGGTATGCACAGGCCTCTACAGGCAAGGCAACGGCACAATGAGTGCAGTTAGGTATGGGCATGAAATTCTCCGACCCACTGTCAGACCCTACGCTGGTGCAATGGCTCCTGGCTTTCTTCCTGCTGCCCGGCCTCATCCGACAAGAGTATGCAGGCAGTTTGCGTGGGGACTGATACCGCTGACTGACACTCCCCACCCCCCAACCCTATATTGGCCTACTTGACCAAAATTCAATACAACACCCCTGGGGCATTTAGCTTTGGTCCATCTGACACCACCAGGTTGGAACTCAGACTGTCCAGGAGCTCAGTGATGCCCTGGTCCAGATCTGGGGAGAAGATTCCCCGGGAGACATTCAGTCGTCTCAATCGGAGCATGCCCCGTGGTGTGGCATGCATACAAGGACATAAGAGCTTGAATGGATGATAGAAAAACTTGAAAGTAGCCTGTGCTTTCTTTGCCTGCGCTTGAAATGCTAGTCAACCTCCCCCAGCTATAAGAACCTGTGTCTATCTTAAAGCCTTGCTGCTGAAGAAGCCCAGCTAGCTCAGTCGGGAGAGCATGAGACTCTTAATCTCAGGGTCGTGGGTTCGAGCCCCACGTTGGGCGAGGGGACTTTTGTGCAAATGCCCGCAAGAGAGAAAACACGTGTGTATAGAGAACAGCAAATGGCGTGTTGTGCAAAGGAAGATGAATGTATGGTAACAGAAACCAAAGTTACACTGTCGTGTCTGCACAAGTCCACATCTCCACCATTTAATTTGATGATTCTGGACTAAATTTCAAGAGAGCTTAGCAAAAAAGCAACACTCTAGGTTTACCAGCATCCCTACTCTCACCTAGGGTCACAAACTATGGGTAGTGAATGAAAGCATGAGCTCACAGATATAAGCAGCGCAATGAGTTTTCGCCGTCGGGTGGCAGTGCTCGGCCTCGGAGATTGGATGACAAGCTTAGTATTTCAGGAGGAACTCAGATTACAGCTGCAACTCCTCCACATCGAAAGGAGCCTGCTGAGGTGGTTCGGACATTTGAACATCCAGGATGACTTTGAAGAGGTGGTTGGTCAACTCGTCAAGATGGCCGAGTGGTCTAAGGCGCCAGACTCAAGGATAGGCTCCTTCCAGACAAAAGGGACTTCTGGTCTCCAAATGGAGGCGTGGGTTCAAATCCCACTCCTGACATCTACTTTCTTTACTTAAACATATGTTTTCAAGAGCTTCATCAACCTTTGTGTGTTAAACTCAACAAAGTGCGGCTTGTTGAGGTAGCTGTAGGGTTGCTGTGAAATCAGCTTTGCAGCTTATAGGAACTTTTGTAGTGAAGAGCTTTCGTTAACATGACAGAGCTCTGCTTTCTAAGTGGAAGCCTGAATTGAAATCCCGCTTGTATCTGGCATTTGTCATGGAATACCAGAATTGCCACCTCCACCACTGGCACCCTGTGCTTTTCACAGAGGACAGCGGATTTAACCTTAGAACATATAACACATGTGAAAGCTTCCCGAGAAGTCGTGGGGAACTTTATGCTGAATGTAACATCCTTGATTATGAGTGCTTTGCTGGTGGGTCAGTGATGGTCTGGAGAGGCACATGCACTGAGGTATGCACAGGCCTCTACAGGCAAGGCAACGGCACAATGAGTGCAGTTAGGTATGGGCATGAAATTCTCCGACCCACTGTCAGACCCTACGCTGGTGCAATGGCTCCTGGCTTTCTTCCTGCTGCCCGGCCTCATCCGACAAGAGTATGCAGGCAGTTTGCGTGGGGACTGATACCGCTGACTGACACTCCCCACCCCCCAACCCTATATTGGCCTACTTGACCAAAATTCAATACAACACCCCTGGGGCATTTAGCTTTGGTCCATCTGACACCACCAGGTTGGAACTCAGACTGTCCAGGAGCTCAGTGATGCCCTGGTCCAGATCTGGGGAGAAGATTCCCCGGGAGACATTCAGTCGTCTCAATCGGAGCATGCCCCGTGGTGTGGCATGCATACAAGGACATAAGAGCTTGAATGGATGATAGAAAAACTTGAAAGTAGCCTGTGCTTTCTTTGCCTGCGCTTGAAATGCTAGTCAACCTCCCCCAGCTATAAGAACCTGTGTCTATCTTAAAGCCTTGCTGCTGAAGAAGCCCAGCTAGCTCAGTCGGGAGAGCATGAGACTCTTAATCTCAGGGTCGTGGGTTCGAGCCCCACGTTGGGCGAGGGGACTTTTGTGCAAATGCCCGCAAGAGAGAAAACACGTGTGTATAGAGAACAGCAAATGGCGTGTTGTGCAAAGGAAGATGAATGTATGGTAACAGAAACCAAAGTTACACTGTCGTGTCTGCACAAGTCCACATCTCCACCATTTAATTTGATGATTCTGGACTAAATTTCAAGAGAGCTTAGCAAAAAAGCAACACTCTAGGTTTACCAGCATCCCTACTCTCACCTAGGGTCACAAACTATGGGTAGTGAATGAAAGCATGAGCTCACAGATATAAGCAGCGCAATGAGTTTTCGCCGTCGGGTGGCAGTGCTCGGCCTCGGAGATTGGATGACAAGCTTAGTATTTCAGGAGGAACTCAGATTACAGCTGCAACTCCTCCACATCGAAAGGAGCCTGCTGAGGTGGTTCGGACATTTGAACATCCAGGATGACTTTGAAGAGGTGGTTGGTCAACTCGTCAAGATGGCCGAGTGGTCTAAGGCGCCAGACTCAAGGATAGGCTCCTTCCAGACAAAAGGGACTTCTGGTCTCCAAATGGAGGCGTGGGTTCAAATCCCACTCCTCACATCTACTTTCTTTACTTAAACATATGTTTTCAAGAGCTTCATCAACCTTTGTGTGTTAAACTCAACAAAGTGCGGCTTGTTGAGGTAGCTGTAGGGTTGCTGTGAAATCAGCTTTGCAGCTTATAGGAACTTTTGTAGTGAAGAGCTTTCGTTAACATGACAGAGCTCTAAGTGGAAGCCTGAATTGAAATCCCGCTTGTATCTGGCGTTTGTCATGGAATACCAGAATTGCCACCTCCACCACTGGCACCCTGTGCTTTTCACAGAGGACAGCGGATTTAACCTTAGAACATATAACACATGTGAAAGCTTCCCGAGAAGTCGTGGGGAACTTTATGCTGAATGTAACATCCTTGATTATGAGTGCTTTGCTGGTGGGTCAGTGATGGTCTGGAGAGGCACATGCACTGAGGTATGCACAGGCCTCTACAGGCAAGGCAACGGCACAATGAGTGCAGTTAGGTATGGGCATGAAATTCTCCGACCCACTGTCAGACCCTACGCTGGTGCAATGGCTCCTGGCTTTCTTCCTGCTGCCCGGCCTCATCCGACAAGAGTATGCAGGCAGTTTGCGTGGGGACTGATACCGCTGACTGACACTCCCCACCCCCCAACCCTATATTGGCCTACTTGACCAAAATTCAATACAACACCCCTGGGGCATTTAGCTTTGGTCCATCTGACACCACCAGGTTGGAACTCAGACTGTCCAGGAGCTCAGTGATGCCCTGGTCCAGATCTGGGGAGAAGATTCCCCGGGAGACATTCAGTCGTCTCAATCGGAGCATGCCCCGTGGTGTGGCATGCATACAAGGACATAAGAGCTTGAATGGATGATAGAAAAACTTGAAAGTAGCCTGTGCTTTCTTTGCCTGCGCTTGAAATGCTAGTCAACCTCCCCCAGCTATAAGAACCTGTGTCCATCTTAAAGCCTTGCTGCTGAAGAAGCCCAGCTAGCTCAGTCGGGAGAGCATGAGACTCTTAATCTCAGGGTCGTGGGTTCGAGCCCCACGTTGGGCGAGGGGACTTTTGTGCAAATGCCCGCAAGAGAGAAAACACGTGTGTATAGAGAACAGCAAATGGCGTGTTGTGCAAAGGAAGATGAATGTATGGTAACAGAAACCAAAGTTACACTGTCGTGTCTGCACAAGTCCACATCTCCACCATTTAATTTGATGACTCTGGACTAAATTTCAAGAGAGCTTAGCAAAAAAGCAACACTCTAGGTTTACCAGCATCCCTACTCTCACCTAGGGTCACAAACTATGGGTAGTGAATGAAAGCATGAGCTCACAGATATAAGCAGCGCAATGAGTTTTCGCCGTCGGGTGGCAGTGCTCGGCCTCGGAGATTGGATGACAAGCTTAGTATTTCAGGAGGAACTCAGATTACAGCTGCAACTCCTCCACATCGAAAGGAGCCTGCTGAGGTGGTTCGGACATTTGAACATCCAGGATGACTTTGAAGAGGTGGTTGGTCAACTCGTCAAGATGGCCGAGTGGTCTAAGGCGCCAGACTCAAGGATAGGCTCCTTCCAGACAAAAGGGACTTCTGGTCTCCAAATGGAGGCGTGGGTTCAAATCCCACTCCTGACATCTACTTTCTTTACTTAAACATATGTTTTCAAGAGCTTCATCAACCTTTGTGTGTTAAACTCAACAAAGTGCGGCTTGTTGAGGTAGCTGTAGGGTTGCTGTGAAATCAGCTTTGCAGCTTATAGGAACTTTTGTAGTGAAGAGCTTTCGTTAACATGACAGAGCTCTGCTTTCTAAGTGGAAGCCTGAATTGAAATCCCGCTTGTATCTGGCATTTGTCATGGAATACCAGAATTGCCACCTCCACCACTGGCACCCTGTGCTTTTCACAGAGGACAGCGGATTTAACCTTAGAACATATAACACATGTGAAAGCTTCCCGAGAAGTCGTGGGGAACTTTATGCTGAATGTAACATCCTTGATTATGAGTGCTTTGCTGGTGGGTCAGTGATGGTCTGGAGAGGCACATGCACTGAGGTATGCACAGGCCTCTACAGGCAAGGCAACGGCACAATGAGTGCAGTTAGGTATGGGCATGAAATTCTCCGACCCACTGTCAGACCCTACGCTGGTGCAATGGCTCCTGGCTTTCTTCCTGCTGCCCGGCCTCATCCGACAAGAGTATGCAGGCAGTTTGCGTGGGGACTGATACCGCTGACTGACACTCCCCACCCCCCAACCCTATATTGGCCTACTTGACCAAAATTCAATACAACACCCCTGGGGCATTTAGCTTTGGTCCATCTGACACCACCAGGTTGGAACTCAGACTGTCCAGGAGCTCAGTGATGCCCTGGTCCAGATCTGGGGAGAAGATTCCCCGGGAGACATTCAGTCGTCTCAATCGGAGCATGCCCCGTGGTGTGGCATGCATACAAGGACATAAGAGCTTGAATGGATGATAGAAAAACTTGAAAGTAGCCTGTGCTTTCTTTGCCTGCGCTTGAAATGCTAGTCAACCTCCCCCAGCTATAAGAACCTGTGTCTATCTTAAAGCCTTGCTGCTGAAGAAGCCCAGCTAGCTCAGTCGGGAGAGCATGAGACTCTTAATCTCAGGGTCGTGGGTTCGAGCCCCACGTTGGGCGAGGGGACTTTTGTGCAAATGCCCGCAAGAGAGAAAACACGTGTGTATAGAGAACAGCAAATGGCGTGTTGTGCAAAGGAAGATGAATGTATGGTAACAGAAACCAAAGTTACACTGTCGTGTCTGCACAAGTCCACATCTCCACCATTTAATTTGATGATTCTGGACTAAATTTCAAGAGAGCTTAGCAAAAAAGCAACACTCTAGGTTTACCAGCATCCCTACTCTCACCTAGGGTCACAAACTATGGGTAGTGAATGAAAGCATGAGCTCACAGATATAAGCAGCGCAATGAGTTTTCGCCGTCGGGTGGCAGTGCTCGGCCTCGGAGATTGGATGACAAGCTTAGTATTTCAGGAGGAACTCAGATTACAGCTGCAACTCCTCCACATCGAAAGGAGCCTGCTGAGGTGGTTCGGACATTTGAACATCCAGGATGACTTTGAAGAGGTGGTTGGTCAACTCGTCAAGATGGCCGAGTGGTCTAAGGCGCCAGACTCAAGGATAGGCTCCTTCCAGACAAAAGGGACTTCTGGTCTCCAAATGGAGGCGTGGGTTCAAATCCCACTCCTCACATCTACTTTCTTTACTTAAACATATGTTTTCAAGAGCTTCATCAACCTTTGTGTGTTAAACTCAACAAAGTGCGGCTTGTTGAGGTAGCTGTAGGGTTGCTGTGAAATCAGCTTTGCAGGTTATAGGAACTTTTGTAGTGAAGAGCTTTCGTTAACATGACAGAGCTCTAAGTGGAAGCCTGAATTGAAATCCCGCTTGTATCTGGCGTTTGTCATGGAATACCAGAATTGCCACCTCCACCACTGGCACCCTGTGCTTTTCACAGAGGACAGCGGATTTAACCTTAGAACATATAACACATGTGAAAGCTTCCCGAGAAGTCGTGGGGAACTTTATGCTGAATGTAACATCCTTGATTATGAGTGCTTTGCTGGTGGGTCAGTGATGGTCTGGAGAGGCACATGCACTGAGGTATGCACAGGCCTCTACAGGCAAGGCAACGGCACAATGAGTGCAGTTAGGTATGGGCATGAAATTCTCCGACCCACTGTCAGACCCTACGCTGGTGCAATGGCTCCTGGCTTTCTTCCTGCTGCCCGGCCTCATCCGACAAGAGTATGCAGGCAGTTTGCGTGGGGACTGATACCGCTGACTGACACTCCCCACCCCCCAACCCTATATTGGCCTACTTGACCAAAATTCAATACAACACCCCTGGGGCATTTAGCTTTGGTCCATCTGACACCACCAGGTTGGAACTCAGACTGTCCAGGAGCTCAGTGATGCCCTGGTCCAGATCTGGGGAGAAGATTCCCCGGGAGACATTCAGTCGTCTCAATCGGAGCATGCCCCGTGGTGTGGCATGCATACAAGGACATAAGAGCTTGAATGGATGATAGAAAAACTTGAAAGTAGCCTGTGCTTTCTTTGCCTGCGCTTGAAATGCTAGTCAACCTCCCCCAGCTATAAGAACCTGTGTCCATCTTAAAGCCTTGCTGCTGAAGAAGCCCAGCTAGCTCAGTCGGGAGAGCATGAGACTCTTAATCTCAGGGTCGTGGGTTCGAGCCCCACGTTGGGCGAGGGGACTTTTGTGCAAATGCCCGCAAGAGAGAAAACACGTGTGTATAGAGAACAGCAAATGGCGTGTTGTGCAAAGGAAGATGAATGTATGGTAACAGAAACCAAAGTTACACTGTCGTGTCTGCACAAGTCCACATCTCCACCATTTGATGATTCTGGACTAAATTTCAAGAGAGCTTAGCAAAAAAGCAACACTCTAGGTTTACCAGCATCCCTACTCTCACCTAGGGTCACAAACTATGGGTAGTGAATGAAAGCATGAGCTCACAGATATAAGCAGCGCAATGAGTTTTCGCCGTCGGGTGGCAGTGCTCGGCCTCGGAGATTGGATGACAAGCTTAGTATTTCAGGAGGAACTCAGATTACAGCTGCAACTCCTCCACATCGAAAGGAGCCTGCTGAGGTGGTTCGGACATTTGAACATCCAGGATGACTTTGAAGAGGTGGTTGGTCAACTCGTCAGGATGGCCGAGTGGTCTAAGGCGCCAGACTCAAGGATAGGCTCCTTCCAGACAAAAGGGACTTCTGGTCTCCAAATGGAGGCGTGGGTTCAAATCCCACTCCTCACATCTACTTTCTTTACTTAAACATATGTTTTCAAGAGCTTCATCAACCTTTGTGTGTTAAACTCAACAAAGTGCGGCTTGTTGAGGTAGCTGTAGGGTTGCTGTGAAATCAGCTTTGCAGCTTATAGGAACTTTTGTAGTGAAGAGCTTTCGTTAACATGACAGAGCTCTGCTTTCTAAGTGGAAGCCTGAATTGAAATCCCGCTTGTATCTGGCATTTGTCATGGAATACCAGAATTGCCACCTCCACCACTGGCACCCTGTGCTTTTCACAGAGGACAGCGGATTTAACCTTAGAACATATAACACATGTGAAAGCTTCCCGAGAAGTCGTGGGGAACTTTATGCTGAATGTAACATCCTTGATTATGAGTGCTTTGCTGGTGGGTCAGTGATGGTCTGGAGAGGCACATGCACTGAGGTATGCACAGGCCTCTACAGGCAAGGCAACGGCACAATGAGTGCAGTTAGGTATGGGCATGAAATTCTCCGACCCACTGTCAGACCCTACGCTGGTGCAATGGCTCCTGGCTTTCTTCCTGCTGCCCGGCCTCATCCGACAAGAGTATGCAGGCAGTTTGCGTGGGGACTGATACCGCTGACTGACACTCCCCACCCCCCAACCCTATATTGGCCTACTTGACCAAAATTCAATACAACACCCCTGGGGCATTTAGCTTTGGTCCATCTGACACCACCAGGTTGGAACTCAGACTGTCCAGGAGCTCAGTGATGCCCTGGTCCAGATCTGGGGAGAAGATTCCCCGGGAGACATTCAGTCGTCTCAATCGGAGCATGCCCCGTGGTGTGGCATGCATACAAGGACATAAGAGCTTGAATGGATGATAGAAAAACTTGAAAGTAGCCTGTGCTTTCTTTGCCTGCGCTTGAAATGCTAGTCAACCTCCCCCAGCTATAAGAACCTGTGTCCATCTTAAAGCCTTGCTGCTGAAGAAGCCCAGCTAGCTCAGTCGGGAGAGCATGAGACTCTTAATCTCAGGGTCGTGGGTTCGAGCCCCACGTTGGGCGAGGGGACTTTTGTGCAAATGCCCGCAAGAGAGAAAACACGTGTGTATAGAGAACAGCAAATGGCGTGTTGTGCAAAGGAAGATGAATGTATGGTAACAGAAACCAAAGTTACACTGTCGTGTCTGCACAAGTCCACATCTCCACCATTTGATGATTCTGGACTAAATTTCAAGAGAGCTTAGCAAAAAAGCAACACTCTAGGTTTACCAGCATCCCTACTCTCACCTAGGGTCACAAACTATGGGTAGTGAATGAAAGCATGAGCTCACAGATATAAGCAGCGCAATGAGTTTTCGCCGTCGGGTGGCAGTGCTCGGCCTCGGAGATTGGATGACAAGCTTAGTATTTCAGGAGGAACTCAGATTACAGCTGCAACTCCTCCACATCGAAAGGAGCCTGCTGAGGTGGTTCGGACATTTGAACATCCAGGATGACTTTGAAGAGGTGGTTGGTCAACTCGTCAGGATGGCCGAGTGGTCTAAGGCGCCAGACTCAAGGATAGGCTCCTTCCAGACAAAAGGGACTTCTGGTCTCCAAATGGAGGCGTGGGTTCAAATCCCACTCCTGACATCTACTTTCTTTACTTAAAAATATGTTTTCAAGAGCTTCATCAACCTTTGTGTGTTAAACTCAACAAAGTGCGGCTTGTTGAGGTAGCTGTAGGGTTGCTGTGAAATCAGCTTTGCAGGTTATAGGAACTTTTGTAGTGAAGAGCTTTCGTTAACATGACAGAGCTCTAAGTGGAAGCCTGAATTGAAATCCCGCTTGTATCTGGCGTTTGTCATGGAATACCAGAATTGCCACCTCCACCACTGGCACCCTGTGCTTTTCACAGAGGACAGCGGATTTAACCTTAGAACATATAACACATGTGAAAGCTTCCCGAGAAGTCGTGGGGAACTTTATGCTGAATGTAACATCCTTGATTATGAGTGCTTTGCTGGTGGGTCAGTGATGGTCTGGAGAGGCACATGCACTGAGGTATGCACAGGCCTCTACAGGCAAGGCAACGGCACAATGAGTGCAGTTAGGTATGGGCATGAAATTCTCCGACCCACTGTCAGACCCTACGCTGGTGCAATGGCTCCTGGCTTTCTTCCTGCTGCCCGGCCTCATCCGACAAGAGTATGCAGGCAGTTTGCGTGGGGACTGATACCGCTGACTGACACTCCCCACCCCCCAACCCTATATTGGCCTACTTGACCAAAATTCAATACAACACCCCTGGGGCATTTAGCTTTGGTCCATCTGACACCACCAGGTTGGAACTCAGACTGTCCAGGAGCTCAGTGATGCCCTGGTCCAGATCTGGGGAGAAGATTCCCCGGGAGACATTCAGTCGTCTCAATCGGAGCATGCCCCGTGGTGTGGCATGCATACAAGGACATAAGAGCTTGAATGGATGATAGAAAAACTTGAAAGTAGCCTGTGCTTTCTTTGCCTGCGCTTGAAATGCTAGTCAACCTCCCCCAGCTATAAGAACCTGTGTCCATCTTAAAGCCTTGCTGCTGAAGAAGCCCAGCTAGCTCAGTCGGGAGAGCATGAGACTCTTAATCTCAGGGTCGTGGGTTCGAGCCCCACGTTGGGCGAGGGGACTTTTGTGCAAATGCCCGCAAGAGAGAAAACACGTGTGTATAGAGAACAGCAAATGGCGTGTTGTGCAAAGGAAGATGAATGTATGGTAACAGAAACCAAAGTTCCACTGTCGTGTCTGCACAAGTCCACATCTCCACCATTTGATGATTCTGGACTAAATTTCAAGAGAGCTTAGCAAAAAAGCAACACTCTAGGTTTACCAGCATCCCTACTCTCACCTAGGGTCACAAACTATGGGTAGTGAATGAAAGCATGAGCTCACAGATATAAGCAGCGCAATGAGTTTTCGCCGTCGGGTGGCAGTGCTCGGCCTCGGAGATTGGATGACAAGCTTAGTATTTCAGGAGGAACTCAGATTACAGCTGCAACTCCTCCACATCGAAAGGAGCCTGCTGAGGTGGTTCGGACATTTGAACATCCAGGATGACTTTGAAGAGGTGGTTGGTCAACTCGTCAGGATGGCCGAGTGGTCTAAGGCGCCAGACTCAAGGATAGGCTCCTTCCAGACAAAAGGGACTTCTGGTCTCCAAATGGAGGCGTGGGTTCAAATCCCACTCCTCACATCTACTTTCTTTACTTAAACATATGTTTTCAAGAGCTTCATCAACCTTTGTGTGTTAAACTCAACAAAGTGCGGCTTGTTGAGGTAGCTGTAGGGTTGCTGTGAAATCAGCTTTGCAGCTTATAGGAACTTTTGTAGTGAAGAGCTTTCGTTAACATGACAGAGCTCTGCTTTCTAAGTGGAAGCCTGAATTGAAATCCCGCTTGTATCTGGCATTTGTCATGGAATACCAGAATTGCCACCTCCACCACTGGCACCCTGTGCTTTTCACAGAGGACAGCGGATTTAACCTTAGAACATATAACACATGTGAAAGCTTCCCGAGAAGTCGTGGGGAACTTTATGCTGAATGTAACATCCTTGATTATGAGTGCTTTGCTGGTGGGTCAGTGATGGTCTGGAGAGGCACATGCACTGAGGTATGCACAGGCCTCTACAGGCAAGGCAACGGCACAATGAGTGCAGTTAGGTATGGGCATGAAATTCTCCGACCCACTGTCAGACCCTACGCTGGTGCAATGGCTCCTGGCTTTCTTCCTGCTGCCCGGCCTCATCCGACAAGAGTATGCAGGCAGTTTGCGTGGGGACTGATACCGCTGACTGACACTCCCCACCCCCCAACCCTATATTGGCCTACTTGACCAAAATTCAATACAACACCCCTGGGGCATTTAGCTTTGGTCCATCTGACACCACCAGGTTGGAACTCAGACTGTCCAGGAGCTCAGTGATGCCCTGGTCCAGATCTGGGGAGAAGATTCCCCGGGAGACATTCAGTCGTCTCAATCGGAGCATGCCCCGTGGTGTGGCATGCATACAAGGACATAAGAGCTTGAATGGATGATAGAAAAACTTGAAAGTAGCCTGTGCTTTCTTTGCCTGCGCTTGAAATGCTAGTCAACCTCCCCCAGCTATAAGAACCTGTGTCCATCTTAAAGCCTTGCTGCTGAAGAAGCCCAGCTAGCTCAGTCGGGAGAGCATGAGACTCTTAATCTCAGGGTCGTGGGTTCGAGCCCCACGTTGGGCGAGGGGACTTTTGTGCAAATGCCCGCAAGAGAGAAAACACGTGTGTATAGAGAACAGCAAATGGCGTGTTGTGCAAAGGAAGATGAATGTATGGTAACAGAAACCAAAGTTACACTGTCGTGTCTGCACAAGTCCACATCTCCACCATTTGATGATTCTGGACTAAATTTCAAGAGAGCTTAGCAAAAAAGCAACACTCTAGGTTTACCTGCATCCCTACTCTCACCTAGGGTCACAAACTATGGGTAGTGAATGAAAGCATGAGCTCACAGATATAAGCAGCGCAATGAGTTTTCGCCGTCGGGTGGCAGTGCTCGGCCTCGGAGATTGGATGACAAGCTTAGTATTTCAGGAGGATCTCAGATTACAGCTGCAACTCCTCCACATCGAACGGAGCCTGCTGAGGTGGTTCGGACATTTGAACATCCAGGATGACTTTGAAGAGGTCGTTGGTCAACTCGTCAGGATGGCCGAGTGGTCTAAGGCGCCAGACTCAAGGATAGGCTCCTTCCAGACAAAAGGGACTTCTGGTCTCCAAATGGAGGCGTGGGTTCAAATCCCACTCCTCACATCTACTTTCTTTACTTAAACATATGTTTTCAAGAGCTTCATCAACCTTTGTGTGTTAAACTCAACAAAGTGCGGCTTGTTGAGGTAGCTGTAGGGTTGCTGTGAAATCAGCTTTGCAGCTTATAGGAACTTTTGTAGTGAAGAGCTTTCGTTAACATGACAGAGCTCTGCTTTCTAAGTGGAAGCCTGAATTGAAATCCCGCTTGTATCTGGCATTTGTCATGGAATACCAGAATTGCCACCTCCACCACTGGCACCCTGTGCTTTTCACAGAGGACAGCGGATTTAACCTTAGAACATATAACACATGTGAAAGCTTCCCGAGAAGTCGTGGGGAACTTTATGCTGAATGTAACATCCTTGATTATGAGTGCTTTGCTGGTGGGTCAGTGATGGTCTGGAGAGGCACATGCACTGAGGTATGCACAGGCCTCTACAGGCAAGGCAACGGCACAATGAGTGCAGTTAGGTATGGGCATGAAATTCTCCGACCCACTGTCAGACCCTACGCTGGTGCAATGGCTCCTGGCTTTCTTCCTGCTGCCCGGCCTCATCCGACAAGAGTATGCAGGCAGTTTGCGTGGGGACTGATACCGCTGACTGACACTCCCCACCCCCCAACCCTATATTGGCCTACTTGACCAAAATTCAATACAACACCCCTGGGGCATTTAGCTTTGGTCCATCTGACACCACCAGGTTGGAACTCAGACTGTCCAGGAGCTCAGTGATGCCCTGGTCCAGATCTGGGGAGAAGATTCCCCGGGAGACATTCAGTCGTCTCAATCGGAGCATGCCCCGTGGTGTGGCATGCATACAAGGACATAAGAGCTTGAATGGATGATAGAAAAACTTGAAAGTAGCCTGTGCTTTCTTTGCCTGCGCTTGAAATGCTAGTCAACCTCCCCCAGCTATAAGAACCTGTGTCCATCTTAAAGCCTTGCTGCTGAAGAAGCCCAGCTAGCTCAGTCGGGAGAGCATGAGACTCTTAATCTCAGGGTCGTGGGTTCGAGCCCCACGTTGGGCGAGGGGACTTTTGTGCAAATGCCCGCAAGAGAGAAAACACGTGTGTATAGAGAACAGCAAATGGCG
Source organism: Rhamphochromis longiceps (assembly GCF_057381845.1). Lineage (NCBI taxonomy): Eukaryota > Metazoa > Chordata > Actinopteri > Cichliformes > Cichlidae > Rhamphochromis > Rhamphochromis longiceps. Next base: position 11,897,941 of record NC_140577.1, read on the forward strand.
TGTTGTGCAAAGGAAGATGAATGTATGGTAACAGAAACCAAAGTTACACTGTCGTGTCTGCACAAGTCCACATCTCCACCATTTGATGATTCTGGACTAAATTTCAAGAGAGCTTAGCAAAAAAGCAACACTCTAGGTTTACCAGCATCCCTACTCTCACCTAGGGTCACAAACTATGGGTAGTGAATGAAAGCATGAGCTCACAGATATAAGCAGCGCAATGAGTTTTCGCCGTCGGGTGGCAGTGCTCGGCCTCGGAGATTGGATGACAAGCTTAGTATTTCAGGAGGAACTCAGATTACAGCTGCAACTCCTCCACATCGAAAGGAGCCTGCTGAGGTGGTTCGGACATTTGAACATCCAGGATGACTTTGAAGAGGTGGTTGGTCAACTCGTCAGGATGGCCGAGTGGTCTAAGGCGCCAGACTCAAGGATAGGCTCCTTCCAGACAAAAGGGACTTCTGGTCTCCAAATGGAGGCGTGGGTTCAAATCCCACTCCTGACATCTACTTTCTTTACTTAAAAATATGTTTTCAAGAGCTTCATCAACCTTTGTGTGTTAAACTCAACAAAGTGCGGCTTGTTGAGGTAGCTGTAGGGTTGCTGTGAAATCAGCTTTGCAGGTTATAGGAACTTTTGTAGTGAAGAGCTTTCGTTAACATGACAGAGCTCTAAGTGGAAGCCTGAATTGAAATCCCGCTTGTATCTGGCGTTTGTCATGGAATACCAGAATTGCCACCTCCACCACTGGCACCCTGTGCTTTTCACAGAGGACAGCGGATTTAACCTTAGAACATATAACACATGTGAAAGCTTCCCGAGAAGTCGTGGGGAACTTTATGCTGAATGTAACATCCTTGATTATGAGTGCTTTGCTGGTGGGTCAGTGATGGTCTGGAGAGGCACATGCACTGAGGTATGCACAGGCCTCTACAGGCAAGGCAACGGCACAATGAGTGCAGTTAGGTATGGGCATGAAATTCTCCGACCCACTGTCAGACCCTACGCTGGTGCAATGGCTCCTGGCTTTCTTCCTGCTGCCCGGCCTCATCCGACAAGAGTATGCAGGCAGTTTGCGTGGGGACTGATACCGCTGACTGACACTCCCCACCCCCCAACCCTATATTGGCCTACTTGACCAAAATTCAATACAACACCCCTGGGGCATTTAGCTTTGGTCCATCTGACACCACCAGGTTGGAACTCAGACTGTCCAGGAGCTCAGTGATGCCCTGGTCCAGATCTGGGGAGAAGATTCCCCGGGAGACATTCAGTCGTCTCAATCGGAGCATGCCCCGTGGTGTGGCATGCATACAAGGACATAAGAGCTTGAATGGATGATAGAAAAACTTGAAAGTAGCCTGTGCTTTCTTTGCCTGCGCTTGAAATGCTAGTCAACCTCCCCCAGCTATAAGAACCTGTGTCCATCTTAAAGCCTTGCTGCTGAAGAAGCCCAGCTAGCTCAGTCGGGAGAGCATGAGACTCTTAATCTCAGGGTCGTGGGTTCGAGCCCCACGTTGGGCGAGGGGACTTTTGTGCAAATGCCCGCAAGAGAGAAAACACGTGTGTATAGAGAACAGCAAATGGCGTGTTGTGCAAAGGAAGATGAATGTATGGTAACAGAAACCAAAGTTCCACTGTCGTGTCTGCACAAGTCCACATCTCCACCATTTGATGATTCTGGACTAAATTTCAAGAGAGCTTAGCAAAAAAGCAACACTCTAGGTTTACCAGCATCCCTACTCTCACCTAGGGTCACAAACTATGGGTAGTGAATGAAAGCATGAGCTCACAGATATAAGCAGCGCAATGAGTTTTCGCCGTCGGGTGGCAGTGCTCGGCCTCGGAGATTGGATGACAAGCTTAGTATTTCAGGAGGAACTCAGATTACAGCTGCAACTCCTCCACATCGAAAGGAGCCTGCTGAGGTGGTTCGGACATTTGAACATCCAGGATGACTTTGAAGAGGTGGTTGGTCAACTCGTCAGGATGGCCGAGTGGTCTAAGGCGCCAGACTCAAGGATAGGCTCCTTCCAGACAAAAGGGACTTCTGGTCTCCAAATGGAGGCGTGGGTTCAAATCCCACTCCTCACATCTACTTTCTTTACTTAAACATATGTTTTCAAGAGCTTCATCAACCTTTGTGTGTTAAACTCAACAAAGTGCGGCTTGTTGAGGTAGCTGTAGGGTTGCTGTGAAATCAGCTTTGCAGCTTATAGGAACTTTTGTAGTGAAGAGCTTTCGTTAACATGACAGAGCTCTGCTTTCTAAGTGGAAGCCTGAATTGAAATCCCGCTTGTATCTGGCATTTGTCATGGAATACCAGAATTGCCACCTCCACCACTGGCACCCTGTGCTTTTCACAGAGGACAGCGGATTTAACCTTAGAACATATAACACATGTGAAAGCTTCCCGAGAAGTCGTGGGGAACTTTATGCTGAATGTAACATCCTTGATTATGAGTGCTTTGCTGGTGGGTCAGTGATGGTCTGGAGAGGCACATGCACTGAGGTATGCACAGGCCTCTACAGGCAAGGCAACGGCACAATGAGTGCAGTTAGGTATGGGCATGAAATTCTCCGACCCACTGTCAGACCCTACGCTGGTGCAATGGCTCCTGGCTTTCTTCCTGCTGCCCGGCCTCATCCGACAAGAGTATGCAGGCAGTTTGCGTGGGGACTGATACCGCTGACTGACACTCCCCACCCCCCAACCCTATATTGGCCTACTTGACCAAAATTCAATACAACACCCCTGGGGCATTTAGCTTTGGTCCATCTGACACCACCAGGTTGGAACTCAGACTGTCCAGGAGCTCAGTGATGCCCTGGTCCAGATCTGGGGAGAAGATTCCCCGGGAGACATTCAGTCGTCTCAATCGGAGCATGCCCCGTGGTGTGGCATGCATACAAGGACATAAGAGCTTGAATGGATGATAGAAAAACTTGAAAGTAGCCTGTGCTTTCTTTGCCTGCGCTTGAAATGCTAGTCAACCTCCCCCAGCTATAAGAACCTGTGTCCATCTTAAAGCCTTGCTGCTGAAGAAGCCCAGCTAGCTCAGTCGGGAGAGCATGAGACTCTTAATCTCAGGGTCGTGGGTTCGAGCCCCACGTTGGGCGAGGGGACTTTTGTGCAAATGCCCGCAAGAGAGAAAACACGTGTGTATAGAGAACAGCAAATGGCGTGTTGTGCAAAGGAAGATGAATGTATGGTAACAGAAACCAAAGTTACACTGTCGTGTCTGCACAAGTCCACATCTCCACCATTTGATGATTCTGGACTAAATTTCAAGAGAGCTTAGCAAAAAAGCAACACTCTAGGTTTACCTGCATCCCTACTCTCACCTAGGGTCACAAACTATGGGTAGTGAATGAAAGCATGAGCTCACAGATATAAGCAGCGCAATGAGTTTTCGCCGTCGGGTGGCAGTGCTCGGCCTCGGAGATTGGATGACAAGCTTAGTATTTCAGGAGGATCTCAGATTACAGCTGCAACTCCTCCACATCGAACGGAGCCTGCTGAGGTGGTTCGGACATTTGAACATCCAGGATGACTTTGAAGAGGTCGTTGGTCAACTCGTCAGGATGGCCGAGTGGTCTAAGGCGCCAGACTCAAGGATAGGCTCCTTCCAGACAAAAGGGACTTCTGGTCTCCAAATGGAGGCGTGGGTTCAAATCCCACTCCTCACATCTACTTTCTTTACTTAAACATATGTTTTCAAGAGCTTCATCAACCTTTGTGTGTTAAACTCAACAAAGTGCGGCTTGTTGAGGTAGCTGTAGGGTTGCTGTGAAATCAGCTTTGCAGCTTATAGGAACTTTTGTAGTGAAGAGCTTTCGTTAACATGACAGAGCTCTGCTTTCTAAGTGGAAGCCTGAATTGAAATCCCGCTTGTATCTGGCATTTGTCATGGAATACCAGAATTGCCACCTCCACCACTGGCACCCTGTGCTTTTCACAGAGGACAGCGGATTTAACCTTAGAACATATAACACATGTGAAAGCTTCCCGAGAAGTCGTGGGGAACTTTATGCTGAATGTAACATCCTTGATTATGAGTGCTTTGCTGGTGGGTCAGTGATGGTCTGGAGAGGCACATGCACTGAGGTATGCACAGGCCTCTACAGGCAAGGCAACGGCACAATGAGTGCAGTTAGGTATGGGCATGAAATTCTCCGACCCACTGTCAGACCCTACGCTGGTGCAATGGCTCCTGGCTTTCTTCCTGCTGCCCGGCCTCATCCGACAAGAGTATGCAGGCAGTTTGCGTGGGGACTGATACCGCTGACTGACACTCCCCACCCCCCAACCCTATATTGGCCTACTTGACCAAAATTCAATACAACACCCCTGGGGCATTTAGCTTTGGTCCATCTGACACCACCAGGTTGGAACTCAGACTGTCCAGGAGCTCAGTGATGCCCTGGTCCAGATCTGGGGAGAAGATTCCCCGGGAGACATTCAGTCGTCTCAATCGGAGCATGCCCCGTGGTGTGGCATGCATACAAGGACATAAGAGCTTGAATGGATGATAGAAAAACTTGAAAGTAGCCTGTGCTTTCTTTGCCTGCGCTTGAAATGCTAGTCAACCTCCCCCAGCTATAAGAACCTGTGTCTATCTTAAAGCCTTGCTGCTGAAGAAGCCCAGCTAGCTCAGTCGGGAGAGCATGAGACTCTTAATCTCAGGGTCGTGGGTTCGAGCCCCACGTTGGGCGAGGGGACTTTTGTGCAAATGCCCGCAAGAGAGAAAACACGTGTGTATAGAGAACAGCAAATGGCGTGTTGTGCAAAGGAAGATGAATGTATGGTAACAGAAACCAAAGTTACACTGTCGTGTCTGCACAAGTCCACATCTCCACCATTTAATTTGATGATTCTGGACTAAATTTCAAGAGAGCTTAGCAAAAAAGCAACACTCTAGGTTTACCAGCATCCCTACTCTCACCTAGGGTCACAAACTATGGGTAGTGAATGAAAGCATGAGCTCACAGATATAAGCAGCGCAATGAGTTTTCGCCGTCGGGTGGCAGTGCTCGGCCTCGGAGATTGGATGACAAGCTTAGTATTTCAGGAGGAACTCAGATTACAGCTGCAACTCCTCCACATCGAAAGGAGCCTGCTGAGGTGGTTCGGACATTTGAACATCCAGGATGACTTTGAAGAGGTGGTTGGTCAACTCGTCAAGATGGCCGAGTGGTCTAAGGCGCCAGACTCAAGGATAGGCTCCTTCCAGACAAAAGGGACTTCTGGTCTCCAAATGGAGGCGTGGGTTCAAATCCCACTCCTCACATCTACTTTCTTTACTTAAACATATGTTTTCAAGAGCTTCATCAACCTTTGTGTGTTAAACTCAACAAAGTGCGGCTTGTTGAGGTAGCTGTAGGGTTGCTGTGAAATCAGCTTTGCAGCTTATAGGAACTTTTGTAGTGAAGAGCTTTCGTTAACATGACAGAGCTCTGCTTTCTAAGTGGAAGCCTGAATTGAAATCCCGCTTGTATCTGGCATTTGTCATGGAATACCAGAATTGCCACCTCCACCACTGGCACCCTGTGCTTTTCACAGAGGACAGCGGATTTAACCTTAGAACATATAACACATGTGAAAGCTTCCCGAGAAGTCGTGGGGAACTTTATGCTGAATGTAACATCCTTGATTATGAGTGCTTTGCTGGTGGGTCAGTGATGGTCTGGAGAGGCACATGCACTGAGGTATGCACAGGCCTCTACAGGCAAGGCAACGGCACAATGAGTGCAGTTAGGTATGGGCATGAAATTCTCCGACCCACTGTCAGACCCTACGCTGGTGCAATGGCTCCTGGCTTTCTTCCTGCTGCCCGGCCTCATCCGACAAGAGTATGCAGGCAGTTTGCGTGGGGACTGATACCGCTGACTGACACTCCCCACCCCCCAACCCTATATTGGCCTACTTGACCAAAATTCAATACAACACCCCTGGGGCATTTAGCTTTGGTCCATCTGACACCACCAGGTTGGAACTCAGACTGTCCAGGAGCTCAGTGATGCCCTGGTCCAGATCTGGGGAGAAGATTCCCCGGGAGACATTCAGTCGTCTCAATCGGAGCATGCCCCGTGGTGTGGCATGCATACAAGGACATAAGAGCTTGAATGGATGATAGAAAAACTTGAAAGTAGCCTGTGCTTTCTTTGCCTGCGCTTGAAATGCTAGTCAACCTCCCCCAGCTATAAGAACCTGTGTCCATCTTAAAGCCTTACTGCTGAAGAAGCCCAGCTAGCTCAGTCGGGAGAGCATGAGACTCTTAATCTCAGGGTCGTGGGTTCGAGCCCCACGTTGGGCGAGGGGACTTTTGTGCAAATGCCCGCAAGAGAGAAAACACGTGTGTATAGAGAACAGCAAATGGCGTGTTGTGCAAAGGAAGATGAATGTATGGTAACAGAAACCAAAGTTACACTGTCGTGTCTGCACAAGTCCACATCTCCACCATTTAATTTGATGACTCTGGACTAAATTTCAAGAGAGCTTAGCAAAAAAGCAACACTCTAGGTTTACCAGCATCCCTACTCTCACCTAGGGTCACAAACTATGGGTAGTGAATGAAAGCATGAGCTCACAGATATAAGCAGCGCAATGAGTTTTCGCCGTCGGGTGGCAGTGCTCGGCCTCGGAGATTGGATGACAAGCTTAGTATTTCAGGAGGAACTCAGATTACAGCTGCAACTCCTCCACATCGAAAGGAGCCTGCTGAGGTGGTTCGGACATTTGAACATCCAGGATGACTTTGAAGAGGTGGTTGGTCAACTCGTCAGGATGGCCGAGTGGTCTAAGGCGCCAGACTCAAGGATAGGCTCCTTCCAGACAAAAGGGACTTCTGGTCTCCAAATGGAGGCGTGGGTTCAAATCCCACTCCTGACATCTACTTTCTTTACTTAAACATATGTTTTCAAGAGCTTCATCAACCTTTGTGTGTTAAACTCAACAAAGTGCGGCTTGTTGAGGTAGCTGTAGGGTTGCTGTGAAATCAGCTTTGCAGCTTATAGGAACTTTTGTAGTGAAGAGCTTTCGTTAACATGACAGAGCTCTGCTTTCTAAGTGGAAGCCTGAATTGAAATCCCGCTTGTATCTGGCATTTGTCATGGAATACCAGAATTGCCACCTCCACCACTGGCACCCTGTGCTTTTCACAGAGGACAGCGGATTTAACCTTAGAACATATAACACATGTGAAAGCTTCCCGAGAAGTCGTGGGGAACTTTATGCTGAATGTAACATCCTTGATTATGAGTGCTTTGCTGGTGGGTCAGTGATGGTCTGGAGAGGCACATGCACTGAGGTATGCACAGGCCTCTACAGGCAAGGCAACGGCACAATGAGTGCAGTTAGGTATGGGCATGAAATTCTCCGACCCACTGTCAGACCCTACGCTGGTGCAATGGCTCCTGGCTTTCTTCCTGCTGCCCGGCCTCATCCGACAAGAGTATGCAGGCAGTTTGCGTGGGGACTGATACCGCTGACTGACACTCCCCACCCCCCAACCCTATATTGGCCTACTTGACCAAAATTCAATACAACACCCCTGGGGCATTTAGCTTTGGTCCATCTGACACCACCAGGTTGGAACTCAGACTGTCCAGGAGCTCAGTGATGCCCTGGTCCAGATCTGGGGAGAAGATTCCCCGGGAGACATTCAGTCGTCTCAATCGGAGCATGCCCCGTGGTGTGGCATGCATACAAGGACATAAGAGCTTGAATGGATGATAGAAAAACTTGAAAGTAGCCTGTGCTTTCTTTGCCTGCGCTTGAAATGCTAGTCAACCTCCCCCAGCTATAAGAACCTGTGTCCATCTTAAAGCCTTGCTGCTGAAGAAGCCCAGCTAGCTCAGTCGGGAGAGCATGAGACTCTTAATCTCAGGGTCGTGGGTTCGAGCCCCACGTTGGGCGAGGGGACTTTTGTGCAAATGCCCGCAAGAGAGAAAACACGTGTGTATAGAGAACAGCAAATGGCGTGTTGTGCAAAGGAAGATGAATGTATGGTAACAGAAACCAAAGTTACACTGTCGTGTCTGCACAAGTCCACATCTCCACCATTTGATGACTCTGGACTAAATTTCAAGAGAGCTTAGCAAAAAAGCAACACTCTAGGTTTACCAGCATCCCTACTCTCACCTAGGGTCACAAACTATGGGTAGTGAATGAAAGCATGAGCTCACAGATATAAGCAGCGCAATGAGTTTTCGCCGTCGGGTGGCAGTGCTCGGCCTCGGAGATTGGATGACAAGCTTAGTATTTCAGGAGGAACTCAGATTACAGCTGCAACTCCTCCACATCGAAAGGAGCCTGCTGAGGTGGTTCGGACATTTGAACATCCAGGATGACTTTGAAGAGGTGGTTGGTCAACTCGTCAGGATGGCCGAGTGGTCTAAGGCGCCAGACTCAAGGATAGGCTCCTTCCAGACAAAAGGGACTTCTGGTCTCCAAATGGAGGCGTGGGTTCAAATCCCACTCCTCACATCTACTTTCTTTACTTAAACATATGTTTTCAAGAGCTTCATCAACCTTTGTGTGTTAAACTCAACAAAGTGCGGCTTGTTGAGGTAGCTGTAGGGTTGCTGTGAAATCAGCTTTGCAGCTTATAGGAACTTTTGTAGTGAAGAGCTTTCGTTAACATGACAGAGCTCTGCTTTCTAAGTGGAAGCCTGAATTGAAATCCCGCTTGTATCTGGCATTTGTCATGGAATACCAGAATTGCCACCTCCACCACTGGCACCCTGTGCTTTTCACAGAGGACAGCGGATTTAACCTTAGAACATATAACACATGTGAAAGCTTCCCGAGAAGTCGTGGGGAACTTTATGCTGAATGTAACATCCTTGATTATGAGTGCTTTGCTGGTGGGTCAGTGATGGTCTGGAGAGGCACATGCACTGAGGTATGCACAGGCCTCTACAGGCAAGGCAACGGCACAATGAGTGCAGTTAGGTATGGGCATGAAATTCTCCGACCCACTGTCAGACCCTACGCTGGTGCAATGGCTCCTGGCTTTCTTCCTGCTGCCCGGCCTCATCCGACAAGAATATGCAGGCAGTTTGCGTGGGGACTGATACCGCTGACTGACACTCCCCACCCCCCAACCCTATATTGGCCTACTTGACCAAAATTCAATACAACACCCCTGGGGCATTTAGCTTTGGTCCATCTGACACCACCAGGTTGGAACTCAGACTGTCCAGGAGCTCAGTGATGCCCTGGTCCAGATCTGGGGAGAAGATTCCCCGGGAGACATTCAGTCGTCTCAATCGGAGCATGCCCCGTGGTGTGGCATGCATACAAGGACATAAGAGCTTGAATGGATGATAGAAAAACTTGAAAGTAGCCTGTGCTTTCTTTGCCTGCGCTTGAAATGCTAGTCAACCTCCCCCAGCTATAAGAACCTGTGTCTATCTTAAAGCCTTGCTGCTGAAGAAGCCCAGCTAGCTCAGTCGGGAGAGCATGAGACTCTTAATCTCAGGGTCGTGGGTTCGAGCCCCACGTTGGGCGAGGGGACTTTTGTGCAAATGCCCGCAAGAGAGAAAACACGTGTGTATAGAGAACAGCAAATGGCGTGTTGTGCAAAGGAAGATGAATGTATGGTAACAGAAACCAAAGTTACACTGTCGTGTCTGCACAAGTCCACATCTCCACCATTTAATTTGATGATTCTGGACTAAATTTCAAGAGAGCTTAGCAAAAAAGCAACACTCTAGGTTTACCAGCATCCCTACTCTCACCTAGGGTCACAAACTATGGGTAGTGAATGAAAGCATGAGCTCACAGATATAAGCAGCGCAATGAGTTTTCGCCGTCGGGTGGCAGTGCTCGGCCTCGGAGATTGGATGACAAGCTTAGTATTTCAGGAGGAACTCAGATTACAGCTGCAACTCCTCCACATCGAAAGGAGCCTGCTGAGGTGGTTCGGACATTTGAACATCCAGGATGACTTTGAAGAGGTGGTTGGTCAACTCGTCAAGATGGCCGAGTGGTCTAAGGCGCCAGACTCAAGGATAGGCTCCTTCCAGTCAAAAGGGACTTCTGGTCTCCAAATGGAGGCGTGGGTTCAAATCCCACTCCTCACATCTACTTTCTTTACTTAAACATATGTTTTCAAGAGCTTCATCAACCTTTGTGTGTTAAACTCAACAAAGTGCGGCTTGTTGAGGTAGCTGTAGGGTTGCTGTGAAATCAGCTTTGCAGCTTATAGGAACTTTTGTAGTGAAGAGCTTTCGTTAACATGACAGAGCTCTGCTTTCTAAGTGGAAGCCTGAATTGAAATCCCGCTTGTATCTGGCATTTGTCATGGAATACCAGAATTGCCACCTCCACCACTGGCACCCTGTGCTTTTCACAGAGGACAGCGGATTTAACCTTAGAACATATAACACATGTGAAAGCTTCCCGAGAAGTCGTGGGGAACTTTATGCTGAATGTAACATCCTTGATTATGAGTGCTTTGCTGGTGGGTCAGTGATGGTCTGGAGAGGCACATGCACTGAGGTATGCACAGGCCTCTACAGGCAAGGCAACGGCACAATGAGTGCAGTTAGGTATGGGCATGAAATTCTCCGACCCACTGTCAGACCCTACGCTGGTGCAATGGCTCCTGGCTTTCTTCCTGCTGCCCGGCCTCATCCGACAAGAGTATGCAGGCAGTTTGCGTGGGGACTGATACCGCTGACTGACACTCCCCACCCCCCAACCCTATATTGGCCTACTTGACCAAAATTCAATACAACACCCCTGGGGCATTTAGCTTTGGTCCATCTGACACCACCAGGTTGGAACTCAGACTGTCCAGGAGCTCAGTGATGCCCTGGTCCAGATCTGGGGAGAAGATTCCCCGGGAGACATTCAGTCGTCTCAATCGGAGCATGCCCCGTGGTGTGGCATGCATACAAGGACATAAGAGCTTGAATGGATGATAGAAAAACTTGAAAGTAGCCTGTGCTTTCTTTGCCTGCGCTTGAAATGCTAGTCAACCTCCCCCAGCTATAAGAACCTGTGTCCATCTTAAAGCCTTGCTGCTGAAGAAGCCCAGCTAGCTCAGTCGGGAGAGCATGAGACTCTTACTCTCAGGGTCGTGGGTTCGAGCCCCACGTTGGGCGAGGGGACTTTTGTGCAAATGCCCGCAAGAGAGAAAACACGTGTGTATAGAGAACAGCAAATGGCGTGTTGTGCAAAGGAAGATGAATGTATGGTAACAGAAACCAAAGTTACACTGTTGTGTCTGCACAAGTCCACATCTCCACCATTTAATTTGATGATTCTGGACTAAATTTCAAGAGAGCTTAGCAAAAAAGCAACACTCTAGGTTTACCAGCATCCCTACTCTCACCTAGGGTCACAAACTATGGGTAGTGAATGAAAGCATGAGCTCACAGATATAAGCAGCGCAATGAGTTTTCGCCGTCGGGTGGCAGTGCTCGGCCTCGGAGATTGGATGACAAGCTTAGTATTTCAGGAGGAACTCAGATTACAGCTGCAACTCCTCCACATCGAAAGGAGCCTGCTGAGGTGGTTCGGACATTTGAACATCCAGGATGACTTTGAAGAGGTCGTTGGTCAACTCGTCAGGATGGCCGAGTGGTCTAAGGCGCCAGACTCAAGGATAGGCTCCTTCCAGACAAAAGGGACTTCTGGTCTCCAAATGGAGGCGTGGGTTCAAATCCCACTCCTGACATCTACTTTCTTTACTTAAACATATGTTTTCAAGAGCTTCATCAACCTTTGTGTGTTAAACTCAACAAAGTGCGGCTTGTTGAGGTAGCTGTAGGGTTGCTGTGAAATCAGCTTTGCAGGTTATAGGAACTTTTGTAGTGAAGAGCTTTCGTTAACATGACAGAGCTCTAAGTGGAAGCCTGAATTGAAATCCCGCTTGTATCTGGCGTTTGTCATGGAATACCAGAATTGCCACCTCCACCACTGGCACCCTGTGCTTTTCACAGAGGACAGCGGATTTAACCTTAGAACATATAACACATGTGAAAGCTTCCCGAGAAGTCGTGGGGAACTTTATGCTGAATGTAACATCCTTGATTATGAGTGCTTTGCTGGTGGGTCAGTGATGGTCTGGAGAGGCACATGCACTGAGGTATGCACAGGCCTCTACAGGCAAGGCAACGGCACAATGAGTGCAGTTAGGTATGGGCATGAAATTCTCCGACCCACTGTCAGACCCTACGCTGGTGCAATGGCTCCTGGCTTTCTTCCTGCTGCCCGGCCTCATCCGACAAGAGTATGCAGGCAGTTTGCGTGGGGACTGATACCGCTGACTGACACTCCCCACCCCCCAACCCTATATTGGCCTACTTGACCAAAATTCAATACAACACCCCTGGGACATTTAGCTTTGGTCCATCTGACACCACCAGGTTGGAACTCAGACTGTCCAGGAGCTCAGTGATGCCCTGGTCCAGATCTGGGGAGAAGATTCCCCGGGAGACATTCAGTCGTCTCAATCGGAGCATGCCCCGTGGTGTGGCATGCATACAAGGACATAAGAGCTTGAATGGATGATAGAAAAACTTGAAAGTAGCCTGTGCTTTCTTTGCCTGCACTTGAAATGCTAGTCAACCTCCCCCAGCTATAAGAACCTGTGTCCATCTTAAAGCCTTGCTGCTGAAGAAGCCCAGCTAGCTCAGTCGGGAGAGCATGAGACTCTTAATCTCAGGGTCGTGGGTTCGAGCCCCACGTTGGGCGAGGGGACTTTTGTGCAAATGCCCGCAAGAGAGAAAACACGTGTGTATAGAGAACAGCAAATGGCGTGTTGTGCAAAGGAAGATGAATGTATGGTAACAGAAACCAAAGTTACACTGTCGTGTCTGCACAAGTCCACATCTCCACCATTTGATGATTCTGGACTAAATTTCAAGAGAGCTTAGCGAAAAAGCAACACTCTAGGTTTACCAGCATCCCTACTCTCACCTAGGGTCACAAACTGTGGGTAGTGAATGAAAGCATGAGCTCACAGATATAAGCAGCGGCAATGAGTTTTCTCCGTCGGGTGGCAGTGCTCGGCCTCGGAGATTGGATGACAAGCTTAGTATTTCAGGAGGAACTCAGATTACAGCTGCAACTCCTCCACATCGAAAGGAGCCTGCTGAGGTGGTTCGGACATTTGAACATCCAGGATGACTTTGAAGAGGTCGTTGGTCAACTCGTCAGGATGGCCGAGTGGTCTAAGGCGCCAGACTCAAGGATAGGCTCCTTCCAGACAAAAGGGACTTCTGGTCTCCAAATGGAGGCGTGGGTTCAAATCCCACTCCTCACATCTACTTTCTTTACTTAAAAATATGTTTTCAAGAGCTTCATCAACCTTTGTGTGTTAAACTCAACAAAGTGCGGCTTGTTGAGGTAGCTGTAGGGTTGCTGTGAAATCAGCTTTGCAGGTTATAGGAACTTTTGTAGTGAAGAGCTTTCGTTAACATGACAGAGCTCTGCTTTCTAAGTGGAAGCCTGAATTGAAATCCCGCTTGTATCTGGCATTTGTCATGGAATACCAGAATTGCCACCTCCACCACTGGCACCCTGTGCTTTTCACAGAGGACAGCGGATTTAACCTTAGAACATATAACACATGTGAAAGCTTCCCGAGAAGTCGTGGGGAACTTTATGCTGAATGTAACATCCTTGATTATGAGTGCTTTGCTGGTGGGTCAGTGATGGTCTGGAGAGGCACATGCACTGAGGTATGCACAGGCCTCTACAGGCAAGGCAATGGCACAATGAGTGCAGTTAGGTATGGGCATGAAATTCTCCGACCCACTGTCAGACCCTACGCTGGTGCAATGGCTCCTGGCTTTCTTCCTGCTTCCCGGCCTCATCCGACAAGAGTATGCAGGCAGTTTGCGTGGGGACTGATACCGCTGACTGACACTCCCCACCCCCCAACCCTATATTGGCCTACTTGACCAAAATTCAATACAACACCCCTGGGACATTTAGCTTTGGTCCATCTGACACCACCAGGTTGGAACTCAGACTGTCCAGGAGCTCAGTGATGCCCTGGTCCAGATCTGGGGAGAAGATTCCCCGGGAGACATTCAGTCGTCTCAATCGGAGCATGCCCGGTGGTGTGGCATGCATACAAGGACATAAGAGCTTGAATGGATGATAGAAAAACTTGAAAGTAGCCTGTGCTTTCTTTGCCTGCGCTTGAAATGCTAGTCAACCTCCCCCAGCTATAAGAACCTGTGTCCATCTTAAAGCCTTGCTGCTGAAGAAGCCCAGCTAGCTCAGTCGGGAGAGCATGAGACTCTTAATCTCAGGGTCGTGGGTTCGAGCCCCACGTTGGGCGAGGGGACTTTTGTGCAAATGCCCGCAAGAGAGAAAACACGTGTGTGTATAGAGAACAGCAAATGGCGTGTTGTGCAAAGGAAGATGAATGTATGGTAACAGAAACCAAAGTTCCACTGTCGTGTCTGCACAAGTCCACATCTCCACCATTTGATGATTCTGGACTAAATTTCAAGAGAGCTTAGCAAAAAAGCAACACTCTAGGTTTACCAGCATCCCTACTCTCACCTAGGGTCACAAACTATGGGTAGTGAATGAAAGCATGAGCTCACAGATATAAGCAGCGCAATGAGTTTTCGCCGTCGGGTGGCAGTGCTCGGCCTCGGAGATTGGATGACAAGCTTAGTATTTCAGGAGGAACTCAGATTACAGCTGCAACTCCTCCACATCGAAAGGAGCCTGCTGAGGTGGTTCGGACATTTGAACATCCAGGATGACTTTGAAGAGGTGGTTGGTCAACTCGTCAGGATGGCCGAGTGGTCTAAGGCGCCAGACTCAAGGATAGGCTCCTTCCAGACAAAAGGGACTTCTGGTCTCCAAATGGAGGCGTGGGTTCAAATCCCACTCCTGACATCTACTTTCTTTACTTAAACATATGTTTTCAAGAGCTTCATCAACCTTTGTGTGTTAAACTCAACAAAGTGCGGCTTGTTGAGGTAGCTGTAGGGTTGCTGTGAAATCAGCTTTGCAGGTTATAGGAACTTTTGTAGTGAAGAGCTTTCGTTAACATGACAGAGCTCTAAGTGGAAGCCTGAATTGAAATCCCGCTTGTATCTGGCGTTTGTCATGGAATACCAGAATTGCCACCTCCACCACTGGCACCCTGTGCTTTTCACAGAGGACAGCGGATTTAACCTTAGAACATATAACACATGTGAAAGCTTCCCGAGAAGTCGTGGGGAACTTTATGCTGAATGTAACATCCTTGATTATGAGTGCTTTGCTGGTGGGTCAGTGATGGTCTGGAGAGGCACATGCACTGAGGTATGCACAGGCCTCTACAGGCAAGGCAACGGCACAATGAGTGCAGTTAGGTATGGGCATGAAATTCTCCGACCCACTGTCAGACCCTACGCTGGTGCAATGGCTCCTGGCTTTCTTCCTGCTGCCCGGCCTCATCCGACAAGAGTATGCAGGCAGTTTGCGTGGGGACTGATACCGCTGACTGACACTCCCCACCCCCCAACCCTATATTGGCCTACTTGACCAAAATTCAATACAACACCCCTGGGACATTTAGCTTTGGTCCATCTGACACCACCAGGTTGGAACTCAGACTGTCCAGGAGCTCAGTGATGCCCTGGTCCAGATCTGGGGAGAAGATTCCCCGGGAGACATTCAGTCGTCTCAATCGGAGCATGCCCCGTGGTGTGGCATGCATACAAGGACATAAGAGCTTGAATGGATGATAGAAAAACTTGAAAGTAGCCTGTGCTTTCTTTGCCTGCGCTTGAAATGCTAGTCAACCTCCCCCAGCTATAAGAACCTGTGTCCATCTTAAAGCCTTGCTGCTGAAGAAGCCCAGCTAGCTCAGTCGGGAGAGCATGAGACTCTTAATCTCAGGGTCGTGGGTTCGAGCCCCACGTTGGGCGAGGGGACTTTTGTGCAAATGCCCGCAAGAGAGAAAACACGTGTGTATAGAGAACAGCAAATGGCGTGTTGTGCAAAGGAAGATGAATGTATGGTAACAGAAACCAAAGTTACACTGTCGTGTCTGCACAAGTCCACATCTCCACCATTTGATGATTCTGGACTAAATTTCAAGAGAGCTTAGCGAAAAAGCAACACTCTAGGTTTACCAGCATCCCTACTCTCACCTAGGGTCACAAACTGTGGGTAGTGAATGAAAGCATGAGCTCACAGATATAAGCAGCGGCAATGAGTTTTCGCCGTCGGGTGGCAGTGCTCGGCCTCGGAGATTGGATGACAAGCTTAGTATTTCAGGAGGAACTCAGATTACAGCTGCAACTCCTCCACAGCGAAAGGAGCCTGCTGAGGTGGTTCGGACATTTGAACATCCAGGATGACTTTGAAGAGGTCGTTGGTCAACTCGTCAGGATGGCCGAGTGGTCTAAGGCGCCAGACAAAAGGATAGGCTCCTTCCAGACAAAAGGGACTTCTGGTCTCCAAATGGAGGCGTGGGTTCAAATCCCACTCCTGACATCTACTTTCTTTACTTAAAAATATGTTTTCAAGAGCTTCATCAACCTTTGTGTGTTAAACTCAACAAAGTGCGGCTTGTTGAGGTAGCTGTAGGGTTGCTGTGAAATCAGCTTTGCAGCTTATAGGAACTTTTGTAGTGAAGAGCTTTCGTTAACATGACAGAGCTCTGCTTTCTAAGTGGAAGCCTGAATTGAAATCCCGCTTGTATCTGGCATTTGTCATGGAATACCAGAATTGCCACCTCCACCACTGGCACCCTGTGCTTTTCACAGAGGACAGCGGATTTAACCTTAGAACATATAACACATGTGAAAGCTTCCCGAGAAGTCGTGGGGAACTTTATGCTGAATGTAACATCCTTGATTATGAGTGCTTTGCTGGTGGGTCAGTGATGGTCTGGAGAGGCACATGCACTGAGGTATGCACAGGCCTCTACAGGCAAGGCAACGGCACAATGAGTGCAGTTAGGTATGGGCATGAAATTCTCCGACCCACTGTCAGACCCTACGCTGGTGCAATGGCTCCTGGCTTTCTTCCTGCTGCCCGGCCTCATCCGACAAGAGTATGCAGGCAGTTTGCGTGGGGACTGATACCGCTGACTGACACTCCCCACCCCCCAACCCTATATTGGCCTACTTGACCAAAATTCAATACAACACCCCTGGGGCATTTAGCTTTGGTCCATCTGACACCACCAGGTTGGAACTCAGACTGTCCAGGAGCTCAGTGATGCCCTGGTCCAGATCTGGGGAGAAGATTCCCCGGGAGACATTCAGTCGTCTCAATCGGAGCATGCCCCGTGGTGTGGCATGCATACAAGGACATAAGAGCTTGAATGGATGATAGAAAAACTTGAAAGTAGCCTGTGCTTTCTTTGCCTGCGCTTGAAATGCTAGTCAACCTCCCCCAGCTATAAGAACCTGTGTCCATCTTAAAGCCTTGCTGCTGAAGAAGCCCAGCTAGCTCAGTCGGGAGAGCATGAGACTCTTAATCTCAGGGTCGTGGGTTCGAGCCCCACGTTGGGCGAGGGGACTTTTGTGCAAATGCCCGCAAGAGAGAAAACACGTGTGTATAGAGAACAGCAAATGGCGTGTTGTGCAAAGGAAGATGAATGTATGGTAACAGAAACCAAAGTTCCACTGTCGTGTCTGCACAAGTCCACATCTCCACCATTTGATGATTCTGGACTAAATTTCAAGAGAGCTTAGCAAAAAAGCAACACTCTAGGTTTACCAGCATCCCTACTCTCACCTAGGGTCACAAACTATGGGTAGTGAATGAAAGCATGAGCTCACAGATATAAGCAGCGCAATGAGTTTTCGCCGTCGGGTGGCAGTGCTCGGCCTCGGAGATTGGATGACAAGCTTAGTATTTCAGGAGGAACTCAGATTACAGCTGCAACTCCTCCACATCGAAAGGAGCCTGCTGAGGTGGTTCGGACATTTGAACATCCAGGATGACTTTGAAGAGGTGGTTGGTCAACTCGTCAGGATGGCCGAGTGGTCTAAGGCGCCAGACTCAAGGATAGGCTCCTTCCAGACAAAAGGGACTTCTGGTCTCCAAATGGAGGCGTGGGTTCAAATCCCACTCCTCACATCTACTTTCTTTACTTAAACATATGTTTTCAAGAGCTTCATCAACCTTTGTGTGTTAAACTCAACAAAGTGCGGCTTGTTGAGGTAGCTGTAGGGTTGCTGTGAAATCAGCTTTGCAGCTTATAGGAACTTTTGTAGTGAAGAGCTTTCGTTAACATGACAGAGCTCTGCTTTCTAAGTGGAAGCCTGAATTGAAATCCCGCTTGTATCTGGCATTTGTCATGGAATACCAGAATTGCCACCTCCACCACTGGCACCCTGTGCTTTTCACAGAGGACAGCGGATTTAACCTTAGAACATATAACACATGTGAAAGCTTCCCGAGAAGTCGTGGGGAACTTTATGCTGAATGTAACATCCTTGATTATGAGTGCTTTGCTGGTGGGTCAGTGATGGTCTGGAGAGGCACATGCACTGAGGTATGCACAGGCCTCTACAGGCAAGGCAACGGCACAATGAGTGCAGTTAGGTATGGGCATGAAATTCTCCGACCCACTGTCAGACCCTACGCTGGTGCAATGGCTCCTGGCTTTCTTCCTGCTGCCCGGCCTCATCCGACAAGAGTATGCAGGCAGTTTGCGTGGGGACTGATACCGCTGACTGACACTCCCCACCCCCCAACCCTATATTGGCCTACTTGACCAAAATTCAATACAACACCCCTGGGGCATTTAGCTTTGGTCCATCTGACACCACCAGGTTGGAACTCAGACTGTCCAGGAGCTCAGTGATGCCCTGGTCCAGATCTGGGGAGAAGATTCCCCGGGAGACATTCAGTCGTCTCAATCGGAGCATGCCCCGTGGTGTGGCATGCATACAAGGACATAAGAGCTTGAATGGATGATAGAAAAACTTGAAAGTAGCCTGTGCTTTCTTTGCCTGCGCTTGAAATGCTAGTCAACCTCCCCCAGCTATAAGAACCTGTGTCCATCTTAAAGCCTTGCTGCTGAAGAAGCCCAGCTAGCTCAGTCGGGAGAGCATGAGACTCTTAATCTCAGGGTCGTGGGTTCGAGCCCCACGTTGGGCGAGGGGACTTTTGTGCAAATGCCCGCAAGAGAGAAAACACGTGTGTATAGAGAACAGCAAATGGCGTGTTGTGCAAAGGAAGATGAATGTATGGTAACAGAAACCAAAGTTCCACTGTCGTGTCTGCACAAGTCCACATCTCCACCATTTGATGACTCTGGACTAAATTTCAAGAGAGCTTAGCAAAAAAGCAACACTCTAGGTTTACCAGCATCCCTACTCTCACCTAGGGTCACAAACTATGGGTAGTGAATGAAAGCATGAGCTCACAGATATAAGCAGCGCAATGAGTTTTCGCCGTCGGGTGGCAGTGCTCGGCCTCGGAGATTGGATGACAAGCTTAGTATTTCAGGAGGAACTCAGATTACAGCTGCAACTCCTCCACATCGAAAGGAGCCTGCTGAGGTGGTTCGGACATTTGAACATCCAGGATGACTTTGAAGAGGTGGTTGGTCAACTCGTCAGGATGGCCGAGTGGTCTAAGGCGCCAGACTCAAGGATAGGCTCCTTCCAGACAAAAGGGACTTCTGGTCTCCAAATGGAGGCGTGGGTTCAAATCCCACTCCTGACATCTACTTTCTTTACTTAAACATATGTTTTCAAGAGCTTCATCAACCTTTGTGTGTTAAACTCAACAAAGTGCGGCTTGTTGAGGTAGCTGTAGGGTTGCTGTGAAATCAGCTTTGCAGCTTATAGGAACTTTTGTAGTGAAGAGCTTTCGTTAACATGACAGAGCTCTGCTTTCTAAGTGGAAGCCTGAATTGAAATCCCGCTTGTATCTGGCATTTGTCATGGAATACCAGAATTGCCACCTCCACCACTGGCACCCTGTGCTTTTCACAGAGGACAGCGGATTTAACCTTAGAACATATAACACATGTGAAAGCTTCCCGAGAAGTCGTGGGGAACTTTATGCTGAATGTAACATCCTTGATTATGAGTGCTTTGCTGGTGGGTCAGTGATGGTCTGGAGAGGCACATGCACTGAGGTATGCACAGGCCTCTACAGGCAAGGCAACGGCACAATGAGTGCAGTTAGGTATGGGCATGAAATTCTCCGACCCACTGTCAGACCCTACGCTGGTGCAATGGCTCCTGGCTTTCTTCCTGCTGCCCGGCCTCATCCGACAAGAGTATGCAGGCAGTTTGCGTGGGGACTGATACCGCTGACTGACACTCCCCACCCCCCAACCCTATATTGGCCTACTTGACCAAAATTCAATACAACACCCCTGGGACATTTAGCTTTGGTCCATCTGACACCACCAGGTTGGAACTCAGACTGTCCAGGAGCTCAGTGATGCCCTGGTCCAGATCTGGGGAGAAGATTCCCCGGGAGACATTCAGTCGTCTCAATCGGAGCATGCCCCGTGGTGTGGCATGCATACAAGGACATAAGAGCTTGAATGGATGATAGAAAAACTTGAAAGTAGCCTGTGCTTTCTTTGCCTGCGCTTGAAATGCTAGTCAACCTCCCCCAGCTATAAGAACCTGTGTCCATCTTAAAGCCTTGCTGCTGAAGAAGCCCAGCTAGCTCAGTCGGGAGAGCATGAGACTCTTACTCTCAGGGTCGTGGGTTCGAGCCCCACGTTGGGCGAGGGGACTTTTGTGCAAATGCCCGCAAGAGAGAAAACACGTGTGTATAGAGAACAGCAAATGGCGTGTTGTGCAAAGGAAGATGAATGTATGGTAACAGAAACCAAAGTTACACTGTTGTGTCTGCACAAGTCCACATCTCCACCATTTAATTTGATGATTCTGGACTAAATTTCAAGAGAGCTTAGCAAAAAAGCAACACTCTAGGTTTACCAGCATCCCTACTCTCACCTAGGGTCACAAACTATGGGTAGTGAATGAAAGCATGAGCTCACAGATATAAGCAGCGCAATGAGTTTTCGCCGTCGGGTGGCAGTGCTCGGCCTCGGAGATTGGATGACAAGCTTAGTATTTCAGGAGGAACTCAGATTACAGCTGCAACTCCTCCACATCGAAAGGAGCCTGCTGAGGTGGTTCGGACATTTGAACATCCAGGATGACTTTGAAGAGGTGGTTGGTCAACTCGTCAGGATGGCCGAGTGGTCTAAGGCGCCAGACTCAAGGATAGGCTCCTTCCAGACAAAAGGGACTTCTGGTCTCCAAATGGAGGCGTGGGTTCAAATCCCACTCCTGACATCTACTTTCTTTACTTAAACATATGTTTTCAAGAGCTTCATCAACCTTTGTGTGTTAAACTCAACAAAGTGCGGCTTGTTGAGGTAGCTGTAGGGTTGCTGTGAAATCAGCTTTGCAGGTTATAGGAACTTTTGTAGTGAAGAGCTTTCGTTAACATGACAGAGCTCTAAGTGGAAGCCTGAATTGAAATCCCGCTTGTATCTGGCGTTTGTCATGGAATACCAGAATTGCCACCTCCACCACTGGCACCCTGTGCTTTTCACAGAGGACAGCGGATTTAACCTTAGAACATATAACACATGTGAAAGCTTCCCGAGAAGTCGTGGGGAACTTTATGCTGAATGTAACATCCTTGATTATGAGTGCTTTGCTGGTGGGTCAGTGATGGTCTGGAGAGGCACATGCACTGAGGTATGCACAGGCCTCTACAGGCAAGGCAACGGCACAATGAGTGCAGTTAGGTATGGGCATGAAATTCTCCGACCCACTGTCAGACCCTACGCTGGTGCAATGGCTCCTGGCTTTCTTCCTGCTGCCCGGCCTCATCCGACAAGAGTATGCAGGCAGTTTGCGTGGGGACTGATACCGCTGACTGACACTCCCCACCCCCCAACCCTATATTGGCCTACTTGACCAAAATTCAATACAACACCCCTGGGGCATTTAGCTTTGGTCCATCTGACACCACCAGGTTGGAACTCAGACTGTCCAGGAGCTCAGTGATGCCCTGGTCCAGATCTGGGGAGAAGATTCCCCGGGAGACATTCAGTCGTCTCAATCGGAGCATGCCCCGTGGTGTGGCATGCATACAAGGACATAAGAGCTTGAATGGATGATAGAAAAACTTGAAAGTAGCCTGTGCTTTCTTTGCCTGCGCTTGAAATGCTAGTCAACCTCCCCCAGCTATAAGAACCTGTGTCCATCTTAAAGCCTTGCTGCTGAAGAAGCCCAGCTAGCTCAGTCGGGAGAGCATGAGACTCTTAATCTCAGGGTCGTGGGTTCGAGCCCCACGTTGGGCGAGGGGACTTTTGTGCAAATGCCCGCAAGAGAGAAAACACGTGTGTGTATAGAGAACAGCAAATGGCGTGTTGTGCAAAGGAAGATGAATGTATGGTAACAGAAACCAAAGTTACACTGTCGTGTCTGCACAAGTCCACATCTCCACCATTTGATGATTCTGGACTAAATTTCAAGAGAGCTTAGCGAAAAAGCAACACTCTAGGTTTACCAGCATCCCTACTCTCACCTAGGGTCACAAACTGTGGGTAGTGAATGAAAGCATGAGCTCACAGATATAAGCAGCGGCAATGAGTTTTCTCCGTCGGGTGGCAGTGCTCGGCCTCGGAGATTGGATGACAAGCTTAGTATTTCAGGAGGAACTCAGATTACAGCTGCAACTCCTCCACATCGAAAGGAGCCTGCTGAGGTGGTTCGGACATTTGAACATCCAGGATGACTTTGAAGAGGTCGTTGGTCAACTCGTCAGGATGGCCGAGTGGTCTAAGGCGCCAGACTCAAGGATAGGCTCCTTCCAGACAAAAGGGACTTCTGGTCTCCAAATGGAGGCGTGGGTTCAAATCCCACTCCTGACATCTACTTTCTTTACTTAAAAATATGTTTTCAAGAGCTTCATCAACCTTTGTGTGTTAAACTCAACAAAGTGCGGCTTGTTGAGGTAGCTGTAGGGTTGCTGTGAAATCAGCTTTGCAGCTTATAGGAACTTTTGTAGTGAAGAGCTTTCGTTAACATGACAGAGCTCTGCTTTCTAAGTGGAAGCCTGAATTGAAATCCCGCTTGTATCTGGCATTTGTCATGGAATACCAGAATTGCCACCTCCACCACTGGCACCCTGTGCTTTTCACAGAGGACAGCGGATTTAACCTTAGAACATATAACACATGTGAAAGCTTCCCGAGAAGTCGTGGGGAACTTTATGCTGAATGTAACATCCTTGATTATGAGTGCTTTGCTGGTGGGTCAGTGATGGTCTGGAGAGGCACATGCACTGAGGTATGCACAGGCCTCTACAGGCAAGGCAATGGCACAATGAGTGCAGTTAGGTATGGGCATGAAATTCTCCGACCCACTGTCAGACCCTACGCTGGTGCAATGGCTCCTGGCTTTCTTCCTGCTTCCCGGCCTCATCCGACAAGAGTATGCAGGCAGTTTGCGTGGGGACTGATACCGCTGACTGACACTCCCCACCCCCCAACCCTATATTGGCCTACTTGACCAAAATTCAATACAACACCCCTGGGACATTTAGCTTTGGTCCATCTGACACCACCAGGTTGGAACTCAGACTGTCCAGGAGCTCAGTGATGCCCTGGTCCAGATCTGGGGAGAAGATTCCCCGGGAGACATTCAGTCGTCTCAATCGGAGCATGCCCGGTGGTGTGGCATGCATACAAGGACATAAGAGCTTGAATGGATGATAGAAAAACTTGAAAGTAGCCTGTGCTTTCTTTGCCTGCGCTTGAAATGCTAGTCAACCTCCCCCAGCTATAAGAACCTGTGTCCATCTTAAAGCCTTGCTGCTGAAGAAGCCCAGCTAGCTCAGTCGGGAGAGCATGAGACTCTTAATCTCAGGGTCGTGGGTTCGAGCCCCACGTTGGGCGAGGGGACTTTTGTGCAAATGCCCGCAAGAGAGAAAACACGTGTGTGTATAGAGAACAGCAAATGGCGTGTTGTGCAAAGGAAGATGAATGTATGGTAACAGAAACCAAAGTTCCACTGTCGTGTCTGCACAAGTCCACATCTCCACCATTTGATGATTCTGGACTAAATTTCAAGAGAGCTTAGCAAAAAAGCAACACTCTAGGTTTACCAGCATCCCTACTCTCACCTAGGGTCACAAACTGTGGGTAGTGAATGAAAGCATGAGCTCACAGATATAAGCAGCGGCAATGAGTTTTCTCAACAAAGTGTGACTTGTTGAGGTAGCTGTAGCACTGCTGTGAAGTCAGCTTTGTAGGTTATAGGAATTGTGTCTTTCTTCTTTTTCTTATTTCAATAATACATCTAGAATGTCTTAAAATCTACTGTGTATAAGACACTAGAGCACTATCATTCCCAACACGCAACATACTGACGATTTGTCACGGCCTAAGGCGTCTCATAGTTACGCAAAAGGCACTCTTTCACGTCCTCATAATACACTCTGGGTTCTCAGTATATTCCAATATAACCTCACTTGTGGCCGTAAAAGATTCTTAGAGCAGAAGTTCAAACCATCCAGTCGAACATAATCACATCAAGGTGTTTGTGATATTAGTGACAACAATAAAATAGCTTCATGTTTTGGCCATCACATAGTGTAATCCAAACCCAGTCAGGTTTTGAAATTATACAGATTTAAGGTGCTTAATACTTTTTTAGGTTTATTATTTTCATTTCACACGTAGAGCACAAGTATAGATTCGTTCCAACCCTCTCTCATTCTTAGAGGCCCACTGTCATTCCCAACATGTAAATTCCCCACGTCTTCACAGTTCCAAGACATAAAATAGTGATGACTTTTCACAATCATCGCAATGTTGCCTGTTGGGATGAGACCCTATTGCCAAGGAACAACATCCGAGATCTCTGTCCAGAAGAGCGCAGTTCTAGGAACAGCTGAGACGCTATATGTGCTGTGTTGTCTTGTGCTTGAGGTGTTTGGAGTACCAACTACAGTTAAGTTGTTACCAGGCCGGGTCACTGCAAGTTGCTCTTCAGTACCACAGTGGTTCTGCTCTCTGTGGACTTTTATTTGCAGGACAGCACATAGACATAAACGCTTTAATTTTTTAGTGAGGAAACCTTGTTTATTCCAGTTCAAGATACAATTAAATAAGCAGGAGCAATCCAGACAAATCTGCACATTGATAAAGTTTATGTACAAAGCAACACACCTGCCATTAACCGTTTCTTATTTAGTTATTCCAATATTTCACTCTTAAAGTAAAAAAGAATGTTGAAAATCTATTTACATTGGTATTCATATGTGTTCTGCTTATTTCATACATCTCCACATATGTATTATAACTATATGTATCAGATAAAAATAGTTCAGAATATCTAAAGAGAGCACTTTTAAGAAATGCTGATTGTGACTTATCAGTGTTTGTTTTTAAAAACATACATCTATCAGAGTCATTTTCATTTGTGCAAAAAATACAACCTGGCAAGAAAAAGGAAAACCAAATGCTTTACAAACAAAAATATAGTGTCAATAATTAATTATTATGACATCTAATGACAAGGTGAATGGTACAACGATTATATTCAACAACAAAAATAAAACATGATTGAAAATAACTGTATGAAGAATGAAAGACAGTTATTGATGGTATCGTAAAACCATTAAAATATATATTCAACTTGTCGTTTCAAAAAGGAGTTTTTCCACAAAAAATGAAAGTTGCTAAAGTTATTCCCATTTACAAAACTGGTGAAAGACATCATTTTACAAACTATAGACCAGTGTCAATACTCTCCCAGTTCTCTAAGATACTGGAAAAACTCTTCATAAAAAGATTTGACAGTTTTGTGGAAAAATATGAATTAATGACAGATAGTCAGTATGGGTTCAGAAGCAACAGATCAACAGCTTTGGCACTGATAGATTTAATGGAAAAGATAACGGAATGTATGGATAATAAGAGGTATGCGCTCGGAGTTTTCTTAGATCTAAAGAAGGCGTTTGATACTGTTAATCATGAAAGTCTATTAAAAAAACTGGAAAAGTACGGGTTTAGGGGAGTGGTTTTGGAATGGTTAAAAAGCTATGTAGGGAATAGGCAACAATATGTACAAATAAATGAATATAAATCTAATTTGATGGATATAGCTTGTGGAGTACCTCAAGGTTCAGTACTGGGTCCAAAAATGTGTATTATGTACTTAAATGATATCTGCAGAGTATCGGAGATTTTAAAGTTTGTAATATTTGCAGATGACACAAATATACTGT
This sequence comes from Rhamphochromis longiceps, assembly GCF_057381845.1. Lineage (NCBI taxonomy): Eukaryota > Metazoa > Chordata > Actinopteri > Cichliformes > Cichlidae > Rhamphochromis > Rhamphochromis longiceps. The sequence continues at coordinate 11,924,156 of NC_140577.1, forward strand.
GTTCAGGTGTGGAGTTGCCACAGGTTTTGGAAATGATCACACAGGAATTAACGATATTAAAGAAGTGGTTTGATATAAATACATTATCATTGAATCTAGATAAAACCAAATTTATGTTGTTTGGAAACCAAAAGAAAAACATCGAAGTAGAAATATGTGTTGACAATGTATATTTAGAAAGAGTAAATGAAATAAAATTTCTTGGGGTGATCATTGACCACAAGCTCTGTTGGAAGCCACACATTACTTATGTTCGGGGGAAATTGGCACGGGGCATTGCCGTCCTGGCGAAAGCAAAGCATATGTTGGATCAGAAAGCACTGCACATTTTATACTGTGCTTTACTACTGCCATATATGAGCTACTGTGTAGAGGTCTGGGGAAACACATACAAAAGTAACACACAAACAATAACTATAATACAGAAAAGGGCCATTAGATTAATAAATAATGTAGGGTACAGGGACCATACAAATGCACTCTTTGTCAAAATGCAAGCTATTAAATTCCAAGACTTGGTGAAGCTTAAAACAGTGCAAATAATGTATAAAGTAAGAAATAAACTGCTTCCCAAAGAAATCTGTAAATTGTTCATAGAAAGAGAAGGTGGGTATAACTTAAGAGGGAAATGGAATTTAAAAATACAAAGTGCTAGAACAACTTTAAGAACTATGTCTATCTCAATTGCAGGAGTTAAATTATGGAACAGTCTAACAGAAGAAATAAAAGACAGTCAAAACATAAAACAGTTTAAAGTAAAATATAAAAACCTAATTTTAAATAAGTATAAGAATGAAGAAAACGGGGTTAACCCAGGACGGTAATGTTGCTGGTAATGGTGTTGCGGTTCTTTTTTGTTTTTTTGTTTTTTTGTTTTGTTTTGTTTTGTTGTTTTTCCATAACTTGTGTATCTGCAAATATACACATTCTGTATTTTTCATATAAAAGAAACTATACTGTGGTGGGGCTTGCTAATTTCTTGTTTTTGATTTATGTATGTTATGTTTTGTTTTACTTCATATGTTTCATATGTTGTTTGTTTAATTTAAGACAAAAAAAAATTAAATGAATGAGAGGTAAAACTTGAGGGGGTAGGGACAAATAAGTAAATACTTCAGCCTACTCCTTTTCAAACAAATAATGGAATGATATTTTGTAATGATTGTGAAGGCACATGTTTGAAATGTTTGAAATAAAAATGAACTGAACTGAACTGAACTGAAATGCTTGGAAACTGTGACATTAGTTTGTTCATCTTCACCTGTGGCCTGGATCATGTGATCATAGTGTCAGCTTCTCTGTACTGGATTATTCTGTTTTAATGAGATAACTGACAGTTATCCCAGCCAAACGGCACAAGTTTAGCCACTTACTGCCACCTATAGGTTAAAAGAGAGGTTGAATTAAAGCTCAAATATGAATAATTTCTTGTCAAAAGTCTTTAGCAGGAAGAAAGCCTATAAAAGTCACAAGGGGAATTCAACAAACTCCTGCCTCACTTTGTTCACCTGTGTGCTGTATTCCATGGGCTGGTTGGCTGCAGGACCAAACATTTGGCCTGAAATTACAGACAGTGTCCTAAGCATTTTCCTGTATCCGTCAGACAAAGAGGACTGGGAAAGCCACAACTTTTGCCCTGGCAATGTTATGGTAGAAATATGTCTACCAAGTTTATTAATGCAAAATCCTTGAGTAAAGTGTCACTGAAGGTCTGTGTTGAGGCATCTACTCCAGCAGTGTGACAACTCTGACTTTTAGCTAACTACAAAGTGTTGGTATAGATGACCAGTGTTGGAAATGCCACCAAACTAAAGGTACTTTGATACATACCCTCTGGTTTTCCCAGTTTGGAAAACTGTATTGAAATATATGCAGGGATGGACACCTTGTAACTTGCCCATATCACCTAAATTGTGTCCACTAGGAGACAAAGGAGAAGTTCCACATTGGAAGGACTCCCATACTCCAACACTTAAAAAGTGGAAAGAAAGAATGATTGAGACGTTTCTTGCAAAAAAGATGTTGGGAAGGTTACATCACGCGACTGAAGCTTCGGTGGAAAAATGGGACAGTTTTTGCACCTATTTGTCTACCTGAAGCGGACATTCCAGCTTAATGCAACAGATGTTAAAACCTCACTGTTTTGTTTTGTTTTTTCTTGTTCTTTATTGTTGTATTTTTGTTTTTGTTGTTATAAAATGCAAAATCTAATAATTATTAAAATTATAAAAAAGATCAATGGACAGGCATCGCTTTAACTTTGGTTTTAATTGATTAACCTGAAAAGCACTGCTTGTCTTGCCTGCCCTGATGCCATCACATCAAAAAGAGAGTTTCCCATTTCTGGCCCATCAAAATTTTGTGATTTTGTCAAAGCTATTAGTTTCACATTAACATAACAGTGTTGTCAGCGCTGTGATGTATAGGATTATGGCACTATGATTGTGGTACTAGTACTGCTACTGTATCATCAACTGTAAAAAAAACAAACAAACAAAAACCCCAACATTGTCAGAATCAAGCCGCCTTGACCTCAAGCACGAGCCTACAACAAAACCATTGACTCTCTGTTGCCCAAGGATTTTTTTCTCTCTCTCATATTGGTAAATGGTAAATGGCCTGTATTTGTATAGCACTTTTCTAGTCCTTAAGGACCCCAAAGCGCTTTACACTACATTCAGTCATTCACACACACATTCACACACTGGCGATGGCAAGCTACATTGTAGCCACAGCTGCCCTGGGGCGCACTGACAGAGGCGAGGCTGCCGGACACAGGCGCCACTGGGCCCTCTGCCCACCACCAGTAGGCAAACATGGGGTTAGTATCTTGCCCAAGGATATTTGGCATGCAGCCAGGATGCAGCCTTGGGATCGAACCACCGACCTTCTGATTAGTGGCTGACCTGCTCTGCTTTACAAGCAGCCAGTATCTCTCTGTGCCCTGTTAAGCATCTTGTGGAGATTCATTGCGGCATGCCTTCGATTTCTCAGTGCAATCTCAGTCTCTTCTTAATGGCCTGCAATAGTCTTCAGTCTTGTCTTCATTAAAGTGTCCTTTTCACCCTGGTTGTCATGGTTGTGATTGTGAGGGTATGTGCACAAATAGGTTATATAATGCTTTGATTAGAAATATATCCATGCTTCTATCTCAAGTAATTTCAAACTAATACTTCTTTGGTGTCAAGTCTCTTTTACCATATCTACTCACAGAAAAAATGTCTTTCCTCATATTATTTAGTTTCCTGGATTATAAAAATGAAAGTGAGCCATGCAAGTAAAATATAAAGTGACACTATACTATGTAGTCTACTGAGTTGGTTGGATGTAATCTCTCTTCGGGCCACAGAAATTGCAGAGTAAAGCAGAATCTGCAGTTCAAAAAAATGCTATTTGTAGTTGATGTCCATGTCTGTTATCTCTTTAACAGTCTTTCTGCATTTACTGCATGGTGGTTCTTGTGCAATGTTTTTACAGCAATGATTATTAAAAAAAAAATACTGTTGCTTGGCATTACTAGTGCTTAAATACCCAGGGCACAATTTTTAAAGTAATAACATCTTAAAATGTAACCTGTGTACCAGTAGTTTTTGTGTATTATACGAGAAAGTTTTACACATAAATGGGTTCCTAACATCCTTTCTCTCATGTAAAAAATGACTCAGCCGTGTATTGTGTTTTAACTTCCTCTGGGAAAAAATAAATAAATCAAAAGCTATCAAATGTTCGCTGAAACACACCTGAATCGTTTCATTCTGGCACATACTGTATACAGAAAGATCTTTTGCGCATCTCTCACAAGGACTTTCCTTTAATAATGAGAAAATTAAATCTCACTCACAGGTAGAATATATGAAGTTTATAGCCAGAATTTTAGTGACTGAAACAGAGTACCAATAATTTTAAAAACTGACACTGAGATCACGGTGAATATTGTTATAACCTTTAGATTTATTTAATGTGCATTTGTGCATATGTATATTTTTTATTGTTTCAGTTTGCAATGTGCAACACCAGCCATTTTCAGCAGAGTTAATCATCTGGTGCCATACATTTAGCTATATAGCTTTCGTGTAACAATACACCAGTCTGGTTCACAATTATAATATTTTTCTACATTTTATTTTAATGTTAATCCAGTTGTAAATACTTGCTTTTTTAAAGTGTAAAGAGTCACCTCACAGGGCCATAATGCTACAAATGAAGCAGTCAAAGAAGAGATCCCCCCGTTCACACTAAACTACATCCTCTCACATGCTTCTCTCTCACAAAGCGACTGTGAAATAAAACAAGCTATCTAGTAAGGGCTTCCTTCCTTTTTCTGCTGCTTGTGTAACTTTTTTGTTGCTTTATTTGGATTGGACCTTTATTCTTAATCATGACTGTGCTGCACTGGCAAGTATGCATTGCACTAGTCTGCTTATGAGTATAAACGTGTGTTGATTGTGACATGTTATTTTATTATCATGAGATTAGGTTAATTTATCATGAATAAGCATGAATTGTTGTTTGTATTTCTTACCTATTCAGGACGTACTTTGCCTCTCATCCCATGACATTTGTGGTATTAATATAGACTATAGATTGAATGATTGCTGTACACTTAGGTCCATAATTTGTTAGGCAAAGACACATTTTTTTAGTTCTTCGTTTTTACACTACCACCACAGTGAATCTTAAATCAAATAAGCCAAAATGTAATTGAAGTGCAGACCTTCAGCTTAAATTCGATGGGCTTAATAACAAAAAAATTATGGAGACTTTTTTTTTTTTTTAAATACAGAATCACCCATTTTCAGAAGCTCAAAATTAAATTAACACTTGACTGATTGAGCAGATTCGTGGTCAGGTGAGGAAATGTTTCCTTTACTTTTTATTTTATCTGTAAACATGAGTGCCAAAGAGATTTCAGTGCAAGTGAGGGAGGCCACCATTAGGTTGAAAAACTAGAATAAACCTATCACAGAGAGCACTTTAGAGATGGAAAAATCAGCAGGGTACAAACTACTTTAACACTCAGGAACAGGAAGCCAAGATTTTTTTTTTTTTGAAGAAAACATCTAAAGAAGCCTGCACAGTTATGGGGAAAAAACAGTTGTAAAGATAAAACCAAGATTAATTTGTACCTTGGTGGGAAATATAAATGATGGTGAAGGAGAAAATCAGCTGATAATCCGAAGCAAACAACATGTCAGCCATGATTGAGGCAATGATATTGCTTTGATATGGTCCTGTCTTCTCTCTCTCTCCCCTGTCCGTTTGAATATGGAGATGGATCTAAACGAACCAGTGTCCTTCAGTGGCAGGTGTGGTCACAGGAAACCCTGAATGGGCACACCTGTCTCTTATCTTCATTCAATGCAGTATTTATACTCCCAAAACCACAACCTGTCACCAAATTGTTAGCCTACTAATGTGGGAATATGTTGGAAAGTCTGTCTCATTCTCAACTGGATATGTGCAGATCTGTCTGATCCACTCTCCCCTTGCTCATTTCAAAGACTTTAGTATTGGATATCCAAGACCTGAACTAGTCCCCTTATTACTGAGCTCTACAGCTTGTTGTCGGTTCTGTCTCCCTATCCTCAGCCACAACTAGTGGTGGACTTGGCTGCCCCTTCCTGAGCCTGGTTCTGCTGGTTTTAAAGGGAGTTTTTTCCCTTGCCACTATTACCAAGTACTTGCTTATAGTATATCCTGTAGGTCCTGTACATGTAGTGAACTGCCAATAAAAATCTTTAAAACTGATTGCTGGGGTTTTCTATCTGTTATTGCAGGATTTTACTTTACATTAACAAAGTGTTGTGAGGTAACTGCTACTGTGATTTGGTGCTATAGAAATAAAACTAAATTGAGTTGAACTGTATTAAACTTACCTGAACATCTTACCTCACACCTGCTGTAGGGATTCCTAGCTGTTGTTCATCTGCCCATTAAAACTGCAAAACGTTTTGAGCTTGTCCTGTGTTTGTGGCCTTCTGGTGAACTTTGACAGGAATATTCTTCAATGATCAAGTCAGTCACCTGATCCCAACACAATAAAGCATGCTTTTCAGCTATTAAATACAAAACTGAAGGCAGACAGACTCACAAACAAGCTGCACCTCTAAACTCTACACTCTCTTGGTCAAATCCAGACTTTTTAGTTTATCGGCATTTATTTGTCAAAGCCAACACACATTGTTTTATATTTAGACAGACTATCTCCACAGAAGTCCCCCTAAAGTGCGCCTATAGTGAAGCTTTAGGGACTTTAGGGGGATTTTCTTTCCTATAACATTCCGTCAGTATAGTTGTGTTTTTATTCATCCACAATTATTGTAGTTTAGGCATGCATACATGCACATAGTGAGCTGTCACTGTTCACAAAAAAAGTCATGCGTATCAGCTTAAATATGTGTCATGTGAGGCTTTTCCTGCCCTTTCCAATTTTTTTTTTTTGGACGGAGGGGGGGGGGGGGGGGGGGGTGTCTGACGATACGTTTCATAGGAGAGTGCATAGTAGGTAATATCCGGGGGCAGGTCTAGAGTAGAGTGGGAGTGTCTGCGCTCTGCTGTCCTTCCTACCAGAAAAACGGTGGATGAGACCCACATTGCCACACAGCCGCGCACTGCAGAGGACAGAGCGGGACTCAAACACCATCGAGGAATATGTCAGCTGTGTCACGCACCGAGGGACGCATAAAGCCGCCGCGCAGCGCAGTTTCTGCACATCCACTGCCTCTGCTTTAGTTTAGCAGACAAACACAACCCCGTTTAGCACTTATGCTTTGCTAAAAATCTCTTCTGCTGCTGCTTCTGGTCCATTCCTTTCCCTCCTCCCCTCTCTTCCTGCTCCTCCTCCTGCTGTGTGCCGTCCCGTCGCCAGGATGGACAAGACGCTCTGCAGTCCGCATCCCGGGACCAACAAAACAAACTCTTCCTCCGCGGACCTCCGCGGGAGCTCATCATCGAGGAAGCCCGGTGGGCGGCCCGGGTCGCACAGCCCCGGCTCCGGCTCCCTGGGAGGCTCGGCTGTAGCGGGAGGCAGTCGGGCAACTGTGCTGGGGAACAGCATGAATTTGCAGCAACAGCAGCAGGCGCGCAAGAGGCAGCTGGAAGGAGTCCTGAGCAAATACACCAACCTGATCCAAGGCTGGCAGAACAGGTAAGCACGTGGATGGGGTCGGGGACGTTTGACACATGATTTAGTTTCGGTTCATGCCCCAGGTGAGGCTTCGTGTTGTTATTTGCCCCGTCCACGTTGCACTTTTACCACCACGTCACTGCAAGGGGGAGGGGGTTCAAAATCACACAAGTCTGGACGCCTGCTGATGAATTAGTTTGTTTGATCGCTGTCTTCATGGGCTGACTTACATAATGGGCAAAAGAGATGTTAGAAAACAAAAACTGTCATTAAATAATACTTATAATAATAATCCTCTAAAATTCTTGTAATTTCCAGTATATTATGTTATTATATTAATTGCTAAAGTATTTTCAGAAACATCAGATTTGCTGCTTTTCTTGGTCTGTTCTTATAATAAAGTTAATATCTTTGGGGGTTTTGAAAGCCTGGTTTCCTAACTTGCATTCTCAGAACTCAGAGTAAAAGTTTTAAACTATTTTGGAACACTTGAGCAATAATTTAAAAAATGTATAAATTAAATTAGGATTAGAGATTACTCAACTGAAAACAATGATGGAATTGGAAAATGCCAAAGTAATTAATCATTTGTCAAAGTTGGTGCTGATTCATCATCTGTCAATACATTTTAGAGCTACTGGATTAATTGTTCCCCCTTTAAAATAGCCCTCTTAAATTCTTAACTATCGATCTCATTAAAGATATTGGTTTATTAAAAAAAAAAAAGTTAGCCATCCATCTGTTTTCTGCTACTTATGTGGGTCTGGGTTGTGGGGGCAGCAATCTGAGCAGAGATACTCTTCCATCTCTTCTGGAGGGGAACCCAAGGCATTCCCAAGCCAGCTGAGAGATGAAGTGTCTTCAGTGTTTCATGAGTTTGTATCAGGGCCTCTTCTCAGCATGACATAACATAGGGAGCCATCCTTATGTTGTGGCAGAGTACTGAATGGTTAAGTTGGCGGTAAACATTAGCCTTCATTTTTATTACATGTTATAAGTGCGCTTCAAACAACACGACTGATTACAGCAGTGGTTCTTAAACTTTTGCCACTACACATCCAGTTATAAGAGAAACGGCTACTAAACTAACTAATAAAAGGTGCTTAGATGGTGTTTTTCTTCTCAATTTGACAACTGAAAGTGTCATTCACCTATTAAATCATTTATACAAGTGCTTTTCTATGACTAAGCACTTTAACCTAACATTGGGTCAGGGGAAAACTGGGCTTCGGTATCTTACCCAACAATACTTTGACATGCAGGTTGGTGCCAGGGGTCAAACAACCGACCTTCACATTAATAGACGACACGCTATACCAGGTAGCACAACGCCATCAGCACACTCTTATTTATTTTCCCCAGAAAAATCGAATTAATTCAGCCATAGTTTCTAGTATTTTCCTCCAGCTTGTGCAGGTCTCCACCTTTAGCAGCTCTGTGGCCTTCACTACAACTGAATAGGACTGAAACTGAAGCCAATCAGATATCATGCAGTTTGATTAACGGGAAAGTGCCAAACGACTAACTAACAATCATTGTTACTTTGTTTTAACCAACTGGTGTTTGGCTAATAAAATGTGGATAACACAAAGGTCAAGGTGGACAAAATGAAGTCTTGCTGACATTAAAAAAGATTAGAAAGGACAATGAAAAGTGGCTAATGCGCAAGAATGAGACCCTGCTGCCACAAAGTGTTTGTGTTTCCTGAAACTGTGGACACACTGTACACTTACGCCTGCCCGTCTGTACAGGTTTTTGCAGTTGCTGATCTGTACTGATATTATTCCCATATACTGTGACAATCTGTAATTCCGCTGCTCCTGAATCAGTGCAGGCACTCTTGTAATGAAGTATATAACATCTTCACAGCAGTGCAATTCTCAAAAAGTGCCTGTACCTCATCCAGAATTTATATGCCATCACGCCGCCCTGTCCGATTTCCTCATCTCAGACACAGACAAATACAGAGAGAGGTTTTTATGAGAAGCTGTGTTTTTAATTTTAAGTCAATGTGAGTCACATGTGAAACATCTTCCCCTGGGTTGGACTTTCTTTTCATTCTTGTTTTTCTTCCCCCCGCGGTCTGAACAGCTAACATGAATTATGCAGGATCTCTGCGTTTGGCAGTGCAATTAGTTTTGTGTGTGGGTAAAGAAGAACTAAGCGACTTGGAGCATCCCATTGTGTACAGTGGCACTGCTGCAGAGGAGAGGGAAGCTCACGTTGTGTGGGGTTTGTTTGTGTTGAGGGGCGGTGTAGGAAGGCGGAGGAAAGACTGACTCGTCCCTGCTCTCCCATCAAACTGACAGACGATGCAACGAACTGCATCTTGATACGTACCCGCAGGAACACTTGTGGGACAGCGAGACAAACCTTCATTTCAGAGCGATCAAAGCGAGGTGGCACTGATTAAAGGAAGCCTTAAATGTGCGTGATGTTCTCGTGGGATTTGTCACATGTAGCCTGTGAAGCGCGTTTTAATCAAATAGTACGGTCTGCCATGTGCACGGGTGTGCTGATTTCTGATCTTTGTACAGACGAAAGGGCATTACCAAATTGGTTTGGCCTTTGTGGGTGATGCTGCCTGTCCAGTGTCAATTTCAAAGTGCCTATAGGGTAAAGGTGTAGCTTCGCAGGAGAGAATCCTTTAACTTCATTGACTTGAGCAAGCGCCAAGACCTCAAGCTGAAAGAGTGTTTCAGCACAGACGGGGAGCAGCGACTAAAACATCTTGAAAACATAGCCTGGAGCTGAGATGGCTTTTAGTTTCCATTTAGATTGTCTTTGAAACTATACTAACATGGGTCAGTAGGCTTATTGCTACTGCTCATAGCCCTAACATTAGTAATGATGACAAAATGTACAAAGTAGTTTCATTTGAATTCAAATTCATAATTTTTAAATTGTATTTTTTGGCTCTTGAAGGAGGAAAAGAGTTTAGCAATCAGACTTTGCTTTGCTCTGTTTTTGTTTTTTTCACGTACAGAACACTGCCACGATGTGACTAATCAAAGCAGTGATGATTATCTCTACCTGAAATTCAGTTAAAGCTATATAAGTGAATTAAGGTGATTCCTGGAGTCATCTTATTATCACTACCAAGAAGGACTGTTTGATCCTCTGTTTGCTTGTAGGATAACTTTAAATTAAGAATGTGTTTCCAGAGCTGGGGCTAGAAGTAATAAAGTTTTAGAGTTCTGGATGTGGATTTAGGAATTTTAGTGCACTCTCTTAATAAAAGACGAAAGTTGTCACTGAGAATCCAGAAATTAATCAAGTGCAACATTCAACTAGTAAGACAAATTTTTCTGCTCATGAATGGAAGTAAATAACTTTAATTTAGTGTCTAATCCAAAAAAGAATGCTGTGCATGCCTTTTTTTTATGCTTTTGTTTTTGTCAAACAGTAAATTAGAAAATTCATGGATAACAACAATAACTATATTTTAGCATTAAAACTGTCATTTGGATTAAAGAGCTTGTGCATGCTGGTGGATTAACCATTACAGAAACATAAAAAAATATTTTGGTAATTACCAGTGCTTTTAATTTATGGCAGCTGTGACATGAACCTTACATTGTGTGGTGCTCTAATAAATGTAAGCACTGTAAACACCATGCTGAAGTAAGAACAAATCAGCAGACACTGTCTTAATGTTCTCAGGGAAATGTAATCTTCTGGATGTAGGGAGTCCGTTTATGGATGGTGTGGAACACGGTGCAATCTGCCAGGAGCAAATCGACTTTCACTTTCAGTACTTGTGCTTCTGTGACTGTAGAGATAACACTGCGAAGGGGATGATCAGGATCTGATCCATTCCCACATTTCATTGCGTCACCAGGCACCTGTTTCGGTGTAAAAAACAGAGACAATGAAAAGGGGAGTTTTACAGGAGAAAGAAATGATAGAAACAGTCATATGGAGCACTTATGCATCGTCTCCATGAGAATTCCCCACAAAGGTGGGATCTGCAACTTGTTGTTTAAAATCCTTGAACTGTGGTTCAGCTTTGCAGCTGCCGTCTGTGACATCCTGCAGTTGCAAACTCTTAGTATCAAGAAATTATTATGTGCACTTAGGTTTGTTGGCTTTGCAGCTAATGGTGTCGCTGCTGGCAGAGAAGCCACACTTGGTCTTACAGGCACGTTTCTTGACTCTTAAACTCTGAACTTTTACTGCAGATATCAGTAAATAAAGTAAATGAACATGATTGCTGTGAGCTCTGTGCAGAGATTTGCAGGTATGGGTAAAAGAGGGGTGACTCACTGGAGGATGCACCAACAGATAGCAGTTTTTCAAAGGAATCTGCTGTAGTGGAATATTCATTTATTCTTTTTCTTCTTCTTTTTTTTTTTTACAGCATTATATGCAATTGCATTTTGAGATGATTTAATATTAAATATTAATATTTAGCTTAAATTGCAGAGTTATCCAAAGAGTGCTTAAAGTACAATTGAAATCTGCCATGTTAAACCTTTTGCACTCTTAAGTTTGATTGGATCACCCATGAAGAGGAAAACATGGGTGATCCATGGGTTGACATTCATAATTATTCTGTAAATCTTGCATTGACCGGAGTTTTCACCCTTGATGGCTTATTTTAATGTGTTGTGCTGTGAAAGGCCAATATGTCACAAACCCAGGAACACTGAAACAATTAACTGGAAGTACTTGTAGTCCTTTCATTAAAGCAAAACAAAACAAAAACAACAAACTCCCCCACCCCACCCCTGAAAAACTGTAATGTTGATAATATGTCAACATGAAGGTCAGAAAGCATTACTTTTGTTATTGTTTATGGTATTTCTATTTTTAGCTCGTTTTAAAGCTTTTAAAGCAGAAACCATTGCAGCCAATGTAATTATTTTTAAAATAATCTATTCCAGCAAGATTATTTCTTTAGAATATCTTTAGTAAAAATGTCATTCTGCTACAGCAACGTTTTATTTATTTATTTAATTTCAAGATTATTTAGTTTTGAAATGAATCAGGACTGAATGGTGGGTTCACTGTTGTGTTTTGAGCCTTTGTTCATATTTCTTCACAGTAAGTGATTTTTACACCCTATGCTGTAGTTCTCTATCTTTCTCTGAGCTCAGGAAAGCATTTGCTGTCACCTGGGATAAAGATTTATATTATATATATATATATATATATTATTAGAGGTTTACTATGGGAGGGGGCCTGTAGAGAAATATAAATCAGCTAGGTTAAAAATGAAAGGCTTTTTGCAGCCGGACCAGATTTTAAAATGACCCGTTTCTTTTATACCTGTGAAGGAAGACGATCAGATGCTCCATCCTTCCTCAGGTTGTGTTCAGCTCACAGTTAATATCCGTAAGTGCCCGCAGCGTAAAAATAGAAACGTTTAAAGGAGGAGAGGCCGTGCCCCGGTGGAAGACATTGTTTGAGTAATTACATTGTCAGTCACGTTTCATCACGTGGAGGAACACAAAGTGTGTGTGTGTGTGTGTGTGCGTGCGTGCGTGCGTGCGTGCGTGCGTGTGTGTGTGTGTGCATGTTTGGCAGGCCGTGTCTTGGTGGGCAGGAGACCTGAGTGGAGCTAATTCTGCCACTGTGTGGGCGGCCATGTGTCAGCGTGAAGTACCGTTATGTTGAGTAGGTGCTGTGTGCGTTTGTGTGAAGAAAATGTGCTAAGTAGTCAGTTTTGTTTATATATGCACATATGAAATGCGTGCTATACTTGTAAGGATAGTAAATGATTCAAACCCTTTAAACCTAAGCATTGATGACAGTCACAGTCAGTGTAATATAGTAATAATCATTTATTATAACACTGTTGTAATAATGGCAGTGTGACTTTAATAATGTGCCATTATGGGAAAGCTAGTGACACATTTATACCCAGATGAACTGATGAAAGGAAAGATTTTGGAAGGGAAGAAGTTTAATGTGCAACAGAGCAAATGAGCTCAAAGTTTGCCTGAAGGTGCTGTAGAGATTAATTGAAATGCTTATCATAAAAAAGTGGTTAATAAGAATAAATGGTCTAAGGCAGTGTATACAAAACCAATAAACAGATGGGGTTGTTAACAAGAGTTTCAGTATTATAAGCATTGAAACTGCAGAATTCTGGAAAGCCAAAACCCCCCCAAGAAAAAACAGCCTTCTTTCAGCAAGTCTTGTCTCTGTCATAAGCTCCTCCCACCAGCGTAAGCACACGCATCTGTGTCATACGTGTGAAAAACGCAAAGGCAAAAGTCAACACACAAGAGCAGTACTTACTCCTCTGTTTAATTTTTTTAATTATCAAGCGCCACCGATCGTTACACAATCTCACATGAAAGAAAAAGAAAAGACAAAAACATCACAAGCCACGTCTTCTACACTCCAAAGAGGGCGAGGCATTTCTAGTTTCCTCTCAGATGACCTCAGTTATAAAGGATCAGTTATGTTTCTCAAAAAAATGAAAGAAAAATCACATGGTTCAAAGTGTTTTCTCTAGCTGCCTGCGTGTGTTTCCTCCCACAACCTAAACATATGCATCTTAAGTTAGCTGGTGATTCTAAATTGACTACAGCTGTGGGAGTTAGGGTTGGGTACTCTTTACATTTTGAACCCATAGTGGCAGCTTGAATTGGCTTCTATGCTCGGCGGTAACTTTTTAGTGCTTATTTTGAAATAATAAATGTACATTTTTGTCTTACAAAGCAAGTCCATACTTCTCGACTGAAACATTTTATTTATTGACAACATTTGTTCGCTCTGACAATGTCTGACGCTGACGTTGCTATCAGTGTTTGCATACAAAGGTCTTTGATATAGTTCCTCAGATAGCGTGTTGCTTTCCCGTCAATACAATGCTGGTAAGAAATTTCAATACAGCCAGAGGAAGAATGCTGAGTTTAAATGTCAAACAATAAAGTGGAGGGAAAAAAGGCCAGTTTCTCTGACGACAGCTGATCCAACTTCCTAATTAATTACCTACTGCGATATTGACAAAGTGCCCAGAAAATGTTTCATTATCATCTATGGGTTAACTTCTCATATGTTGATGGCCAATATGCTAAAGTTAGTTGGAAACTTATGAGGCTATAAAATAGGTGGACTGGCAACAGGCCTACACCCTGATTATTACTGTGTTACAGTTGGAATGGTCTCCCTCTCTGAAGTGTATTTAAGATTACTTTGGGATGTTTTTATATTTAAGGAAACCAAGTAGCACAATCATTTTAATATCAACAAAAGTCCTTACATGCACTGACAAAAAGTGTGGCTGAATATGAAGGAGATCATTAATATGCCATCTATCCTTCGTATGTCCCAGATGCAAACTTTGCACAGTGTCACAAAGATTAATAGAGGAAGTGTTGTTTGCAAGCTGCTTGTTATTCAACAGTTGATTATCATACACGGTGTATGTTGTGTTCGCATGCATAAGAGGAAGTGTTGTCAGACAGGTTTTGTAACAAACACAGAGCACAGTCAAACTTATTTAGAAGAGAGAATAAAGGGTAACAGGTTTTTAGAGTTTATTCTAGTTGTGTGTGCTTATGTTTTTTCTGTGCTTCTGATGATTCGTCAATCATTTGCAGATTGACTTCCTATCTGTCTGAGCTGCTTCACATTCACACACCTGTAACAACTCTGAGGTCATGTAACCAGTTGCTCTAACACATTCCTCAAATGAGATTAAAACAGAGAGGTGATCAAAATATAAATGTTTGCACTAAATATATGGAATGATCTAACTCTGCACATCTGCTTGGCTCAGATTTTAAATCCTATTTTATTTTAATAAATTTTTGTCTTTTAATGTTGTGTATTGTGTTCTGTTTTCCTGGATTTTAGTGTTAAGTTGAATTGGCCTATATTTTGCTGTTTTAAATGTGCTGTATAAACAAATTTGACCTTGACTATGGCTTGTAAATCAGTAACTATTTTAAAGCCTTTTATATCCTTATCACGCTGAAAAGGAGTGGATAGTTGGTAAAGAATATAGTGGATGGGAGGAAAAAAAGAACACAATCATTATAAAAATCCTTAAATCAAGTCTTAATTCTCAAACAGCTCTGTGTAGAAATGAGACTATGACTAAAACTTAAAGGTGCAGAAGTCTGATTGGTCAGGAAGCCTTTGAATGTGCAGACAAACACACACATACGAGAACTCATCTCCTTCTTAATGCTGCCCTAGAAGCCACGAGAGTCCATTTGAGAATTAATAGGTTGACATTATGCATTCTCCGGCCTCTCAGACTAAACAATCAGTTTGCCACAGTGAAGTGTTCCCACTTAAAGACACTCTGAACATATTTAGCATGTCTGCAATGATAGGAAAATACTCAGCTTATTTATTACAGACACATAAGTACCATCTGTGAGGCCTGGTTTACCTCTCGCAGCTTTTTCTGTCTGCATTTTGAAGTCATGCATTACCTGCAAGTGGTTACTGTGTGATCATTTCACGCTAGTGGACATGCTTTTTGTCATTTTAAAAGTAGAAATGTGAGCTTTTGATTGTGGATTGTAGCGCACGGCTAGTTTCCAGGGGGACGAATGTTGACGACACACTTTAAAAAAAATGGAAAAACAACGTCACCTTCTGCTGCTGTAAATCAGTTGTAACATTCATCATTCCATGGAGCAGATATCTAACTTAATTCTTTGTAATTTGGTTATCGGCATATGTATGAAGTGTGTGCCAATCACACAATTCATACCATTTATAGCTCTTTCTCAATTTCCATTTTAGACCGTCTTCCTGTATAAGAAGCTGTGAGCGTTGTGTAGATGTTATATCCATGTCTTCGTAAGTGCTCTGCAGGGTGGGGGATGTACTGTGATGAACAAATAATTTCTTTGCACTTGCACTCAGTGGAAAAGGAGCTCTGCTGTGCTTCTTTGATCAAAGCTGTGAGTCGGGGTGGTGCAGCTCTGGTGGGTGTTTCTGTGTCTGAAAAGGGGAAGAAAACTGCAGGCATTAGCTTGGCTTCATGTTGATATATTTCTGTCTGTTTAATGGCTGTATCTCCTGTCTTTTTGCTGTTTCTTGGGTTTCTGTTCTAATTTTCTGTTTTTTGTAAGGCCAGCTTTGATATTAGAGTGCAGGGGAAAGGGAAATGAGTTAGCATTTTGCATTTCCCCTTTCCTTCATATCTTGTTTGGTTTTCTTGTGTGTAGTTTTCTTGTATACTTTTAGGAATGCTTAAAATAACATCTGGTTTTAACAAAGCCTTTTAATAGTTTCATTGCCCCCACTTGTGAAACTATTCCATGTCCCTGATATGGCAGCTGGTCAAAAAGTACAGCCTGAAATGTTTAGATGTTTAAAAACGTCAGATGGTAAAGTTTTATTATGATGATACGTTTGTGGAAGCAAACAAGAGTTAAGAGATTGTGAATGATGAGCTTACACTCACCAGCTACTTTATTACATACATCTATTTAGTTGCATGTTAAAACATGATTTATCAGCAAATCAAGTCCATGCATTTGTGGATCTAGGTATGGTTAGGATGACCTGCTCAACGTCACACTGAGTATCAGAAAGGAGAGGAAAGGAGATTTGAGTCACTGAATGTGGCATGGATGTTGCTGCCAGCTGGGCTAGTGCGAGTTTTTCAGAAGCTACTGATCTGTTGGGATTGGATTTTCCTGCACAATCATCCCGAAATAATAAAAAAAAATATATATCTAGTGATTTTTAGAGAGGTTTGGATAGATTGCTTCAAGCAAGGTTTGGACCTTGAAGCAGATGGACTACAGCAGCAGAAGACCACACTGGGTGCCACGCCCGCAAACTAAGAACAGAAAACTACAATTCACAATGACCTCATCAAAATGGACAATGGGAAATTGGAAAAATGTTGTCTGGTTCTGATGAGTCATGATTTGTCCTGAGACATTTGGACGAGGATCAGAATTTGGCATAAATAACATGGGAAAAAAGATGATTCTGATGACAGCATGAAACCATCCTGCTTGGTATGAACAACTATGGGTGGTGCTTTGAGTAGAGGATGTTTGGGATGTGGTGAAACAGGAGATTTTCATCATGGTTATGTAGCCAACAAATCTGCAGCAACAGTGTGATGCTACCATCTCAATGTGAACCAAAATCTCTAAGAAATGTTGCCAGTAACTTGTTGAATCTGTACCACAAAGAATCAAAGCATCTCTGAAAGCAAAAGTGGCTCCTAACCAGTAGTAGCAAGGTGTACCTAATGAAATGATTGAGTATAATTTATTTGGCCACAGCAGTGTCAAGATCTTCTCATGATGTTACAGGAAAATAAAATGCCAGCAGCATGTAATCTCCCTGATAGTTGCCAATCACTCTCTTATTGATCCCCCTTTTCCTGCCAATAATCAGTGTGATTCACTACTCTGACGTCCCTCCAAGCATATTTGAGAATTAACTGCCAAAAGAGCAGCGAGGAGATGTAAATCCTGCTGACAAGCCATTTCCTGCAGCACAATTGTTAAATCCATTAGGAAATGATAGTGTTTCTGTTGATGTGGACAAATGTGCTTGACTAAGCTCTTTTTAAAGTGCAAATATTGTTATGGTGGTGATTTATAGCGGGCTCTATGTTGTTACAGATGTCTGCTCCTGAGTGCACGTACAGGTTTCTAGAGATAGAAAGTTTGAACATGAATTCTAATTCAAGTATGTATAAAGGTTTAAAATAAACAGCTGTGGTATATTTAGAAGCAATAAAACCCTACGTGATGACACGTTCTCTGATATTTTAAGGGCGGATAACAAAATCGACTGCAGATGGTGATTTGTTTCATGATTGCATTGAGTGAATTGATTTGTCCATTAAAGGTATTGAATGTCTTTGCCAACAAAGAATCCCACCCCAGGGTACTGTAATATCTAAACTGAGTAACAAAGGCATTCACATTCATCATGCATTAGCACATATTACTGAGCATATTCAACTTCCTGTTCTGCTTGGTCACCATGCATTTAGTGCCCATGTTGTATCCCTGTGTTAGGGCTGAACGATATATCGCATTTGCGATAATATCGCGACATGATCAAGTGCAATTTTCTAACCGCAAAGGCTGCGATTATACTCTGGACATGTCCAAATTCATGGGCTGCATCCTCCTGAGGCCGCATTTGTAGTTTATTATTAAACTCCACCGAGACAGCGGTGACGCTAATCAGAAGGCTAGACCGTCCAATTTCACGCCTTTAAAATTTAAAGGCGTGTTTGTGTGTGTGTTTATACAATTGCTATTATGTTTGCACTTTATGTGTAATGTTACTGACTGCAAAGATCAGTAAGATGTGTGTATTTTTTATTTATTAGTTTTATTTATTTAATATTATTTTTTAATTGAATGACTGTCTAGTAGTTCACAGATGTCGAAAAACTGAGTGTGGTAAAGCCACTGATTTTTTTTATGTATATTTCTGCAATCTGCACATTGTACTGACTTTCATTTTAATGTTTACACCAGGGTTCCTTGTCAGCACTTTATGCTCAGATGTTTGTAAGCTAAAAATAAACTATTGTGTATGTTCAAATATACTGTTGTGATTGAAGAAGTTAAATAAAAATGTCAGTCATCAATTCATGCATCACCTCATGTCATCATAACAGAGGTCTGTCTTCCAGGAAAGAACAGTTTAAAATTAATGTAATATAGTATTGGCCATACTATATGATGTATTGCTTGTCTTTGTTTAATAATACAGAAGACAAAGACCTTAAAAAATAATCGCATATCGCATCGCAATCGCAATATTGGGGCAAAAAATCGCAATTAGATTATTTTCCATAATCGTTCAGCCCTACTCTGTGTGAGCCTTATTCTCATAAATTTCTTTCAGCACCTTCCAATCTGTTTTTTCCAGGACACATTTTTCTTTCTTTTTTCTTTTTTAATCATGATGTTGGGTGTCTTTTGAAGCCCTACAGTTTCATTTATCAACTGGAAAGTGACAAAAGCCCACATAACAGATTGTGAGCCATATGCACAGCCTGCATTTTAGATACTAAGGTACTGTAAAATATTGTTCATGAATCAAGTTTGATACTAGTTGGAAATTAGATTTACTGTCTTAGATTTTACTGCAGCCAAACTAATCATCTTTTCATTTGGTCGGCGGGCTGCTGCAGCCTCTTGCGTCCAAAGGCGAAAAGGTCTCTGTGGGCCAAGACTCTGGCCCTGCAGGTCGGTATCGGCTTATCAGCAGAGAGAGCCCACGAAAGCCCGGACTTTGCTTTCTGGCGCCATTCATCATATCAAAAGTCTGCAATGTGGTTTAGCTGGACAAGCGAAGACTGCCTGGAGGGGGTCAACAGTGAATGCCTCCATTCTGCTGACTGCACAGGGGATAAGACTTGATACACTGCTGTGAACTCAACATGCAGCGCGTGAGGCCGACGAAGACAGCCCTGGATATAAAGTGATGCAGGCAGATTGTTCCCTGGATGGCTGCGGTCGGCATAAATCTCCAGCCCTCCTGATGGAAGGGGACAAGACTGTGAGCAAGGATCAATTTTCAGACGGCAGCGTTCCCCGTGTGCTCGCTGGAGCTGAGAGGGTTCATGGGGAAAAATGCATCCTGTGAAGGATGGAGAAGTTAGCAGCTCAAGCAGCTAATGAGTTAGGAAATTATGATATATGCACTGTTAAAGCAGTGGTTTTTGAATACGCTGCTCCAGTTTATCTCAAGATTTTAAATCAGCCTTCGCGTCAGTGTGCTTTGCTTGTTACGTCACACACATGCTTGTTTTGCTTTCAAGGGAAACTTTGTCATGACTCACCTGAAGTGCGAGTATTTTAATATCTTTTTAAGGCAGCTTGTAAAACATTACATTATTCAGCATCCCTCATTTCATTTGTTAGTTAGAGCTTGACCTGGTGTCCGTGCCTCCAGCCATAAACTCAAACTGCTTTGTTTTGAGCTCTTTTAGATTAATGAACAGATGCAGGCAGCATGAAAAAAGCCTAAAATGCATCCAGGAAGGAGGGTTGCCATTCACTGTCCATCAGGGTCTCAACAAAAAGGTGCTCTTTGCATTCATTTGCTGCTTTTATGCATTCATACACCCCCACCCCCCTCCTTCTGTTGCCCCCTCTGACATGCTTGTATTAGTCACGACCCACCTCCTTGAAAGCTGGGAACCAATCAGAATGACCATGATGCAAATGGAAGAAAGAGGCTGGAAATATATGGAAAACCCAGTTTCCCAGTGTAGCTGCAGAGATGTGACAGAAAAACAACAATGAAAATCTGATTTGTGCAACACTTGCTGGCCTCACTGTTTCTATCAACATTTTTGTCAATAAAAATAACCCCTCAAGCAAAAAAAAAAAATCAATAGATTACTTCATGACTTGACCAACTTTATTTAGTTTAAACAGGCACAGTTTTGAGTTCACTGGACTCATGTGTGAGTCATGTTTCAAACGTAATGTTTAGTCAGTTGACAAAGATTGATTCGCAGCATTTCTGTTTGCGTGTCGCACAGTTTGAATGACTTTCTGCTTAACTAGGAGCCAGCATATGTTTGAGGATCACACATCAATAGGGTGTAATGATAAATGGAAAGCAGTGTCTGTTCAGCAGATGTTGGTTTATTGTGGTAATGAACTTTTTTTTTTTTTTTTTTTTTTTTTCTTTAGTCATTAGAGAAATGATCCTTTGGTGTTCTGCGCTAATATATCATAGATCTGATATGAGAGCTAGCATCTCATCTCAGCTTTTCCTAATCATCTAAAAGGCCTGCATAGTCCTAGGAAACTGATGGTTATGTTCTTTTCTTTATACCTTTTTATCCTTTATTTAGGTGAGTAGTGAAAGCTGGGAAAGACATGCAGTTAATGGCCTCAGGGTGGATTTGAACCCGGGTTTCTGTAAATGCTTAAAAAAAACTGATCACGAGCTTAACCTGATGGGCAACAATGGGGGCTCATATTTTCACCTTTTTAATTAAATAATGATGCAGATACATTGGTAAAGGAAGATGATGCGTTTCCATTAAACTGTGGGGGATACAGATTCATAACAGGTAATAAGAATATAACCTGTTATGAAGAAAATAGGAAACGGTGCCAGTGTTTGAAACATGAAGTAAACAGCTTTTCTGAGACACCCAAAAGACACATGTGACATGGAATGGATAGATGGCGCCTTAAAGTTCTATTTAAGATTCATATAGAGAAAAAATTTCCAAACCTTCCTAGCCCCACGTGGAAAAATAATTGCACCCCTTTGCGAAGTCATGAATTATCTGCTGAGACCTGTTAAGTCAAAACTGTTACAATGGTAGATGTTTATATAAAATGGCCAAAGTTTCCAATAAAGCGTCAGTGAGTGTATGTACAAGTAATCAATATGAACCCAAAGCTCAGGCTTCAGACAGTTCCACGTTTAAAAAAAAAAGTTTTTTTTTTGTCCTGATCTGCATGATGTCACAAAGAGGGGATATCATCAGAGACACCATGATAATTCAACATTTCCATGATGCTTAACTCACAATGCATTGGTAAGTTCTCAGTCTCTTCTTCTCATGTCACTTGTTTTTATTGCTGCAAAAGGGGAGCGTGGCGCAGACAGCCTGATAAATATTTTTCGTTAAAAATGTTGCATGCACCTTAAAAACTGAACTCTTCGCATTGCAGTCTAGTCCAAGTTACTTGGATACAAATACCTGTTGACTGCTGTACTGTTACAAGTGTTTTGAATGTGAGACAGCAGTCAGTCTTCTGTGACATAAGAGTTCTTGTAGATTTGGGTACAGCGGTGTCATTTAAAAAACGTTGTGTCATACCTGCACTCCAGTACCTAACCAGTACCAGCAGCCCATAAAGTTTGTGATGGATTCTGTTATTTTCTTTGCTCACTCTGAAATGGGCAGTAACTTGGTAATCAGCTCTCTTCTTTGCTCAATCTTTGTTTAAAAATCCAGAATAAGTCCATATGTTTGATTTGCACATGGGCGGCACTTTCCTCGAGTTCTTCCTCCGATGCATTCATCTGGGTTTTACCGGTTTCCTCCCACATGCTGACTGTCACTTATTTTGGCCTCACTAGAAATGTTGTTGTACGCCGTACAGTGACAAATAAAGGCACTCTGTTCTAAAAGCACAAAAACAGAGCAGCCGAAAGTAGCTTTTATCCCTGATCATTAAAATCCAGCTGATGTTCAAACTTTCTGTTTGCAAGGGCAGCCAGTCTGATGAAAGATTGCTTGAAAGGAGAGTGGACTGGGAACGGGAGCTAAAACTGAGATAAACTTGATGGCGATGTGCCACAGCCCAATGTAGGATGAAATCAGATTATTTTGAACTGCAGATCATGCAGATCTACTCTAGTTGAGTCCATTAATACAAATATGGAGCTGGAAATGAGCATAATAGGTCCACTTAGGTTTGCTGATCAATACTGCAGCTCCAGTAATGGTGCATGGAGAGTTTTATGTTTAGTTTTTTTTAATATACAGGTTGAATCTCAGGGAAAGGAGGATGATACAGGGCGCCTCTGAACATGAACACAAGACAAAGACAACCGCTATTGCCTCAGGCCTCTGTGCAAAAACATGAAAAGGTCAGCCATAGCCACCCAGTGCCATTGTGGTCTGTGCTGAACTGCAGAACCAGAACAGAGTGTTAAGCAGAGCCGACGGACCAGCTTCTTGAATGTCATACGCGATCCTTTCCGGCCACAGGAAATGAAATGTCTCTGCCTCTGTTTGCCTGACTGGCTTTGCATCTTCCAGCCAGCGATGAGGGATTCAATTACCCAGTGATTGAATGCGATTCATTAATCACAAAGGAGAAAATGTGGGGTTTAATTTCCACGCCTCGGGCTGTGGGTTCTGCACAAGATGACCGCGCTAATTGCTACCATGAGTAATTTGGAATCAAGCTTGCCGGCTTGATGGTGCTGAAAGCAGGCGTTAATGTAAATGAAGGGCTGTTCTTTTTATTTTTTAAAATTTTTTGTTCACGAGTGCTGCCTGAAGAGAGATGTGGTGAATAATATCCTGCAGGCATCATTACATGGGAGGTGAGATATGTTAAGGGTGTTGAGTGTTATTACGGCAGCTCTCTTTTTGCTCCATTTCACATACATTCATGTCCCCCGCCTTGTTTTCCTATTCTCTTCCACATCCTGCACAAAGTTTGTGCAGCAGGAATATATAAAAAAAAGTTTTTACCAGTAAACAAGATAATGAGAGCATAAAACAAAATGATGATGATAACGGTCACGGTGCTTCTTCCATTTCCCGTTCCCCGGTCTTTTCCCTGGTTCATTACTTTCTTAACTTCATTCTCTCTCTCTGCCTTTTCCTCCTGTGCAGGTATTTTGTGTTGGATCCAGAGCTGGGACAGCTGCAGTACTTTGTCAATGAGCAGGGGAAGAGCCAGAAGCCCCGTGGCTCGCTGCCTCTGATCGGCGCCTCGGTGACAACGAGCGACGAGGCTCCGCACATGTTCATCGTAAACGCCGTCAATGGAGAGCTGTATAAACTCAGAGGTATGTCCTCGCGCTGGCCTCAGGCTGCCCGTATACGGCAGAGAACAAACAGTGAGAGGGTGTGTGTGTGTTTTACTTTGGATTCCTGTGAAGTGCGGTGTAGATACTAGCAGCGGCGGGATGAATAGCGGCTTATAGATGGCTCATAAATTCGAGCTGCAGTGTTTTTCTTTAAAGAGCAAAGACTTTCGAGGACATTTTTCTGCTTATTTGATTTGTATTACTTCATTGTTTTGGTTCAAGCCTGAGCATTTTATTTTTAGCAACACTAGATAGATGACCTCCTGAACACTACCTGCTCACGTCCACACAGAGAGATGAGTAGTCAGTGGAAATAACTGCATTTATCAGCGAGTCAGATCTGATCTGAATCAGTGTTTCATTCAGTAGTTGTAAGAGGTCAAGAAACAGATAAGAGACGAGGAATCTTGGATTTACATTCGCGACGTGACAAAAACCATGACATGAAATAAGAGCGATGTGTTTATTTAGCACTAGAACTGCCATGGATTCCTGTGGGCTGGTGGCTTTTTGACTCAATCCTGCAACAACAGCAGTTGTGTGCAAAGAAGTAAGTTCTTCAAGAAGTTAATTTGTGAATTAAAACAAAACAAAAAAAAAGCTTTTTATACTTTGAAAAATTGGGGTTTTAGTTTTTAGTTCTAGTTTAACAAAACATTTATATCTTTTCATTACAGAATATAAAGTTAAAGTGT
The DNA here is from genome assembly GCF_057381845.1 of Rhamphochromis longiceps. Lineage (NCBI taxonomy): Eukaryota > Metazoa > Chordata > Actinopteri > Cichliformes > Cichlidae > Rhamphochromis > Rhamphochromis longiceps. Next base: position 11,948,468 of record NC_140577.1, read on the forward strand.
GTACTGGAATTCACTAATAAATAAAGATTATACCGAGCAACACAATAATAGATCTAAATCATTTAATTATTGTAGAAGAAAAACAGAGTTAAAAATGAGTTTTGGATAATGGGCTGTATTAGTTTAGCTAAAATAAAGAAGGTATAAAAAACAAAAAACAAAGTGCTCTCTGTGACACAGATTGAACAGGTCATTGCCCACAGTTGGCTAAAGAAAAAGAAAGATACACTGTGCACTAAATCAGTTATTGTAAAAGTACAACACAACATCCTCATCTGCCTCCGCCCACCAGACTCTGCTCTGCTCCCCAGGCATGAAACATGTCTGATTCAGCTGTTCTGCTCTGGATTTCACTCTTTATTTGCTCTGATTAATTCCCCGCATGCTGGGCTTTCTGCTCGGTTCAGCTACAGTTCTCCACGCGCTCCATCACACACTCCTCCGCTCTGACCTGGCTCAACATCCCAGGCATGACCCTTTCAGCGCGGCGGTAATTATTCATCATTTATCCAACTACAGTTCCCTATATATTTATTTATCAATATCATCTAGCTATATCTGGCTCATGTTAAAGCTGCCATCACATCACAATGTGTCCAAACAAGTGCGTTGCTAGGCAACCCGGCATTCTGCAATTGCTGTTTTACATGAATTTCTATTGGGTCAGAATGACACCCGATGTCTAAGTTGTCATAATTCTTTTTTCTTTTTTATCCCACACACTCCAAAGTTCATTATATGATCAATAAACCCGTTTTAGGGAAAGTCGTGAGATGGCAGAGTTTTAATTTAACAGAGTTACATATGTTTTAAAATGCCAAGAGATCAGAATGACCCTCAGTTCTAGTGTTGGTAAGTAAAGTAAACAGTTTCAGTTCCATTATTTATTGATTCATTTCATCGATAGCAGTGCTGTCTACAGAAGTTCCAGTATGACCTGATGTTGCTTTTTTCTCAGACTTTTTACTAAATCTGTTCAACACTTAAGACTAGAAATTATATAAGTCTTTAGTTGATTGTCTAGAAACTATATAAGTGTGAAGTCATGAACAGATTTGGACACAATAAATCATTTAAAGTCTTTAGACTTTGATGGACATTTATTTAATCCGTATTAATTTGGTGTCATCCACATGGACATTGAGCTTTGTGGATAATAAAACACAACATTGCCATTTTATATCAATTCAATTAAATGTAGTTCAGTTTTCTTTATATAGTGCCAAATCACAACAACTGTCACTCCCTTTTCGATTATAAAGACTTGACCCTAAAATAATCGAGATAAAAATCCCAGAGATTAGGATGACACCCCTATAAGCATGGTCTTGGCGACAGTGGGAAGGAAAAACTCTCTTAATAGGAAGAAACCTCTCGCAGACATCTGCAGTGACCAGTTTGGGTTGAAGGGAAAGAGTTTCAATTTGTTAAGTTACTTATCATTCATTTATTTACAGTCAATAGGAGACTCACTCTCATTCTTAGAGTGCACTCTGTTATTTACACAGTAAACATATAATAATGGTGTCAGACACCTCTGGAAAGTGCTGTGGATATTAAAAACGACTGTCCACAGTAGGGGTGGGTGATATGGCCTCAAAAAAAAATTACGTCACGGTATTTCAAGGAAATATACAGAAAGAACAAGGTTTTACTGGTGATTGCAACAGACAGTAGGATTTCATAGTGGAAACAAAATCCATCTTTCATCAATGAGCTACTGTCACTGATTTACAGACTGCTTAACTGAAAGTATGAATCTTTTGCCACAAGGTGCCACAGCCAGTGTAAGCATAAAAGTAGCCTAGCTTGTGTTTTTCAATGAAACCTTTAAGTAAAAGCAGAAAGTAACCACTTAACATTAGAGTTTAACACAAGCTAAAGTAACCTTGTAACTCTTCAGTTGCACAAGGTTGTCACATAATAAAATTGAAACTTTCTTTTCTATTTTCTACCTGGGATGGTAGTATGTTGGGTCAGACTGTGTAAAGTGGATTTCCATCCACCTCGTCACACTGTTCCTGTGATATATTAACGAGTGCTCCAACAATCCTTCACCTACTCTGTCCTCCTTGGGTTCCTTAATAGCTTTTTTTCCCTTTCTGTATTTTTTGCCTCAAGTATATCCTTTCCACCTTAGTTAGTTAGTTAGTTAGTTAGTTAGTTTTCTTGTTCACATTGCAAAATACTATGCTTTATTGGAGATCTTACCTCTGATAACTCCTTAGGTACTAAATAGTCATTACAGGGTGGCACTGCTGCTCTCGCTCTCAGACATGACTGGTCTTGTATTGTTGTGCTGGCTAGGGAGCGTAAACACGTAGCATTATCATGTCATAGATATTGCTATTGACACTATTTTATCATGGAAACATTTATGTTTTTTATGATTATATCGAGATATGACATGCACAGCCCATAGGATCAAACTTAATAGTGGCTATATAAATAAAAAAAATCAACTTAGGTAAGGGCGGCACGGTGGTTAGCACTGTTGCCGCATAGCAAGAAGGTCCTGAGTTCAATTCCACCATCAGGCCGGGGTCTTTCTGTGTGGAGTTTGCATGTTCTCCCCGTGTCTGCGTGGGTTCCCTCCGGGTACTCCGGCTTCCTCCCACCGTCCAAAGACATGCAGTTTGTGGGGATAGGTTAATTGGATAATCCAAATTGCCACTAGGTGTGAATGTGCGAGTGAATGTGAGTATGAATGGTTGTCTGTCCCTGTGTGTTAGCCCTGCGACAGACTGGCGACCTGTCCAGGGTGTACCCCGCCTCTCGCCCTATGACAGCTGGGATTGGCTCCAGCACCCCCCGCGACCCTGAAAAGGATAAGCGGTAGCGAATGGATGGATGAATAGATGGAACTTAGGTAATCATCATTGTTCATTTTAAATATAATTTAAAACCAATTTTTATTTGAACTGTGATGTTGCATCTATATATAGTCATTATTTTTCATGCAAATAAGTCGGCATGCACGTGTGCCTAATCCAGATAAGAAATTATGTTTCTATGGCCATTCAATAAGTGAATTTACACAAAGGTGAAATGTTTCTTTAAGAAGTATTGCCGCAACATGATCCTTAAGGTGGTTACTGTGCTAAAGGCCTGGGCTTTCAGTGACCTGTATCCACTTAAATAAGAGAGACTCCTTTTTCATTGTTGCTCCACTTGAGCTGCTGGAATGTCCCCTTACAGTCTTGAGGGGGAGGATATCAGAGTAACTTGGCCTATATTCTCTGAATAACTCTGTGATCCAGTGAATCAAGCTAAAAGGAAACAATAATACCACAGTGAAGAAGAAGTTGGACTTTGTAACTCACAGAAGAGGTGTTTCTATTTCCAGTGACTCATTCAGATGCTTGCCAAAAAAACTGCAATCCTGTCTCGACTGGTGCCAACACCCCAAACTAAACAAATGCGTTAGAGGATGGTATTGTTGTTGGGGTCAGCAACAAAGATATCCTTAAAAATGTTTGCTAAATTAAATTATATTTTAAAAATTAGCCACAAAAGAGTAAAATTTGTACTTGCAAAAGCTCACTTTGCTCAACCAGCAGGGCACAAAGTGGCTCAAATTAGCTTTTTAGTAGTCTGTGAAGTTAAGATTGGCTGGTATACTCAGTTCTGGATATTGGTTACCATGAGAACCCCTGAAACCTACTTGGATGCGGGTTGGGGGAACTTTAAGGTTCAGTCGGGAGTCATTTTTCAGTCTTTCTGGTTTAGCTGATAAGCAGTGTATAAGTCCACCAATAGTCCAAGTCCAGAGCTGTAAATGCCACCTTTATTCTCAGGATGATATCTCTTCACAGGATAGCTTTGAACGACTTGCCTTTTCCCTAGCTGCTGTAAGAAGATGCTGGATACACACAATCTGTAGCATTTCTCACACGGCTATACAGTAGCCTGAGAGTTTTCTGCCTCTAAACTGAAGCGGCTTCGTCCTTCCGTTGTCGGATATAAGGACACATGGGCCGCATGTTTTGTTGCTGAGCAAAGGTGAAGAGCGACTTGAATTTAATCATGTCTGAACACTGAGATGAAAAATTAAGCTATTTATCATATGAAGACTCAGAGACGCGAAGCCAATGAAAGGGTCAGGTTTTTGTGAGCTGGGTACAAACTGGCTTATTAGGATGCCTGGCACAGTTTTGATTGTGCAGCTGTATAATTAAAGCACAATGTTTTAAAGCCATCATCAAGAGTTATTGTCTGATTAGTATTTGTAAGACTTGTATGGCTTCTCAGGATGGCCCCTGTTAGCTGTGGACGGTTTTGGCTGTTGTACATATTCAGCATAAATTTCACTGAATGGTAATTGGGTGTTTACTGATTTGCTTCCCTGTGGACAAATTGTTGTTAGTTATTGTTTGATTTAGACCATATGCTAACGAAAAGTGTGTAAAATATGTCAAATGTGTAAAGACTGTTGACTGCATTTAAAAAGTGCACAGGCTGTGCATGACTCCACTCAGAGGATTGTGGAGTATTATTTTGAAACCTCTGATGCAACTTTTCCCCCGTATGAGTTAGTAGACTGTATGATGTTTGTTGCTAAGAACATAAATAAAATGATATCATAATGCCACTTACTTAAAACTTGGATCTCGGATACATACAGGTTGTTGGTGATTGGTTGCTGGCTAAGTGAGTGTGGCACCAGAAACCTCTTTGTGATTGATTGCTGCAGTCGCAGCAAAAAGTTGAGCCTTCAAAAAGTTGAACTGTTTTGAAATGAGTGTTGTGAGCGCAAGGAGGAAAAAAATGCTCTGACCTGAGGATCACAGGCCCCTAATCACACATAACCTTAAGTCTTAATACCGTTTGAATGGGTAAGGAAGTTCATCTGCTATACAACTGAGAGTTGACATAAGACAAATTACATTCATAGGCCAAAAGTGGTTTTTGTACCAGGCTATAAATGTGTTTAATTTGCTGTTAGGTTTGATGGGTTTATATAGGAGTATGTGCAGAATGGCTCTTGGTAGCAGGGAAAAAATCTAATTGGCCATTGTGATGTTTGGACTGTTAAGATAGAACTGAAGAAGCTTCTCGGATGAGAGGTGAAACGTCTTCAAGCAACTTAAAGAAGTCCAGACGCTTTTCTTTGCAAGCTCCTTTGACCACATGAAAGAGCCTTACATCAACAGCTCAGGCTGGTGATGATGATGATGTAATGATGTTTGGGGGATATCTTCTTCAGGGCTCTTAGTACCCTTAGTGGTGTTTAAGCCACATCCTTTGATGGCTTCTTCCAACAGGATAACGCGCCACATCACAACACTCAAATACTCTCAAACTGTTTTCTTGAACATGTTTTACAGTGTTGTCAAATGACCTCCAAGGTTATCTCGCTCCCAATAGAGCATCTTTGGGATGGGGGTGGAACAGAAGATTCACATCATTGATATTTTTTTCTTTGGCTTTGGTTTAAACTTCTTTGGTGGGTGTTTAAAAACACAGACTACATGATCAGCTTTTCTACTTTCACTGAAGTAAACTTTTACTCTGCTACTCGTCTACGGCGAAGTAAGAAAGGAAAGGATTACATCTGTTGCAGTCCTTTAAGGGTGCGATCATTAAGGAACAAAAATCATTAAAATGTGCCAATAATTGGGGAGCACTCAGTCTTTTGTCTTTATTAACAGCCACTGTTCACTTTCACATAGTAACTTTTATCTCAGAATATGTGTGACTTTTGCCTTAATTGGACGTTCTTACTCTGTTTAAAGATGACATCAAATTCCTCTTTTCTGATCAGCGTAGGAGATTAAAATGAACTGCTTGGTGCAAAAAAAAAAAAAAAAAAATCGTGAGGTGCAGTAGTGTGAAGCAAGAAAAAGCAATTGTATCTAAAGTTAGCCTGTAATCACAACAACGTTTCTTTGCATATAATGCACTGGGACTGCTTTAGCAAGAGCATAGGGTTCAAATGTCATTGTGCTGTGCTGATGAGTGAAGGCTGGTTGCTGGTTACTGTAATTGCCTGGCAGCTCTTCCCTCTGTTCTAGGCTTCGTCAGCCCGTCCATTTTCTTGAAAATATATGTTTAAAGTGCCTCGCTCATAATATCTCCCAGCACTTTAATCAAATCTAACTGCTCGTCCAAGCATTAATCCTCAGACTCACCATTATCATAACCAATAACATCTTTCATGACACTGTAATTAAAACATGTGTAATTAGGCGGTGGTGGTGGTGCCATGACTGAGTGGGAAGGAGGTTTCTCTTTCTCTCTCCTTCTCTCTTGATCACCTAGTAATGTTCAGATATCACTCAGCCATCTCTGTGGGCTGGATATTGACTTTTAAATAAGAGCAGACTAGGACGGGTGTCCATTGTTGCTCGTTTTAAATGAGCACACGGTCCAGCTTCTCATTTTCCTGTTAGTCTTCTCACTTTACAGGGCAAACTTTATGTATTCATGAAATGAATTGAGCTGTCAGTGTCATCTCCAAGACAAACCCAGCTAAATTTATTTCAGGATCAGTGTAATCCTCCTCAGTGAGGCAGCTACTCTTATATAAATGCTACACTACTATTTTGCATCCAGTGAGTCAGTCTCTCTCATATTTCTTTATTAAGCGTTTATAATCAGTCATTTTCCAGGCCTTTTGAAGGTCTTTACAAGGTTTTCTTTAGACAGCGGCTGCTTTATCAAACATTTTCAAAGGAATTTTTGGTTTCGTTTTTTTGGATTCCTCCTTCTTTAGTTACACCGATGAAAAATACCAAAGATTTAGTCAGTTTGTTGTTTCACTTTGATTCAGTCTGACCGTTGTAATGGAGCTACAAATATTTACATGAGAATACAACTGATGAACTGAGACTGATTTCCTAATCATTAACTCATTGGTCAATCACTTTCAGCTCAGAAAAAATTATTCATTAAGGCAAAAGCCCATTAGTCTCTGGTTTCTACATGTTACCTCCAACAAGCCAGAATTTTCTTGTATTCTTTTAAAGTGAGAAATTGTCTCAGTGGAAAGGTACCTGTCAAGAAGCCATTGTTAAGGAAGTGAAACAGGGAGAAAAGGCTGAGGCATGTCAGGTTACACAAGAAATGAATGAAAAATCGGTGGCAATAAGTGTGATGAAGTGATGAACACTGTCTACAACCATCTGTAAAATATCTGCTTTATGGTTTAAGGCTGTATTTCAGCCAGTGGCACTCTGGCATTCATAATTCTGTCAGATATTAATCCACAATGCAGTACCATCAGAAAAGGATCTGATTGTCAGCAGCCTAATTTTTCAGCATGTCAACGATCCCACTTTTATTGCAAATGCAGTAAAAGCCTACCTGGATAGAAAAACAGACAGAGCCTGGACCACAACACTATTGAAGCAGTGTGGGATCATCTTGACAGACAACAGAACAAAAGGCAGCAAACATCCAAAAAAGAGCTTTGAATGTCCTTCAAGAGGCCCAGAGAACTGTTCCTGGAGACTACTTAAAAAAAATTACAAGAAAAATGCCAAAGAGAGTTCAGGCTGTGTTGAAGAATAAAGATAGTCATAACAAATATTGACTTCCCAGCTCGTTAGAATCGTACAAACTTTGTTTTTGTTTTTTTATGCTGTTTTTACATGTGTTTTTGGATATGCTTCAATAAATCTCTGCACCTATTTCTTTATGTTAATAAAAAGAAAAGACGAGTGACTCAAGATTTTTGCACAGCACTGTACGTATATCACTTGTGTCAGCATATGCACAGGTGCAAGGCTGGTGCTCAATACAGATGACTAATTACCTAAAATCACAGCTGTGCTTGTGCACATCACAGATAAACATCAGATTTAGGCGCTTGCTCATCTGCGGGTAAGTCGTCCCTTTAGTCAGAGTGAGTGATTTCTGTGGATGATGACAAGAAGAAGAAAGTGGGAAGCTTGTTACCGGATATTTTTTGCAGAAAGACAGCTTGTTACAGGTGTTTTTGACTGAATACTGTGTGCTCCCTGCAGGGGCGAGCAGCCACTCCCAGTGGGAGAACACACATCGAATGCGGCGTTTGTGTGAATGTCTCATTTTCAGAGTTGCCTCTTCACTTAAAGAGACCTTCTGTAGCTGGCAGATGTTGGCAGTGAAAGTGATTGACAAGTGCAAATTGAATTCTTCCTGCACTAAAATAACCCGAACCTCAATAATAACATCTCAACTTAACTTTAAAAAAGAAATCTCAGAAGATTTTTTTTTGGTTGTTTTGGGTGATGATGTAATACCGCATTAATCCGATGATAAAATGTGGCCGCCTTGTTTTATTCTCCCTAACAAGGAGAGTGCTGCACTCATTTTCCCACTTAAACATCTTCTGATGATTATATTTGTGAAAAATACTCTGGAAACAAAGGGGAGTTGATTTAGGGTCCAGTTTGCTTCAGATGAATGTGTTTGTACAAAGTGATGAAAATTACACTATTCTCAGAAATTCTCAGTGGTGCTGCATTCACTTACACATTTAACAAGCAAACAAAAAAGCTGTGTGAGGAGTTTGAACCCTGCTAACTTTCACTCCAATACAACCAGCCCACTTCTGTTAAACGCAACATTTTCCAGTGTTCCCAAAAACTATCAGGGGATGCTTTTCCCCTGCAGAAAATCACAAAGTTTCACTGATGTTTGGCATAAATCCTTTTTTAAGAGAGTACTGAGGACTCTCTTTTTTCCAGTCTCCAGTAAATGAGTAGTGGATTAATGGTGCTCACAAAATGCACTGTTTGACTTGAATAATGTTCCTATCACAGTTCCTGAAGTTTTTGGTACAGCAGAGAAATGAGAATTTTAAAAAGAAAGAAAAGGTTCAAGAGTGCCTGAATATCCTTAATTACTTCTGTAACAGACAAAAGCATTCCAGTGCTGCAAACTGTTAATAAGAAAAGACTTTGATCTGTTTCGTTTTAAGTATAAAAAAAAAAAATGCAGACAGAGAATCCTGTCTTCATAAATGCGGCCGCCATCAGCAATGACGTCATCAGGAACAACGGGACTTTCTAGTATTTGCAATCCTTGTTTGCTTTTAACTTCAGTGTCTGTAAACATCCCTCAAAACTATTTCTGAACAGTTTCTGAAGTTTCATAAGCTGCAAATAAATGATGTCCTGTAAGTCCTCGTTCAGCGAACCTCTCGACTGTGAGGGGAAAACTCTCTGACGGAGGTTTCAGAAAGGAAGATGTTGTTCAAGTTGTGCTCCGTATTAGACAATCCTCCACACTCTTTGTGTTGTACAGCCACAGGAGCGCAAGACTCGCTCAGCCATGATGTATGCAACAGGAAATCCCACCTGCGGCATTATGACACCTGGACTATTTTCACTTGTGATATCTTGTCTAGACCGTACCTAGTGTTGCTTTAAGCTTTGGAATATTTCATTTTAATTTAGCGTTTCACTTTGAGTGCCTTAGTTTTACTTATTTCTTCTTTTTTTTTTTTTTTACTTTTGAGTTTTTGTTTGGTATCTTTCATATTTATATTTAAGTGAGCATCTGTAACAAAACACTTACACTCCTGGAAGTTATAGAGAAGTTAAGAAATATTCTGATTTTGACTCTGAAAACCCCGTTCACAGAGCTACCCACAGCCGGGGGGTGCATCCTTGCCAGTCAGCCAGGCAAGGCAAGTTTATTTATATAGCACAATTCAACAACAAGGTGATTCAAAGTGCTTTACAGAGACATTAAAAAACAAAAACAATAAAAAGCATGATTTAAAATTGATTTAAAAAAACAGTAGATAAAATCAGAACAGTAGATAAAATCAGTAGTTAAAATATAAGTTTTGAAATTTAAGCTTAAAAGTGTGGATTTGGTGTTTTATTCAAATGCAGCTGAGAATAGGTGAATCTTCAACCTGGGTTTAAATAAACTGAGTGTTTCAGCTGATCTGAGGCTTTCTGGGAGTTTGTTCCAGATATAAGAAGAATAAAAGCTGAATGCAGCTTTTCCGTGTCTGGTTCTGACTCTGGGAACTGATAAAAAACCAGATCCAGATGACCTGAGGGATCTGGAAGGTTCATACTGGGAAGCATCAGAACTTTAAAGTCTATCCTCTGACGGACAGGCAGCCCGTGTAAAGACCTCAGAGCTGGGCTGATGTGGTCCACTTTTTTGGTCTTAGTGAGGACTCGAGCAGCAGAGTTCTGAATGAGCTGTAGTTGTCTGACTGATGTTTTTAGGTAGACCTGTAAAGATGCTGTTACAGTAGTCAAGCCTACTAAAGATGAATGCATGGACTAGTTTTTCCAGGTCCTGTTGAGACATCAGATCTTTTATCCTTGAAATATTCTTGAGGTGATAGTAAGCTGATTTTGTTATTGTCTTAATGTGTTTTTCTAAGTTTAGGTCTGCATCCATCACTACACCCAAATTTCTCGTCTGGTTTGTGGTTTTTAGGTGTATAGATTGAAGTTCTCTGGTGACCTGTAATCGTTTTTCTTTGGCACCAAAGACTACTACTTCAGTTTTATTTGTGTTTAGCTGGAGAAAATTGTGGCACAACGAGTCATTAATTTCCTCAATGCATTTACCAAGAGCCTGTACAGGGCCTCGGTCTCCTGGTGACATTGTGATATATATTTGTGTGTCATTTGCATAGCTGTGGTAGTTTATTTTGTTGTTCTTTATAATCTGTGCCAGTGGGAGCATGTAAATGTTAAACAGAAGGGGTCCCAAGATGGAACCTTGGGGAACTCCACATGTGATACTTGTCTGCTCAGATGTGAAGTTACCTATTGATACAAAGTATTTCCTGTTTTCTAAGTATTTTTTGAACCAGTTTAGTACAGTTCCTTAAAGACCTTCCCAGTTCTCCAGTCGTTTGAGTAATATGTTGTGGTCAACTGTATCAAATGCTGCACTGAGATCCAGCAAAACTAAGACTGACATTTTTCCACTGTCTGTATTCAGACCTATGTCATTGAACACTTTGGTCAGAGCGGTTTCAGTGCTGTGGTTCTGTCTAAAACCTGACTGGAAGGCATCATAGCAGTTAGTCTGTTTTAAGAAGTAATTGAGCTGTAGAGAAACTGCTTTTTCAATAATCTCACTTAAAAATGGGAGATTTGAGATCGGCCTGTAGTTGTTCACTTGTGTTTTGTCAAGATTGTCCTTTTTCAGTATAAGTTTAATTACAGCAGTTTTTAGTGGTTCTGGAAACACACCTGACATTAAAGAAAAGTGGACGATCTGTAACAGGTCTGACTCCAAAGTCTTTGAGACCTTTTTGAAAAAACTTGTTGGCAGGACATCTAAACAGCAGGAGGAGGAGTTCAGTTGACCTAAGATGTCCTCCAGGTCTTTGCTGTTAATAGGGTGAAACTGTTTGATGGTGTTTAAACAGTTTTTCAGTGGACTCTGTATATATCCTGAATATGTTGTTGATGTACCAATTGCTGGTCTAATCTTTTGGATTTTGTCTGTGAAGAATTTGGCAAAGTCATTGCAGGCCATGGTCAAATGAAGTTCAGCTGCCACTGACACAGGAGGGTTTATTAGCCTGTCAACTGTAGAAAATAAGACCCGAGCATTATGACTGTTTTTGGTGATGATGTCAGAGAAGTAGGACCTCCTTGCACTCCTCAGTTGTAAATTATAATTGTGAAGTTTCTCTTTATAGATGTCATAATGAACCTGGAGGTTTGTTTTTCTCCATCTGCGCTCAGCTTTCCAACACTCTTTTTTTTTCATTTTTCACCAGGGTGGAGTTTCTCCATGGAGACTTTTTCCTTCCAGAGATAACCTTCACCTTAATGGGAGCAATAGTGTCCATAACATTTAACATTTTAGCATTGAAGCTATTGACGAGCTCATTGACTGAACCTCTGGACAGGCCAGGTGTTAAGGGGAAGACCTGGTTAAATATCTCACTACTGTATTCAGTTATACACCGTTTTGTGATCACTGCTGTTGATATATTTGTGTGGGCTGAAATTTTACTTTCAAAGAAAACACAGTAATGATCAGACAGGCCCACATCAGACACAGTAGTGTTTGAAATGCTCAGGCCCTTGGATATCAGTAGGTCAAGAGTGTGTCCTCTATTATGTGTGGCCTCTGTTACATGCTGAGTCAGCCCAAAGTTGCCCAGAGTGTTACTCAGGTCTTTAGTCCCTTTGTCCTGAGGGTTGTCCACATGGATGTTAAAATCCCCAGCAATAATTACAGTCTAAATCAACACAGATCACAGACAGCAGTTCACTGAGGTCATTTAAAAAGTCTGTGCAGTATTTGGGAGGCCTGTAAACATTAAGAAACACAACTTTGGATGGGGCCTTCAGCTGTAAAGCCACATATTCAAAAGACTGAAAACTTCCAGGAGATAGCTGCTTACATTGAAATGATTCATTAAATAAGACAGCGACCCCCCCCCCCCCCCCCCCCTCCTCTCCTGCTCACCCTGGCCTCACTGATAAAACTGTAGTTAGGAGGGGTCGTCTCGATGAGAACAGCTCCACTGTTACTTTGGTCCAACCAAGTTTCTGTTAAAAACATAAGATCAAGGCTGTGCTCAGTGATTAAATCATTAATTAAAAATGTTTTCCCAGCTAAAGATCTAACGTTTAATAAAGCCAACTTAAGTGTTTTAGAGGTATTATTTGCCCCCTCGTGTTTGGGAGCGGTCAATGTAACTTCAATTGCTCTGGTGGGGGGTTTATGGGGGGCAAAAACGGATTGGACCGGGGGGTAGATCTGAGCCCAGCATTGACCCACTCCATCATCTCCTCAGTGAATTTCAGGTGTGGCGAGGAGGGAGAAAGGGAGGTGGAGGAGGGAGATGGCCTGTCAGGGGTTTGGGGGACAGGGGAAGGTCGTGGTCCCTGGTCCTGGTCGTTGGTGTTGTTGAGAGAGTTGGAGGCAAATAGGGACCCCTCTTCTTGCCTCTGATGTCTCTCCTTTCTGAAGCTTTTCCGGCGTGGGGGCAGATGAGGCTCCTCCTCAAGGTTTCTGCTGGGCTTTGTCTGTTCTTGGAGTACTGTTTGTTCCTCTTTATGAGATAACTCCTCGTTTATATGAGCCTTAGCACCAAGCACAGATGGATGACGTATGGAATAAAACAAGTTGGAGGTGAACGGTTTCACCCCTGACTTGTTAAAATTAAATCCATTTGCTTTAAACAGATGCCTGCGTTCCCAAAAAATATTAAAATTGTTGATAAAATGCACTGAGTGGTCAGTACATGCTGATATAAGCCATTTATTCAGTGCAAGGAACCTGCTGAATCTCTCGTCTCCTCCAGCAAACTTTTCCCACTTAGTTTTGCTGGTGACCTTAACTTCTTTGGCCTGTGGAGATAACGCTGTGTGGATTGTGATCAATAAACAGATTCTTGTAACCTCAGTGCAGTTTTGTACCTAAAACTTAATAATTTACAAATGTGCTACAAGTGAGTATTTATCCATTTGTATCACTGCAAAACAACAATAATTCAAATAGTTTGACATTTTTAAGTTAAAAATACATAGAAATTAAACAAAAACAGATAAATGTGGCCTTTATTGCACATTAATCTTGAAATTTAGAAACGTTACAAAAAGTTAAAGAAAATACATTTGACTTTTTTTTTCTGGTTTTACATGCAGCGTCACATATTTTAATACAAGAAGCACTCCAAGAGCGCAAACCTCCACCAAGCTTACTCACTCTTGGGAAGTATTCACTGTGAAGGGAATAGCATTGTACTTGGTACATTATGTAGAAGTGGATGATAGATAACAGGTGTTTGTGAGGATTAAACTCCATAACATTATTCTCCAATATATTTCTCTTTCTCTTGACAATGCTTTTTCGGTCAAACTGGCAAAAACGTCGATGTCAAATGTAAAAGTGAGATGACATGATATGTTGATGCAAACAATAATGTGATATATGAAATTCCCATATACAAGTATAATTTCTTACAGTTCTTATGGTTTTACCTTATATGACCTTGAAGAAGAGGTCAGAGTTAATAATCAGATATTTAGAATTCCCGTATGTCATTCCCCATATAAATGAATGTTTTCAATACAAACAACTGCAGTAAGAAGCATAGTTTTAAAAAGGATTCACTTTTACCTTCAGATCAGATCAGCTCAGAGGTCAAATATCACATGATATTTGAAATCCTTACACAGTACTTTCTATCTGTTGACAACACACAACACACTTGTAAGAATCAGTTTCTAAGTTCTGAGCCTTTTTGTCAATTTGTGATCATTAAATTATTCAGTTGACCTTGAACACCTTGGTGGATGTCTGGCAAATGTCGATATATTAGCATTAACATGATCCCACTCCACACCTACACCTAAACTACACCTACACTGTTGTATCAGAATGAACTCTTTTCGAGCTATTGTGTTTGCAGACACAATGGCATGGATGCAAACACCTCCAAAAACAAGCCTTCTTGGTGAAGGTAATGATTTTTTTTTTTGTATTACTATGATGAGATTAACCAGTAAATCCAGAACGCCAGGAATAGGTTAACAGTTGCCCAAACCACTGCTGCATTTTCTTCTTGCCAGCACTGAGGACACATCCATTGCCTTTGAAATAGTTAGTTGGCACCTCCTGGGAGCCTGGGTTGAGATGGGAAGCCTCATTTTCTGACTAAGGAGCAAGTTTGATTAAAAGTGAAAAAGAACACGTAGCATGACTTCACACATTGTACGTGTTTAATAAAACTGGCACAGCGTTCGTTCAGATGTCAGCGCTAATCCTGTTGGCATGCTATAGCTTATTTTTGATGCGACTGCTGCTCTTCCAGAGCATTTTGGTTGGAGCTTGTGATCTTGAAATTTTATTCTCATGCTGCAGATGTGCCAACACGAATAGACTTCTGACAGAAACTTTTTGGCTCGGTGGCTGGCATGAAATAAGGAAACCTTACACTGAACCAAGTGCCGTGCACTGAACAGTCCGGAATAAATATACATACCTTTCGAGGCTGGCACCTGCTGCTTCAGACACATGTTTAATTCAGCGTGTGCAGAGTGGGAGTGCTGTTCTGGTTCAGGTTCAGCTGAGATTTATAAGTAATAAAAACTTTAGTTATGCCTCAGTTTACTTTGTGCTTATGTGCATTTTATCTTTTCTTCTGACAGTTATGTCTTAGTCAGTCACTAAACGCAGCAGAATATTTGAAGTTGTGAGGGATGTTCAGTTTGAACTTTCTCTGTGTGTTTTTTTTTCTCGCTGTTCTGGCTCATTGAACTCAAAACATTCAGAGTTCAGTGTAGTAGTTTAAATCTGAATGAAGCCCATCTTTCTGGTAAACTTGAAGCAGTGTTTACGCTGTGATCTATAAATAAGTCTTGTGGGCCTATTGTGCTCATTCATGCGAGGATTTTGTAAAGACTTTAGGTGTCCCACTCCTGTTTTTCTGTTCCGCAAAGATGCTCCCAAGTGCTGCTGTGAGCCTCAGATGGACCGTTTGGTAAAGTTGGCATCTGGACAGACTTTACAGCATTATTTTTATTGTGTGACCTGCATAATTAGAACAAAAAGCAGAATGAAATGGCTCTTAAACAGATAAGCATAAAATCTAAGGAGTTATTGGGGTTTCTTTTTTATTAGCCTTTTATGCCTTTCCTTATTTTTCTGCCATGTGAGCATACACACTTGCCAGCCACTTTAGTTGCTTAGTTGCATATATCATATATCTATAAGCAGCCAATCACAAGCCAGCAACTCGGTACATTTATGCATGCAGACATGGTCACGATGACCCTGAATGTGGCCTGGTTGTTGGTGCCAGACAGCCTGGACTGAGCGTTTAGGAAAATTCTGTGATTTTCACACACAACCATCTCTGACCCAAAAAAGGTGCCTTTCTTATCAGCTGAGAACAGGAAGGTGAGGGTTTAATTACGCAGACTCACCAAAGTTAAACAACAGAAGATTGTAGAACAGAAAGCTCTACAAATTGTCCCCTTGACTGCACCAAAAGAGTTGAGAGAAGTATCTGTTTTGTAAAGTGGAACAGAGAAATTGCTAATATGAGCACAGTCTATCTAGCAGCTGTGAGTGAATGTTAGCGCAGTCCTCATCCTCACAAGCAGTGCAACTTTGTTTACTAGCTGGTTCTGTCACAGGCACAAATTCACACATTATCAACCGCCACTGGATGAATATGTTCTTGTCCAGCTGAGTGTGGCTGCTTACTTTTTCCAATTTGTTCAGCTGCCAAAAAAGAAATATGTGCTTTTTCTAAAGTTGCTTTCCTGAGCTTGTATTCTTCAACGTTTCACGGTTCAAGGTCTTTAAGCTCCAGGTGCTTTGTGATGAAAAGCAGCTTTAGCTTAGCTGGATTCATGACTTCAGGTGACAGGTGACACATTTTTGTTTTCTGTTGCTGTTCTCAGTTAAACCAAAGTTGAGATGACTTTGATTAGTTTAGTTGATTTGGGCTTAGCCCCACTTGTAGTAAAGTAAAGTAGTAAAAATGCATCTGTTGTCACTAGCTAGGTAGGCTAACGGCTGGAATGTGTATCAGGTGCGTCCTGAGGAAAGGGATCAAAGTGAGTGATGGACAACAGATTTATGTGATTTATGTGATATGTCACAGTCATATGAGGTTTTATTGCCCCAAATGTTGAATGAGCGTCTTTATTTTATGGCATAGTCGGTCACATGTAGTTACAGACGTTTTTAATGATATGCCTAACATTTTTTTTAGTTTATCATCAGGTCATACCTGTTTCAGGTGTATTTTAATGAATTTAAAGGCATTTTACTTCATAATGTAAAATGGTTTTTTTGGTTCCTTTCTATTGTTTGCTATATTGAAATAAAAGAAGTGCAGAATGACATCTGGCCTGCGTGCATCAAAGCTTTTTTCTACTGTTTGTACTCCAGCTCGAGTTGACCTGCTGTCTTACTTTTATCAGTGCCATCACAGTTATTTTTTCTCTAATAATTAGTCAGTGAAATGAGATCAGGTGGATTTCCGTTCTGCCCTGGAAGAGGTCAAAGCAAGCAGACAGTCAGCGTCTTCTTCAGCCTGAGGCTGCAACTCACTGCATTAGTCAGCAAATCTGGCGGTTTGTGTTTGGATAGCGGCCTGGATTGTTTCTGTGCTGAGGGGAAAAACCACATGCAAGCTGAGCGCAAAGTGGCCGAATGAGTTGCTGGTGTTTCTTGAATACTGAGTGTTCAATTTGGCGTGGACAGGAAAATGAAGAGGTTCAAATGTGATAGCAGCCCTCAGGACATCATTCAGAAAGTAACATGATCAAATATTCAGGAACACAGTCAGCAAGTTCAGTGATCATTCAAAAGCAAATGAGATTGCTGGCATCCTGCAGGTTGACCTCACTGATGCCTCATTTGCAGCCCTCATCGCCCTTTGGCGAAGTTTGTAGCTTAAAGCAGTAGCCGGTTCACTCCATCTCAAACCGTAATCTAGATCCTTATTTATTTTACACTTGTGTACCCTGAACTCTGTTGTAGCTACACCCATTAGGCTTAGCTTAGCAAAAAGCCTGGAAAGCAAAGAGCATAATTCTGCATTGCTATGCTGCACCACTGTTTAACATGTTTGATCCATACAAATCGAAAAGTGTAACGGGGTCATGTGGGGATTTGTGCGTGGCTACTTTTTAGTAGCAGTTTAGTGCCACAGCTGGAGAATGAAACCTATGAAACATGTTAATTAGCTAGCTTTTGAGGCGCTAGTAGGTTGATTTTTTATTTATTTATTTATTTATTTATTTTTTATCTTTGGCAGAATGAGGATAAGCTAAGCTAACTGTGTGTTGGCTGTTTTATTCTCTGCTCTTTGTTTTTTGCGGCATACCGACTCATTTCTGCCTTTTGGGGTTAATTAAGTCTTTGGTTAAACTTGCTTAAGAATTTTGATTTAACATAAAGTAAAGAAGGCTGCTGGTTGTTTAAAAAAGGTAAAACCAACTTGTTTACGTTGTCTGTTTGAAGCACTGTAAATCATGTGTGGGAACATCTTTGCCTTGTTTGATGCTAAACCCTTAGTCACTGTGTAGTTTCACTTGGATTTGATCTAATGGTCTCATCCTGTGAAGGAACTAAAACCATTTACATGTGAGTAAATAGATAACATATAAATCTGGGATGATTTACTAATCATTAACTCATTAGTCAATAAATTTCAGTTTTGAAATGGTTATTTATTAAGGCAAAGGCTGATTAGGTTCCAGTGCTTGCACCTGGGCATTTTCACTGCAATGTATCCTTAAGCCACTTAACACTGATCTATGAATTATTCAAGCATAAAAAAGGCAGATGGACGAGTGTTGTGTTTACACTAAGACAGTTTAGCAAAAACACTGAAATGCAGTTGGGCTGCATTTCAGTGTCTTGAACCCTTAATAAAGTCCCCTGTCTGCAGCCGTGACTCTGTCTCACTTCATGCCGATAATAAGTGCTTGTTAACCATTGGTAGATGTGGACACTTGAAGGCTTTCTTATAGCTGTGTATTGATCGGCACCTGAACTCATGCACTAGTTTGTTAGTCGAGTCAGGAGCATATGGGTTTTAATTTTTTTTAATTAGCTTTTGTTCTGTGTGTGTTTTTCTGTAGCCTCTGATGCCAAGGAGCAGCAGTTTTGGATCAGCCAGCTCCAAGCATGTGCCAGACGTCACTCTGACAGCAGTGCCAAGGTAAAAAACACACACACACACACACACACACACACACACACACACACACACACACACACACACACACACACACACACAGACACAGACACAGAAACATGTTATAAACATGACCCTGGTCTAAGCTCTTGGTGTCTGTTGCTGAGGAAGATAAGTCAGCAGAGAACCTTGACATTTCCCTCGAGATTAATGTTCTGTTGTGTGTCTGTTTATAAAGGCCTGAAATAGAATACTGTTGCAAACTCATACTGGGTTCAGTACAAAGTTTTTTTTGTTGTTTTTGTTTATTTGTTTTTGACAGGAGTAGGATTTTCCTCAGGTGGAAAACTCTGTGCAGCGTACCTAAAGGAATTCCTGCCCTCTTTCTTTTTATTCTGCTTTTAAGCGGCTGGCTTTGAGTAAATGGAAAAGTGACAGATTTCTTCCTGTCATTTTAAGTTTCAATTGGTCTCTTAATTAACGACCCATCACAAGATACAGTCTAGATCATAATACTCCTGATCTTATTTAGTCGTGAACTGGATTAATTTGTCCCAGATTTGGCTGTTTGCGAGCTTCCTTAACTTCTCAGTTGATTTTAATTGACAACAAAATCTTTCTTTCAGCACTTCGCGCGCTACAATAACCTGTGACTTGCTATGGATTGTGAGCCAGATGAGCTACTACTGTTTTTATTATTTCTTCCTGTCATTGATTCGTAGTCATAGTGCACTAAAATATCATTTTTTCCGCTTCTTTAAAAACAAAAAACAAGTGACTTCAAAGAGTTATTGGGTTATAGCTTCCCAAAGCGTTTGTGTTATAGCAGGATAAACAACAATGAACTCCGGCTGCATCCTGAATTTCAAAGTGAGTGTAGTACATTGGCTCTTGTACTTATTTGACAATGATCTTGGATGGTGATGAAACAAACTGAAATGGATGACATGAAAGTAATAGTGCTGAATAGTTTTAACCTCGACACACTGCGCGTGGCATCTTCTTTCGGGTGATTTACAGAGGTTTGTTACATTTTCCGATTCTTCTCTGCACTCGCCCTATGAATGCTCATCACAGTGAGCATATCTGCAGTCAGAAGACTTTATTAAATGGCATCCAGATAAATGCCACATCTCTGCCGACAACAAGTACTGTTACGTTTCCAGATGAACTATGTGCCTCTGACTTTGTGAGCGACTCATTCTAAAAGGAAACAAATAATATGAAAAAGAAAGTGAACGAGACATACAGAAATGTGTTAATGTACGCAAGAAATAAAATGAAAACGGCAACAAAAGTGAGGCTGACACCCTTTGCCCAACTCATCTCATCTGTCTTGTGAAGCTTTGCCTGCTGATTAATCTGACAATATTTTTAGTCCTTCCTTTGATTTAGTGATTTAGGGAAATATCGTGTAGTAGAGCGCTCCTGCTGCTTTAATAAAGGATGCATGTGCAGCTAAGAGTCCCTGGCGTCACTGTCCTCTTCTTATCTCTGTATGCTCACTCCAGATGGATTACTGAGTTGGGTGCATTATAACTACCTTCATCAAAAACTGTATTTTTTTTCCAAATATGGATTTCATGGAATAATGTTTGGGCCATTGCTTCTTTGGGGGTTTAGTGTGGTCGTCAAGGGATTAGTTCTATGTGTGTCGGTGTGTGTGTGCTGCCTGTATCTCTGTGGGGTGTATCCCCATTCGTCTGATCCAGTGGAGAATGAGGCTTGTTATAGAGCTCCTTGTGGAGCTCCACAGCCGGTGGTGACAGTGTGAAAATCAGCAGTGCATGAACAAGAGAAAAAATCCAAACTGTGTTATTTCTGCAAACTTTTGGTATTAAAGTTAGGTTTTTGCGTCAGATTGCAGTTACTCAGAATGTACTTCATCGTTTGTTTTTTGAGTAAAGTTTAGAGCTGATGCTATTAGCCACTTCATTATATGAACATCTGTACAAACTGTTAGTTTGGAGAAGCTTGTTTGAGGCTATCGCTATCTGATACTGCAACGCTGGAATATGTAGAGTTCACAGCGTTTATCTTTTGAGTTATCTCTTTTGTGCCTCGTAAAATTGCAGCAGTAAGGTAACAACTTTTGCTCTGAGGGTGAGGTTTCTGATTTCTGGTTTGTTTTGGACTTTTTCCAAGTTTTACTCTTTGTTTTCCAAACAATTTGGGATCTTCCATGAAAGCTAAGGTCAAATGCAGTAATCTGCTAGATACCAAAGTATTCTGAGGTACTATCTTTGCGAATGATATCAACCCACAGGAAAGAACACCCACCAGTGATACACATTGCCAAGGGGTTGCTAAGTGGACTTCTGGGCTAATTTATATTCTTGAACATAGATAAAGCCTACAGGATAAAAAGAGAAACAAACTTTTAGATTTAGATTTTAATCACCATAATATTTTACTTGTAATGCAAAGATTTTTGAGTGTAGTGATTTTCCTGGCATCTTTTTCACTTTAGCTTCATGAATAGAAAAGAAATACTTGTGTATGTATTCACTATGTTTGCATACTAAATCTGCAGAACTTTAAAGATGACTTTAAGATGAAATCTGTATTTTTATACATTTTTTTTCTACTGTTCTTCGCTCTTTGGAAGCAGCTGCTTTTTTCAAATAGGTTTTCTTCTTTTTTACTTAGTTTATGCTTTTTGTTTCAGGTGAGGAAGCTAAAGGGCTCAGATGAACACTTGAGTGTGGAAAGAGCAGGAGGAGGCCAGGAGCTGCTGGTGAGTAAATGACAGACAAATATTGCGCGCGCGCACACACACACACACACACACACACAGGTTCACCTTCAAACTTTAAACCATGAGAGCGAAAACTTCTGTTGTTCCTTGAGCGTAGATATCAGTCCGCTGCATATAGCTCCTTACAAAATCCAGATTTTGTGCGTCTTTTTCAACAATTAAATAGTTTACAGCCTCATTATGTTGCCTGTTTGCCAACTTGCTTATTCAACATGTAGCTCTTCAACACATCAAACCGTTGCACAGCTGGAGCGGGGGGGATTCCAATTACTCTGCTCGGCCATAATGAGAAAAGCAATCAAAAGATGGGAGAAAATTGGATAAGTAAGGAAAAAATGGAAAGGCAATGCGCTCTATCAGTCTTTTCCCTTCTGGCCTGTGGAGCTGAGTAGCAGTTTTGTTCCCGTTCGGTGACTGCGGGGCATTTCCACGGCAGCAGCTGTTATTACTGTACGCAGTGCTGTGGTCTAATCCGTCCCTGAGCCTCGCTGTCTGCCTCACAGATCGTTATCGCAGCCACTCCGTTGATGAGGCAGCTGGCGGTGGAGGCGCAGCCACATCTCCGATAACTCACCTCTGTGACACAAAAAGTGTGTCGGGAAAGATTTATTACAAACAGAGGCGAATGATTTCGTTTCCTTGTGAGTTTTTATGGAAAAAGATGTTGATCCATTAAAGGTGCAGTCAAAAATGGCTTTTATTTTGAAGTAGAGCAAGAATATGCTTGTGTGCCATGCTTCTAATCAGTAGGAGGTAAGTGCAGATATCCTTTGGGCTCGACAAAACAGTGTGAATTAATGACAGTTTGTACGGCATGTTTGTGATGATATGCCACTTTATTGCCCAACGTGGTGCTGTGCGTTATGCGCAGATATTTCTGCCTTGATCTTGTCTGTCTGAAAGGTTGTTCTAGATTTCTTCAGTTGCAACTTTGGAAACCTAAGCTGTGGCTTCATGTCCATTTTAGCCCTCAGTCAGAGACTGGACACAGAACCCCTGAAATCAGTCTGTAGGGGAAAATTGTGTAATTTTGGAGCAGTGGGGAAGTGGTTGCTGGAGGTTGCTGATAGTCTCTAGTTGATATTAGTAACAAAAAATATATGCTGCAGCACTGAAAACCACCTTGAGATTGCTTTGGTTGTTAGCAGATTGCCATCATTTCCTGTAGTTTGCCTGTAAGACACTGACTTGTCAGCAAAAATAGCAATCCGTCAATTAATATTATTCTGATACATCGTTAGGGCCCACCTCCCACCTCCCATCCCCCTTTTCCTTTTGAGTGTGTGTGTGTGTGTGTGTGTGTGTGTGTGTGTGTGTGTGTGTGTGTGTGTGTGTGTGTGTGTGTGTGCGCATTTGTAAAGCTATACCTGTAATCTCCATAATACCAAAACCCCTGAAAAGCCAGCAAAGTGCACCATGATGAGAGCCAGAAACCAATATTGAACTAAGGTGCGTACACAAGCATAGAAGGCAGCCAGCAGTGTGGTAATTGTGCTATGAGAACAACTCTATCCCCATCAAAAACACCCCAATCTTCACAGTTCAAACATATAACAAAAAGTGTTGATGAGGTGACAAGAACTTAAAAGTCCAGAAACCCCACAACCAATAGCAAAGACCAACAAGCTGAGAACACCAGCGTTCTGTGAGAGAACCATGCAGGAAAGTCTGAACACACGGTATAAGTCAACCAATACTGCAGAAGCCAAAAGGCAGAAAGCGATCCGAAGGCCAAGTGGGACAGCAGCTACCCCAACCCAGGGGCTGCCGCACAGCTCCAACAGTGCATGACGACCAATCCCACAAGGCGTCCACCCCAGGCTGACAGCTCCTGCACCCCTACCAGTCCTTGAAATGAGAGGCACCCACCACACCCTAAAGAGCCAGGCACAGGGACAAGGCAACGTGTCTGCAGGGAGGCCCCAGGGAATGCACCTCACAGGCCAACACAACGTGGGGAAGAGAAGGGAAGGGAGCCACAGAGCCAAGTCAGAAACCCAGTAGTACCCGGCAGCCCCCGCCCTCCTTCCGGTCCAACTGCTCCACATATCCAGTGCCACTCCCAGCCTGCCCGGAGCCAAGAGAAAACGCAGCAGAAAGGCATTTACTTTTAACTACATGTAAATTTATTCTGAGGCTGTCACAGCCATCACCTCTCTGCCCCTCGATGTCAGCATTATAAACGCATACAAGCAGTTCAGTGTGAAGTACATTCGCTCAGCAGGAAAATACATGTAATCTTCAACCCTAGCTAACCTTTATTATTGTCTGTATTTCTTATTTTAATGATAAAAAGATTATTTTGTTTCCTGTTTTGTTTGATTAAACTGTATTTACACCCAGAGCCATCCCCGATATCCTCCGAAACTCACTATTCGACCACTGAGACATGTAAACCTTTTGCCACTGTTAAAAGATTAAACCTTCTATTTCGGTATGGCTTTGTAGAAAACTTGATGGTTATTATTTACGGAGGCATGTGCATTCACATTGCTCTATATTCCAAGCTAATAACATTTTAAAATGTGATATTTAATCAGTTTTCCTTCCATCATGCTTTAGTCTTGCGCTGTAACTAATAATCATCAGTCTTATGTGTGTCATCACCACCATTCATCAACTGGACTGATCGCAACAGAGTTTACTGCTAGAAAGCGTGTCCTTCATTTCCTATAAACACATTTACACATCTTTATCAATAAATGGATATCTATCCCAGTCACAAACACGCCTATGAGCATGAGGCCGGTAAAGAGAGACTGCATTGTTAGACATGATGAGGTCTAAAGGTTAAAAAAATGAAGCATGCTAATGTTGTGCTACTTTGTTTGTGTGCTGTAAAAGGGAGTGATGAGGGGGCAGTAGAACTGAACCAAGTGATGTAACTAGGCTGTTTTTCCTTTGTGTGTGTGGGTTTTTTTTTTTTTTTTGGCCTGCAGAATTACTCAAAGATTTATGGACAGATCTCAACGGAAATTTAAACTTTGAACTTACAAAATTTTGTGGCGGGGCGCTTAACCATTTCATTTTGTGCCATATATAATACATAAAGATCATTTAAAAGTGAGGTTTTGCTGTTAAAATGTGTTTCCTGTTTTAACCTGCTTTGTTGATAATCTAGTGAAAGTGCAGAATAAATACATCATCTTTCTCTGTGCAGCCACGTTGTTTGCATCACATACAGCTTCCAGTCTAAGAAAGCCCCATGTTCAACAAAGCACTAACTCTTAAATGAATGAATAGACACTTATATCTCTTCGCCTGAGGATCTTCCCATCATTTCCCACAGGACAAGTTGACCTTGTTTATTGCAGTGCGGCCAAAATATCAGAGGTCGCATCTGTTGGAGTCAGCAAACAGGGTTCCCCTTTCCAGCCACAGCTGAGTCCTGCAGGTAGCCGGCTCCAGCATTCTGTTGTGATAGTCTAAATTCACGTGACATGGCTTCAGAGTTTCTCTGTAAAAGCCTTTGAAGTTATCAAGCTGATTAGCAGTCTGATAAATTGGCCAGTGACCTTATTATTTCTTTTGTTGTGAAGCTGGAAAGGTGCAAACACCCCTCCTGAGGGCACAAGAAGGCAACATATGCCCTGTGAGTTAGACTGATACAGCTGTTTCTGCTCGATTAAGCCTTTGAATAGACTTTGATCAATTCACACTTGAAAGTTTTTCATAGTGGACACCCACCTCGTCAAAGTAATGGGCCATATCTGTTAACAAGTCAGTCAGAAGTTTCTTCACTCCTACATACTCTCTGGTGTATAGTAAGTTATATTGTTGCAAATGAAAGCATTTAAGAACCACAGCAGTTAAAGAGCATTGTTTTCCAGTGTGTAAAGGGCACCAACTCTCTGTTAGCTCAATGACTGCAATTTCATTTTAATTCAGTTTCACTTATATAAGGCCAAATTACAGCAGCCTTCACCTCATAGTGCTTTATTGTTGGGTAAAAACCCTAAAAAGGTGGAGAGAAAACTGTATGAGCAAGTATTTAACCACAGAGAGAACTAAAAACTCTGCTATTACCATCAGCACCAAATCTGTGTGCTGGGAGCTTCATGGCTTCGGTTTTGGTGGCCTAACAGCTGCAGGTGTAATGTGTCTGTGGCCCAGTACTTTTTTTCCATTTTAGTGTCTCAGTATTGAGCTATTTTCAGACACTCTAACCAAGTTTATTGCTGAATAGCAAGTTGTTTGTAATAAGTGTCTTTCCCTGTGGTGCTGACTTTCCTGTCTACTCCTGATGCCTCGCAGAGGGCCAGGTTTGCCCACGCAAGTGTTGTTGTAAAGATAGGACTTCTGTACCGCAGGGTTAGACTAACAGGAAGTGTACCGAGGCCACCTTCTTTGAACGAGCCCTGTCCCCCAGTAAGACCTGTAAGACCTCTGCTTTTCTCTTTAAGTGAAGTTAGTAAAGTATAATCACATTAACTTTGCAATTGCCGAGTTATTTATTTATTTAACTTAACGATTTCAGCAGTTAATTTTAGATAGAAGTGAAATGGTAAGAGAGGAATGCACTTAACTAAAAGAGCTCTAATTATGTAAATACACGTCTGTCCTCCTTCCTTCCAGCTCTGGCCCTCCTTTTTCTTTACAGCTTTCTTATTTTTTCTGTTGCAGTTTATTAAAGTGCTTTGGGGCTCTGTGCCAGTTTTTGGAGTACAAAACCTCAGCGTGTCTATCTGTTCACACTCCCGAAACACTGTCTTTTCCTCATACTCATAGCTCGTGGCTTAGCCGCGCACAATACAACAATGTACTCTCCCGTAAGCTGATTATCTTCTGTTAGAACTGCTTCACAAGTACCGACCTTCAGTACCTCCCTCTGCTTAGACTTTGGTGATGCATCTAATCAGAAGGAAAATATTCTTAACTTGTGAGCAGTTTTATTATCTGAAAAGAAGAGGGAGTGACCCCTGATTATTTGTGTGGTATGTAACAACGGCAGGTTCGTGATGGGTTTGATCCTCTTGGTTACTGCAGAGTGAGCAGCATCTCTGACCAAAAATGGGAAGGCCATTTGTTTCCCTCTCATTGTGTGGTGCTCTGGGGTGGAAGTTGTTTATTTGATCCATTTTATTTTCACCGCTGCTGTGACCAGACCTCTGTGGTCTTCTGGGGGATAAATCTGCGCTGGATCTCTGCTGCAGTATACTAATGGAGAGCAGGGGCAGGAGAGAGAGATACTGGTCTGACATCGCTGCCTGTGTGAGCATGGAGGTCAGCGAAGTGAGGAGACAAGAGTCACAGAGGGGGAAGCAAAGGAGGCATCAAAATGAAAGATGTGATGTGACTTAAGCTTTGCCGCAGAGGGAAACAAAACAACAAAAAGGCTGATTCTATCTTTTGATAAAACTCAGCTGAGGCACCCACCACCTATCAATTCACATGCTTGTATGAGAAAAAATGTTTTTAGGTAACAGTTTTACTGGGGAACAACAAGATGCATGACACATCACACTGTGTCAACATTTATTTAACACAAACTAATCCAAAATGCAATGACTCCATGATTCAGTTGTTGGCAGAGCCACCTTTAAGCTGTTTTGGATTTTATCAGTATCTCACATTGTTATGGACGAAAGTTCGTTGAGGTTTGCAGGCATCCGTCTATGCACAGCTCTCTTTAGGTCCCACCGCAGTTGATTGGATTAAGCACTTGACTTTGATTGATGTCCAAACCGCCATCATTTAATCTGGAAGTTTTCTGGCTTCCTCTTTGGACACATTTGTTTCATTTTCTTCAGTTGGACTCTCTCCTGCAGGGTTTTCCCTTGCAATTGATTTATTAACGTACACATGGTGGTTAGAACAGAACGGGAGGCTGGCACATATCCCATAAATCCAATGGTAAATTAGTGTTTTCACATATTGGTAAATAGGGGCTATGACCACTTTCAGGCCAGATTTACCTGCCAGACTGATGGCCTCATATTTGACTGTAAAATACTTTGGTATGTTTCCAAGTTTTCTCTTTGACCGCAAGGTGTTCAGGTCCTGTGGCTGCAAAACAGGCCCCAACCACTGCCTGACAGTTGGTATGCTGTGCTTGTTTTTTGCTGTGCAAATGTGAGCAAATATCTCCACTTTGGTCTCATCTGTCTTAAGGAGAGTCTTGGCTTTTTTGGCTTTGCTGTCATGCTCATTTTAGAGAGAAAACGGTTGCTGTTTTTCCAAATAGTTCTGCCATGAACGTTTAACATACTGCGGCCTGTAGAGTCTCATCAGTTAGTTAAGTGCAGTTGATTAGCAGCGCCCGGCTGCTACTTACTCTCTTAGTTCCTAAGAAAGCAGTAAGGGTGTACTTCACACACTGCTTCTGCTACTATATTTTACAAATAAATAATATGCTTTAATACGTCATGTGTTATTGTTCATATGAGCTTGTATTTACCTAACTTCAAGACCAGTTTAGGACCAGTTCATTTTTCTTCCATTATGTCCTGATATGTAATATCTTAAATTGAAAGAGGTTGTACTTTTTTTGCCACATGACTGTAGCACAAATCATTGTACGATTGTGTGTCACTGGATGAAAGTGGCGTGTAGTGCTCAGTAAGATTAGTACGGTTTAAGTAACAGTTCATTTACCAGGACTTACCCAGTGAGTTTAAAGGTTTTAAGGCGTTGGTTGTGATGAGTTGGAAGTGACGGATCCGTGTCACTAGGTGACATCATAATAAAACGCACAACATTAACACTAGCATGAAGCTCATGAACATAAAACTACTCCCCATTTATGTGTAATAGTGAATACATCTTACTAAACCCTTATTTATTTATTTTTTAATCATTATGTATAGATTTTTTATTTTCCTTTACTTTTTCCTTTACATCATCATGTTCCTGTCATCTTTAAATCCCATCTTCCAGGGCTCCTCTTCCTCTGGTCGGACCCGTAGTTTCTCCCTCCTTCCCCACCTAACACCAACTTCATCCCCGGGATCTCCGAGGCACCTGGGTCACCCCGCCACACCCAGCAACATCGTCACGATCACTCACCACAAATCTCCAGCTGCAGCTCGACGAGCCAAGAGTCAATACCCAGGCCGGCTGCTGGAGGTCAAAGAGGTGGGTGGAGAAGTCGTAGCAGTAACAACACACCTTTTGACTTATGAGTGGGCATATGTTTTCACCTTTTAGATTTATTGAATGCAGTTTCCTTCTTCAGTACACTTTCTTTCTGAATTTTTCCCTTAAAAGAAACTGGCTTTAATTATATGTTACAAGAACTAAGTTAAAGAATAGTTTTATTTTTCCAGAAAATGTTATTTATTAATTGATAAATTACATAAAGAAACAAGAACCCAACAAGAGCTTAACCTATCATGGCGTGTTTGTGTCAGTTTCTGTCTGACACAAGTGAATCGCGGGAAGGAAACCTCCTCTTCCTCCTCTTCCACTGTAATCTCGGCAGTTCTTTTCTCTGTTTTTACTGGAGACGGTCACTCCTTAACATCTCTTTTTCATTATAAAGATTATTCAGCTGTGTCTGTCCACTGCTTGAGGGTATCCAGCACAGATTTGTACTAATTTTCGGTAATGGCTTTTTTATTAATGCCAGCAGTGAGCAGTGTTTTCCAAAGACAGGATTTGGTATTTGGTATTCCACCTAAGGAAATACTTTCTATAGTCTGACTCATAAGAGGCTGTTTTCAAAGGCTTTTACAGATTGGTTATCTAGTAATTATATTTAATTTTAGTATTTTTGTGTCCATTAGCAGAAATGTTTTACTTTGAAAAACTAAAGCCCCTCTGCGGTGTAACGCTCTGTTGAAGTAGCAGAAGTCTGTCATTCGGATGTGGGTCACTTTAACATTAATGCTCGTCACAGCTTCATTCAAGCTTAACAACAACAGAGCGCCATGGCGCACACGAGACGGGACAGTACAGCAAGTGATGTATAATGCATCACATCGCAGTAGACAAACACGAGTGTTCAGAGATTTCTTTTTTCCTTCATTTTATTGCTGTTAAGGGGATTTTTTTTATTTTATTTTTTTTTTTAGAAAAACTGATAATTTCTTAGCTTTTTTGTGAGCTGAGTAAATCAGACAACAGGGAATCTTGTGAGTGTCTGACATTTTACTGATTTTCAAGCACATAGATTTAGCAATTTAATATTTAGAAATTGTGTAATTGCAAATAAATCAAATCAAATCACTTTTATTGTCACATCACATGTGCAGGTACACTGGTACAGTACATGCGAGTGAAATTCTTGTGTGCGAGCTTCACAAGCAACAGAGGTGTGCAAAAAAAAAATACAATAACATAAAACAAGCAAAATATAAGAATGGCTAAATCTGAGAGTAATAAATATATGTACAATATATATTACAGTAAAGGCAGAAATATCAAACATTTATTTCTTACAGCTTCTTCCATGTAAATAGTTATAGATTTAATTTCTTTTACCCACAGTATCTTGCATAACTGTGCAGCTGATTGAAATTATGCTTCGTGAATAGTTGAGCATATATACTGCAGGGATTTGTGTTCTCCTGCAGTAGAGACTGAGAGAAGTAGATGGGTAGCATTCCTCTGGTTAGAAACAACAGCATGGACACAGATACAAAGCACTGTATATAAACTATAGCTACGTTGAAGCTAACAGATAATTCAGCCGCTTGTTTTGTTTTCTCATCAATTGTTATTGCGACTTTTATAAGAAGGAGCCAGAGTGTTCATTGTGAGCTGGACATTGAAAAGAGCACGCTGTCTACTTTGACGTATGAAAAGCTGATGCGATTTATATCAAAGTGAAGAAATACGTGTTTAAAAGTGGCGTAAAGACATGCAGCAGGGTGGATGATGAGGAAATTATGGTTCAGCGGTGGTAACGTATTAGCAGTGCGTTGGCAGGTTTGGACTCCCCGTCTACCTGCAGTGAGTGTGTGCTGTCAGATGAGGGTATTGTAAAAATATGTGGTATTACTGATCTGTGGGCTACTCTTTCTTGGTGCTGATGCTTGGTTGCTGGTCTAGCAGCCAGTTGCAGAGAAGAGTGAAGTAATAATATTTGACTGATGCACAGAATCATCCATGTTGAGCATCAAGGTGTTGGGATTTGAGAATTGCACAGGAATCCTTTCCAGTGGTCAAAAACCCCTCATCACAGGCAAATACCTCCCCAAATGGGCATTTAAATTAAGCATGTTTTATATAATATCATTTTATATTTGTCACCCTTTATACTGTGAAGCCTCAAATATAATTTACAATATAATTGTCCCACAAATAATCATTTTTCCGGTGCCATCGTCAGCAAGCTTCAACCTGACTAGCTTACTGGGAGTCCAGTAATTTCTGTGAAGCAACTTGTATTGGATAAGCTGAGATTGGGCTTCACATGAGCAAACATACCACGATGAAACCAGCTTCTTCCAACTATCCCCTAAAATCTGAATTCCCCCCCGAGCCTGGAATTCTGATTAACTGGAAAGTTTTCCAGTTTTTAATTAATACAGACTAGTTGTTGGTTGTCTTTTCTCCTTATTTCACCCAAACTTCACCGAAAGTCCATTGCAAGGCCTGGGTTTGAGTCCAATTCAGGCCATTTCCTATGTGTTATCCCCCCCTCTCTTGACTTTTTTCTCATCTACTTTCCTATCCTGTCAAAATAAAGGCAAAAAAATAAATCTTTTTTTTTTTTTTTTTTTAAAGCTGTGCTATATTTTCTGTGACCTTTGTCTTCAGAGATTGTAAAAGTCTCAGGCGAGACACTGGTGCAGTGAGTTCAGCAGATATTTCTGGCATCTTGGCAGGCCTGACACTGACTGCAGTGTGCTCACACTTTACTGTAAGTTCAGCATGGTTGGCATTTTTTATTGCATATATATCAATACTGATTAACGTGGCTGGTGACAGAAGCAGTTTGTGCAATCATCAATTTGCAAAAAAAAAAAAAAAGCTAGAGAAAAGACTAAACTGTAAACCGTTGATATTCCACGCAGTGTTGCCCGGTTCATCCCTGAAAGTGTGTACTGTACTAATGCTACGTTTAAACAGTTTTATGATTTCTGTGAGTTAAAACTTGGAAGCACAGCGTAAGTTAATTAAAAAAAATCTCCTCACTTGACATTTCCGGTAACTTTTGCTGTAGTTTGAAGTTCAAATCCTCATTAATTCTCCCCGCCTCATTCACCAGTCCTGTCAGTTCTAGTTACCACTTTGTCCCCATGTGCTACATCTCTGTACTCTCAGAACGGTCGTTCACCCTTTACCGCTTATCTTTCCAGAGAAGATTTTTTTTTCCCCTCCTTTTCTCCCATCACTTCTTAATAGGCTTGTCTGCAGCTGATTTAAATTGATTAATTGCACAACATTAGGCTTGAAGTGAAGTTGGTAAAGCAAAACTAATAGACACAATGAAGACATGATTGTATGCTTGGCTGGTGAACTATACAGCCTTTTGCTGCTGCAGTTTTGCTTTCACCCCTTTTTTTGTTTAGAGACAAAATGTTCTTTTCGGATTATTGCCAAGCAGCTGTGCATCTGGTCGCTAAATTATGGAGAGATGATGACAGGAGGAAATATGGACAAAGAGAGACAAGAGGCTTTCTAAAATACTTCTGCCCATGTAAACTGTTGGTACTGAGAATGGAAACAGAGGCTGACAGGTATGAAGTCATGCCGGCCATGTCAGAAAATGTTTGTTTATCTTTATAAGAGACTTTTTGATATGTTTTTGTCTTTTAATTATGCAAACCTAAATTAAGACCTCAAAAATTATTGAATATTTTAATTTTCACTCTTTTTTTTGTTGCGTGTTTCATTCCCTAATTGTGGTGCAAGCAATTGTATGTGAAAGTGTGTAGTGACAAACCGACTGAGCATTACATGAGTGCAGTTCCCATTAAGTAGTCTGTGTAATCAGCCATGCATTGCATTTGGTTTGCACCATAGAGCACCATAGAGCTAATCCAGGGGAGCATA
Organism: Rhamphochromis longiceps; assembly: GCF_057381845.1. Taxonomy (NCBI): domain Eukaryota; kingdom Metazoa; phylum Chordata; class Actinopteri; order Cichliformes; family Cichlidae; genus Rhamphochromis; species Rhamphochromis longiceps. Next base: position 11,980,759 of record NC_140577.1, read on the forward strand.
TGCAAGTCGGGGAATCTGATATGGCACAGCGCCTTTGGAAATTTGTTAAAACAAACCATAAATGGGTTTTTTCAGCCTGAAAATTGGGGCAAATTATGTCTGTCCATCCATTTTTCAATCGACTTTGTGGGCGCACTGGAGTCTGTCTCAGCTGTAGTACTGTGACAACCTGGCCAGGCCACCAGTCTGTTGATTGGCTTTTGGCATTGTTTCTCACCTCACATCTTTTCAGAAATACAAATTTCCTTTCTCCATGAACTGGAATCTGCTGATATCCAGCATATTTATTCATTAACAACACACGCGCAGTGTCGCAAAACTGTCAGCGACATACTAGCATAGTGTGGAAGCCCTTCATGAATCAATTTGCAAGTAAAACGCAGCAGAACTGCCACAGAAGCGTGCACAACAATAAACCTCGGAACCAGCTACAAGCTTGCAGCCTCGGTATGAGCAAAGGATCAAATCAGGTACAGGAAAATTATGGAGATGAGTGAAAAAGTGAAAAGGATGGATGACCTGTTATCTGGAGAAGTTCTAAGCCTACTGGGAATTGATGCATTGGAAGTATCTGATATGTTTTTGTTGTATGACGTATGTTGTTCATTCAGTTCATTTTCAGTTCATTTTTTGCACGTCTTTACAGAAGCAGAGCACTTATTTTGTTTTATTTTGATGTCAGAAGATCCTTCAAGTTACTGCATTTGGGGAAAATTGTGAAGTTTGTTTTATTGTGAAAAGACAATTTTGCTTTAAAGTACATTTTTATTTGTGTATGCTGTCAGTAATTGGTCAAGAAAATTAAAATCTGCAAAAATGTGAAAGATCTGAAAAGCGGGGACCTTCAGATGTTTGCTATTTTTAACTTTAAATCATTATTTCAGCCATGAGTCGGGCTGACTGTGTTGCTCAGCTGAAGGTTACAGGGATAAGAAGACAATCTTTGACCTGTGGATTTCTGAGCTTTGTACCAGAATGACAAAGACAGTTCATTTACTGTCTTCTTTGAGCTGGGACAAAGGAGCTTTATGTGACGCCTACCAAAGAGGAGATGTTTTGTTTTGTTTTTTTGCCTAATAACTTGTCGTGTAATTGACATTTCACTGGAGCATCTGTTAACCTTGAGTCACTGTGCCGCCCAACACTAAACGGTGTATTAAAGCCTGCCGTTTAACTCAACAGTTTCTCCTGCATGCGAGTCTGAAGGCACTCTTTGGAGGAGCATCAATGTTTCATGTGGAGATCTTTCTTTTAAGCCTTACTTGCTCGCTGAAGACCTGGCTGACTTCGACTTGTTAAATTCCCCATTCAAGATGCGCCACGCTGTGCGTCTGTCTCCCCATGCTAAGAATATCACGCCTAAAGGATTCACTCTGTGACAGAAAAAGAAGCTAGTGATCAGTATGAGTGCAGGATCATTTCTCACCTCTCAGGAGCAGAGTGTCTCTCCTCAGAATGAACCAGGGACAGTTTGAGTAAATAACAAGCAGATGGTGTGATCATTAAGCAAAACAAACATTCCTCTGGTGCCCGCCTTTCCTCCACAGACAGAAAACAAGGCCCTCTGTGATGCATGATTCATCCTCTGTAAGGCTTCACATTCTTTTGGTCCGGAAGAATTAGGTTGCTTCTTTCTGTGACCTGATTCATATCTACCATTATTTAGCTCCTCTCCATCTCTCTTCATGTCTTCTCTTCCACTTCTCCTCCTGCCTTCCCTTCTTCCTCTTGTCATTTGTTGTTTTCCAGCCTTTATTCGTAACAGGCCAGTACACTGGAGCTGATAGTACAGGAGTCTGCTTGTGCTGTGATTTATACACAACTACACACTGTAGAGGCCAGAAAGCTGCTGCATGCTGATTACATAGTGGATTTATGATCAAACAGCAGCATCTGGGATGTTTTGTTGTACATCCAATTTATTTTCTGGTTACTACAGCTGATAATATTCATAAACACCACTCTTTTGCTTCCTGTAAGGCTCTCTATCACAGCTTTTTCCAATGTGAATCATGCTTGGATTGGTCCTTTACCTGGAACTAGTTTGAAGTGGGAGACCTTACCAGGGGCAAATTGCCCCTGACCTTGTAGATGCAATGTTCACTAAGGCACACAAACCCTTTCTCACAAGCTATCCAAACCTTCCTGGACCCTTTGTTGAATCATGAATTAATTGTGGGCACATTTTGCGGAAGATGAGTTCAGTTTCACAGGCCTGATAATAAATCACTTAAATAAAACCTGTGTTACAAAGTGAAGTAGGCTAAATAATCTCACAAAGCCTGAGAACAGCTGAGAAATCATTGACATCTTTTAGCTTGAAAATTGTTATAAAGCCATTTCTTTGGGACTCCAGTGAACCACGGGAAGAGCCGTCATCCACAAATGGAGAAAACTTGTGACAGTGGTGAACTTTCCCAGGAGTGGCCAACCTACCAAACTCATCTCATCAATGACTAATCCAGGAGCTCACAAAAGAACGCAGAATAACATCGGCAGGCCTCGCATGCGTCAGCTAAGGATTAGAATTTATGATTCAACAATAAAAAAGCGAGTGGGCTAAAAATAGCGTCCATGGAAAAGTTTGTATTTGCCAAAAAAGTCTTGATGGTTCCCAAGACTTTTGGAAAAATATTCTGTGGTCTGATGAGACCCAAGCTGAATGTTTTGGCAGGTTTGAACAGTACTAACAAAGAACATTATACTAACAGTCAAACATGGTGGTGGTAGTGTGATGGTGTGGGGCTGCTTCTGGACCTTCTGCTGTCTACCAAGAAATCCTGAAGGAGACTATCCAACCATCAGTCTGTACACTGAAGCTCAACGGTGCTTGGGTTATGCAGCACAACAATAATGTAAAACACACCAACAAGTAGGGCTGGGCTATATCATACTGTTCACGGTAATACCGGTGTAATTTTGGGCAATGATAGGAAAATGAAATATCGCAATAGAATATGAGTAAAACGTGCATGTGCAGTGCCTATGTTTATATACGCACATGGCGGCGACGCAGAATGAGAAGAGCGAATTGGTTTGTAAAAATGCTGCAACTTCCGTGGTGTGGAACTGGTTTAGCTTTCGTCCGTCAGATACACAACAAAGCACTATTTTTGGTATGCTAGCGGGCCGTCGTTATTACCGTGTTGTTTGGAAAATACGGCACACTTAAAATCAATCCTTTTGATTTTTCTGAAAATCGACAGTGCCCCTTATGTATGAATTCTGGTTGTGTTTGCTGACCTCGAAACGATTTTACATGGTACACGGCGCTCGAAAATCTGTCAAATGTTTTAGTACGACTTTGCTAAGCTACGAAGCCGCACCGCTTGATGGATTGACGGAGCATTACGGCTATTGCAGGCAGGAGCCTCGCGGAGTGATACGTACTGGGCTTCAACATAATATTACCGTATTGTGTGTGTATAACCTCTTTAAGTTTTGTGGATCTTGTACATGCTTATATGGATATGTCAGCCAATTCCACTGGAAATGCCTTTTGGTTAAACTGTCAGCAAGGAATTTGCACTGTTACGTTTTTACAGTGGGGCAAAAAAGTATTTAGTCAGCCACCGATTGTGCACGTTCCCCCACTTAAAATGATGACAGAGGTCAGTAATTTGCACCAGAGGTACACTTCAACTGTGAGAGACAGAATGTGAAAAAAAAATCCATGAATTCACATGGTAGGATTTGTAAAGAATTTATTCGTAAATCAGGTGCAAAGTGGGCCAAAAACAAACAAGAGAGACTCGCTACAGAAAAGCCGATCAGCTGATCATTTAAGCAGTTTCACGATTGAAGTAGCAGCCGGAGAGCGAGAGGCAGTCGCTCGTTAAGCTTAACGTGGGAATGCTTTACAAACATTCAGAGATGGACTTACACACTTGCTTTACTTCTCTCGGGATAACTTTGTCGGAGATGAAATGCCAGGTTGCTAGCGAAGCTCCAAATGCTATCCAGATCACCGACAGGTCCCGCATGCCACAGCCGCTCTATCACGTGATGCATATTGCTCCGACGTGCTAACGTTCTGAGGCGAGTTACGGCGTGTTGCAAGTTTTGTGAGGTGCTTTCGTGATATTTAATGGATCGGATTACATTTTTTATTTTTCTCCGATATCCGATCCAGTAATTTAGGTCAGTATCGGACCGATACCGATACGTAATATCGGATCGGTCCATCTCTAGAACAAACATCAACTTCTGTGTCAAACTAATGTGACTTCCATGTTGAGGATCATCACTGCGATGGTGATTGTATCAAAGCACCAGATCACGAGCATGACGGGGAACCTGCTTTCAACCATCAGCTTTTGAGCTGCCATATTAAAAAGCCATTGTTTAGAAAATGTTTTCAGCTGCGTCTTTTTTCTAATTGATTCTAGCTGGGGACACAAATCCACTTTGGGGTTGCATCAGGAAGGACATCTGGGGTAAAACTCCAAATCAAACACGTGAAGCTACCCGCTGTGGTGACCACAGGTTAAGGGAGCAGCTCAAAGTAGGTTTTATTTGGTACAACGAGTCTATCAATTATCGCTCTGGACTCTCAATTTAACACTGAAAGATTTGGATGTCTGAGCTCTGGAAGCACATCTGGTGACCTGCAGGTAGATGGCTTATGTTTTATTCACAGCTTTTCATAGACAAAGTCTATACACAACAATCCAAACCAGCGCACATCCTCTTTTTCTTTGTCACATATAATCAGCATGCTCTGAATTAAAACACCTTGCTCTGCTTGCCAACATAATCTTTGGCTGCTGTACACAACTGAAGATTTTAAAGAATGAGAGAAATGAAAGGGAACATTACCACAAATTTTAGATATAATATTAACAGAAACTTGCTCTGTCAAAAAACAAAAAGTCAATATTTGTGGAATGATTCACCTAAATTTAACTGTTGATATTCATATTCATCATGTTCATAGGGCCACTGCACCAGATCCTTACCTCCTGCAAATACTTACTAATAATAGGACTTAGTTGAAAATGTTTTCTAGATAGTGGAAGTTTTAAAATATAATATCTAAAAAAGACTCCTTCCTTCATCCCTTGAAATACCCTTAAATGTGGCATCATTTTCATCAAAAAGTGGAACATGTTTGATTTTTAATTAGATGAAATCACCCAATTTAAGTTTAAGAGTCAGTGTTTTGACATGTGCAAGTACATGTGGCAGAAAGAGACTTCCACTGAGTGCATAAATGGCATAAATCACTTTATGATTTCACTTGATATTATCGAGCATGCTTGCGCTCATGCTAAAACAGACTGGTCATGTTGAACTCACCACTTATACAGGAAAAATGTCAACCATGATATTGTGGTATGAGGATTTCTGTCACAAGGTAATGTAGAAAAGCCTTAAATAATGCCCTGTAATTACAGTAATGTGTCACAGAGTGTGACAGCGTGAAGGATTTTAGCTGGAAAATAAAATAAAATCCTGTTTCAAGTAAAAGAGTAAGTTGTGATTGTTTGACAGACACAGTGAAGCAGAGATGATATCAGTGATACCATACACTAAGAATCTATTTATAACAAGCATTCAATAGATGACACCCTTCTCCCCAAGAACTTCAGCATAGCTGAATAATTGGAAAACGACTGTGCATTTTCAGGATGAAATTCCTTCCTGTGAATCTCTTTGCCACATCGTCCTCACTGCAACAGCTTTTTAGTGACTCCAGAATAGCTCTGTGTACTGATGCATGGAGACAGATGTGCTGTAGAAGTGTACGCAGAGGACGAGTGTTTGTGAAGCCATTCAATATTAATGAATACAACATTTCCAGCGTGATAAACAACCCAGATTCATTAGCCCTGAGAAGCTTATTACACTGGAAGCGAGAAGCGGTTAGTCTTTTTTCTTTTGTGATGCATTTAGACTCTGATAGGTGACTCATACAGAGATAATTTCAGTAAGTAAGAAATACTCGGTGTGTCTGTGGGAGCACGGAGGAGAACCTTTCTGCTTTGACGAGTTTTTGCAGTTTCTTGTTTTGGCACTCTCGTCTTGGAGCAGGTTGTGTGGATTGCTTGTTTCCAGTAGTCAAGACTGAGGTTATACCACTAGAATTAATGCTAAGTGGTATCACCACCAACATGCCAGTAAAGTTGTTGTATAAGATGATGAAAGATGAGTCACATTCATTTCTGTTTCTTTATGCGTGCACTTGACATTTTTGGTTTGGTTTGTGAACATAACCTGTGCAAACAGACTTCAAATACTGTCCTCAGTTAATCCAACATGATAACATTTAAAGATGCTGCAAGCCATTTTCTAAAAGTGTGCATTAGAGTGTCTCTAATGCTCAAAAGTAAGCTTTAATGTGGCCTGTAGCCCAAAAGTGATGCTAGGATCCTGCTCGGTGTTTAAAGAAACAAACAAACAAACTGATCTTACTTTTAAAGATTTGCTCTTTCCACAGTGAGTCAGCACAGCTGGAACTAAATAGCTCGGCAATTCAGGAGTCAGTTGTCCGCTCTAGGATGAAGATACATTCTCTCTTAAACTTATTCCCTCATTCTATGCTTTTAGGTTTAAAGGTCCCTAAAATGCAAAAACAGGTCAATAGTTCAACAGTATTGACTGTTAAGATGGACAATTTCCTAATTTCTTTTTCTTAATCAAACATTAGTTAAAAAGCAGCAAATTGAGCATGAATTGTTGATACAGGCTAAATACACGTCACAATTAACTGCAGCATCTATTTTAAATGCAGCTTTGTTTCATTTAAAATTGTTGCTTCAAAAATCAGATCCAGGTCTGCAACCAATCACAGTCGCGGTGTTCAAAGTTACTTTGATACATCAAGGTGGTGATAAAATGGCAGAGGTGGATTCAGTCTGCTGTCAGTCGGCGACTAAATTGGTCAAGTTGACAATTACATGCAATCTGTTTGTGATAATGTGGTGATTAAATGTGCCGTCTACACGGACGTTAACATGGACTGCTTACATTCAGAGTGTAGAAAGAACTTCATATATCTGAATTAGAAATTCCTCCACAAATAGTGATGTAGTTGCTGCAGGGCTGTACCTGCAGAATAGCGTAGGTGCCCATAGGTGCCGTCCTGCTTTTACTCCAGTTTGACTGAGTTATTAATGAATGGCAGAGTAGAGATTTAGTTTTAAGAAAGAGAATAAAAATGTCAAATATTATCAGCACGTTTTCATCAAGTGCCTCAAAAAGTAACAATCTGTACATTAAAATATGTGTGAAGTACAGTCCTGATCAAAAGTTTAAGACCGCTTGAGAAATGGCAAAAAATCATATTTTGGATCTTAACAAGGTTCCAAGTAGTTTCAATATGCAACAAGAAGAAATGGGAGTGACACAAATACAAAAAATTTTTGAGCATACAATTTATTGAAAACAACGGTTAAACTGAAACAGGCTGTTTTACAGCTGATCATAAGTTTGCCTTTATAAACCCAAATCTGTGCAAAAATGTGGATTCATTGTCATTTTCTGTCAGGTAGTCACACTGTCATGATGTTCTAATAGCAAAGGCAAAAAAACGTTTCCTCTTTGAATGTTGTTGGGTTGTTGAACTGCATAAGCGAGGTCTCTCACAGCACTAGAGATGGACCGATCCGATATTACGTATCGGTATCGGTCCGATACTGACCTAAATTACTGGATCGGATATCGGAGAAAAATAAAAAATGTAATCCGATCCATTAAATATCACGAAAGCACCTCACAAAACTTGCAACACGCCGTAACTCGCCTCAGAACGTTAGCACGTCGGAGCAATATGCATCACGTGATAGAGCGGCTGTGGCATGCGGGACCTGTCGGTGGTCTGGATAGCATTTGGAGCTTCGCTAGCAACCTGGCATTTCATCTCCGACAAAGTTATCCCGAGAGAAGTAAAGCAAGTGTGTAAGTCCATCTCTGAATGTTTGTAAAGCATTCCCACGTTAAGCTTAACGAGCGACTGCCTCTCGCTCTCCGGCTGCTACTTCAATCGTGAAACTGCTTAAATGATCAGCTGATCGGCTTTTCTGTCGCGAGTCCATCTCTCTTGTTTGTTTTTGGCCCACTTTGCACCAGAAAGAGGAAACCAGCGGCTGAACAACAGCAGCACGTTTAAGCTTGATAAGCTGTTGTTAGAATTTATTTAATATTACTTTCTACACCAGGATCGTTTTCTACGTAGCTGACGCTGGTAACTGTGCAGGGGCGGATCTAGCAAAGTTTAGCCAGGGGGGCCGATAGGGCATTAACTGGGAAAAGGGGGCACAAAGACATACTTTTCTTTCTTATTCTCATTTAAAATGTCTAGCTTTTAATAAATAATTATCTGACACCCAAAGTTTTAATTTGATGTAAAACGAATAGAAGTCAATTACTGTATATAGTGACTATTAAGTCTAATGTATATATACCCTAGTAAGCTATAGTACTTTTTCCTTTGGGAAGGTACCATCTGTGCAGTCTGCAATTTTGTTGAAGAAAGATGTTGAATCTATTTAATATTTCTTGAAAAATAATTGATTTCTGTGCATTTTTTTTCACACTGCATCAAATTAAGGTTGATTATGTCGATTAAGCATCATGAGGTGGCGCGTGAGGGGTGGTTCCCTATTTTTTATTTATTTATTTTTGTTGTTGCTGGGAGTTGGAACCCTATTAGTTAGGTTGCTTAATATTTACGCTAAGTACTCTTTAAAATTCCAGAATAGGGAGGATGGTGTAGGTCTAAGTTTATTAGATTGATCAGTATTGCTGAACTATGAAATATTTTTTTTGTATACAGGTATAACAGAATAGCTTTAGTGTAGTTGTTGTTTTAAACTTGAGTATGAACTTGCAGACTTGCAAAATGCAGCAAGATATTTTAAAAAACAGTTTTGTTGATTAAAAAACACTATATCGGATTCATATCGGTATCGGCAGATATCCAAATTTATGATATCGGTATCGGACATAAAAAAGTGGTATCGTGCCATCTCTACACAGCACGCCATCACTGCTGAGGTGGGACGCAGTAAGACAGTCATTCGGAATTTCTTAAATGATCCTGAGGGTTATGGCACAAAAAGGTCAAGTGGAAGACCAAACAAATTTCACCAGTACCGAGCTGGAGGATCCAGTTGGCTGTCCGTCAAGACGCTGGACGATCCTTGACCCAAATTAAGGCCGTTACTGGTGCCGACTGCAGCGCCATAATCATCAGACTGAGACTGAAAGGCTTCAAAAACAAAAAACGTCTTCAAAGGCCTTGTCTCCTTGATCAACGGAACTTCAGGAGGTGCAGGGGTGTCAAACGGCCGCACGCTTAGTCCAGATGTTGCAACATACCTCATGACTGAGAGGGTCCCTCGTCTGTGTGGTAACAACTGGATTTTTCAACGGAACAATGCTACAGTACACAATGCCAGCAGGAAAAGGCACTTCTTCCAGGAGAATAACATCACTCTTTTGGACCAATCTGTGTGTTCCCCTGATCTAAATTCAGTTGAGAACCTTTTGGGATGGATGGCAAGGGAAGTTTACAAAAAATAGACAACAGTTGCAGACAGTAGATGCCCTTCATGCAGCCGTCTTCACCACTTGGAGAAATGTTCCCACTCATGTAAACGCTTGCATCAAGCATGCCACAGTGAATTTTTGAAGTGATCAACAATAACGGTGGAGCTACTCATTACTGAGTTCATGTTTGGGACTTTTTTTGAGGTGTGGTCCTAAACTTTTGATGAGCTGTAAAACAGCCTGTTTCAGTCTAAGTGTTGTTTTCAATAAATTGCATGCTCAAATAATATTTTGTCTCATTCACATTTCTTCCTGTTTTATGTTGAAGCTCTACTTTGAACCTTGTAAAGATCCAACCATGCAAACTATGATTTTTTGCCATTTTTCATCTGGTCTTAAACTTTTGATTGGGGCTGTATTACAGTGGGCGTAATTTCAGTTTATATGCACCCAAATTGGAAATTATAGTAACGTGACGGTTGATTGTATGATTATTTTTATTAATGTCATGTCTCACTGTGCATCCACAGGTTATGTCCCAAGCAGAGGGCCAACAGAAGAACCTTGTCCAGTCCATCGACTCCCTGCCCACCAAAGGGCCGCTCTCCTGTCTGGATCAGGACCTGCTCCTGCTCAAAGCTACGTCGGCTGCCACACTGAGCTGCCTGGGCGAGTGCCTGAACATCCTCCAACAGACTCAGAGCCGCAGCCAGGTTCCACCTCAGTCCCAGGTCTCCCAGCGCAACCACGCCTCCCAAGGAGCACCCTCCGGTGAGTCCGCCACGGGTCCCGTTCCAGTGCTTCTGCTGGAGCCCCCGACCCCTTCATGCCCCACATCCCCCTTGTCTTTTCAGTCTCCATCTCCCGAACCCAGCGGCAAGGCCCAGCTGTGTCAGCTAGACTGCGCCTCTTGTCCCTGCCTGATGGGTGCCATGAACTTAAACCTTTCCAGCAATTGTTGTTGAATGTTGCATTTGTGTGTTAAATTGTTGTCTTTTCTCATAAGCGTTGTTCTGTATCGCTTCCATTCATTTTTATGTCTTCTTCAATGTCCTCAGTTGCATTGAAATGCCAGCAGTCCTCAGAATGGTCGTGCCAAGTAAACGCATGAAGGAGCGCGTATGGCAATGATTTTAACAGAAAGTATTGTTTACAGAGCTGGTGCAGACATTTCAGATTGTCACCCTATATGCATGTGAGGGGAAAAAATCAGGGTGTATGTGTGAATGAAACCTTATACTATGCTCTTCAACATCTCAAAGGTTCAAGTCTTTGCCAAAGGAATCCACACTGGTGCCTATATTGTTAGACCTCTGCCATGTTTAACCCTCTTTGTGCCAGATCATAATGGATCCAATAAAGTTGTTTCTATTTAAAACCGTTTACAGACTGAGGGTGGTTATATGGGTATATAATAATAAAAATAAATAAAATAAAAATAAAAATGCCAACGGAAAGGATAAAGGAGGATGAAGGATGAAGGAAATTGAAGTCCATCAAATGTAGGAGTCTAATCCTATTTTCCAAGCAAAGAGGAATATTTGTAATCTATTTATACTTTCTGGGTTTCTATAAAACAATAGCATGATAAAGGTTTTCTCCAGGAGAGGAGAGGGGTTGATGTAAAGTAATACTCCTCTAAAAACCTGTTGAGTACCAAACAGTCGTTGCCCCTAGGATTGGGGGAAAAAAAGAACAACAAGTGGCAGTGGCAGATGTATTCTGTTTGCAGTCACAGCAGGATGGATCACACCAACTATTCATAAGCTAGGGCACAATCTGGGGATACACTTCTGTCGACAAATCAACAGTTCCTTCCTATTATTGGCAATTGGCTGCTAATATAATAATAATAATAATAATAATGGATACTTTATTGATCCCCATGGGGAAATTACTTGTTTTTCTCTGCATTTGACCCATTCACTCAGTGAAGCAGTGGGCAGCCCACTAAGCAGGCGCCCAGGGAGCAGTGTGTAGGGACGGTACCTTGCTCAGGGGTACCTCAGGGTAGCCGTTAAGTGGATTCGAACCGCCGACCTTCCGATCATGGGGCGACCACTTTACCTACTGAGCTATCCCTGCCCCTATATGCCACTAAAAATACATCTGTGTTGAAATATTGCCTTGGAGGTACTGCATTTGGCAGTTTATTGGTAAAAGAAATATTACTGGAAATAAAAATAAGTAAAATTATGCTGTAGACGTGTTTGGGGAGGGTTTATGCTGTTTTGTAAGACTAAAGATTTAAATCACAGACAATTAGCATGAATTAGTTTTTCTTTGAAAGGTTGCTTGTGGTAAACCGAAGGTGTGTTTAGAAAGAACGCGAGTTTAAGTTGACCGCTGGGCCTTTAGAGGAGTTCATAGTGGCTACATTTATGTGTAAAATGATCTCTCAGAGCAGGAAGCTCTCACACTGAAGGAGTAGAGTGCTGTCCAATACAGCTCTTGCTAGTAATGAATAGAGGCTTTAATTGCTTTAGCACAAGCGAGAGGGATGTGAAGCAGACAAGCTGAGATGATATTCATTCCTGCTTTTAGAAAAAAAAAAAAAAATCCATAAACTGAATGTGGATACTGAAGAGTTGAATATTTTTAGCTTCTAGGGATTTTGAAATCTGCTGTAACTGCTGTAAATCTGAACCGCTTTCCTCCTGCGAGCAAACTGTAACATTTTCCGATCCATCATTTACGCCCTGTGGATTATTCATTGGAGTGTTTGAGCCATAAAGTTGTTTTCCCACTTGTACCTGTAACTTTGGGAAGGTCGTTTGGGTTTGGATCGCATCCTGAATCTTCCAGTCCTCACAGTTTGTTGGTCTTCTTTTTGCGCCAGCATTCACCTTGCCCTGTACCTGTTCGTCAGACAGGGGGTGGTGTGGAGTGGGACCACCGGGCCGCAAGTACAGACCTCTTTCCTTCCGCATCCTGGCTGATAAGTCCCGCGGGGGTCCAGCTGCTCCCTGCTTCCGGCATGTACCCGCCACACCTCAGTGAGGAGTTCGTTTTTGTTTTTGTTAGGATCCTCGGTCGTTAGCATAGCTTGGCTCTCAAGCATGGATGGCTACCTGAGTATCTTGTTAAAAAGCAGCTGATAAAGGGAGTGGCTGGCTGGTTGAATGGTATTGTTATGCCCACAGACCAAAGCATTGCCACTGCATGGGCAAGATAACTCTTGCAGAGAGCCAAGCATGAGGTTGGACTGAGTTTGGCTGGCACGTTTGTCCCTCCAGGCTTCCGTACTTTTAAACCAAACCAAAGCAACTTGCTTTTGAGTCACAAACCCAACATAAACCTGCCAGTCACACACCAGACAGCATTATTATCGGCTGATATCACAGAGGATCTTTGCTGCTTGCTCTAGCACTTTCTGGATCCCCTCCTTTCCGCTGCTCAGTCAGTGTCATAAAGAGCTTGAAGCCCCACCCACCCTACTCCTCTTTCCCCTGCACACAAGCAGCATTTTCCTTTAAGGAACTGAAAATCCATAAAGGAAATTTCCAAACCTTTGCGAACCAGTCCCCTTCAAGCTTAGCAAACATTTAGTAAAAAAACACACCAGTCCATCTAAATATAAGTGAGAGCTGAAAGTCTTATTTAAAAGAGGTGAAAGGGGGAACTTGTAGGGGGAAATTCTGATGTGACAACATCATCGGGAAGTCTGAATTGATGTCACGGCCCAGAAATGGAAGATAAAGCCATTGGAAACATCTTCTGCATGAATGTTTGTGTCGCCACTGTTTGATCTCTGATAACACACCTGCATGCCTCTCTCCAATGGCCCGCGACATGCCCCAGCTCACCGAGTAGCTCTGCTTCTGGTGCTTCATTGTGACATCTTGGAGAAAGTATTTAATTGTAAAAACCCATTAATGAAGAAAAAAAACACAAAACTTCAGAAGTTTTAAATGAATAATTAATTACGTTAAAATTGAATTCTGATAAAAGCCATCGCCATCTTCAATAACCTTTTCAAAAAGTGCACACACAAAAACACTCAATTTCACTTTATTCACAGCTCAATAACAAATCTTGCCCTCAGGCAGAGCTGGCTGCCCTTATGTCTCCGGTTTACAGGAGCCAGGTATCACTGGAGGTAGTTTCTTCGCACTTTCAGGTTCCTGCCAGTCAAACTGTTCAGTTGACCAAAGCAGAACCTGGCCTGAGGGCTATTTCAGCACTTTTTCCAGAGACAGACCCTCTGGGCCCAGCAGAATGCCAACCTGTATCAGCACAGTTAGCTTCTCACTAATGGATATCAAAGAGCAGCCTCTTGGTGCATTAGATATTTAACCTAATTTTAGTGCAGAGAGTGGATATGAGAAGGATCTCTGGTGTTGCACCATTAACAGTACTTTGAAATGGGATCCATTTCTCTGCTGTGTATTAGCAGCTTTTAACAATTGAATCACGCAGCTTAAAAATTGATCATTTTTATTTTACTGATAAAGACACTTAGGCCTTCATCAAATACTGGGTTGCTCGAGGACTGCATTGGAAGCCCTTCAAAAGTAGCGACTCTATTTAAAGTCTGAGGATGTAGTTTGGACGTTTCGGCACACATCCAGTGAGGAGTCTCGTTGTGATCTAACCTTTGACTCCTGTCGTGATTTTGAGGACTTTTCACCTGCATCTGCGCCAGCTGTTTAAAATAAAACCCTGCTTTATTTTTCCATTTACGTTGAGAACTTGATTCGACCTTGATCTAACCCAGCTTCTAGGTGTGAGTACCATAGACGTGCAGATAAACAAACTGCAGTAAATAAATGTAAATCCACCCTGTAGGAGCGCGGCATCTTTTGTTGCCTGCTGACACGTCTGGTAAATAAGTGGACCGAACATTCTCAGAGTTGACTTTGAGTTTTATCTGCATGAAAAAAACCCAAACCATAAAAAAAACCCTACAAGTTCGCAAATTAATTAAAGGATTCAGGCCAGAGTAAATGAAGTGTAGGTGAGAAAATGTCCTGTTTAATCAGCTGTTTCACTTCAGTTTTTCTGCCTTTCCCCCTGCTTCTTAGATAAAAATACCTAAGGTGTCATTAATGCTGAAAATAAATAAGGAACACGTTGCCTTGTGAGCTCCTAACTTGTTCACATTAGCTCAGAAACTAATATTTTGAGAGACTGAAATGAGCCTTGTTATATTTTACTGCCTTCATTTTGTTTGTTGGTGCAGGTTTGGCTTCTGCTTTTGGTTTACCTGCAAGTCTTTTTCATGTACTCCAGTTTGGGAACCACTAAATTATTTTGCTTCGGAAAGCAGGATTTGATTAAATTACAATGAAGCAGGTGCTGATGTAACATTTAAAGACGATGCATGAAAATACTGATTTTAAATCAAATCAGCGCCCATTTAATCTCAAGCATCCATGTTGTACTTATTTGTGTACAATGTGTGCAGGTGTGGCTGCTTTTTAATTAAAGTTTCTTAACATTTTGAACGAGTTAGAAAATCCCTAAAAATGGGTCAGTTCTGACAACGCTGACATTTAACAACTGCGCCTTCAACAAAAGATCCTTGAGTTGGATGATCATCTCTGACAGCAAAAGCCCAGAAGGTGAAGACAGTAAAGGTTGAGCATTTTTCGGTATGATTTATTATTAAATGCACAATCGCTGCAGTAAGTGGAAAGAAATTGGTTGATTGATTTCTTTTCTTCTTCTTTATTGAGCCTTTGATCTTTTTGGGACGGGAATCAAATTTAATCTCCATTCTAGTCGCTTCTGTATGTTTGATCATGTGAATCAATACAAGGCAGGCTATAACACTGAACAAATATTAAATTCGCGTAGATTCATGCAAGGACACACATGCACACACCTTCCTGGTTTGTCACTTCCATCAGTCACACACACACACCTTTATATTGAATGTCACATATATATATAAAAAGGAGAGGCTAATCTTGGTTTTCACCCTGATCCCTCTTTGATTCTTTCAACAACAATAACTTGTCGTTTTTCAGATGGTGCTCCTGTGTGGACTGTACCAAAGTCGCCCTCGGGGGAGCAACTGAAGAACGGGGGTCTGACTCCTTTGCAGTCAACCGAGCCCTCCCCGGCCCTCAGGAAAAGGATTCTGCCCCATGGTGCTGAGGTGAGAAACATCACGTCACGCTGTCAATTATCGCGTCAGTATTCGGCCCGTCTCTCTGACCTCTGCTAGCTTGGCTTGGATGCTAAAGGGCTGCACAAACAGTCTGTATGATTTCTAACTGCAGTGTGTTTCATTCAGATCACTGTACAGCTGCTTGTTGATAGGATTTGGTTGGATGGGTACAAAGAAAATCAATTTACATTTGCTCCTTTGGCCCTAAAGTTCAGGCTTATCATGCAAAGTGAATTTTAGTGTATTTTTTCGTCCTTTGCTGCATATTGCATTTATTGGATTGTGTGCGTGTAGCTATGAGCAGGAAGCACAGTGAGCATGGCATACAGCAAAGGTCACTTCCTGTAATTAAACTGTAAAAAAAAATACATCTACAGGGTATCATATTCCACTGCTATGCTCTGCTTCATGTTCCTGAATCACATTCAGTTTTATTGCAAAGTTTTGAGGAGTTTGACCTGGATAACAGAGACACTAGAAAAAGAAAGCAAAGGCAGGTACTGCGAGTTAAGAAGCTTGTGTGAAATTTTGTTAATTTTATTGAAAGTGTGAACAGGTTTTTTTTTGTTTGTTTTTTTGTATTGAAAGAAATGAAAAGAAAGCAGCAGAGTGCAGGGATGTGCAAACTACTAGCATGGAGGGCACAGAAAATATATCTGTAACACTTGGAGTCATGTGGTTAACTTTATGCTAAAATAATGTGCAGTGTCAGTGGAGCAGGTGCCTTGATATGGTGTGAACAGATTTAAAAGATGGATATAGATTTCTCACGTGACATTGTGCGCACATTACTCAAGAAATGTCCAACATAATGGATGTGATACAACCACTTATTGGTTGGGAAAAATGTGTTTTCCAAGAGTGGCTGGCAGTGATTCCTGAAGGTTTCTGGCTCTTGTTGGTTGAAATAGGATGCAAAAAACAGATAATGCACCACAAACCTCCTAATAATTGCTTTGAATGCTAGCATATTCCCACAGTTGCATGTATTTTTTTAATGTAAACACTCCATCAATTACTAAGACTGTACCAATATCCTAAAGTGGTCACAAGGAGGTTTTTGCCTATGTGACTCAGGCTCAGCAGCCACTTGCAACCACTCAGGGAATACTAATTGTTCTCCCACAACTGGTGGTTGCCAGAAGGTTTTAGACCAGTCTCTAGTGGTTAGTTCTGGTCTCTTTCATATCTGTTAGGGTCTGCTCAGACTCTGATGTAAGTAGTTAATGTGCATTTCTGTGTATTTGCAGCGCTGCAGATTAGTTTATCACCAACAGATTTTCTGTAATTTCTGACTTGAAGCCTTTTAATCTCAAACTTGTAGCAAACTGGTTGCAGACTAACTCAGTTTTGATGCCATTTTATTGCTGTGTTGATGCACCAAAGTTGCTTTGAAGACCGTCTCTGCAAACCTGGTCCATGTGTTTGAAACAACCATTTCAAAGGCAACAAGATAACAAATTCATTGCACAAGGTTGCAGGTATTTTGGTCCTGCCATGGTCACAAACTGTTGTTGAGGTAATTGGCGACCGCTTAAGTGACCGTAGCGTTGTCTATGATGTGAGTAAACGCTTTCCTGATGACTATATGGTTTCCATTGCTAGTTTCGTGTCTTATTCAAAACAACATCATGTTTATTTTGTAAATTGCGGTTGCCAATAGAGTCAAAAAGAAGGATAAAACAGAGTTTGGCTTACCTGTTGCTTGACCTTTTAATATTTAATGGTGATGATGCAGTGCAACCTCATGTGTTAACTAGCTGAGCCTTTTTTCTTTATCTTAGCCTTGTTGACCTATCAAATTATGAAGCCAGTTTTAATTCTGCAAACACTTAAGTTAATTTTAAGGGGATATTTGATTGATTTCCTTTTTTTCTCCAAGTTTCTTTTTATAAGCTTTTCTTTATTGAACTTTGAATAAATAAAGACAAAGCTTATGTAAACAAAAACACTCTGTGGCATTAAATATGCAACAAAGTCTCAAGTGGTTGATGTCAGGCCTTCTTGAAGTTGCCAAAAGATGCATTTTTTTCATGTTCATTGTTATGAAAACTTTGCCTTTTAGTGCTTTGTAAGCTGAAATTACTTGCTGTGGTGATGATAGATACAAATACAAAATATACTTAAGCTGAAACTCAGGGGCCAGTGGCCTCACTTGAGAATTTCTGCCACACTCTATCGTGTTTGCTCTTCCTGGCTGGAAGGGGGAGCACTCCACTCATCTGACAATTTTAAAAGAAGTGCTGTCAAATAAGTGGGTCACACAGTGTACTGAGCCAATCCCTGGAGGAATGTGTGTCTGGACCAACCTGTTTCAGTACCAAGAAATGGAGGGGGCAGGGGGCAGGTGACTGTGACGTAAATGCAGTGAGAGTCTGGTGGAGAGAAAGAGGGGACACTGGAGTGAGATATTAGCGCATCAGTTTCTGTAATTTAGTTAAAACATTGACTTTTAACAACAAGTTCCACCCAAAATAAATCATTTTAATTTGCTTATATTTGCTGTGAACCCCTTAATGTTTTATTTATGCAAATTCTTTTATTATCACTAAAGTTAAAGCAACAAGTTCCACTGGTAGTTACGAGAATGACCATAGACAAAAGCAAAAGCTGTTTTCCCCATTTTCTCTTCATTGATTTCATTTTAAATTCCTTGTAATGCCATTCGTGGAATGTCAGAATGTTTCTCTTGCACACCCACAAACTACACCCTTTTTGGCTCCTACCTCAAAGCACACTGTGTTCTGTTGATCTGATGTGCTGCACAATAATGTTTAATATTTAGTATTTACTGTCATATTCCCATATATCATGGTGATGTTGTTTATTCTATTACTCTTGTTCTCTTCTGCTTGTTTTCTTTTTTCTTTCTCAGCAGGTGATCCAGGTGATTGATATATGCATTTTTTTCTTTTTTTTTTTCTGCTCATTCTGTTGGTTTTTGTCTTTTGCCCTTCTCCCCCGTCCCTCTTCTCAGCTGTTTCTCTTTCCCTCTTTCTTTCTCCCCTTCTTTCCCCCAGTCAAGTCTGTCCCGTATTCAGTAAGTGAAAATAAAATAAACAATAAAAGGTGAATCAAATGGACCATTACGGCAAGGCTGGGATGGTCAATTTGGTAAAGTAAATCCGTTGGGCATCTTTGTTTGCCTTTAGACAATAATTCTGATGGCAAAAGAGCCAAACGGGACAGGCAAAAAAAAAAAAAAAAGAATGTTTCTCTTGCGCTGGAATGTCCAGGGACCCCCACATTGGGAGCAAAGTTTTCAAAAAACCGAAAGAACAAGATCGCGAATACAAGTGGCAGAAATGGACTTCCTCCGAAGGGTGGCTAGTCTCTCCCTTAGAGATAGGGTGAGAAGTTCCGCCATTCGGGAGGGGCTCAGAGTAGAGCCGCTGCTCCTCCACATCGAAAGGAGTCAGTGGAGGTGGTTCAGGCACCTGACAAGGATGCCTCCTGGGCACCTCCTGGGTGAGGTTTTCCGGGCATGTCCCACCGGGAGGAGGTCCTGAGGCAGACCCAGTACACACTGGAGAGATTATATGTCTCGGCTGGCCTGGAAACACCTTGGTGTTCCCCCAGATAAGCTGGAGGAGGTGGCTGGGGAGAGGGAGGTCTGGGCTTCTCTGCTTGGGCTGCTGCCACCGGGACCCGGCCCCGGATAAGCGGAAGAAAATGGATAGATGTGTAGTTGTAGGTTCACAATTATGGAAGTAGAAATCGGCTAAAATGCTTCTTAAACCAGCCTTTATTTTATTCGGTGCACTTTGCAAGCACCAGTTCGGACTCTGTTTTTCCTTCAGAGATGCTTTAATTATTCGTGGCACAGATTTGACAAAGTGCTGATCAATATTGATATAATAGCATCACACAGTTGCTGCAGATTGGTGGGCTTACATCAGTAATGCAAATCTCCTCTTCTACCACACCACAGAGGTGCTTTATTGGTCTTATATCTGGTGACAAGTTCAAGAAGGCAGTTTGAGATGATTTGAGCTTGTGTTGTGCTGCTGGGAGCAACTGTAAGAAGATCAGAATCCAGATGGTTTTAATTTCCATTGCAAATAGTAAAATTAACACACAACTAAAACGCATTCGATGATCTTTTGTGCTGTGTTTATTACCCACTGGACAGCCTATTTATTCACTGCATACCACACTGTTACACAGCAAACCAGGATGCTTTCTGTGGTGGAGTGATACAAGGCCACCAGCAGTTTCCCATCCACGGTGGTCATAAAGGGATGAGCATGGTCAGCAAGAACACTTAGGCAAGCTGTGAAATTTAAACAATGCTCAATTAGTACTAATATCACCACTGGCAGCCTGAACTGTTTATTTAATTTAGGTGAGGTCTGTGCAAATTGTAGTCTTGGTTTCTTGTTATTAGCTGACAGGAGTAACACCTGGTGTCGTCTTCTGTTGCTGTAGCTCATCTGTTTTATGGGTGTGCACTGAGAGATGCTTACCTTGGTTGTAAATAGTGTTAATATTGTTGACTATTAATTTTTGTGATAGTTTTTCCTGACAAAAACAAGACGATAACCAAATAAGAACTAATGCACTTGGACAGAAGCTATGATGAAATGGATTGACACGATTGACACGAATAAAAACAAGATGAAAATGTTTTGGAGAAACGAGATCCACTCAGTATGAATTAAGTTGGGGAGGCGGGACGAGTTTGGAAGTGATCCAATTAGAAGTAATCTCCTTGTGCAGCAAGGTGAGACGCGGAGAATTTGATGTCCAGGGAGTAAGAAGAGCATACATATGGATATGGACACATTTTGCACTTACTGTCAAGAAAAATAAGCAACTTTCGCTAGTCTTTACACTGTCTATATGCCAACCATGCCAGGTGTACCTAATAAACTGACCGACGTGTTTACATGAGCTTCTTGTAATCATAAATCACTTTTCTTTAACACCGTTGTCACGAGTCACATTAATCTTTGGCGCTGTCATCTTTTTATTCAAACTTAGTGGAATAATGTAACCCTCACCTACACATAAGAAGATGAAGATTAATGGATGGAGTGTCGTCTCAGCAGCTTTCAATTCTGCTCATGCTCACAAATATCCTTTTCATCAAATGCTAGACTTTTATCATTACCTGTCAGAAGTGTGTGTTGCTTGTTAAATACTTGTCAGATCTTGTAATGGCCTGACATTCATTTCAGCGAAACCACAAAACAAATAATGGAAGGCTTTGTGGAAAATTTTAGCCTCTGTGTAAATGTTCAATCAGCTTCCTGCTTTTACGCCACGAGGGACGAACTGTGCCTGGAGCGATCTGATCTGCAGCCACAGAATTATAATCTGTCATGTTAATGATCATTTTCTATTGACATACGAGTGTGAAATGGGTATTACAGTGTTGCAGTGTCAAACCATTTACAGTCCAGCTGTTCAAAACACTTCACGTCGAACAATTATAAGCAGAGAAGCGAGGGCAGGTCGTAATAGTGATTTGGCCCCTTTTAAGACAGCATTATGGCAGTTATGATTCAGTCGGCTATCTCCATTGACTTCCCTGCCTCTGCCGGTATGTTTCTGCCAACTTAAGTAAGGCGTACCATCCTTCACTGATGGATAATGGCAAGCTATTAGGGATATCATAAAAATGACAGTGACTGTATTTTCATGGAGCTGGATAAGGCACACGTTGTCCTGCTTGTAGCCTCGTTAATGATACGATGAATTATCGGCACTCATTCCAGATGCATACAAATGTGCAAAAGTCTTGAGCTACCAGTGATTTCTTTATATTTTCTAGGTGTAGTGATTTATTGAAACATGTGCAGACATGTATGGAAATACAGCATGTGAGACCACAAACAGAGTTTGTACAATTCTAGCATCTGTCTCATAATTTAAAATGGTCTTCAGAAATAGCTCTCCAGACTTCTTGAAGGACATTCAAACATCTTCTTTGGATGTCGGCTGCCTTTTGTTCTGTTCTCTGTCGAGATGATCCCCCATTGCTTCAATAATGTTGAGGTCTGGGATAATCAGGGCAATCCGTGACTGATAGTGTTGCGTTTTCTATCCAGGTACGCTTTGGTGCATTGGCAGTGTGGTTTGGATCATTCTCATGCTGAAGAGTGAAGTTGTTTTCAAAGTCGCTTTAATAATTCCATCAATAGTGACAAGATCTTGAATACTGGCTGAAATGCAGACCCCAAACATTGATAGAGCCTCAACCATGCTTTATAGATGACTGTGTTACCACTCTTCTATACATATTGAAACACCTTGAACCAAAAATTTCAAATGTGGATTCATTAATACTCAATAAGACCTGTTGCCACTGGTTTTCAGCACAGTTCTTGTGTATTTTAGCATACAACAGGCTTTTTTCCTTGTTTCCTTTCCTTAAGAATGGCTTCTTGACAGCCATCCTTCCACTGAGACCTTTTCCGCTGAGGGTTCAGTGAACAGTAGATGGATTAACTGAATGCCAGATGGATCTCTCAGGTCCTTTGTCAGGTCTTTGCTGGATTCTTTCCCTTTTTTTTAATAACGTGACTTTCAGACACCGTTCACCTGCTGTAGATAGTTTTTTTTTTTTTTTTTTTTTTAGGTCACCTCTTCTTTTGTCTTTAACTTGTCAAGTTTTCTCAGGGATTGTAAGGATAGACTGCACACCGTTACAAGATATGCCCACTTCTGACTAATAGAGCTTACATGTGATATACTGTTCAGCACTAAAACTGCTAACTTAAAGTATACAGAACATGGGTGTATGCCTGTAGTGTCGTGTTTGCTGTAAAAGTGCCCTGTCATGTGTGATGTCAGTAGTTATCACAAAGACTAGATGTCATTTTTAAAGGAAAAGTAGAGCTCTAAATTTGGAAACATGCTTTTGACTTTTACCACTCTGTGTCTCTGCTCTGTAATATTTCACGCTCTCCTGCAGCCTGTTTCTCAGCACTGCCCTGCAGCTTGATCCAGATTTCATTAGAGCCTTTAAAGATGCTCTGGCTGCCGTTTGAAGGCGCAAGGCAGAGAGGCAGCGGACGTACAGTGCAGGCACATTAGTCCAGCCCGACACTGATGTTTAGTCCTCCTTTAAGAGGAATTTTCTAACCGGCGTCCATGTCTCATCGAGTTGATTTAAAGCCTTTTCTCAGTATTAATGAGAACAGAAGGTGAGGCAGAGCGAGTGAGAGATTCTTCACGACTCGACAGCCTTATCATTAAGATGATGTTTAGATAATCAAGGATAAAGATTGCTCTGGGATGATAATTTATCTGATGTTCTGTGCTTGGCATAGTAATGGTGGATTTGTTGAGGCGCTGAGTTTGCCATCTTGTGGTTGTGAAATGCAATGCAGAAAGAATTTGAATAAAACCAGCTTTAAATAATTGGTTTGGACAAAACCCTCAAAACGAACATTTGCGATGGCGTAAAGCTCAAGGTCAGTTTCTGATCCTCTTGGCCACTTGCCCGTTTAACATATACCCCGTAATCTCATGAGCAGACTTGAGAGAAGGAAGAAAATACATTACCTCAGAATAATAAAGGCTTTCTGTATGAATTATGTAGCACTGCTGTGGCGGTTGATATTAATTCCTATGCAGTCAGTAGGAAAAAGCTCAAGACCGATGCGTGACTGTGGGAAAATAGAGAGGAAATTGCTGGTGCTTGCAGAAAACCCATTGGTTTATGCATCTACAAGAGCTCCAGTGCAATCCCCTACCACATATTAGAGCTGCCTACAGTATTGCTGTGGTTATGAGCTGCTGCTGCAGAGCAGGAATTCAATGATAGACAACTCTGAATTATAAAGAAAAAGGCAGAAAACAGGAATAAAACAGTAAAAAATGTGGTAAAATGTGTCAGTATCAGTTATAATATCAGCGACAGCCTCTATCTTCAGATCCAGGATTTGGAAAGAAACACAGTCATGTGGAGAGAAAGCACAAATACTGTTGCATCAGAAAATAGTCCATATTTTCTTTTCTCTTAAGTGCACTCTGGACAAAATCCTCGGTGCACTGCAGAGTTATTGTTCCTTCTTTACTCCAGCAGAGGGCAGCAAAGTCTTCCCATAAGTCACTGTGCAGCTAATTCAGTATATAGGAAACGTAAAGATGTGTATTTTTTGCTTCTTCTTTTAAAAGGAGAACAACCTGGATTTATTTTATTTCTAAACTTTGCCCTCGACATCAGTAACATGCTAACATCCTGCAGCACTGATGCTTCCTCAGTCTTATTAATAGACAAAAGGTCCTGTCAGTCTGCGTGTGACAAAAACAAATAATGATAACTGTGTTCTCAGCTCGCATTCAGTCTGTTCAACAAGCCATGAGTCACTCTCTGCTCTGTAATCTGTTTTTCTAATAAAATTCCAACTTTACACTGACGGTGACATCCCCCTGTTAGAAACCACCTTCTCCTTTATCTCCTAAAATAGACCTCAAGGCGCTCACTTTTTAAATGGTTATTCAAAAAAGCTTTCTCTGCTCCTGCACACAGAAAGGAAGTTTGTAATAAGTGATTTTCTCAGGTAATTGATAATCAATTTGACCAATAGAAGATCAGAAATGCTTGTTTTGTTCAAGATCCTTTAAAAGAAAAAAAATGTGATTTTTGGTTAAAAACACAAATCGGAAATTAAAATTGTTCCTAAATCATTTAAGCATAAGTCTGCTTTCATAAAATCCAGACAAGGACCTTTAAAAAAGCTTTAATGACATTTGTCACTCTATTTTTGCTGCTAAACAAAGATTCTGGTGCAGATGTTTGTTTGTTTGTTTTTTGCCTTCCTGTCATGTAACGGTAACTGTGCATCATCCATGATTTAGAAACTTGAATGCTGAAGCGGATTACTCAATGCTTCACTGAATAATTATGCAGGATGCAAAATGAACTTCAGCTGTGTGGCGATGCAGGCACGTTTATGACTCCTTTTGAAGTCGATAAAGAAGCATTTAACGGAGTGAACTTATTTGTCAGCCACTCAGAGGCTTTTTATCGCCATCAGCAATGGATAGCTTAAAGAGATGCAACAGATCTGGGAGATGAACGAAAGCAGTTTCTGAGATCTCATAAAGCTCACTCTGCAACCTCAAAAGGTTTTGAAGTTAGGGACGTCTTTTTTTAGTTCGAGTTTAATGTGTTGATTATTGGCTGCATACAAAAGATGAATGCGTCCACCACAGCATCAGCTGTTGGTTTGTTTGTTTTTATCTCATCCAGGTGAAAGAGTGAATCTGAGTATTGGTCAGATTTTTGCTTTCTTAAGGGACTTTAATTCTTCAAAGTGTGTGCAATCCAGCCAAGCAGGGACAGTGAAACTCATAATTGTTTTACTTGGATCACAGATGAACTACTGCATCGATGACGTTCTGGTTTTAAACTGGACGTGATGGTTGTGATTCATCAGTCACAGTGTGGGGATCCCCTCAATCTTACACTCTATTTTAGTTTAAATGGGGATAACAATGCGCAAAACCTACATCACAGATTAATTGTGTGTGTGTGTGTGCCTTTTACGTCCTCACAGCCCATGTTAGATGCTGCTCTAATGAAGCTGGTACAACAGGGTACAACATCCGCATCTCCACTGCAGTGCCTGATTTAAAAAATATTATTATTTTATTCTTTAGGAGGGAAAAAAGGTTTTGTGAGGTTTTCTTTCTTGACAAAGCTGAACAGCTTTTTCATTCATACCCATTCAAGGAGTCTGAGGCTGTGAATTATTTATTGCAGTTCTGATGTTGCATCTGGGTCAACGCCCACCTCCCCCCCCGCCCCCCATTGTACCGTAAGCATCTGCGGCGTCTCAGCTTGAACTCTTTTCGTGGACTTTATTCCTTTTCCGGAGCTTCTGGGAGATTTAAAACTCTGTTGTGATCTTGCGAGCAGAAAACTAATTTAGTCTTTAAAACATTAAAGACATCTAAACAGCTTTAAGTGGATTTAAAGCTGCTAATTACCCCATTGATGCATGATAATATGCTTTGTTGGCGAGCAGTATAAGCACTGCTCGTGTAAATTGGCAGAAGCAACTGCAACTTAAAAGCTTTTTAGTAATTCGCTGGTAGTTGACATTCACAACATGCCTGACATTTAACAGGAGCTCAAAACACACACACATACAGTGGTTACTTTGGTAAGTGGTAGATCCTTCCATTTATTCACTTCCAGAGCTCCTCAGGTAGTGATTACACTACTTAGCTGCAGTGTAAAGCACACAGGTGAGAAGATCATTGGTTGAGTAAATGTCAAGCGATTGACAAAGTGATTATAAAGTGATTTTCATGTGGCTGCCTGTTAGTTTAGAGAGGACATGTACCCAGCCAGCTAGAGTCTTACCGGTGGAAATGCCACACTGATCTAAGAGAGGTCAGAGGCTAACAGGCTGGACTTGGATAGCACGGGAACTCAGCACTACAGGAGGTTAATGTGATCCCGAGCTGGACTTTGTATTGAACTTAAAGTGTCTCCCTGGAGGTAAGACACATGCTTTATTAACATAATGCGACATCATCACACAAACTTGATGGTGATGCTCATATTAAGGATGGTAAACATGAAGATATCTCCAGAGTATCTACAAACAAGCTTCGGCTTCACACGTTTTTATTTCTGCTGCTGGATCTCAATGATGTCAAAACCAACGGATATTCTTACACGGTCATCTCAGACACACACCTCTGGCTGTGAGCAGAGAGGCGCCACCGTCCTGTATTTTTACCTGGAACATTCACATTCAACACATTGTGTTTGTGTGTGAAGCTGTTTGTGATTTCAGAAAACTGTGTGAAATTATGCTTAAAAGTGTTTGTTGCACTGCTAGAGTTAGGTCCAGAGTGGATTTTATATCGAACGATCAAGACGATTGATGTGATAAAAGTGCAAAGATGTTTGGGAATTACAGATATTTTTATACACGCATTTTCAGAGGCTCATGGCAAATGAAGCAGGCATAATATTCTGAAGTTGAAAAGTAGACCAAAGACATGCTGGATGATTACATCTCTCGGCTGACCTGGGAACGCCTCGGTGTTTAAGCAGGAGAAGGTGACTGGGGAGTGGGAGGTTTGGGCATCCTTGCTTAGGCTTGCCCTGCAAGGATCCTGGTCCTGTATAAGTGTAAGGAAATGAATGGATAGATTCAAAGCTGTGAATATATATATATGCGTAAATAAATATATAAGTATAAATATGAGGCACAAAGACATGTCAGTGAAGTGAGTCAGGCCATCATTAGGCTGAAAACTCAAACTAAACCCATCAGCTAGAAAACAGAAACTTTAGGATTGAAAGAACTAAAACGCATGACGACAGAATTATTTCCGTGTTTGAGAAAAACTACTTG
The DNA here is from genome assembly GCF_057381845.1 of Rhamphochromis longiceps. NCBI lineage: Eukaryota > Metazoa > Chordata > Actinopteri > Cichliformes > Cichlidae > Rhamphochromis > Rhamphochromis longiceps. Next base: position 12,007,696 of record NC_140577.1, read on the forward strand.
GTTAGATGTCGTAAAGTTAAGAGCAGTCTTGAGGAGGCAGGCGTATGGCTGTCTAAGCCTACAATCAAGAGACGGATTCATGAATGGAAATACAGTGTGTTTACAACAACGTGCAAACTGCTGATTGCACTCAGGAACAGGAAGGCCAGATTAGCCAGAAGTCATCCAAAAAGACGCTGCACAGCTCTGGGAAAAATATTTGGACAGTTGAAAGTAAGATTAACAGGATTATATAGTCAGCACTTCATAGTGTCCAAAGCAAACTGTAAAAGCAACCCAGGAGAAAAACCGAATATTCTTTAAGGGCCAAGTCAGTCACCTGATCTCAGCCCAACAGAGTATTTGCTTTGCTTTTGATTATTAAAACCAAAACTGTATTTAAAAAATGTCTGCAAGTCTCAAACAGTTACTGCAATTTGCACATTATGGACCCGATGTATTACTATACATGACATTATTTTAAAAACTGCAGTATTTGTTGGCAAAAGCTGGTCTAACAGGGTGGACTGCTCGATAGTTTTCTTTCTGTTTTCTTTCTTTTTTCAACAAATAATTGTAAATTACTCCGTGTTTAGGTTTTTGAACTCTTGGATTGTTTTTGTGAATCTGAAGTGATAAATAATTAGTTTCCATTTTAAAACACAGCAGCAACAACAGCACGGAGGGGAAGCTGTGGCTCATATTTCATCAGACGTCTTTGTACTGTAGGTGCCGGCTCCCCATTGTTAAGAGTGTCAGTTTCATAATCTCAGTAAAAAGATGTGCGTGCACACTGCAGTGGTGGATTTTGAACTGACTTTAATCTCATTCATTAAAAAGAGAAAAAGCTGTATTTCCCCAAAAACCAGCTCTCTGTTGTTTAGCTGGTGTTTCGTGTCCTGAACAAGGTTTAGGGTCAGTTTTACGCTCTGCATAGGAGGAAACACATCCAGCCAATGAAAATCTGTGTTTGAGCTGGATGGAGACGAATCGTTTCCTTTTTATTTTTCTTATTTATTTATTTTCTGTGTACTGCTCCCAGAGGAGTAGAAGCAGGAGAAATCCACTTCACTCTCGTACACACACTTCAGAGGCCGAGCTGGAAGGAGGACAGAGCTGCTGCAAAATAGCAAGTGGTTTAGAAGATTCCTTTTCTCAGATGTTGTTTCGACAAACAAATGAGTGAAAATGGAAGTGATGATGATGATAGGGGATGAGAAGGACAGCTGGTGAAGGAGGACAAGCCCTCAAAGTTGTAACTGAGGAAGAAAAGGAGTCTTTGAAGTGCAGACTTGCACTAACTGAGCCTTCTGCAGACGCCTACACTGGATAGAAAAATACATTAGGAAGGAGAAGGAGGCAGGGGGGAACCATGTGAATGAGGGCGAGGAAGACGGTTAAGGAGAAAGATGATGATGAAACAGAATAGCGGATGGCATGAATGAAGAGCTGGGGGGGGGGAGTAAATGAAAGACACAATGACGGAGATGACAGTGTGAGGGCGGAGGAAGAGTGGGGAAGAATGAATCAAACAGAGGACTGGAGTTAAAAAAAAAAGAGAGTCTGTGTTACAGAGAGAAAATGTACTGGAAACGAGCTGAAAGGTAGAACAAGGTAGATGATAGCCCCCCCCCCCCCCTCGCATGTGTTCCTGAAGAGTCGACTACTGTAGGGGTGCAGAACTGGCAGACTAGTGGTAATAATAGGAGATAATACATACACCCGTCCCACATATACTAGGAGAGGAGGAGGAGGCGTAGGAGGTAGGGAAGCCTTGTCAGAAGAGGACAGGAGGGAGGGGAGCAGAGGAAAAAGTGATGAGGTAAGGGTGGAGGAGGATGAGGTAAAAATGGAAAGATGAAGGGAAATCGGAGATGGATGATGGGAGGGTGTAGAGGGAAGCATCACTGGGACTTTCCCTCAGCTGTTTTCTTCCCTACTCCCTCTTTTTATAAAGGCGGGGGGGGGGGGGGGGGGGGGGGGGTTAGCAGAGGCGAGAGAGAGACTCTCTGTAAGTCATGCATAGCAACTTTGCTCAGGCACACTGAACGCCTCTCCAAAAACCAAAAAAACACAACAAAGAGCCAAGACTCCTTCAAGGCAGCTGCTCACTCAGTCAGGAAACCCACATGTGGGAGAAGACACTTCGAGCTTTAATCACCTCAAAAGATCCAAATTTAGATCGAGTTTCCACCAAGAGAACATCTCTTAAATTGGATTTTGATCCGGCTGAAGTGCCGTGCTGTGGCCGTCCTGCTTTTGGAGCAAGAAAATTTAATTTCCCTCCTTCCACTGGATCGTTTACCTGAGGCCAGCCTATCCGTTTCTTTTCTTCTTTTTGGAGATGAGATCCAGTCTTATGCAGATCAAGCCTGTAGCTGCACAACAATGCAGTGTAAGTGTTTCTGAGCTGATATTTGTGTGTGCATGCACCCTTGCATCGTGTGCTGATTATCTTTTTTTCTCTGTTTTGGTTATGGGGTGAGTAAGTGTATATGCAGCCTGGGGAGGGGGGTACACAGTGTGCACAAGTTTGTGCATTTTGGCAGTGAACATTGCTGGTCTGATGTGGGAGGCAGTGAGTTTTCCTCCAACACTGAGCGCCTTTGTTGACTTCATAAATTATAGAACAAATCAGCCGTCGGGGTTTATTCGTGTGGTAAACATTTTCTGCATCTGTTAAAGTTGCTGAGATTGTTTTTGAAGTGCAAAATACACTCTTAGACTCTCATTAATACATCTGACATGCTTAATTCTGTAACTAATTGTTAATAGATATGTATTAATGCCTTATTGGTCTGCTATAAGCTGACATTTTTTTGTGTTTCATCTGAAAAATCTCTCGCATCCTCTTTATATTGCATTTATGAAGAACATGGTGGAATATAAGCATTGCATTTTTGGAGGAAAATATTGAACTATACTCCACTCCATTTATTTGTCATATCTAGCCACTAGTTAAATTATATACTAAAGTTATTTTTGCTAAATATAGATCAAATCTGGATGATTAATTATTAGATAACCTACCGTTTTGCAGATACAGCTGATTCTGTTGTTCTTTATAAGCACATAAAGTGTAATTTGGTGATCTGAATACTTACTTCACCACTTTAAAGGAATCTCATACAACACTGTATGAGATGAGTTTGGGAGAAACTGCTTGACTTTGAAAATTTGAGCTTTGTCTGTGTGTATGTTAAATGTTCACAACATGTGTAATTGTTAGGGACTATGGTAGGAACAGTGGGCGGTTAAAAGGGTAAAAAATGCGACAGGAAGCACTACATGAGAGCAAGAGGGGCATATACGTGATTTTAAACATGACTATAGAAGAACTTATTAAAATGATGGATTTTCTGCTACAATGTGTGACGGTAGCGGGAGGAACGGAGCTGAAACCTTTTAATAGTGTACTTGCTCTTGTCCTCTCCCTCTCTCGCTTCGATGGAGCCATAAATCTGAACACACTTTGCAGTTATTTCCTATTTGAGACACATTATGATCCACTTTTGGACGAGTTGGACTGCATTAAGAAGTCTGAGTTAATGCCAGCCACCGAGTCCACCGATATATCCACTCGAGGGTTTTCTGGAGAGATGCTCTGACCTCCTCAGCAGTAATTTCCTGTTGCTGTCAGGAACCTCTTTAATTAGTTAGAACCACTGAAATCATAACAGACCTCCTCCTACCATCCTCCCCTCCCCTCCTTTTCATTTCTATATATATCACTCTGCTGCGAGAACCAGGCAGCCCCAGGGACTCCTGTACATGTGTGCTCATGCATGCTCCCTCCTGTGTGCGCTGGTGTCTTTTGTGCAAAAATGTTTTGGTGCAGAGAGCGTGTAGTCTGTGTGTGCATGTGGATATTTTGGCGTGCACCCATGGAATAAAATATTCATGTGACAAGCAGGCACTCGGGTCCTGGAACACTCTGGTATTCTTCTGCTTCTCCCAGCTCTCTGCAGGAGCCCTGTGTGCAATTACACTGCCTGGAGTTTCAGATCAGACTTCCCTCAGTATTCCTGCCTGTTTTTGGCTTTTTTTCCTGCAGCGTCTTCACTAAAATAATCTAAAGTAGGAAAGAAGACACGTACTGTATGTATCTGTAAATGTTATTGCATAGAGTCACAGATGGAAATGGAGGATAAAGAGCAGAGGGGCGTGCAGAGAGTTGTTGTTGCCTGCAGCCTCGAGAGCACTTTCTGCATTATACATCAACCTCTTTCTTTTTTCTTTCCCATCTTCTTTTCTGCCCCAAGTTGCTGCAGGAGATATCAAAGGCACGAGCTCCTCTTTAACCTTGACTGGATGTGTTTGTAGTTGAATGGTGGGACACAAACGAAGGACACAACTTCTCACCATTGCAGACGTAGTGAAGGTCAGAGCTCGAGGCTCTTGAGTCCAAACAAGAGGCCAGTCGGCGCACTCAGAGAAATTCAGAGCTCCTGTTGCCATTTAAAACACTCAAAGTGCCTTGAAAGGCTGAAAGGACATGAATGGGCCACAGTGAAAATGAACCGAATGACTGGTGATAATTGGTAATTGGCTGTGTCCCGATAGGTTGCTTCTCTAACAGGTCCTGTCTTGGCCTCTAAATGAGATGCGTGACCTTATCATTGGTATTGACAGTTGAATGGTGGGGGAAGAAAATGACTTTATCTTCCTCCTCTTGGCCTTTTCAGAGGACAGGTGCCAGAGCGAGCACCATTGTGTCTGTGACTGTGGAATACTAAGCATGACTAAAGTCCCGAATGTGCACCATCTTTTGGTGTTAGCTTTTGATTGACTTCTTAGTTTGTTGCATTTTTTTTTGAGTTCTCAAGATGTGAAAATATGTGTGATTCCGACATAAAAGATGAAGAAAAAATATAATTAATATGTTGGATTTTGTGCAAGCAGTCCACCTGGGCCAATTTTCTTTTCCCTCTTGTTTTCACAGCAGCACCCAGGGCTGGAAGACGTCAGCCCCAGTGAGGAGGTGACGGATACGGAGGACAACGAAGAGGAGGACCTGGGCGTCCTGGATGACCAGCGGAGCATCATTCTCCACCTGCTCTCGCAGCTCAAACTGGGAATGGATCTCACACGGGTATGACACAGAAACACTGACTCTATAAGAGAGATGGCATCCTTACTTATGAGAATTAGTTCAGCCAGGCCTCAAAGTCATGTACTAAACCCTCCTAAGTTCCTCCTGCAACTGTAACTCATCTTTACATCTATTCTTTCTTCTTTAATGCGGTGTCTGAGTTAATTAGCATCATATTTGTTGTCATTGACGTCAGCTAGGTTCTGTAATTTGGCATCTTTCTACCACAGCTGCTTTCTTCGCCTTGGGCCTTTCATGGATGCAAATGGAAAGGCAGAAGAAAGTCAAGTTACCAAAAAGTTCTTGGCTATGAAGTTTGATTTTAGCAGCACTGACTGAAATAAAATGTGTCACAAAGTGTCTATCTTTCCTTTGCGTTGCTTTCCTAGGTGGTGCTGCCTACTTTCATTCTGGAAAAGCGATCACTGCTGGAAATGTACGCTAACTTCATGGCGCACCCCGACATGTTCCTGTCAATAACAGCGGGGGCCACAGCTGAGGACCGAATAGTCCGCTTTGTGGAGTATTACCTGACTGCCTTCCACGAGGGGCGGAAAGGTGCCGTGGCAAAGAAACCCTACAACCCCGTGTTGGGGGAGACCTTCCACTGTTCCTGGGAAGTTCCTCGGGACAAAGTCAAGCCTTTGGACAGATCGAACCCGGGGTCGGCTCGGGAGCCAAGCAGAGGCCCCAACAACACACAGCAGGACGAGGACTCACCGGGAAGCTGCTACAGAGTGCGTTTTGTGGCCGAGCAGGTGTCCCATCATCCCCCTGTGTCCGGGTTTTATTGCGAGTGCCGGGAACGGAGGATGTGTGTCAACGCCCACGTGTGGACCAAGAGCAAGTTCATGGGCATGTCTATAGGAGTGTCCATGGTGGGAGAAGGTGAGCCAGTCTACCACAAACCTTCTAAAATACTGTGGGTCAAAAAAAAGTTATCACAGAAAACAATCAGTCTCCTGCATTCATGCATTTTGTTTTGATCTTTACTTTATTTTTATTAATGCATACAGCTCTAGCTGTAAGCACAGCCACATGCACCTGTTCTTGATAGCTTCTGTTTGCAAGGGGCAGCCAATCAGAAGAAAGCTGTCTTAAAGGGAGAGGAGAAAAAGCGGCTTGTTAGCAGATGAACAGTGTTATGCACCTGCATAAGATAAATAAGCATAATTTTGAACTGTGAATCATGTAAATCTACTCTGGCAGGGTCAAGAATATGCTATGCAGCCACAAGTGAGAAAAATAGTTCCCCTTTAATAAAGAACAATCCCTCATTTAGTGTAGCTCACCTTCTAGCATCTACAGGCTATGTAGAAAGTCTCTAAACAGTGTGTCTCACCAAAACTGCCTGCCACTGTCTGTGTGAGGACTATAAGATCCCTCCTGTGGCAATCAATAGCCCAGACCTCTCTGCTGGTACTGTTACATCGTGTACAGTAAGCTGTCAGGGATGAGTCACCCTGAGCCGAGATACAGGAAGTCCTTGGGCCCAATCAACTAAATCCGGATACGTAAACTGACCACCTGCCACCAGGTTGTGATGCAGCAGTTCGTTGTCATGCGCGGAGGCTGATGCTGCCGTCAGAGAACACGATGACCGTCACCCCAGGATCCATTGATTGGTGGATTTATTTTTTGCAGTGGCGTCTTTCCTGACAGCAGCTGATACTGTAGTTTTATAAAGAGGCACTGATACTGATTGGCAGTGAGTCAGCAGCAGAATAAGAAACGGCAGCTGATGCAGCCTGAAAGCTACACGAGATGCTAGATTTCGGTTTGACCTGGATCTCAATGTATGGAGCCTCCTAGAGGTCGTGTAGGATAGAAAAAAAGAATAATAAACCTTTTTATACACTGATGTGCCACATCTGGATTAACTGAAGTTCTTTGCTTTAATCTATGACATGCAAAAGCATCTTTAGAACCTTTACATGATTAGTTGAAAACGTGCTCAGGATGTTATCTCATTACTTGACTGATAATGGACTTCAGTACTCAGGAGAGTGACAGTTATTGAAAATATATTAATATGTATATAATTAACATGAAATTGCTTGTTTGTTTTTTAATATTGTGGCCATCATTAACACTTTTATATAAGTGCTACGTAAGGGTTTTGCTGACTGTAGTGTAAGCCTTGGATTAAACAAATATAAATCCTATTTCTTGAAAAGTTGGGTTATTTTCTAAGAAGAAAAAAAATCACTGAAATAATCTATAATATCACTTGAACCTTTATTTAAGTGACAGAAATACAAAGAAAAGACTTTGAGTAGTTAATTGCACTTGGAAATGTACAAGATGTCAGGATTTGACAGCTGCAACACACATGGCATGTTTACTGATGCATTACATCAGCCTTCCTTTTAATAAAACCTTTTAATCGCTTTGGTACTGAGGATATTATGTTGTAGTTTTGCAGCTGGAAATTTTGTCTTGCTTGCTGTAATGCCTCAACTCACCTCAGCAGTCCTGGTCACTGTTGTGTGATTCTCCTTTTTATGAAGTGCTGTACTTTTTCAACAGGAGATGGATTTGGACTGGCAGCAGGTCAAACGCTCACTCTGTCTGTGAAGTTGTGTCTTTGTAGCCATGAAGACATTGTCCTGCTGAAATGTGCATGATACTTCACCTGCTACCAATTAACTTGCTTAATGCTACAATCACACTAGCAGGGGTGTCGAACTCCAGGCCTCGAGGGCCGGCGTCCTGCAAGTTTTATATAATACCCCGGGTCAACACACCTGGCCTCTGGAGAACTTCTAGGCATGTCGGGGACGTAACTTAGCCTTTAAATGAGCTGTGTTGGATCAAGGACACATCTAAAACCTGCAGGACACCGGCCCTTGAGGCCTGCAGTTCGACATCTGTGCACTAGGGAAAACCACAGAACGACCCAAGGTAGCATGACAAGTATGCAGTCTTGTTGCCCTTGAAATGATTGCTTTGAAGACTGGAATCAGGATTGCAACCACTTGCAGTTAGTTGCAGTCTTCACAGTGACTTTAGTGCAAAAATGGTCAAAGAAAAAGTCGGGGTCAGTCTGCTATCAGGTGTGATTGAATGAGGTCAGGTTCAGATACAGTGCATGCAAACTGTTTGTGATAATATGGAGATTAACTGTTCGCAGAAATTCACATTAACTATTCACATTCAGAGTCCAGGCAGAATCGTATTGGAAACAGAAATTACTCCACAAATACTGATGTTGTTGCTTCAGGACATCCAGTTGAGTCGAGTCTGTTGTTGCAGACAGACTCTGATTGTTGCTCAAAGTTGGACCATGATTATTTTTTAAATGGAAACTTATGGAATTGGCTCATGACAGCCGAGTGACCAGTTTGTTAAGTGAACATTTTGTCGGTCAGAAAAAATGTAAAACAAAAAGTCAATGCAATAAATGGGCAACCAGCAGCGTTTCCTAATTGGAGGAAACATCCATCATAGGTCTGTCCCAGCTTGTTGAATGTTTTTGAAGCCATCAAATTCTAAATTTGTATAATTTTAAAAAATACAGTTACAATTATATTTTTAAATACTTTTATGTACTTCTGTCAGTTAAAGGTTCAGATGAATCAGTACAGATTTTTGTTTGTGTTGCACTTTTCTAAATAACCCAGTTTATATATATGTGGTATTGATCTTCATATTTAATTGTCTAAAGCACCAAAGCATTTTTACTCAAAATGTGCCCTAATGTAAGAATAATGCTAATGTATTTGCATCTCTCTAATAGTTTTTCTATGTGTTTGACTCGTAAATGAAAAGCTTAGTCACTTGAGCCCCTTGGAGGAGGAATTCATTTCTTATATTTTGTGGTTGCTACTTTTATTTGCTCTAAATGAGCTCTGAATAACTCCACCACCACGAGTTTACTCATTTACCATACAGACAGTTCTTTCAGCAGTACTTGGTTAAGCCTGGCACTCCCGTCGCTGGTTTCTCTCACTCTGTGTCATTATGTGCTCACAATAGGACCGCATGCAGTTTTTTCCCCTGAAGGCATCTTGCAGTGAAACAGCTAAACAAGTGACCTCTTGCAAACACGAGGTTATGATGGTAGAGCTGAAAATTGTTCGTGGTCATGAGAGGGGCATGGGAAAACTTGATCTAACTAAATCTCCTTGTACACTGATGACACACATGATGTTGGTGAGTGGATTATTAGAAGCACAATAGCTTTTCTTTATGGGGATTCCTGAGAGACTGAAACACAAACAAGGAGCCCAAAGAGATAAACTGGTTTCTATTTTGCTAAACATTCTCCAGTGTAGCTAATAGCTTTTATAATTGCAAATTAATACAGGTTCAAACTATATATATCCCATAATTCCGGTGTTTGATCACTCTGTTTGGCAAAATTTAAAATTCAATTCAATTGATTAATTCCTGGCACAGACGCAGCTTTTAAGTCTAGTCCAAATGTTCAATTGGGTTGAGGTCAGAGCTTTAAGAAAGCCAAACCAGCAACTGTTAACATTTTTTTTTATCAGTTTCAAAACCAGTTTGATGTATATTTAGGATCATTTTCCTGTTATAACTGTGTCTAAGTTTCAACTGTTCATTTGGGTTGTTCTTTATTATTCCATCCACTTTGTTGACTGTACCAGCACCACTAGCAGCAAAACAGCCCCCAGAGCATGATGCTACCACCTCCATGCTTGACAGCTGGTACAGTGTTCTTAGGTTTGAAAGCCTCGCCTTTACTTCTCCAAACAGACCTCGTTACTGTGGCCAAATTACTGAATCTTTGTGTCATCTGACCATAAAACTTTTCTCCAGAAAGCATTTGGCTTGTCCAAGTGCGCAGCTGGAAATTTCAGTCAAGCTTCAAGGTGTTGATTTTGTAGCAGGGGCTTCTTTCTTGGTCTACATCCTCTTAGTACGGAGGCGATGTAAAACCTGCTTCACTGTCACAGTGATGCTAGTGTTTCAGCAGTTTCCACTTTATGGCCGACTTGTGTGTTTAAACTGATCACCTTTGAATCTGCAGTTTAGAAATGGGTCTAATAGCTCCAACCTGTTAAAATCTACAGTTCTCAGATCTTCACTGAGTTCCTTGGACTTTACCATTGTCCTTAGTATTGGTCAGTCCAAGGAGTGCTGTCAAACAAATCATTGCAAGCCCAAAATCACAATGACTACCATGCCTAGGATGACTGTATGTAAACTTCTGACTATCTTGAGCATCTCAAAAGCAGATCATGCAGTCTGCTTTTTATCTTTTATTTGGTAAATTTGATGATTTTTGTTGTTCCTGTGCAATCCAGAGCTGGAAGCTGCTCATGGATCTGTTCTGAAATGCACTGTGACACATCTGTTGGAATCAGACATCATCTTGAGTGGTTTTGGTTCAGCTCCTTTTTATTGTCTTAGACTATATTAGAATGGCTTTGCATGATTCACAATTCAAAAAATAATTCCCATCTAAATGTCCTATTATGCCGTTAATATCTTATTTATGTGACCCGTCTGAACCAAGCTGTCTTTAAGGCAGCCCTCCCCGTAAGCCAACCTTCCTGTGATTGGCTGTCCCTCAAACAGGTTTTATCAGAAGGCGGCGCCCACCCACCTGAGACTGTATTAGGGACATATTATCTCATAGCTGTCGTAGAAAAAGTTTAGGACTGCCTGACACTTGAAAGGGGTAACTCGCCAATAAGCTGCCCTCATGGCTAGAAACCTTTGGCTATGTTCTATATAATCATCTACAACTTTAACAATAAATATATCAGCTTTAAAGATCTTTCGGATAAAGCTTGAACTGAAAACACATCTGAATCCATATTTGTTAAAAAAAAGAAAGCGTTGCACCCCTACATGTGTGCACGTTTGATGTAAGTGTAAAGTTTTTAAACAGTGTCTAATGTCTGTATCTGCTGTTTAAGTCTCCAGGCTGCCTTCTGTGTTTCATAAGCGAAAAATGCTCAGTCAGTGACGGGCACATAGCTGGCTTAGTATCCATATACGAAGCCCACGCATTTAATTACTTTGACAGCTGATTGTGTTTTCAGACAAAGACGGATGGTGTGCAGGCAAATCAACTGTGCTGGCATTCCTCACCTGATTTAAACTTCTTGGAAAATGGTGTTCACACTCTTGGATTACTCAAACAATTCATTCTCACAATGAGCTTCAAAAAAAAAAAAAAAAAAAAAAATTCTTGTAGCTGCTCTCATCATATCCTGTCGGACTGACTTTAAGAGCTCCGTCTCTTTCTCCCCGTAGGAGTCCTTTATCTCCTCGAGCACGACGAGGAGTACGTCTTCACATTGCCCTGTGCCTACGCCCGCTCCATCCTCACTGTGCCCTGGGTGGAGCTGGGGGGCAAAGTCTCCATCAACTGTGTCAAGAGCGGCTACTCGGCCACAGTGACCTTCCACACAAAGCCTTTCTACGGAGGGAAGGTACATCGGTGAGTATTCCCCCCTCTGCGATAGCTTCTTCATACATGTGATTCAGTTTAAGGACGGCTGGTTCTTGTTCACTTCAGGGAAGGCAGAGGAAGCGAAATAATTCATCTGTGAGGTTATCAGACTCTTACATATGACAGATTATGTCACCAACAGTAGTAGTTCATGCATGCAGTGGATTTCACAGCTTATGCTTCTGTCTTAACGTTTCAGTATTTGTGAGTTATTTTATAAAATGAAACATTTTAGCTGATTTAAGCAAAGAAAATACAGGAAATGTTTGCCAATAATTTGGTCATAAAGAACATTAACTATCTGTCGCACCAGAACTCTTCTTCACCGTTAAGAGAAAACAATGTTTCCCACACACTGAGTAGATGCTTGCATAAAGTTGATGTATTGAGCACACTTATGCTGTCAATGTGGCATCATCAGTGTGAACCAGGAAGTTTCATAAGAACAATCCAGGTGTGGCAGGTGGATGCTCTCCCTGAACCTGTTGTATGCAGTTTGAATGCTTCTGCTCAGTACCAAGAGAGTTAAGAGTCTGTGGCTGGGATGTCTATGGTGAGAGGACCCTCTATGTCTTCCTCCTGCATTGTTCTCTTTACAGGCTCTGGATGGCACTTCAGTTCACCCTGTTGGTCAACAGATGATAGGGATTGCTTGAGGAAGAGCCTACGGATCCAAGCATTGCTTGTTGCATAACTTTTTCAAGAAAATCATTTATTACTTGAACCAAATAATATGGAGAGCTTTGCTCTTTTTGTCTTCCTGATTAAGCCAAACAAATAAGTCACAACTTCCTGAAAAATGATTGGAGTAATGTGATTTAGCGACTAAGTAAAGACAGGCGACCATTTAAATTTTGTGACCATTTTCTGACAGTGGTGGTGGAGAGTGCGACCCAACACTGGTCCAAAATCTTCCACAGGCATTTAGTAGACTTCAGATCCAGTAATGGTAAATGCCGTAGCGTGTTACTTACATCGTTTTCATAATCAAACAACTCAGTGACCCCTTAGGCTCCTGTGGATGGACTGAGAGACGTTTCATTCCGAGCCACCTTGAGCTCAAGCTCACCGTGTTTCCTTAAATTTAGTCAACAGATGGATGTCACAGTGTAAGCACAGTATGGAAGGTAGTTTTAGTAAAACTGCTTCAATAAAGGAACTATTTGGCGATTAAACTCTGATGAAACTGAATAATGGCAGAGCAGAGTAAGTAGTAGGTGACGATCCATGCAATCTAGATGTTGGCAGTGTTGGAGATGAAGCAGGTGGAGAATTGGATAAGGCTTTGAGCAAACAAATGAGGTGGAGATTGGGAGTCTGAAAGTCAAACTAGAAGAGCAGCACTGGGATTCAAAGCACAGGGAGCAGAGTAATGATGGCAGATGTGGCTTTGACAGCCCAGAGAAGACAAACAGCCCAAACACCCATTAATTGATTTTAAGTGCATGTATATATCTTAACTATCTGCTTGCTAAAGGCTGCTTTTAACTTAACAACAACAACAACGGTCTCTGTCTTGCTGCCATAGGGTGACAGCAGAGGTCAAGCACAACCCGACCAACACCATCGTGTGCAAAGCACAGGGAGAGTGGAACGGCACGCTGGAGTTCACGTACAGCAGCGGGGAAACCAAAGTGATCGACACGACCAAACTTCCCGTCACCAAGAAGAAGCTGCGGCCGGTGGAGAAACAGGCGAGGACAGAATCCAGGTGAAAGGCAGCAGAGTTCAGTGAGCATTTTGGGAGCGTTTCACACTCATTTGCCCTCCGACACGGTTTTAAATGTGTTTTGGCTTATAGGCGGTTGTGGCAAAACGTCACCAAGTCGCTGAAGGAAGGGAACATCGACGAGGCCACGGAGCACAAACACAGACTGGAGGAGTGTCAGAGAGGGGAGGAGAGGCAGAGAGCAGCTGATAACAAACCCTGGATGCCCAAATACTTCACTAAAGAGGTACTGCAAGAGCAATAAGATTCAGTCTGAGCTCTAGTTTGTAAACATTCCTATTTCAAAGTATATCCCACTGAACGGCATAATACTATATTTAATAAACAGTGCGCTTCATTTACTGTGAAATCTGAGTGAAAATCTTTGCATTATTTAGTCGCCCTGACAAGCAAAAGAATTTTGAGCCTTGCTGATTGTTTCAGAAGTAAGCTTTATTTTTAACTCGAGGTAACGCCTCTCCCCTTTTCCTCATTAGTAGCACACACAGCGCTTGTAACTGTGTGATTATACTGTGTGCTGTTTTTGTGGTGATACATTTTTGGGTCACAAACTAAATGTTAGGTTTAGTTCTTGCTTCTGCAGTGGCAACCGACTAAAAGAGAACTCGTGAAGAACACGCAAAGTCGTTCTGCTTTAATCACCTTTGCTTCCACTATATTGCTGTCTACCTTTTTTTTTTTTTTTTTTTTTTTTTTTTGGCCTGTCCCGTTTGGCTCTTTTGCCATCAGAATTGTTGTCTAAAGGCAAAGAAAGATGCCCAACGGATTTACTTTACCAAATTGACCATCCCAGCCTTGCCGTAATGGTCCATTTGATTCACCTTTTATTGTTTATTTTATTTTCACTTACTGAATACGGGACAGACTTGACTGGGGGAAAGAAGGGGAGAAAGAAAGAGGGAAAGAGAAACAGCTGAGAAGAGGGACGGGGGAGAAGGGCAAAAGACAAAAACCAACAGAACGGGCAGAGAAAAAAAAATGCATATATCAATCACCTGGATCACCTGCTGAGAAAGAAAAAAGAAAACAAGCAGAAGAGAACAAGAGTAATAGAATAAACAGCATCACAATGATATATGGGAATATGACAGTAAATACTAAATGTTAAACATTATTGTGCAGCACATAAGATCAACAGAACACAGTGTGCTTTGAGGTAGGAGCCAAAAAGGGTGTAGTTTGTGGGTGTGATCACCCGTGTGTACACCTGTGAGCATGGACGTGCTTGTTTTTTGTTTTTTAAAAGGTTCCTTCATGTAATAATCTGCTAGAGGGTGTGGGGGGGCCACAGCCCCGTCCTCCAGGGCATGAAGCAGGTATGGAGGAGATCAAAACTCCAGACATCCAGAGGCCCCCAGAACACAAGAGACCAAGGAAGACCAACAGAGGGGCAGCCGCGCCACTGTCCCAGAAAGAGCTGAGGAGAGTCCCAGATGAGGGCTCACTCAGCAGCCGCGGAGCAGAAGCCAGGGGGAGTTGCAGTGACGCGCCCGTGAGCTCCGCCGGCTGCCAGCCGTGCCTGAGTGACCGAGCCCCAGGCCGAGAGGCCGGGGGCACCCCACCTCCGAAATGGCCCGAGCGAGCCCCAGGCTCCAGGCCCCGATAAGCGGCCGCCAAGGAGTGAGCCGGTGTGTACCTGGACGCCCATCCCCAGACACAAAGAACCACCAACGCACCGACACCTGAGGGAGTCCGCCACTGGCAGGGGAAGTGGTGGTAGGGGGAGATAGGCCTCCAAACCTTGGAGGGCCTGAGATGTCCCCAGAGAGGTGGCGCCTGACACCCAACCTGACATATAGACACAGACATACAGGCACACACAGATACAAACATCCATTCCCACCCTCATGCTCTCATATGCACTTACTCCACACTCAACCAACGTGGAGACAGACATAAAGAGACGCTGTACACACGATCACACTCCCCAAGCGTACTCTCCAAACCTCCCTCCACCCGCTCATTGTAGTGTTGATGCATGTGTGTTCTAAGGTGCATTTAAAACCCAGGAGGGCATGGAGCTACCTGCCAGAGAGCAGCAGGTAAGCGCATGGTCCCTCCTGCTAGCCCTCAATGTCTATGTGTATTTAAAATTGAGAGGTGGGCAACGATGCCAGGGGTGGGGTGTACACCCTGATGGTACTTTGGACTCCGTGTATCGTGCCCACCCCCAAGATCCTATATGTATGTGTAATGAGAGTGTGAGTAATGTGAATGTCTAAGTTGTGGGATAAAATTGAGGCAGAGGCAGCCAGAAGGGGACGGGGGGGTAGCCTCCTCTGCACCCTGGTGACATACCCCTACTCCAAGGCCCTGCATGTGTGGGTGGTTGTGGTGGAGCGGGAAGAGCTGTCTACCTTACAGAAATGGACTGGTTCTTATGTAAAGCACGTTATACACTATGACTCAGGCACACAAGCAGTTTTTTTTCTACATCTAAGTGTTTTCTATCTAACATTCATGCACAATTACATATAAACACATCAGAAGCAACTCTGGGTTCAGTATCTTGCACAAGAATACTTTAGCATTCATACTGGAAGAGATGACCTGCTCTACCTCCTGAGCCACAACCACCTGTAGAGAAAACTAGTACAAGTGTATGTGCAAAAAAAAAAAAAAAAAATCATCTTTTCTTTTTGCTTTTTACTTCCAAACGATACATTTTGTTCCATATGAAGTGAAACATCCTTTTATATATAATTGACTGATTATTTCTTACAGCACATGAAAAACTGAATAATTATCTCAGATTATGAGAATTTTCTAGTTTGAATACATTGCAGTTCAAACTGTACAAATACTGTGCGTCTCTCAGAGATGAGGATCCAAGTTTTCAGATGAAAGTCAATTTTGCTTTTAATTGGAAATCAAAGTCATGGAGTCTGGAGGAAGAGAGGAAGTCACCGAATCCAAGCTCCAGAGTGAAGTTTCTGCAGTTGTCATGTGATCTGCTGGTGTTGGTGGTGGTTGGTTCGCTCTGTTTTTACCAAGTCCAGAATCAACACAGATTTTAGAGCACTTTGTGCTTCAATCATCAGCTGACTAGCTTTATCAAGAAGACTACAGATGCTAACAGAGCAACGTGGACTTCAGCTTTGCGCACTGCGTTGGTGTTACTGATCTCTTCGACTCACACTGATGCAGTAATTTGCGGTAAAAGAGCCCATGAGCCAAGTAATGGTGTATAAATTAGCATACTTTTCAAAAGTTGGACTTTACTGCTTTCTGAATCCTATTTTGATTGATTTTAGGAAATAATGTTATAATCTAAATTTCTGATTTTCATATGCTATCAAGCATAAAGAGCTTTTATACAATATTGCACGTTTTTAAAGATGCACTGGGTGGGATTTAAATGGGCCTTACTTTGTAAATTTTGGTAATTTGATCCAAATTTGAGCTTTATTTTCTTAAAAGGCTTTTTCTCCCTCACCTGTGCAGGGGGATGGTTGGAGCTATAATAACCCGCTGTGGAAGTCAACCTGACATCAAAAACGCTCCTTTCTAATGGACTATAACAACTCCAGTTCCCCGTGCTGAGGAGGATGGGGGAGGGGGTCAAACAAGGGGAGCGGCGTCCCCCATGGACCTTCAGACCCCACCGAGTGACACTACGGCGACACAAACAAGAAACAAACAAGGTGCCAAATGGATCTCCACAGTTTGGGACTCCTGGGGAGAGCAGTACATTTTATATACAGTTGGTAGTATTCAAAGTAGAATATTTCTATTTTTCACCTGTCAAGGCCTTTTTTTGCACACACACATAGTTTATGACGCCTGCCACTAGTCTCCCACTTTGTATTTTTCTTTTTAATGATCAGCGCATTTTTCTCAGAAATCAGTGTTTGTTCCAGGTTTCATGCCTTGTTAGAGTGGATCACATCTCCTGTAACACATAACACTGTAGTTCCCAGATTAGTTTGTTTATAGAGCACTTTTAACATAGAAGTAAATCTACTATTTTGTATCGATGGCTTTTACCAATCAGGTTGGGTCTCTCAGAGCTTTAGAAGAATTAAGGAAACCTAAGCAGATTTAAAACTATTTAAAATCAAATGTACTATATTAGATGATTTAGTATATATTAAAATAGAATATATTACAGCAGGTTACTAGAAAGTGAAGGTCCTGATTGTTTGTGTCTGCACTATGAATGTATCTTGGCACATTTTAATTGTACAGTATGCTTTCCCATCTTGTACTGATGGCTACTACACATGCTTACGACAGTATGTTGCTCTATCACCTCTGCCTACCAGATGAGCTCCATTACTACCTCTCGTTTCACCATCACACGCTTTTTCTTCCAGAAGAAAACACCGGTTTGTTTGTATTGTAGCCAAGAGCTCCTCTAATCGGTGTTGTATCTGCGCCCCTCAGACGACACGTCCATAATTAGGGAGCCCCTGTACACCCCGTCTGTGCCTCCTGAAGTTAATACTTCTTTGTTTCAGCTGTGGTGATGATTATGGATGAGGCAGCTTGCAGGAACATACAGCCATGTTATCACATTTTGGGGGTGGTGGTGGTGGGGGAAAGAGGCTGCCTCTGTGAAGATGAAGGTCTGCCAGAATAACAATCACTGGGACACTGCAGGAAGAGGTTCATACCACTGTGTACTCGCGTTTTTATGTCTACATTTGACGAGATATGTGACGATTATTCAGACTGATCGGCTTTTCTACAATAAAGTAAAAAGGTTTTAAATGAACACTGTTTATTTTTTGTCATAAAAGAAAGAAAACCGCACAACCCCGCCTTAGGTTTTTAACGTATGACAGTATTTGTATGCAGATGAGCTCACCCACTCCATGATGATGCTCTGCATTATATATGTGTAAAAAACAAACCTGTCAGACATTTAGACCAATGTTGGAGCTTGTTTTACACAAACACTGACTTTGGCCTTACATGAATCCAACAAGCAATTATTAAACATGTTTTCTTTAATGAAACCTGGGAACATCTGGGCTCGGGCAAAACTCGTGCATACAGCATGTTAGCTGTCACAGGTGGCCAACCTCTTTTTTTTTCCCCTAGCCATGCTAATACAACTTCAGTTCAATTTTATTTATATAGCAGTCACAGCTGCATCACAGGGCTTTATACTGCAAGGTAAAAGCAATGCAGCAGGGGTGTCAAACATTAGGCCCGGGGTTCAGTATTGCCCTGACAAAGATTACAATCTGGCCAAAATATGAATGAGGACATACATTTTTAGACTTTTAACAGTATTTTTTTTTAATTAATTTGATAGTTTTTCCTGATTAACATCTCTCTCACAGCCAGTCATACTATATTTATTACTTAACTACTTAGTAAAGAATAAAAGGACAGAAGTTAATTTTTCATTGTTGACTTTTTGATTTTTCTAAATTTATCATGTAGAAAAATTGTTTTGTGCTGTTGAAATGGCACTTCATTATCTTGTACTAAGATGTCCCAGGGATTAAACGTGTAGTTAAACGTCTGTACACTGACACAAAGTGGAGTCTCACTTATCCGGCTAACTTAAGATCAAAGTGTGTCCCTCGTGGTAAAATGAGTTTGACATCACTGCCCTGTAATACAGAGAAAACTCCAATCATACGAGCCCCTATGAGCAAGCATCCACATATGTACCACTGACTAGATCCCCATCAGCTGATTACACAATTAGTATGTTAACACTAATCAGACATTTCATTAGGTACACCGTGCCAGCACCAGGTTTGGACCCCTCTTTTTTTTTTCCCCCTTCAGAGCTGGAGGTGAAGGTGGTGGATACATATTTACATGATAGCATCACAGTTGCTGCGGCTTTTTCGGCTGCTCGTCCAGCACATCTTGATTTTGCACAGCACACTGTGCATGCATAGGCTGTATATAAAAGATGGACACAGTCACCATATCACCCGCATCAGCATCCACAACATGTTTCATGTTACATCGTTTCTTTTGTTGACATGAAAGAATGCCAAAATCTCGGCTAATGCTAGCAAGCTTAGCAAATGGCATTTGTAAACTCTTCCAATGCAAAGAACAGAAGGGGAGAGGAAAAAACCCCATGTGTTCCCAAAACAATTTTTATTTTCACACCTGTGTTTTTCCTGCTGTAACATGCAGTGAAAAGGCCTGTGGCATCATCTTCAACAGTAATTTCACCTACAAGTCTTACGCTTCAGCTGGTGAAAACTAAAATAATTTGAAATTTAAAGCTGAGCTTTTGGTGAAGTAGTGCCAGCTGTAGAAGAGAAACCTTTTGATTTATATGGAGATGTCCTTTCTTCTGGCACCACCATGAGGCCAATTCACCGCCCGACTCATATCGCTGTAGCGATGCCAAGATTCGCAGTGCTAGTGTGGCTGCAGACTTTACATCTAAGCACTGCTGCAACGCTTCTCATTACTGTCAGGAGTTAAAGTGCCACCTGCTTTAATACATCATTCTTAGGCTTTGTTGCCAGGCACCGTTGCTCAAAGGGGACTCACCAAGCATTTCCTTATTTTCTGTCACATGCATACTCTTGCAAATAATGGTTTCAGCAACATGTGCAAGCAAACCCTGTAAGCCCAAAAGCTCAGACTTCAGACTGCTCTAAAGGCTCTGTTTAAGTCTTTTTTTTTTATACTCTTGGCTCTTAATGATGTCAGAGGGAACCGATATCCCCAATATGGTGATCTCAGGCACAGAAGCTCCACCCACCTGAGGTTCAAACCTTTTGTTTGCAAGGGGAAACCAATCGGAAGACTTCAAATAAATGGTGAGCTAGGGTCATTTCAGACAGGGTGAACTCAAAAGCTGCACTAAGGCCCAGAGTGAGATTATTTTCAGCACAAAAGTAAATATATAGAGTGAAGTATCTTCACTGGAGAAATCACGAGTTGAGATCGCATTAAATAATAAGTGGCTGAAGAACAGCTACTCATCCGCCACCAAATAAAGAGATCTCACCCCCTCCACAATCAGAGTGTTCTTTATGCGTACTGCTGCACACTCAGAAGCAAAAGTCTTCACCCAAAGTGTAATGCTGCCATCAAGTGGTTCATTTTGCATTCAACTATGTTTAAAGTCACATTTACAGATGGTCCATGCAACGCTTTCAAAGTGAGAAGACCAGCAACAACACACACACACACACACACACACACATCAGTGTTTTCTTTAAAGTGTATATTCAAAGATGGCTGAACAGAACAACAATGTAAAAATGTAAACTCTGAAGATGAGCAGACACATGTGGGAAGAGACTGCATTAGAACAACAACAAAAAAAGAAAGATGTTGTCGGGGACAGATGCCACCGAGATTCTAAGACATGAGGAAATTCAGAGCAACCATTCTGCTGTTCCTAATTAAACAAACAAAACAAATGAGCACAAAAGAGGAGCACACTGTACATCACATTAAGGCTTAGTCTGAACTCTGTCCTCTGTGTAACAGAACAATGAAGTGGCATGTCGAAGGTCTGAAGCCTCAAACGGTGACAGTTTGAGAGATCAAAGCATTCAGATACAAAAACAAAAAAAAAACACCCGATATGAACAAAAGTTATTTTTTGTAAAATGTGACAAAACAAGTATATCTGCATGATGTGTCACTTTTTTGATCAAGAAAAAAAAAGTTACAGAAGCGTGCACACATTAGTTTTTAGACAGAGTCTAAGAACCCAAACACACGGAGAACAGTGCAATGCCCATAGAATAAGACATAGGCTACCACTCAGAGCTGTGTCCCAGCTGCATACCGCATACTCCAACTAACACTCTTAGGATAGAAATATTTTATATTATGTCTTTTTTAAAGATAAATATCAGGGGGTTTTTCTGAAATATAATCAGTATCAGGAACCAACTCACCAGTTCTAAACATGATGTGGGGTGCAGAATAAAAAAAACCAACTGTATTAAAGTGGATTATTCCAAAGTAATTCCAAACTCTTTTTGTTATCAATTACAGACCTAATCTCAGCACCTGGAAAATTAAAACACCTTTTTCTGGAGAATTTACAGAAAATTTAACTGATAGACTAAAAGGCAACCACAGGCTAACCTATTCAAAAGCATGCAGCCCTTTTTAATACTGCATTGAACAAAAGAATGAATGGATCAATGAACAGCTGTAAACTTTACTGCTTTAAAAATATCTCAGTAAAGTAAAATGTCACTGTTATAGCTTTTAAAAACGTAAGGAGCTTCCAAATCTCTTTAGAGACAGAAAAAAGTGATTATTTTGTGGACTTCTCAATCCATTAAGTTTTCCTCCTTTTCAGCCTCATGTACAAATACAATGCTGGATGCTCATATTAAGCACTCTGTCTCATCTTGGCTTTGTATGATGTCACAGAGCAGATGTCACCAATGTGGTCATCTCAGCCAACAACCTTCAGCCAATCAGAATAAAGTTGGCTTAAAATCAGAGAGGCCACTAGAGTTTGTTTCAGACAGAGGATAATCTCTCTGAAGAGATTTCAAAGAATAAGGATTATTTTGAACTGAATCATGCAAAGCTACTCTGGCAGAGGAGAAGAATAAAACTCCTAAAAGACCTTAGTTTTCAGGTTTTTCCAAGGGTAGTTTTTCCAAGTGACCACCCTCACCAAGTTCTGATGCACAATCATTTTGTTTTATAAGCAGCCCTGACCTTTCACTTCAGAGCTTCAAGGGTTACTCTCAGTATGCTTTCAATGAGTAAAAAGTTAAAGACATCACAACTGGCTCTGAGGACCGTTTTCAGGAAAAAACATTAACTGGGAAATTGATTATTTCAACCGCCTGCTGTACAAACATCTATTAGTGCAGCAGTAGTATACAGTACAGGACAGGGACACAGCTTCAGAGTACCACAGAGACATTTGTTAGTCTTATTCTCACTGATCCATCTTATGTTACAGGCAGAGATGGAAGTCCATTATAGTTTCTCATTCAGTTCATCTTTTCTAGATTCAGTGCCTGTATACTATGTAGCCCCCACTCCCCCCCTTCACAGTTCACCAGTCCATTTCCAGATATTATGAACATTTCCAGTTTTCAACGCCTCAGTCTGGTTGAAGCAGCGAAGCCGCCATTCTGACACACGATGAGCTTAAACAAAAGTAGACAGCCACAAACTCAAACGTAAAAATTAAAAGGAAAGATAAAAATCAGGCGATGGACGACCAGCGATGAGGCACTAGGCTTTGCTCACTTGAACTAGAGAGCTCCCCCTGCAGGAAGGGAGGCCTAATTTATTAATCACTACTTTGTACACACAGTTGCTTGTTTCCGTCTTTAAACCCTAGCAGCAGAAATGTACAATCTATGCATTTAGAGGGGGGGGAAAAACAGGGGGTGTGTAAAAATTCACATTCAAATTCATTCTGTCAGCAAAAATCTCAAGCCCCTCTGTACAAGAATTATTGCATTCACTGTTCTAAATGCTGTCAAACAAAAATCAAACAATCGCACAAAAACTGGGAAGAAAAAAAAAACTAAACAAAAAAAACCCAGAAACTGCATATTTAAAAAGTCACCACAACAATCCAATATATTATCATCCTTTTAGACAGTTTCTCTTTATATCGCATATTTACATATTAGGCCAATTTCTCTCCCCAGAGAATCTGTGGGGAAAACAGGGGTCAGGAAGCCAGGCAGAAGACAGAAAAGAGATGATGACAAAAAGGTTAATATTACAGAAGGGCTGTGCGTGGATGGTGACGTTCCTCCATACCGCATACTGTCCTACTGTACACGAGTCAGGAACAAAGTCCTCGGCTTTCACTGCTTCGCCTCCTCGCTCCCAGTAATGAGTTCACATGTGCCACGGAGCAAGGTCGATGGGTCTTTGGTGCAAATGTTCCTAGTCTTCTCTTGTTTCGCCTTCACCCGATCCCTGTACTGATAAGCACTTAATTAACATCACAAAAATTAAATCAACGCTGGACCCAGTAAAGCAGCCCTATGCCTCACCACACATTCAAGTACAAAGTAATAAAAAAAAAAAAAAGAATTGAAAAGAAAAAAAAAAACAGAAGAAGAAAACGCAAGACAAACATCCTCAGGATAAAAAAACCAAAAACCAAAAAAAACGGACGACAATTCTGGAGCTAACCAGATATGACACATCCTCGACACACGAGGGCGCTCTAGAGACAAGCGCCCGAGACCAACTGCCAGATAAAACAGCACCTGTGTTCTTCATCATTGGTGTTTAGAGGTTTCTTCACGTTTGTTCTCCTACAGTTCACGATTCGTCGCCGTTATTTTTTTTGGAGTTTCTTGCCCTTCTTCATGGCAAGTTTGTTCTTGATGTGCCCTCGCTTCCTCTTGGCGGTCTGGTTAGAGAAATGAGGTCGAAATAAAAAGAAAACATCTGTAAATATTAGAATTGGTAGGATTTAAATTAATTTTTTTAAGCAACTTTTTGTACATTTAAAGAATTAATAAATAAAAAGACTGAATGAACACATGCTCTATGTTGTTACCTTTTTGGAGGTGTACTTCTGCTTGGGCACGACACTACGGAGCTTGTGGTCGAGCGGCTCTCTGTTTTCCAGGTCCTTCACCTTGTAGATCCTGACCAGCCAGTGCTCTGAAGTGAACGCCTCCTCCAGGTACTTGAACTTAATGTCCTTGTTGCCGATCTCGACGTTACGTGTCCGGTCAAAGCCAGGCGGCGTCCTAAAATCCAGCTGAGAGACGAGCAGGTTTATTTATCTGATTTTCTGGCAGCTATCAGTGACAGGAACGTATGAAACTGTGCAGTGCAATTGTTTGTCTTCTTATAGAGGAAGGTGGGAAGAGGTACACTGGAGAGGCAACAAAACAACCCCAAATTCCTTCTCGACTGATTTTTCTGTCGTTCTTGTCACTCTACTAGTTACACAATTAGACCACAGAAGATTCGCCAAGTGTGGAGGAGATACCAGGAGGCAGGCCAACACATGAGAGCTGCCCATAAAAGGGCATCGACCAAGGAAGCAGAACATGTATCTGCTCCTTCATGTGCGGAGGAACAGAAGCACTGCCAGAACCCTACAAATCGACCTCTAGTGGGCCACTGAAGTGCATATTTCTGATGAAGCTGTGATATACATGTACTACGGTGGCATAAGGGCCTGATGTCCCTTAGTGGGTCCTGTAATCACAGACAGTGCAGCTCAACTGGCATTCAGAAAATACCACAACTGGCAGGCACTGATGACCTAGTCTCTCCGCAGATAATTGTTGCAGGCAACAATGGCAAGTGCCAACTGAGCTGCATGGTGCCGGTCAATCAGAAGCATGCACATGAACAGCCCACTAGAGAGGATTGTGTAGGGATCTTGTAGCATTCCTCTAGTTCCTTCTTGCACAGAGATGCAGATCTAGGTCCTGCTTAGGGGGAAGGCTTTTTTCAGCCCTGCTCACCTCTCCTCATCTCCACCGCACGCTTGAGACTGTGCAGGGAGACACAGTGAGCCTTCTTGTGACAGCACATGTGAACACGACATCCTAAAGGAATGTGACTACCTGTGAAACCAGGCACCACCTCCTACTATCAGAGGTGACAAGAAAAGAAAACGTAGTCAGGTGGGACAATGAGAGAGCAGGAGTTGTGCCCACCACCTGCAAAACCATTTCTTTTCCTGAGGGGGTCGTCTTGTTGTTGCCTCTTCAGTTCACCTGTTGTCATTTTCATCTGGACCGAAGCTGCTTAGAAAGCAGAAACCAGCTGAGAGGACAAACTGAAATCCTTCAAGTTGAACTGAATTTGTGTCACGGAAATATAAATGACGTCAAACCAAACACATGTTAACAAAGACACGATAGAAGCTGCCATCCCAGCTCCTAAAGAGCCAAACACCAATAAAAAAATGAATACATTAGCCAAACATATTGCTGGTTATAATAGTTTTTGATTTTTAATGGTTTTTTAAATTATTTTATTTGTTGTCATTCTAGTTTACAAACTGAGATTATTCATTTTAGTTTCATTTTATTTTTCGAGGCACGTTTACCTTTAATTTTTAGTAGTTTTGAGAAAATAAATTGACGTTTTTAGGATTTTATTATTCATTTAGCATTTTTCAGGGGCAAAATGTATGAAGTTCAGATTAGACATCACAATATAAACAAACCTTTGAAGGCTGCTGACTCGCAACAGTGCAGACCCTTGTCTCAAACAGCTGCACCACAGCCTCCTCAGGCTACTGGCATTAATAAGTGTGGTGTTTCTTTATCATTTTTTGTACACCATCACTTGCTCCTCATATTTTGTCCTGCATTCAACTGTGTTTGAACACTTTAATAACCTGTGGGATGTGCACTGTGTTGGCAGAAGACTTTGTGTTACTGCGGTACAGATGTGCCAGAGTGTACCTTTTTACTTTCTCCCGGCTTATTCTTGCTATAATGTAAATCAGCATGGCATTTATTCAGTGGTCTGGTGGAATGAGTAGTGATCACTGATCACTCAGGATTGAAGCTGTAACAAGGTGTACAAACTGAGCACGTGTAATAGAAATACACCTTAAGAGATTTAAAGCTTACTTTGGATCAAAGCCAGCAAATCTGTTAAGGCATATAAGCGGATTTTTATTTCCTGGTGATTTCAACCGTTAAGGCTACACTATACAATTACATAGATGCTTTAAAACAACTACCCAGAGGCGGTGCCAAGATAGATGCAGTGGCAAGGCTCTCTTCCAGAGAGAGACTTTGGTTGAATTATCTACAAGCTGCTTAATGACTAAAACCCACTCCTCCCCATCGCTGCTATTCTGTTACTTCTAGACAGAAGCAGGCTGGCAGTGTCCACGTTTTAACTGAATAGCCACGAATAGCATCAGTGTTCTCATCTTACTCTTTCTGCAAGTGAATTTCCCAAAATGTCAAATAGTTTCCTAAAATAAAAGTGAAACGGAAGGCAGGAGCCTCTCCACCCACTACTAAAGCATCACCTTTGATCCATCTCAGCACAAAGCAGCTCTACAGATTCAAACTAAATTAGGTCTGAACAGAAAAAGACGAGAGCAAACATTTTAAACTCGATTATGAAAGATAAACAGTGAGTTTGATTACACTTTCCACGAGCAGCATAAAACCTCTCGTCCCCGTAATTCTGCTCTAAAAAGGCCCTTGATTGCTCATCCTCCTTACTCTGCAACTGTTACTGTGTCCCTCGAAAATATGTCAACTCTATTCTCAAAGTAAAAGCCTCCATCTAGGTTCCCGCCATTGTTTTTCCTTCTTGTCCAATTTCCTCACTTTGTGTTCTAACCTGTAATTGTTCCTCAGGCTGCTCCACAGGACAAAGACTTTAAAATAATAGAATATCAGCAGCAACAAGATCTTAGCCTCTTAATGTGCTTTTATTAGTGCGGTTTAACCTGTCATTTTAATATAAAAGGAACTAAATGAGTTAGTTTGGGGGCTTCAAAGTAACCAGTCCATGGGTTCTCTTTTCATCATGAGTTCTATTCTGTTCTCTATTATGCATTCTCAGCATTACAGTTTAATATTGGTCCATGACTATAAAGTGCATTCTCGACAATCATGAATGGCTGCCTCCGCTCTGCTCATCGCCTTCTTCCTCGTGTCCTCCAAGCCTCAGTTTACACTTGTCACATCTTGTTTTCATAACTGGAATCATATTCTAACACTTTTCTGTCTTTGGGATCTCTCCATCCTGTCCTCCTCCTACTCCTTCCGTGCCTCGGTTTCTCCATGCCATTAACCCAGAAACAGCACTTTAAGCTATGCAGAGCTTTGGCTGTTTGTCCGCAGATGGCGGAAGCGTCGATTGTACGGTAGGGATGTGAGCACCTGGCATGAAGGATCCGTCTCATCTCTCCTCTGCTACCTGCCAGAAGTAGCCGTGGCGCATTTCAAAGCTTCTGCCAATCCTTCATATTTCCTCTCGCAGCCTCTCGTTCCCCTCCGACAACCCCTCTACAAACTTCAGGAGCTCCCTAAGGCGCCTCCTTAAAGACCCGTTCCACCCGTCTGTCAGCCTTTTACTGTAAGCGAGACGTTTTTACATGCTTGGCAGAGGTAGCTGCTCGTTACTGCCTGATAAAGCTCCATGTTGCATAAAATACAACACGTTTTTCCTTTATTGTGGCAGCTGCTCATCATTTCATCCATTTGTAAGTGTGAAGTGGATCCTAACTCCAGAAAGATTCAGTGGAGGGTTTCTCTTCTGTCCTGAAAAGTCCTCACATACACAAAACTAATTCTAAGAAACAAGCAAAGTTTCTGATGAAGTAATGAGAACTTCTCCTCTTACCTGCATTTCACCAAAGCGATAGTAAGACATCTTGTACATGAGGCAGTTGAGCAGAGTTGGTGAACCCGCCTTATCCACTCTGAACTCTCCCTGAGGAGTGAAGTAGTCGCTCTCCTAAAGAAGACACAGAGGAGGGCCCAGAAAAATCACCAGATGGCAAAAGTAGGTAGCATCAGGAGTAGAAAGTTCACACTAGATGGATGCAGTGGTGAGAGGACGCATTTGAATGACAGCAAAGGGGAAAAAACTGCTCTTAAACAGCTCAAGTAATCAATTGGCCATCATTTTAAAAACTACTCATCTCAGTGCACGATTCAAAGCTCTAACACACAAACTCTATAACTGTGGAATTAATGTATTTTTGTCAGCATTAGTCTAAATTTTCTACTAAACTAGCCACAGTCACACAAAAATCAATGCCTAACCACAAGTATGTGTGCACAGCTTATACACTACTTTGTGTATTTTGTCATTAAAGAGGAACCAGGTAATATTCAGCATGTTTGTTCCTTGAAGCCATTCATACAATTAGCACAGCCTTATTGAATTAAATGGAGTAGGAAGAATATAAGAAATGCCTCTAAACTGGAAAATTCCAACCTTGATCCAAGTTAAATTGCTGCTTAATTGTTTCTTGACACAACCCCAAAGGGGTTGTGTCAAGAAAACGGTTGCTGCCTGCTGTGGTGACCCTACTATGACCACACAGAGCTCTAAAGTAGCTTCTGCTACGTTACTTGGGTTTCAGTGGGACGGGCTCGCTGTATTCCCCGATTGGACCCTGGAGATCGTGTTAGCAGCTGTCAAAGAGTCCTCCTTTTGATTGCTTTGGTATCTAGCAGATTGCCGTGGTCACCCACAGTTTGAATTGAAGGCACCAACTGGTCTGCAAACACTCGCAGAGCAGTAGTGAAACTAGAAACTGTTTGCGCTCAAAATAAAAATTACGCTCGATACACGCTGGTTGCAGCAGAAAGGTGACCAAACCAAGGTGGTGCCGCACGGTGGTTTACAATGTAGACCCCTCTTTGCGACCAATTTCACATAGTGCCTGCCAACAACCACTCACAAACTGACCGTGCAATACACAATTATTTTGTTTCTCCCCGTGGTTGTCGACCGCCGGCCTGTGTGACTGAAGCCTGAAAACTGGCGCCTCCACAGTCCCGCTGCCGGATTTTCTGCTGATTTGCAATGCAGCAGTATTGATGAAACACAATAGCGTCACTGTCCTTGAAACTCGTGTTTACTCGTCTTTCTTTGTAAAAATTCAGCGTGAATACAAACTGGATCGGAGTTACAAGGGTAACAAAATGCAATTCTCTCTTCGGTTAAAAACTAAATTAGCCAAACAACCTTGAAAGTCGGGAAGCAACAACAGCAAAGTACAGAATGCTAAAAAATGAAATCCTGACCATACAAGTTGACAAGAAAAATGCTTTAATATAACAGCACGACTATGGCTCAGGAACAGGCAGAGTGTGGTGTCCACCAATCAAAAGGCCTGTGATTCAGTCGGCACTTCCTCCAGTCAGTATGTTCTGCCACAAGACACTAAATGCCAAATCTGTATATCCATGATGCAAAAGAACAAATTTGTTGTATTCATTAAAGTAGATCTATTATCATTTTCCTTATTTTCTATTATAAATTCATTTTTTCCATCATACTACCTGCAATAAATTTGTATATTTACAGATCATTCCTGACAGCCAGGGGTCAGGGTATTAAACATCTTTCCACTTTCTACTCTCGTCTCCTCATGATGTCAGTGAGAGCGGATATCCTTAATCTGTTCATCTCACACACACACAGCTCTAACCCTGCTAACCTGCTGTTTACGAGGGGCACCCAATTCCAAGATAAATGACGAAAAGAGGCTGGTGCTGAAGCAAGAGGAGTTAAAGCTCATTTCAGGTAGTGGATGAAATGGTAGATGGCACCAAGGCCCAGTGCAAGAGCTCTGGAACACACACAGCCACACTTATTCAAGAATAAAAATGTGGCGTTGGAAATGAGCACAGTAAGTCTCCCTTAACAAAGAGCACTCTGGAAGTGTGTATAAATGGGTAAAATCTGGTTTGCAGTCTGAGACTATTAGCAGTCAAAGAACAGAAAAGCCCTGCACGTACGCTGGTCCATTTTCTGCTCCAATAACAAAAAGCAGCTGTTATGAAAGTCCTGAATAAGGGACCTTGTGAGTGTATCTCAGGGTTTCCTGGCTGACGTCTTGTTTTTGAACAATGCAATGAGTAATCTTTGCTTCTGTTCAGGTGAGAAGGGTTTGAAAAAGCACCTTGACTTTTGTAAGAGGAAACATTGATTTTACTGCTGTGTAAGTCCAGCTCCATTCCTTCTCAGAGAAAACTCGAGCTCTATTTACAGGCGCTGCTGCTGTGTTACACTCACCCTGATGTCCTTAGGGTGCTCACCCTCGGCAATCCTCACCATCCACAGGAACTTGTTAATATCGTCGCCCGAGTAACCAATTACACCTCCGAAGATGATAAGCACATAGTCCACGTCCAGGGACCTCATGATCTGGTAGGCTGCACTCTCATTGGAAGACATGGCTTTCCCCACCTAGAAAGAAAGTGATGGCGATTGAGAAGTTATCCTTTAACTGAGCTTTACCCGTTTCACAAGAGACGACGCTTCGGCAGAGCTGCGGGACAAAAGAGCTGTTAAACGGAGATCCGTGATGCATGATACTCTGATGACGTTTCCTGTGGACAGATGCCGACGAGACAACAGGCATTGGGTAGGAAGTGAGAGTGAAGAAAGCTAGAGGGGCTTTAAAAGGCAAAAACATTTGTCTACATTTGGCAGCAGAGAGGAAAAACGAATAAATCAAACCCACAGAATCTGACAGCAATTAACTGAAATCTCCCTACAGTGTAAATTCAATAGGAAAAAGTTTAAGGAAACAAGATTATCTGGCTTGTTGGAAGCGGCCGTTTTATACAATATGGCAATTACATTTAAAAAGAAATAAATAAATAAGTGAAGAGCTTGCTAATCATCCAGCAGCTGCGAGAAGAAACCATTGATTTCTCTGCACGTGCTTTGATCCACGAGCAAAACGGGGAAGAAGACAAATGAAGACAAGAAAGACGATAACAGCCCTTACCAGCGCTATGTGACTGTTGTTCCACGTGTTATTGTCCACTAAAGTGGTCCTGTTAGCCATGCCCGCTATCTGATAACCGTAGTCCCACCAGGACATGACACGTGCGTGCTCATCAGTATTCTGTCTTAACCAGTAGTAAGCCTCCCTGAAGTCATCCAGGATGTTACGCGTCCTAACAAGGGGGAGAAAAAAAAAGAAAAAATAAGGTTGACAGGTAACCGCGTTGGTTGGCAGGCATATAGCTGAGGAAGCCATTAATATTTCATTTAGGACTTTAAATCAGAAGGGCAACAACAGCTGAAAATAGAGCATCCATATATAATGAACTGAGGGTTTAAAAAAAACAAAAAAAACAACACCTTGCACTTTAAATGTTCACGTCCTAAATTTACCTCGCGCAGAGGGAGCAAACACGAAGCCAGGGAACCAATTAGCTCCAGGTATGGTAATCATATTACGTCTGTGTGTGTGGGCGTATACGTGCAAGAAAAAGAGTGACAGGCACGCTGCTCCCAGCAGCATAGCTAAACCACTGTCTGAGAACTACTGTAGTACCATTAATATATGCATGAGAACTTGCATCTACCACTTAGTCTCGGTCTCCAATATTTCCTCCTCAATGCTTTAAAAGAATAATTATGCCTGTAAAGAGTCTGAGAGAATAATACATCAGCTTTTTGTAACCTAAGAGATGCTTACTGTGACCTAGAAGATTAAAAGTTAATCAGGTACGGCCTCACATATCATTATTTCTCCAATCCCCTTGTGAAATATGCTCGGCTCTCTTGCTGCACAACACACATACGTGCTAATTTGCATGCAAGGTGGAGGAGCCCATCCTTCTTCATTATGAAGCATCATGGGAGGCATTGCTCTGCTCTTTGCAGTTGCTTTACATCCATGTACGCAGCGTTCGGCACGGCGGAGCGCTCTCACCCGTCGTGGTTGTATGAGGCGAGCACCACGCTGGGGCTGGAGTAGGCGTTGCTGGTGACCCACGTGCAGTGGACGGCGAACATCATGAGCAGCATCAACATGAGCATGGTGACTATGGATTTGATATTTGGACCCAAACCCTCCTCTGCTTTCTCCTGCTCCGACACATGTTTGCGCACCTTGCCGGCCTGCAGGGGGAGACAAAACACCATCAGGAGGGTTGGCAAACGAGTCTGAAGCTTTCCAGAAATCTGAATTATTGAGTGTGATAAATTATTGAATGAACTAATAAGAGAAGTGTTTTAGAGTATCCTCAGCTTTTTTTCCTCTACTGTGTGA
Source organism: Rhamphochromis longiceps (assembly GCF_057381845.1). Classification (NCBI taxonomy): domain Eukaryota; kingdom Metazoa; phylum Chordata; class Actinopteri; order Cichliformes; family Cichlidae; genus Rhamphochromis; species Rhamphochromis longiceps. Next base: position 12,039,566 of record NC_140577.1, read on the forward strand.
AGACATATCAGTGAGAAATGTGAGAAAATCCCTGTGATGAGCAGCAAGAAACCTGAAGTAAAAAAAAAAAAAAAAAAAAAAAAAAAAAAAGCACCAGAGATGATTTGTACCAAATTAACACCTTCAGTTGCTTCCTCTCACACCCAAACTGCATGCTGAAACTCAATAAAGAGGGACAGCATGAATGATAGACATGAAAATTAACTTTTGAACCCATCACTGCAGGAAAAGTGGGATTTCTGTTGCTGTAAATTGCAGTGGGCGCACGGGGATCTGGAAGCGGTGCCGAAAACTTCCAGGAGATGTCAGGAATTGAAGTCCAATTTCAATTTCTGGCAGCTTACAACCCCCTTATAACTTGTAAGTAGTGAAGCTTTGGGCAAATTCTAGACAACAACAGGGGGCCAACCACTGCACCAGAAGCCGAATCTATTTTAAGCTCTTCCCTTGTTTCTCCTGTTGGTGCCTTGTGTCAGCGAGCGGTCAAAATGCAATGTGATATGCATGTAATTTGTTCACAGGTTTGTCTTTTAAATGAGACTGTGGTCTTAATTAGACTACCTGAATAAATACATCTCAATTAAGCTGCTAACTAATCAAGTATCCACATGTAACCATGACACATTCAAAGGACAAAACTGAAACACAAAAAGGGCTTAAACCTCAAATTTCAGATCTAAACGTGTTGACGTCATTCAATGTTCCCAAACCTGTGTGCAAACTCGGCCGACGACCTTTGATATTTGCCATTTTGCCAGTATTTTTATGAAGTGTGTCGTTTCAGATAAAAAAGGCATTTTAGAAACCTCTCTAGAAGAGAGAGGTGTTTTGGAGAAAGCAAAAAAAGAAAGATGGAATTACGTGGCAGGCTGCAACTGACGCATCCTCAGCCGTGACTACAGAAAAGAGTTCAACGTTCAACAAAGGCGGCTAAAATTATAGCAACAGAATCAAACAGTTGCTGCTGAATCACAGCTGAATCACAGTTTATCCAAACTGGTGGGGAGTGAGGAGGGAAGCTGACAAATACGCAACTGATGAATCCAAACCCCAAAAGGTACCACGAAAGTGTGAAACACCCCACGGGTGTTCACTTGTTGACAGCTTTTTCACTTTGTTCATTTTATTACATTTTTCCCAGCCAAAAGTTTAGTCCCACAGCAACTTGACCTGTCACATGACATCAACAAAGTGTAGCATCATCAATACTGAAAATCAGTGAAGTGTAAATTCAGCAGTTTCTCTGCCGTGCTTTGACCTTGTCGTAGAGGTTCCCGGAGTTCCTCTTGTCATCTTCGTCGCTGCTGTCCTCAGCAGGGGGTTTCTCCCTCTTTGTGTCGTCTCCCATGTAATGCTCAAAGACGCTGGAGAAAGCCACGGCTGACAGCATGCAGACGACCGGAGTCAGAGTCAGCATCAGACGCACCATCACGCCGGCAAAATAGACTGCACTGATGGCATAGAGAGCCACTGGAAGGCAGGAGACAAAGAAGGCGGTGGTTGACAGAAAGTTAAAAAACCGAGAATAAGGAAAGCAAAGTCGACAAAGGTGAGACAAGGAGAAAGACGGCGTGAATATAAAAGAGACAAAATGAGTCGGTGTTGGAGGCAGATAAAGACACGGAAAGAGAAATTGAGTTGTTAGAGTAACACTGAATAATCAGTCTATGTTAGCACTGCAGATCTCAAACCCTGAATAGAGGAGCACTGGCTGTTCTTTGTCCTTGAAAAGCACCGACCCGGCTCAACAGGTGTGTGGCTAATCAATACCTGTAATTGGCTAATTAAGTCTGTGGGAGAAACGGGCTGCTGAAGGACTTTGTTTCCAGCACTTAAGGGTTCCTTGCCCTCCATCTTGGCTGTCTACCCCTAAGTTTTATTTAAGCTGCTGTATAAAGAAGTTCAATCTCATTATTTCAGGCTTTTTCAAAGCTGAGAGTGCTTAAAGCTACTCGAGAAAGGATGCACTGTCCACAGACCAGTCTGCTAGTCACGACATTCTACCCATTTTTATTTTTATTTTATATAAATCATGCATTTTAATCACAGATGATCAAATAAACTCCACTAAAAACAGAACCATTATTAATTCAAGAGCTAATCCCAGCTGACAATGAATCAGGTATGACAGAGGAGCTATTTCAGGAATCCCTGGCTCTGAAATACCTATTTATTTGCTCCATAGACAATATTACAGGCCTGACTGTTGGAGAATTTAAGGCTGCGATGGGCACCAACCTCCTGGTTGAATTATCGGTCGTTAAATTTCTCAAGACAAATTAGAAAATACCTGGTTCGTCACTGAAAAGTCAAACGTAGAAGCTCTATACATGACAGGATAAATGACTTCTTAGGTGGGTTTCAATAAGAAGCATCCAATTACCGAGCTTAAAATGCATCTATGTGCTGCTAAAAGCAGGTGGAATTTCACCATTATATCACTGACAACAATAACCATCTGTCCGTGGCATATCCAACATCAGGTTGTCGTGGCAGCAGACTAGGGGATTTTAACATCCTTCTCCCCAGCCATACTTTCCACTTCCTCCTGGGGGATCCCGAGGCATTCTCAGGGCAGATGAGAAAGATAAACTCATAAGTGGTTTCTCAGTTTACCCTGGAGTCTCCTCCCAGGTTGGAGGCATAGCCAGAACACCTCCAAAGGCAGGCGCCCAGGAATCACCCTAACCAGATGCCCAAAACATATCAACTGGCTGCTTTCAACCACAGGAGCAGCGGATCTACTCCTTGATCCCTCTGAATGTCTGAGCTCCTTACCTTATCTCTAAGGATGAGCCCTGCTACCCTGCAGAGGAAATTAATTTCAGCTACTTGCATTAGACAACTTCCTCTTTCAGTTTCAGTCATTACTAGGAAATCATAACCACAGGTGAAGGGGTCTGGACTGCTAGTAAACCAACTAGTAAAAGAAAGCTTCGTCTTTCCGCTCAGCTCCGTCTTCACGACAAAAGTCCATTGCACACAGGTTTGTCTGTTTTCTATAAATTTTTAACTTGAAGATGCCAATGATGGATAAGTAGGGTGAAAAAACAGCAAATAAAAGGTTCCTGAAAGGGCCCGATGAGGCTGGCTGCATAAACTGTTAAATTCTCCAACCCTAAAGCAGCCTCTTTAAAAATCAACACCCATTTGAACCATATTAGGGTTCAACATTGCCCATTTTTAGGGGTGTTGCTGCTTACTGGTAGGTGGGACCTGACTAGCTCTCTAATAGGCTTCATCTAAGTCTCAGAACTGCACATCTTTAAATGAGTTTTGCAGCTTTTTTCACCCTTGTTAGATAAAACATACTGAAGACAAGAAAGCAAGTAAAGAGAGTAACCTCCATCTTTACACATTTCAAATTTAATGTGATGAAGACGATAAAACGATGAATGGAAATTCTTTTATAGAGACTATTCATTTAAAAATACACAAGCGAACCTCATTAAGATATAAAATAAAAAGTTAGTGGGGGCACTAAAAGTCAGGTGACTCCAGGAGTGTCTGCATAAAATTTCAGGGCCAGTCACTCAATAGTGGTTGAGATGTTTTAGTCTGAACACGGACAGCATCACTGTGTCTAGATTAAAGAGGTTTAAACGACTTAAACAACAAAACAAAAACATTTGTGGTGGTTTATAACATACTGGATCACTCCTCATTCTCCACACCACAGAGAAAAATCCTGTTTTCATTCATTTAAGACCCCTACCAAACACGCGTTCATCGTTGATGTTCTTGATGCAGAACCAGAGGCCCGCTGGGAAGGTGCAGACCAGGATGTGGAGGTCAAAGAAGAAGGACACCCACGTCGTCGGCTGGTGCTCCGACACCGACGCTATGATGGGGATGTGGATCTTAGCGTAGCTGCATGTAGGAATAAGGGAGGAGGGGAGAAATCGGAAGGAGGGAAGAGACATGTAATTCATGTCGAGCTGAATGCTTTGGGAGTGTTGAGACAAATTATACAATAGATCCTCCTGATTAACTCAAGAATTATGAGTGTGGTCGGGGGGTAATTTTGCTCCCCTACATGCTTATGGTAAAATATGAAGAAATTTAGCACTACTGATGAGTAATGTACTTTTCTGTTAGTAGTTTCTGATCTGTGTGTTCCCTGTTTATTCCTAATGGGCTTTTACACAGCACTTTCTGTACAATCTTAAATATTTCTCTCTCAAGTGTTTTGTTATTACAGCTGGGAAAGAAACAACACACAGCACATTAAGGAATTAGTATCAGCCTCCGAAGGAAAGGAAGGGGGGAGGCATCAGTTACTGCTTTAGTCAGCAAACTGGGGTATTTAGGAGGGGGGGGGGGCATTGATTCGGAAATATCAAACACACTGCGGAGTGTTTGGAAAACATAGCACTGCCTGGTGCTTTTTGGGAGTAAGACAATACTTCAACACAGCTTGTGCTCTACAGTTTTCCCCTCTGGGATGTTGAGAGGGGAAAGGGGGGGGAGGGGGGGGGGTAATATCCATCTCAGGACACACACACACACACACACACACACACGGCTGAACAAGCGTCCCATCGACAGCGAGAGTGTGAAGGTCAGCAGAGCTTACCCGGTGTCCCAGAGAGAGTAGAAACGACCACTCCACGGAGCAATGTATCCTAGAGGCAGAAAAAAAAGACGATCAATAAAGAGAGGCTCATCTTTAAATGCTTTCCATTTCAGACGTGAAATACGAGGACTGCAACTGGGGGTTCGGAGGGGTTAATATAAAGACGAGCGAGATTAAAGTTGTTTGTTACAGCACGTCATTGTGAGGAACAAAAATATAACAGAAACTTTAATTTGCCTCCCCTTTGTTGCAACAATATGTAATTATTTATAGGGCGAACTCTGCCCAAGTGTGCAGCTCTCAATAAATACAAAGAAAAAATATATATAATCCAACCTACTGGCCTGGAAATCTGTAGCACAGACTGCCCGAGGATAACAAGAATGACGAGTAGAATATACTGCTAGCATTAAAGCCGTGAAAATCTCAGTTGGGTTTTCACCGTATTTCAGAACAAATCAGACCGAACCAAGTCATAAAATCATTACATCATAAACTTCCACTGGATGTCTCTTGACAGCTAAAGATGTTCTTTTTTTTTTGGTCATTATTGGTCATTTTTGCATTCATTTCTTTGTTATCACTTAGTTAAATCAACATTACAACTAAACTTTCTGCCAACTGTAGTTCAAAACCCAGAAAGCTCTCAGTGGAGAATGTGTCAGTGCTGAGAATATATTCAGCTGATGTTACTTAATTACTGGAATTGACTTGTTTATGAATGTAACTGAAACCGTTTAGGCTGCAAATTAAGCCGCACAGGGTATTTTATGTGCGCATACAAATGTCTTATTTTGGTTGAGCTTTGATCTGAAATACATTTCAGCTGAACTGTTGCTCGCGGGCTGTTGCAGGCTCTCACAGGGGGGGGGAGCTAAAACTCTTACATATTTCTAGATTTTGTGTCATGTTGTACCAACATACGGCTGTGACATGTCCTGTGCTGCTCTTTAAAAGATAATATGAAAAACGTGTTTAATCTATAAAACTCTGAACAAAGCTCTTAACGAATGCAGGCAAGAGAAAGATGGTGTTTTACTGAGAGCTGATTTAAAGGATGACACTGATTTAATCAATCGATGCTTGGCTCCGAGTTAAAGATACAGAGAAAACCCACACGGGTATAATGCTGCAGACTTGAGGGGAGTGGGGATGTCCTGACAGACCAGAGGAGTGAGACATGCGCAGTCTCACCTCAAAAACTGTCTTCAACTCCCACAGCTCCATTTAGATGGGAGACAGATCACAGCATTTATTAGATGAAGCAATTATCCTCAGGAGACTGGGATTCTGCATCCATATGAGAGGCCAATCAATTCTAAGGCAGGAAGGTCCTAACAGTCCAAGCATGCCAGCATTATGTCAGCTATAATGTGCCATCGTGTCTTTGCTCTTAGTACAAGCCAGAGGACAGAGGAGTCTAGATAATTTGCAGGAATATGGCAATCAAGACGAGACTCTTAGCTTTAATTTAAAGATATCTGAAATAACCGTTAAGGAAATAGTCATTTTGTATAGTCAGCTATTTCCAGGGGCTCACATCTACAGTTTCAATAACAGATGTAGACCATTTCTATGCCATTTCTTTCACAAATCAAGCAGTTAAGTTATTCATACATTTTATTATCCTCATATTATTACTTGTATATGAACATAAACTGGTGCTGGCACTGTTACCTCGCAGCAAGAGGGTGCTGAGTTCAACTCCAACATCTGGCCTGGGCCTTTCTGCATTTGTGTGAGTACTCTGGCTTCCTCCCACAGTCCAAAGACATGCAGTTAGTGGAGTTAGGTTAACTGATTATTCTAAATTGCCCTTATATGTGAATGTGAGTGTGACTGCTTGTCTGTCTCTATGTGTTAGCCCTGCAATAGACTGGTCCCCCCCTCGCTCCCTATGACAGCTGGGATACGCTTCATGGATGGACGAATGAACATAAACTAAAAAGGAAATAAAAGTGATGACAAGAAACAGTTACGGTAATTTCCAAAACAAAAAAAAATCCCACAACATTGATTTCCTTTAAGATTCAGCAGGAGAGAGAGAGCGAGAGAGAGCACATTTCTCCATTACATAGATGTCCTTCACAAGTTTGAAAATCTTGCAGTAAAGAGATGTCTTGTTTTTTTTTACTTGCAGCAAAGTTTTTTTTGGAAAAAAGTCTCACCGAGGTCACGTTTATGGGAAATCGCCTCGATAAACCACATCAAAGATGAGAAAACTCTTTCGTGCTCTCTCTATGACCTGATGCGGGTCTGCCAAAATGAATCTTCAAAGTTGGGCTCTAGAATTCGGAAAACTTATCTGTAAAGATGCAAGATGAGGTCAAAGGGGCCTTTGAAACAGGAAGGATCAAGAGGTTTGGTAAATACCCACGCATAATGGTGAACTCGGCAACATCTGGATATTTAGAGAAGACAGTGGAAGGCCTACTTAAAGATCTTAATGTGAGACTCTCTGACAGATGGACTTGATCTGTAAGCACTTTGAAGTAGACAGTCATGTAATAAATACATATTAAATTCGCTTACGAGCAACTCTGTATTTGATCAGTTAACAACATATGAGGCCAGTTTGAAGCAACACACACGATACAGGCGGAAAATCCAGTGAGATTACATCGTTTTAAAGTTTCCTCGGTGGGCTGTTGTGTACCAAATTCTCCATATCTTAATGCTTTTAAAATATGACGGTAAAAGACTTATGTGGCCTTTAAAGTCTAATCAGTCAGCCGAATTGTGCTCTTAAACCCAAACCCTTCAGCAGGAGACAAAAAGGGGGGGAAAGAAAAAAGAAAGAAAAATCAATAAATAAACAGCAAGAAGGCAACGTTTTAAACCGTCTGAAACTCGAGCCCTTTGGCCACAAACTGAAAATAATGGGCAAAACATCAACAAGGATAAAGTTTCACCAGCTGGCTGCACGCGCTGGGGTCCAACCGGCACAATCAAAAACAGCAGTTCACATGGTGGAGCACAAGCCTCCACAAATTTTCTCTAACAGCAAAGCTGCAGCAATCATATCAGTTTATATTTGTTTATCATTTGCCTTCCAGGTTTCATTTTCTGACAAACACGAGCGCGAGTTAAAAACCCGATGGAGAGGCCCGGAGGTTAGATCATCGGGGAATAGACTAGGAGCGCTCTAACTTTTGGCTAAAAGAAGAAAACAAAATGCAGAATGGCAGAAATCCCAGATCTGGATCAACATTGAAATTTAGTTAATGGTTCCTTTCACAAAAGGCTAGCTGCCCAACAAATCTCAACTAGGGCTGCCACGATTAGTCGACTAGACACGATTACGTCAACTATTAAAATCGTCGACGACTAATTTAATAGTCGACGCATCGTTTGAAGCTTTGTAAGATCCCAAAAGCTGCAGGAATAAGTAGCAGGATTTAAGAGTGTAATAACGGACTGAAACAGAAGATGGCAGCACTGCATGTACAAGGATGCCAGCTGCCGTTAAACCCCGAAGAAGAAGCTGTGTCCCATAATTCATAGCGCAGCCCAGCGCACTTGTCAACAATGGCGCAGCTAGTTAGTTTTAATATTACTCTTATTATTCTTTCTGGGTCACAAAATAAAGTTTAACATATTTTCAGGCGAGAATGTAGCTGTGTAAACCTCAAATATCTGCTCAGTTTATCAAGACACCACATATTTTCAAAAGCGCTCCGACGTTTTCGGAGACGTCTGTTACTCACCAGCTTGATAGCTCCCGTGAGAACACCGGACTCCCGGCAAATCGTTTTCAAACCCACCACTGTCTTTCACTACTCAGGTTAAACATGATATATAAGTCACTTAGATAACTTAAAAATGTTATTGTTTGTTTGTTTTTCTGTATTTTATTTGTTCCTGAGTAAATCGGTTTGGCTGAGATTAAAGTTTTTACACAGCTGAATAAACGTCAGGCAGGCAACTGATTATCAGAAGTGTGAGATGCTCCACCGAAACAATCTGCAAATTTCATTAAAATTTAATAAACTGTCATCTTGTCTTTATTTTTAGTTAGCACATACCTTAAACACTCCAAGCTATAAGCTAATGATAGTTATATAAGAGCAGATGCATGCTGGTGCAATAAGCTGTATGTTTTATGTCCAATGGATGCAGAATCTGATTAGTCGACTAATCGCAAAGATAATCGGTGACTAGTCGACTACCAAAATAATCGTTTGTGGCAGCCCTAGTCGTGGTTTTTTTCCACAGGATGAAAACATTATCATCCTCCACTTTGTCTTATTAGAAAGTAATCATCAGCTATGAAGTTATCTGACCGTCTCTCAACCAATCTTGCCACGTAAGTGCACCTACCATCCATCTGTGTTTGATTTGCATTTTTTTCTAAGACTCATTTCTCAACAAAGAGGATCTTTGTATTTGTTAGACTGGGTGGGAAGCACGTTTAACCAATGCTCAGCTGTGAACACTGTTTATTCTGCTGGTAAACTTGAAGCCATGCTAAAATGATTAAAATAGTTGTACCTTCTCAAACTGTTCCCAAACTAAAAGCTCATGATTGAATTTGCTAGCTCTGGCTGATTTTATAAAACTGTTAAAAGTGAAGCTGAAAGCAAAAATCTGACAAATCTGACTACTAAGAATAAGGTGCAGTCAGTACTTTGAGAATTTATTTAAAAGGAAAAAAAAAAGAACAATGTACTTACAAACATAAATTGATGAGTGTATAATTATGTCTTCAAAAAGAGTGGGCGCTAGTTTGTGGAGGCCATCTTGAATACAGTGGCTGTGATGGACGACGCCGTTCTGCCTAACTGCATTTTATGTTTGTGGTTAGAGACCAGCCACCATGTATTACTCCTTTTAAGTTAATTTCAAGATCACAGACAACTCTTTCAAACTACATGCAACCATTCAACATTTACACCTGTATATTTTATCATCTCGTTGTCATTGCGTTTTTCCAATTGTCCACCGCTGCTCCATTTCCTTCCTCATTTCCCCTCCTCTTCCTCCTCACCTCAAACTTAATCTCCTCAACTTAAGTCAGGACTAACACATGAAAATGTGCATAAACATGCTTATTGATTACCACATTGCCACAACTACATTATGCTAGCTAATGTTAGGCTCGAGTGTCCTGGGAAAAAAGGGGGGGAAAAAAATATCACACTTTCCCTCCAATAAAACAGCGTGACTACATTCTTACAAGTGGCCGAGTCACTTCAAAGAAAGTTTCACTAACAGCAGGTAACACAACATAAACAGCTTTCCTTACCCCACTCAGCATATCCTCGACAACTAACCTCAGTATTGCTGTCAGATGGAAGTCAGCGTCACTGACTCATTGACTTGTATCAGCTTTCAACACAAAGTTTTAGAGCCTCCAAAGTAATTAGATGTGGAAACAAAGTATATTGACAGCTGAGGTAAACAGCAGACTGACAGCCTACTCTCAGTGTAGATAAACAATGATCAGGTCCTACTGCAGCCGGGATTATGCAGTTGAAATGGAAGTGGTAAGAAAACAGAATTGACTGCTCACATCTAGTAGTGGTATTTTACACACTTTACCCTTTAAGATGATTTAAAAAAAAACCCTCTGAGAACTGAAAACAAACAAATGACACTGCTTACGATGTATGGAAGCAGCATGTGCATCAGGACATACAGACCTGTGTATGTGAGATAGATCACTGTGAGGAAGACCACACCAGCAGCGAGAGAGACTCCGAGGAAAAACAGTGTCTGGAATTCCTGTCTGGTCAGCCTGTCCTTTAGGTACTGCAGGAACGCATAGGCTTGGAGGAGTGCAAACACACCTGAGAAAAAGACAGAAGAACGTGAGCCAACATACAGAGGAAACTCACACTGAATATTTGAGGAGGTTCCTACTGATGCTGCATTCTGCAGGGAGCAAAGCAAGCTTACACGGTCGAGAAGCACTGTGATTTTAAACAGTATACCCATAAAGCACTCAACAACAGCCCTGCTGGCTACTCACGTAGATGTGAAAGACGAATATTGCTGGACAGCATATTTCAAATGCATGGAACAAATGTGTGTAAATAAACCTTTCTCCTTTTATTGTCTCGTCATTCTTTTTCAGCCCCTTAGGTTATACTTGCTTTTCCCGTTTCCTTCCTCTGTCATTTTTTTGAGCTGTTTTTCCCCAGCGTGCCTGTGTTTGGCAAATTTGATATAAAAAAATTGAAAAGCGTGAAAAGATCCTGTTATCCCCCCCCTCTCCTTTTTCATCACCTACCACCTTTCAACAAACCTTCTGTGATATTTCCCTGCTTTTCTCCACCCTCAGCGATCGCCTACAGCAGGTCTCACCCATTTCCAAGGTTAAGCCCCTGCCTGTCTCCTGGAGTGCCGCCATGACGCTAACACGCTTGTCACACCATGCCACTCTGCTTTCCTGCCTCAGGGGCCGACATCTCAGCGGTACCGACAGGTCCATTGCTCTGTCACTCTCTTCCTGCCTCCCACTGTGCTCCGTGAATGCTACCACCAGATGTTCTGAGCAGCTGCTACCCAGAGCGACATAAAACCACACTTGCTCTTTGAGAGCGAGCGGGGAGCCAAAAACGCAGAGAGGCAGAGATGATTTTTGATGGTGCATTCTTCAAAGCCTCTCGTAATGCTGTTTGTGTTGGAGAGATCCAGGAAAACAGGGACACTTCAGAGTACACCTACCTGCTGTGGTGTTAAGTGAATTCTCCAAAAGGCCTCCGCTCATCTTCTTAAAGCTGCCAACAACATAAATGAATCGTGCACATATGTACGCATCCATCCATGCTGTCAGCAAGCAGATGGGGCTCACACTTGAGAGACAATACTCAACAAGCTTTAATAAGCTACCCACAAGCCAAAATGAACAGTGCTTAAAGAGCTAAGCCCATATGGGTGGCATGTAGGTGCTTACCCATATCCATTTCATAGATGTACCAATGTTCTCCTGCAGACAGAGCGTGACTATCACTGTAGGCACAAGGGGATTCAATTCCTGCAGCAGCCAACCACTCTTAGAGCATGTGCAATCACCAGAGGGTGCTTTGGACATCAACCAAGCCTGCACAGTTCCAGCTTTAATAGACAAACAACTGCAATAAGACCTAACTTTCCATTTGTGGCCAGAGTTTATAAACAAGTGTGTAAGTGAAAATGAACCTGCAATATCGTTCACTGTCAGCAGGAGGCGACACCTCTTGCTGGAGAAAGAAGATTGAAAAGAAGTTTAGTAAAAAAACAATTCTTTAGCTCACTTTATAGTTTTCCTGATGCCTTTCTCATCACACACACAACCAACCTGAGCCTGCTTCTGTCTGAAGGAAGGACAGTTTCTTCCTGTTAACAGGGAGTTTTTCTTTCCCAGTGTCGCCAAATTCTTTCTTAAAAGGGGCCACCTGATTGTTGTTTTTTCCCCTGTATTATTGTAGGGTCTCTACATTACAATATAAAGCACCTTGAGGCAACTGCTGTTGTGATTTGGTGCTATTTAAATCCAGATGAAGTGACTTGAAGTGAAATTCCAGGCCTTAAACACTGGGTTCAAATCTTATTTAATTGGCTGTAGCTCAGGAGGCACAGCAGGTCATCTACTAATCAGAATGATTGAACTTCAGATGCATTCATCTGAGAGTGAATGTTAGATAGAAAGCAGGTAGAAAAAAGTGCTTACGTGAATGGGTGAAGTACGTTGTACAAAGTGATTTGAGTGCTCGAGCAGAAAAGCACCATTTTATACAGAATGATATTCAACTTGCAAATTATGGTCCTATTTAGGGTCAAATATGATAAAGTAGGGCATGTTTCATGCTATGGCTACTTTGTGAGTGGCAGGTCACTAACTTATGAGCGCATTTCTTCAGGTTTTGATTCAGCACTGTTGTAAAGGTTATCACATTTGGAAGTGAAAGATGGGGTAAGCCCAAGAGGGGGGAGACAAACCCAGCCTCAGGACATAGACTAGTGTATTCCTTGTGCAGGTGCCAAGCACAGATAACGGGGAGAGTTACATCAGGAAGGGCATCTGGAATAAAATCTGTGCCAAATCAGATATCGGATCCATTCCCTGTGGTGACCCCTTGGGACACAAGGGAGCAGCCGGCTTACTCACTCATCACCTCTGGTTTCATAAATCCAAGATTGCAATGGGCATAATGCTCAGTCTGAGGCGTTAAAATGGGATATCACTAACTAACAGGTGATGTCATGGTGGCTACATCCATCTCTTATTTACAGTCTATGGTTGTGGCAGAAATTCCCTGACAGTCACAGCAGACAGAGTTGAAATAACAGCTTTGAATTATAATTTCTGCAATGCGTCCATATGATGAGCAAGGTCCTGAGAGATATATTGCTCAATTATTTTATTCAACCACATTTCACACAGTGTTGGTCTCCAAACTACTCTATTGAAATTCAAGGCACATAATAACTGAAGTGTTTTATCCGAGTTAAAGGGAACAGTCTGAACATTTGTTCAGTCAATATAAACATACTGATTAGATCAGCTGTTAGCACAAATAACTGCTTGTTCCTGCTTTAGGTAGGATAAAGAGAAATATGCTTTTACCTTCATGTATTTGTGACATCTGTTTATGAGTGAGTCATAAATTTGGAATAAAGAGCAGCAGTATCTTCCAAATACTGCTGACTTCATCATCAGGTGGCTTGAGCTTTGTAAAGGGGAACCTGTTGTTCCAGGCTGAATAGAGGATCATTCATACTGCAGGTACAGAGGATGAGACTTACCAGCAGCAGCCATGTGCTCACTCGTCCTGATTGGCTGGAAGCCGACGAAAGGGACCTGCATGGACAGTATGAGGCCCACAATGTAGAAAGTGCTGTAAGCTGTAGAGAGGAGAACAGCGGAGAAACAGGTAAAATCATTAAAATAAAACGACACTAAGAAGAAAAAAAAAAAAGAAAAAAAAAGCACAATTTGGGTTCGACTGAGGGAAATCAACTTCGGTAGGGGTATTTAAAGTCTATTGATTTTCACTGTTGTACCTCAGAGGGAGCAAATACAAAATACCTAATCCAATGTCATTTACTGAGAAAATGGGAGTTGGCCCGGCGCGGTGTGGTCGGGAGGCCCGAAGTGAGATGACAGTGCTGAGAACAGTGCAACTCCCACCATTGTAGCTTCAGGAAACCAATTCGCAGATGCACCACTTTAATTAAGATTTCATACTCTTCCTGAAGAGTGTGCCTCGTTTTTGAAGTAGCTCTGACCGCCCTCAGCGATCTTTTTTTCTCTCCACACATCTGCTATTGACTCATGACAGACAGAGACGAATTGCGAGAGAACAGGCTACGAGGCATTTTATTAAACTAGGATTTTCTTTCTTTTTTTTTAAACCTCCCTGCTTTTTTTATGTGTTCCTTCATTGCAGTTGAACAACACCTGACTCTGAAAAGAGGCGGTAAGGAATAGAGCAGGTGTCTTTTTCTGTCATCGGAATAAGTCTACAAATATATTTCCCCATCTTTCATTTACTACGAAAAGCGGCATGATGAATGAGGCAGCTATTCTTGAGGAACAGGGAAGACTGTAGAAATTTTTCCAGCTCCTCTAACAGCCCTGCTTCACCAAGCAGAGTTTAATTGTTGTAGGAGCAAAGGTAGGTCAAAGCCCTCTTACGGTGAAGAGGCGATAATTTATTTTCAGTGCTCTCAAAGACTGTGCTTACCAGTTACAGTGAGTACAACATATAATCATGCAGAGATGATACTTGACATGGTATCATTTATCTTGACCACAATAGTGGCGTCTGCTGTGAATTCATCCCGAGCTGAGGACGGTGGAGGGTTCTCCGAGGCAACGGATAACGTGCTGGAGCCACCACATGCATTCGTGAAACTCGGATGTTATCTGTGGGATAACAAGCCTACCCACTTCACCGGTTCTCTACCTCCGGTATATGCAAAGAATAGAAAAATAAATAAAGAATAAAGAGGATCAGGTAGCAGGTGGATACATTTACTGCTAAGTGGTGCGTGGGTGTATAGATGTCTGCTGATGATGCTTGCTGTTGTGAGAGACGGGCACAGGCGTGACTGGGCATTTGAGCTTGTTTCAGGGTCAAATGCTCGGGCAGCCATGTTGTGAGATGCATGTGTGCATGAGCGGTCGTTTTCCTGTATAGTTCCCACATTCATATTCTAATGAGAGAAGATCTAAAAACACGAGCGAGTCTCCAATACAGAGTCGGGTATGTGGGCGAGTTTTAAATATTAAGCCGCACGGTGAAAGTTGTCGTCTCGCGCGAGTGCTCGCACGCTCTGTGCTCATGTTTGGCGTGTGTGACCATCTTACCGATATAGACTCTCCTACTGTAGCGTTGCATCAGGAGCAGCACAAACACATGCAGCGGGATCAGGTTGATAATAAACACGTAACCTCCCCACGCCGACACCTAGAACACAAATACACAGACATGTCAGTAAACGGACATTCATCATTACTCAGTTTTTTGTGAGTGGGTGGTGCCCGGGTGGTGCCCATGTAAAACACGGAGGTACCAATGATTTTGTCATGTATTGCTTTGTGGTCTCATGTTTGGCATTTTCATTGTCACTGTTTGGCGCTTAAAGCTGATCGTCAGCGAGCGGGTGTGTTTAACTTTGAAAGCAAGGACACTATTCTCATAACATGCCAATCAAAAGGTAACCACGCTCTAAATTATCTCTTTTTTCCCTTTAACTGGACCGAAAAGTCTGTCTTTGCATAAAGTAACTGAATATAGGAAACTGTAATATAGGTATGTTTAAGACTTCAATGCTCATTAAGTCATTAAAAAATTGAAGGAAAGAAAAAGAAAGAGAAACACATTTTTACGAGTGCTTGGATTTCATATGACATGACATATGACACTGGCACCAGAAGGTGACAGTCATGTGTCTACAAGCTGCTTGGCAACCATCACTAAACAGCAAAATCTGAAGAATACTAACAACTGCCGGGTGTCACACCAATACAGCCTGTGTGTTGCTGTGAGAGTCGGTGCTTGTGTAGAAACAGGAAAAACAAAGAACAATGCAACCAGCTGTCTAGTGTAAAATCCTATCTCTAATAGAAAGGCAAAACTGTGCAGTCATAGAACTAGAAGCATTAAAATGGCTCATGTAGGCTACGTTTTCCTCTGCAACAGTGTTGGAACCCCCAAATGAATGTTAAACATCTGGCAACATTCAATCTGTTGTGTTAATTCAAACTGTTCAAACCACTTAACCTCACGTTTCCTCACTAGCTTCAAACAGAAGTAGTCATAAACAACTGTTGCAAAAAGCATTTACTTTTGTCATCAATTACAATCAGCTAATGGCTCACTCTATATAATGTCAACCAAAACCGTAAAAAAATGCCATTGCAGCGTCTCTGAGCTCGAGGCAATGACTATTACTGCCTTGGATCCTCTGACCAACCAAAACCTGAACAGACTAATTCAACAGATGTAAAATAGTCTTTACTGCTGCTTCACTATTAAATGCAGGCACACTGCTGTAAAAAGAAAAACAGACATATACAGATTCAATAAAAGGCTGGCAGTAATACTTTACATGTTAGATGCACCAATAACTTTAAAAGCGCTACTAAAATTATACAGTTCCTGAGGTCTGCTGGGTTTCACAACTGTGGATGTGGGGGCCATAAAACTATGGCCCCAAAAGTGGGGAAGAGAAGAAAAGAAAAAGAAAAAACCCATCACTGACAAGTTTTCAGTTGCCTGTACTTGCAAAGGGCAAATGGAAATGGTGAGAGCATTAGACAGAACAGGATGGAGAAAAAGTGAAAGTACACAGTGAAAGCAGAGCAGAGCGAGCGGCGGAGGAAAAGTGAAAGCATGTTCGTGCCAGAATGTGAAACCTCGAAAGAGGCCAAGAGAGCAGAGAGGGAGGAATCAGAATAACATATGCAAACTGTTTCACAACAGCTTTTGAGAGAGAGAGATCCCCCATTGTACCTGTTAAATGTGCTGAAAAGATCATTCATTACACTTTCACAATCACAGGAAAAATAAGCATGCGTCATGTCTAATTGATAAACAATAATATCCCGCAATGAATAAACAGAGCCAAAGGAAAATTTCTAAATAAGTTCCTCGCAAGTGTAATTATCTTTTGGCAGTCATTCGCATCTGTTCACTCAGATGTTGACAGTCAATTAGTAACAGGCGAACCGTGACTTATGTGGATGCAAGAGATGACTTCAATTTAAGTATCGTTTTCACTGTTGACACAAGGATGGCTAATCGAGTCCCTGCTGCTGACTGGCTGGGAACTAATTGTAAACATCACAGTAGGAGCACAGTGACAGAGGCTAGCTGCTGCACTCGACTTGACCAGATGCAACATGTCTGCTGTGTTTGCCAAACACAACATTATGTACGTGTGTGTCAGTTATGTCCGGCACTCCATTTTGTCACGATGATGCTACAAAGTCTATTTTGAGCAGCTGAGCAGATGTTTACATCCCTGCCCGTCAAGCCAATGACATTACCATCCAGGAAGCACTAGCAGCTAGCTCGAACCAATCGCAACATCGTCTCCAGCAAATTGTATAAGCATGACAGAGTCAGGAAAACAGATAATGCAGAGTGGGAGTTTGAATAATGTGGAAGAGTGTTTAATAATCAATATTCCCACACAATATAGAACCAAGACTAACTGATCTCCCTGAAGTATTAAGCAGCTACGGCTATAATAAAATGTAGCTCTAAACAGCTCATTAGGACTGCTGCTCTCTCCTGAATGTGCCCCTTTTTAAAGAAAAGGGTAATAAAATAAGTCCATATGTTGCTCGTGTTAATTTAAAAAAATAAAATAAATCAAGTATACCACCTCCTTCCATCAGGTTAAACTTAATGAAAACAGGCTGTTTAAAATATTGATCGCTCTGAATAGAACATTATTTAAATGCATTAACAACTCAAAGTTACAACAACACTTTTTTAAAAACTTGCTTTTCCGCTTTGGGTATAAGAGAATCAGGCCACAAGCGTGGAAGCGGAAGTCTGGAGAAATTCCAATGGCCTAATTGTTATTAACACAAAAAAGTGAGGTCACTATCATTTGTACTGATACTTTCAGCTGCTTCCCACGTTTCCCTCGGGGTTGCCACAGTGGATGGATCCACATGCTTCATTTGTCAAAGATTTTACGCTGGATACCCTTCCTGATACATTTTTCCAGACTGGGAGTACACCAGCTTGTCAGGCCCCCTGAGGGTGGGGGTCTCCCGTCCCAGAATCGATCTATGGACGAAATGAGCACATTTTTGTCTTACAGCTGTAGAAAATGAAAGGTTTAAGAGTTTCTGTACCAAATGAGCTGTAACGCAGGGCATACTGCAACATGGAGCCAGAAATAGATTTCCATGCTTGATATCCTGAGAAATTAGCACCAAGCCCAATATATTTTTAATCAAGACTTCTCTCTGAGACTACACTTGAGGATAATGATGCTTTGAGCTAAATGGTACAATAAGCACAATAACAGTGACTATGCTTCCATGTTTAAAGGTAAAATTCACTAAATAGCTTTAAATACATCACAAAACAGCAGAAAAAATATTTTTCTTTTAAACTGATAATGGCAGGTGACGAATTGCAATTAAGTCCACGGATTTGCACCATGGATTTGTCTAATGTTCATGATAAAAGACAATCCTGTGTGAAAGAGCAGGAACAAGCTCCATTTGAAATTATAGCTCTAAACGACAGTCTAGCCCGAGCCACAGGGTAACAGCAGAGGGCAGGAATCAGAAAATGTTTGGAGCCAAGTCTTTTAGCAGTTATCGCTCTCTGCATTTCATAGCTGGCTTATCTGATGACCACAGGGCCACTCTGAAGAGGCTATAGAGAACACAGCACGCAACACAGAGAAGGGCTTTACTCTGAATGGGTGTGTGCACGATGTGTGGACATCCATCTGTACACAAGTGTTTGCAGGCTACGTGCCCTCACTAGGAACCACTGATTATTTACAAAAAAAAAAAAAAAAAGGAAATAAATTGTATTGTTCTCCCTCCATAATGCATACTGTGGGGCCCACACACACACACACACACACACACACACACACGCTAGCATACTCACTCCACAGCGCTCCAAGTTCGTACTGGTGAACGACAGAGAGAAACACACCAGGGAGTTCAGTTCTCACTTCCCGCATGAAGGGAAAGAACGTATGCAATGCCAGTGGGAGAGACTGATTCACATATGATGAGTCAACCTACTGTAATTCATGTCTACAAGATATCTAATCTAATTATATTGATAATTTGGTATACATCAGCTTTTTCTCCCAGTTTTCCTTCGTTGAGAATGGCTTCTTGTGTTTTTGATGCTTGAATGATTTTAGTCAGTGTTTTGGCTTAAACACAAACCAAAGAAATACACATGTGCTCATCTGAAAACGATCAGGTATGAATGAAAAAGCAGCTAATGTCCAAAGGAAAACGTCAAAACCTTCAGAAAACCTAGAGAACTTTCACTCAAGACTAACCTCAAAATGCCAAGCAAGTCTGGCTGACTGGAAGCAAAATATTAAGAGGGACAGCTATACACCTTTGCACAGTAATGTAATCTTTCAATTTTCTGTCATTTGGAGATGATGGATCAGTGTAACAGCTCATCACTTTCAAATAGAAGAATAAAATAATGCAAGAGGACTATAAAGTCGCTAAATGTACTGACAATGCAGTGAACTGACATAATCCAAAACTCAGGTACAGCCCTAGCATTCAGGACAAGAAATAAATACCTGATTAAGTGAAGGAGCTGCAGACATGCCCTGAAATTACAGGCTTCTTTACTATAGGAGGGTTTAAAAGTAAGAATAAGCCAGTGCTTCTGGATTTAACAAGCAGACAGCGCAGCTGATGCATGCATCTGTTTTTGCTCTCTACAGCTTTTCCCTCCTTTACTCCAGCCTCACCGCTGGAGGGTTGAAAGGAGGACTTTGCACAGCTGCCAGAAAGGTTCCTGTGGCTCCCGTCCATCAGTCTTTCCAACTGCTCAGATCCTCTTCTTAATCTCATCCTTCTCTGCCCCCTCTCTTCTGATTATACCAACATTTAGGCAGGGGATTTCACCCTCTGTCTCCATATATGCCTTGAAAATGACACATTCAATTAAGCCCCAGGGGAAAACATAGTTTTGGCCATTTCCTGATTAAACTGACAGCATCACATGATATAGTGGGTTAAAGATAAATAAATAAAGGCGGGTTAGCCAGTGTTTGCAGTTCTTTGTGCGCAATATGAGAAAGCGGGTGCTGTTAGGACCTTGGTGTTGTTGGAGATGTACAAACCTAGTGTCATCTGCAGAGGGAGGTTAGCTGCAGACAGTACAGAGAAACATTGGGGGAGAGAGAGAGAGAGCAGGTGTGAAGGAGAGGAAGTAGTAATAAGGAGAAAGAAGCATGGAGACACAGTGTTCCCTTCCATCTAGAACATCGCAATGTTTTCTCCTTGTGGTGTCTTATCATTCTGTATTTGTCACCATCTTTTTGCCCCCTGCTTATCTCTCCATCCCTTTGTCTCCATTCTCTCGTCTATTCACCCTTCCACTACTCTTCTCTGTAGTCCTATCTGTCCACACACCCACTGGACAGAGTCTGATCGATGAAGCTGGATTTTGGTAATCTGTTTCATTTGATATCTCTCCCACTGATGGCCACAGAGATTTAGTCTGGAATGAGCCAGAAGCCCGAGATTTCACAGGCACTCGTGACCGTGACACACACGCCAAGAAAAACAATGCAAACAATCTGTCCCTGACGCACTGTGCTTGGACCGTCTTTTTATCTAATCCCTGTCATCAACTCCCTGGATGAGCTTGTGCCCGGATTCATAAATAAGGCAGGAAACACCGGATAAACCGTCCCTCCAAGTTTCCATGCAACACCATGTGACTGCTAGATTGAGTGGACAGCCACTCCAATGCTACCATCTCTGCTCCTCTCTTTCTTTCTTTTTTTTTTTTTTTTTTTTTTTTTTTAAATTATGGCCCAGTTCTGAATTAGAACGAACACACACACACACACACACACACACACACACACACACTGGAGCATGCCAAGAAAGACAGGCTAGTTCTATGAACCAAAGGCAAAGGACCTTCTGTGTTTTGAACAGTTCAATCAGCACGTATTTAAATATAGTATTCAAGGATCTTAGAAATCGCAGACAAGAGCCGCAGGTAGCACTTTACAGACGTCAGCTGCAGTGTAAGAAAATTATTCCACAGCAGGGAGAAAGTCTGGCCGCCAGGATGAAGCACATCCTACAGCATGAGAACATAATGTCTCCTCAGAATCCACCGGTACCAGCGCATTCTAGCGCAACTATTGTGAAATGTTCTATTAGGAAGTTGCTTCATATATAATATAGACTCATGAAATACTAGGTATACCTTTCAGGTACGCAGTTGGACTCCCTTTTGCCTTCACCGCTGCCTTAATTCTTTGTAGCACAGGTTCAACAAGTTGCTGGAAACATTCCTCAGCCTCTGGTCTCCATTGACATGAAAGCATTACACAGTTTCTGCAGATTTGTCTGCAAATCACATCAGTGATGCAAATCTACAATTGCACCACATCATTCCAAAGGTCTTCTACTGGATAGAGATCTAGTGACTGTGGAGGCAATTCGAGCATGTTCAAGAAACCTGTTGGAGACGATTCAAGCTTTGTGATGTTATCCTGTTGAAAGCAGCTATCAGATGATGTACACTGTGGTCATGAACGAATGAACGTGGCCAGCAATATTCAGGTATTTAAACAATTGTACACTTTGGTTGTAACGAATGGCTATGTGAGTTACTGTTGCTATCCTATCAGCTTGAAGCAGTCAGGTCATTCCCCTCTGACCTCTGGCATCAACAAGGCATTTTCGCCCAGAGTAAATGTCTTGCCGCTCACTGGATATTTTCTCTTTTTCAGGCCATTCTCTGTAAACCCTACAAATGGTTGTGTGGGGGAGAATCCCAGCAGATCAGCAGTTTCTTAAATACTCAGACTACTTGTTTCAAAGTCACTTAAATTTTCAACTCCAAGTTCAAACTGCATCAGTTTGAACTTCAGCAGGTATCCTGCCCATGTCTACATGCCTAAATATACAGAGTTGCCACCATGTGATTGAGTAATTAGATATTTAACAGGCAGTGGAACACGCGTACCTAACAAATTTGCTGCTGCATACATGTTAGTTTACATTTTTGAAGGACTGAAGCACAGAAATTGGAATGATAGGTGATTTTATGATCGTGATGTTATGGCAGTCATGCAAAAAAAAAAATCCAATAGTAATAAATAGCAAGATAAGAAATAGAAAGAAATTGTTTGTCAAGAGTCGCTATTAAGAAGCCTGGAACCAGAACTGATAATCTTAATTACACTAGGCTCCAATTACTTTTATTATCGACTACACTGTATGGTCGTTAGAAGACAGGAAGTACGCCTGTTACAATGACTTTGAGACAATGCATTATGCATTTTATTCACTATAAAATGAAAAAAAAAAAAAAAAAAAAACATACTAAAGAGGGTTAGCATCAATCAGTTTTGCAGGTTTAAATTAGTCAGAACCCTACTAAGTTACCCATTGTGTTTGAATTTGTATGCAAAATATTCTTACCATGTAGAAATAGGACAGACAACAGCCAATGGTCCAGAATACGGAGCCCGTCTTCACCGATTTGACCTAAGAGGACAAACAGAGAGCAGAAAACAATTCAAGCCTCAAAGCAGTTTTTTGACCATGTATAATTCAACATAAAAAAGGATATGTATACCTTCTGTTATAATGACATTCGGCACTATTCAGAATACACCAGAAAAATATGATATGTGGGCATGGAGTGCAGACAGCCCTATGCCCTGCTGGTTTACTTTATTTGCTTTATTCACTGCTGAAACACCATCAAATCAGAAGCTTGTGTTTAAAAAAAAAAAAAAGAGAGAGCTTAGTACACTTAGTATGGCTGAAAGTGCTAAAAATACATAACTTTTAATCCTTGAAAGAAGTTTAATAATCACAGCGCAATGATCATAGCCGATATGGAACAGCCAGCTGCCGTCAGAGAGATAAGGCTGGTTCAGAGTAGACCAGAGGCAACATCTTGTAAACAAGCTCTTCTTCCGAGCCACGGGGTGACACAGAAAGTAAGAGTACACATTTACATTAAAAAAAAAGAAAAAGTACACACACACACACACACACACACACACACACACACACACACACACTTCACAACAGAAACGCATTCAACAGTGACCTTTAAAATGATCAATCTCAGAGAGACTACCAGGGAGAACGGCAGTGTGCGATGTTGTCAAGAAGCTTTATGGTAGCCAGCAACGCGTAAGATAAGCTGAAAATGGGGGAAATCGATAACTGCCAGACCAAGGTGGTCTCACCTCCTCAAGCTAGCCAGCCCATTGGTCAGCCAATCAACCCAAATGCAAAAAATTAACAGTCCTCGAGCAGTTCTTTACTTGGCAGATGGGGCAGGCTGCTCTATCTGATTATAAATCTCATCCATTAGAAGATAGATCTTAGCTTTGTTTGTGGGAAAAGTGACAATATTTTAAAGCCTCGTGGTGCAGTTTGGCTTGGCATGACAGAACAAATTAAGATGAGATCTTCTGCACTATGAGAGATGAGACAGATTTAATATTACATGCCCTGATCATTGATTTAATCCCACCACAAGCCCATTTATCTTCCTTTTTTTTTTTCTTTTAAACCCACAATCCAGTAATAACCACGGCCCAATTACACTGTTTTTTGGCAAGCTCATTGGGTCTATAATTTAAGTCAAGTCAAGAGAGAGACTTTGTATAAAAAGCACTTTAAGCAGCAAAGAGCGACGCTTTTTTTTTTTTTTTTTTTTTTAAATCAGTGTGACACACAAGCCAGTTTAAAAAAAAAGGGGGAAAAAAAGTACAGGATTAAAATGATCACTTGTTTTTATACTCATACTCCACTTCAAAGATTAATCATCTATCAAAACAATTCTGGAAGAACTAAAGATGAACTTTATGGAAGTAAGTGGGTTGTTGTGTTGTCACAGTAAAGCTGCTCTTTTCTTTGTGTAGTGAGCTAGCATAAGCATTTAACAGTGTCACAGATGTGTAGTTATTCGAGTCCTTTCTAAGATAACATGACAAAGTATGCTCAAATCATCCAGGTAAAGAAATCCCCAAAACTGGATTCTGTTCATCTGGAGTTATTTTCAAAGTTCAGTTAGCTCCGGTCCTTTCATCTTCTCCCTTCTCTAGCATCTTGGACTCCAGTTGGCATTGATACCCTTTCTTCTGCCCTGGAGCTCCACAAAGAGCTGGAGGGCAGCTCCAACCAGAACCTGCAGCATATGCTAACATGCCAGACTTGCTGAGGCTGCAGAGCACAAGAAGGATACTGCCACACAGCTGCAGGTTGATTTCTTTTGCCATAATGAAGCAGCCGTTCCTGATAATTCTCAATATTTTACACATCAAAGTATTTTGCAAATCAAATATTTGCTGATAAGGGACTTAAATACAGCTGTTGAACTGTATTCTGTTATATTAGGCTTTTAGTTACTAATTTATGCAAATGTTTAAAAAAAAAAACTAGCACACACTGCCAAAGGCAGAACCACCACAACACAACACTAATCTTGTAAATGGCTCCACGCTGAGTCTACGTTTCTTTGTTTCTGAATGAAAACAAGCATTGTAGCAGAAAAGAATGGCAGTAGTTACTGTACAAGCTGCTGTACTCTCCTCAGAAAACATTCTCCTTCGGGTCAGGGCCAAGGCTAGCATGTAGCCTTTTGCTGTAAATGTATGTATAAAATTGTGTTCAACTGGTGCCTCTCCCCCTGCCCCTATTGCACTCCCTTTGTGAAGACAAACATTACACCGTGTGATTCGAGTCCAGCTAATTAAATGGATACTGAGAAAAAGAATGAAATTCCTGTTATAGCCATCTGTGGAGAGGACATGGGAGTCAGAACAAGAGAGGGCGACTGTGCAACCGTGTGCTGCTGTTCAAATTGGCATCTTAGCCATGCTGGGACTCTAGTGTGTGTGAAGGATTCAATTATAGATTATGTGAGGGTGTGTATGTTTTAGGTTTGGGAAGGGTGGGGGTAAACAGAGATTAAACAAGTGGTGTTGAATGGGTTAGCAGCAGATGAAATGAGTCTGTTAATGAAGATTGGGTAGGACTGGAGGGAACCGCTCCGAGTTTCCACCACAGAGTGGAGAGGACAGGAGTAAACAGAAATTGAAAAAAGGAATCAGCAAATAAAATAGAGGAAGAGGAAGTAAGGCGAGCAGAACACGGAAGAGGTGAGAAAAAGCAGAACAAAGCAAGAGCTCAACAATGGCAGGGACAAAGAAAGACAGACAATTAAAGGGAGACAAGATGGAAGCAAGACGGAGGGAGGAGGAAAGGAAAATGTAAGAGACAAATGTGGGTAAATGAGAATGATAATGGGAGGCAGTGGTGCATGGCCAGAATGATTGTTTTTCGAGGCCCTTGCCAAATAGATTGGAGGACTGAATTGTACTAGGTGAGTGCAGAGGGATTTTTTCCCCCCCTGATAGCACTGCTCTGTTGATAACACGTCAACTTAAGAGGTGAGGGGTGCCACGAGGAACACCTGCCTTGCTTGAAGATGTATCATCCATACACACAAGATTACAAAAGACCATTATAATGATGCAGAAACAAGCAGATGTCCCCCATCGCAACCTAATACAAAAGCTGAGGTACAACAAATGGTTATGGAAGAGTTTTTGGACCAGTCTCGGAAAGTTAGAAGGTGACATCATGATTTGGCAAAGGCTCTTTAAACAGTGACTCATTGTTTTCATTCTTATTGTTAAAAACTTTTTCTTATAATTTAATTCAGGAAAGACTGATCTGAGGAGCATTACTTAAGGTAGAGCAGTATGCAATAAAGCAATATGTCTGTGGAGGTTCTCAGTCATCCAGAAATCCAGTTGTCTCCTTGAAAAGACAGTCTGATTTCTTTACGTTTGTAAAGAAGTTTCGCCTCTCATCCAAGATGTTTTTTTTCCTCTTCTAATTGACGTAGAGCCACAGGTATTTAAACCCTAGTGGGCGATGTCCCCTTGGAGGTGGGTGCTGAGGGTTGTTGATTTCTTATCAAGTTCCCAATGGTCCCAGTGATGTAAATTTTATCATGAGACATTTAGCACGAGGGTCTGTGCGGACATGTGCGTTCCCGCGTGTTTTTATTTATTTATTTTTTCACCCAAGTGGTGCACTTCAAATAAGTATAACAGGAATGACTTCTTGGCCAGTGGCTCTCCAGCTGTCCATTTCCACAACATACTATAATGAGTGAACTTTCTCTCCCTGGTGTTGTAGGGTTCTGGTTTCCCCATGTCGGTATTCTAGAGGGTGGTGGGAGTCAAAGAACAGGTACTGATCTGTGTGTGGACTTCCGATAAACTTCAGAGACTTCGATCCATCTCAATAAGCACAGCCCAGTCCATGACCGGTAACCCATTTTCTCTTTGTATCCTTCCTGGTGAACAGTGGTGGTGTCATAAGTCACCACCTGTCAGCCACCAACAGTGCAGTCTTGAGATCCCTCACCACCGGTCAGGTGATTTGACCCACAGCTTTGGTGATTAATCAATATCATTTGTTCCTGTTAGACCAGCTCTAAGGGGACAGCCCCCCCACTAGTGGTTAAATACCTGGGGGATGACTCATTTGTTCTACACCTGCAGTGTATTCTTGGATGAGAAGAGAAGCTTCTTTAGAAACCAAAAAGTCCACCTGCCTTCTTTTTAAGCACTTAAAAATGCCATAATGCAGTTCATCCAGATTCAGTGCAGAGCCACAGCTCACCTCAAGCTCACCTCTTACAAATATTCACTCGACTGCAGCTCTCTGCTGAGTTTGCAGTCTTTTCTGCTAAACTCATCTCAGCTAAACTTTTTTTTTTCTTCTTTTTTCTTTGCCATTTCATTTCAGTATTTATTAGCAAGTCAAATGATTTCTCAAAGATGTCATTTTTTACAGCCCCATATGAGCTGATAAAATCATTGTCATTTGTTCTTTGTTTTTAGTCATTTAATCTAGCTCTGGACGGTAAGGCCAAAAGTTTGTGTCAAAAAAAGATTCTGGTGGTTTTACAGTATATCAGAATTGTTACTACTACTACTATTCTTGGATAAGAAGGTCTTTACATAGAGAGCTCTAGTAGCCCTTTTTCTGAGAATATATTTTAAAAAATTGTCAACATTTAAAAAAAAGTACACAAAATTACACAACCATACAAATGATCACACATCTGACATAAGGAGGCTATTTGTTAACAGGCTGCCCGTTATGCTTTTCACTTGTTGCCACTGTTTTTAAAGTCAACATATGGCTCGTTAGTGTTAATGCTTTTATACTGGAGCTGTGTGACGCGACAAAGAACCACATTTGGATGTGTTTTTTCCAAACTTTGTGGCACAAATTATTCAGTCATTGGGGGGGAAACACCTGTTACCGTTGAGTAGCATATTATCTTGTGTGTGAGGAGCTGCCAAAGCCGCTGGCTGCAGTCAAAATCCAGCATAAAAGCAGAGGAAGCAGGAATGAAGCAAAAAACATTGTCTTGGTTGGTTTTACTGATAAACTTCCAAACAGCAGACACCGCTCCTCTTTTGGTCACCAGTTATTTTTACGTTATCTTCAAGTTTAATTTCCATCTGTCTTTGCTGAATGTGCTGACAGAGTGCAGAGTGATAACTATTGCACTAACTAGCTAGCTAGCATTACTCAGCTTGCCAGTTGGAGGAATCCTTTTTTTTTTTTTTTTTTTTTTTTTTTAACTGTCCGACTTTTAATACTCCAATTTATTTATTTATTTACGTCACTAATTATTTTGTGATGTTTGTTGAATGTAAAACGTGCCTTTAACTTCTAGGTTGGAAAAATTAAGCCAATGAGCGAGTGCCTTATACCTGCATCCTATATGAAGGCCGCTGAAAGGCAATAGTTGTGGATGCAAAAAAGACTTTAAAAAGATGCAAAAAGATTCATTTTGTGGCATATTGATTCAGATTACTGGTAAGATAAAGTTATTGATCTCAAAAAAGGACAATTAATTTGTAGCTTATCCACCCAGTACGTTACTTAATTACTCCCTAACAATTGTAATGTTATACTATGTATAACATAATTTGATTACTTTTGCTTTTCCTCGTAAAATGACCTAAAGTGCACTCATAATTACCATTTATCTACAAAAACCTTTAGGCTATCGTCCCTAAAGCATTTGCTATTCTAATGAGGACACATGAGGATCTTTCTCTTAGTATTTATGTATGAACACAAAGCCAACAGCACAAAGCAAAGATGCAAACCAGCACAAAGAGACCTTAAAGCGATCGCCAGAGTGATCCTACTTAAAAATATCAACCAGTAGAAACAGAGGCTTCAGGCTGACTGCTCTTCACTGATTTAGTTATCTGTTGAAGGTCTGCTGAGCTGGGGTCTGCATTCAAAGAGCCAAAGTTGTGTTAGCAGTCTAATGCAGTTCTGTCCTGGATGCAATTTGCACTTTACCATAGTGCTGCTGTCCTTTTGAGCAATAAAATATAAATAAAATGTCCATATCCCTGCTGTAGACAGAAGACTGCGCCTCCATTTTCCTCTTCCGCCAGACGAACTGAAATCTACTGATTGTTGCGCCAGTACAAATGGAATGCATACACTGACTAACAATTCCAAGGAATTGAATTCTTGGGAATCGAGAACAGATTCCCATCTCTAATGAGGTCGACAAATAAATAGCGATAAACAACAAAATTCATAAAAAATAAGTAGATATGTGAACAACAAAGAACAATCAAAACAAGGTAATCTAAATAACCTTAGTCTTAGGCAATGAAGTATCTATTTGTTATACACTGGGGTAAAATGTAGCAGCGACCTGAGCGCAACCTTCCTGAACATAAATAACAAAACATGGTCAGGATGTTTTTGCCATTTTTTAAACACCTTTCTGCTCCACCGTCATGACTTTGGAGCATGCATTAACAATGCTACTGAGGGAGTTTCCTAACAAATAACAAGATGATCAAAGAAAGTCTTAAAAGTATTAAATATGACAGGAAAAAAAAACAAAACGCACAGCACTGCGCAGGTCGAGGAATTAACCTCTTACCCCTAAGATGGCACTATGACGCAGCTATTCAACATTTAGCTGGTACCAGTTTATTCCTGTGGAATTCAAAGAATTTCACATTTTTCATGCATTGAGATTGTATCACCGTTGGCTCCACTTTCTCATAGGGGCACACTGTTTGTGGGTGTTGGGTTTATTATTTATTTATGTTTTCAAACGGACTAAGACAGGGAGACAGATAACCACCAGACACTTTACAATCACCAGTCAACTTGACAAGCAGGTCTTCAGACAGGTTAGAACTAGGGCTGTTCGATATAACGATATATATCTGATGACGATATAAAAACGTCTATCGTTGCATTTTACGCTATCGTTTGTTTCGTGGTGTCGCAAAATAAACTGTTTGCGGCAATATTTTTTTCATCGTTTTGATGGTCACTGTAGTGGCTATATTCATTTCTTAAAGTTCTCTCTTTCTCTTATATTTTATATAACCACACTATGGACGGACAAGCGCCTGTTTTTATGCATTGTGGTTAGCAACAACGATGGTAACACCATCGTGTGTCCGCTTGTTTATGTTCCACGTAAACCTTTCACAATAAAGCTCAAGATCCTGTTGAGACTTTTCAAAATAAACTGAATCACGTGAAAGAGCAGATTATTTACGGATGAGAAGTTTAAAAAAAAAAAAAAAAAAAAAAAAAAAAAAAAGAGCTGCCAGGTGCTAAAAATTAAACCTTAGACTCAAACGTTAGAACAGGCTTTTCCCCGCAGCACGCCGTGTAATAAATACTCAAAGAAAACGGCGGCGTTACAACTTATGTCTAAAAATGTGTAGTTTCATGCATCGGTTAAAACACTCGACTCCAGCTACATGACGCGCAGCTGGAAACACTTCCCGCAAGTCGAGCTGCCCGAGATTCACAGAATTTACAGAAAATGTTACATTTTTGTGATTTATATCGTTATCGGGACGATAGAATTCTTATATCGGAATATGAGATTTTGGTCATATTGCACAGCCCTAGTTAGAACCTATACACATCTTGCTGTTTAGCGATGTGTTCAACACATCATGCCACCTAACTGTGTTTTATTGTCTAACTCATGTAACCGATCTAACTACACTATGAGGTAAGGTTGGAAGGTTAGTTAGTGCGCCACTCTCCCCTACTTTAGCACATGGTTGATAGACTAATTTATATAGTGTTATATTACTCTTACTTAGATACAGGAGCTGGGGATCAAGCTACCACCAAATTACTGGGGACGGGGACTTGGTTAATTTCAGAAAACTAAAGTTGACGTCTACGTGGTCCAAAAGGCCATTAGAAATATTCAAGTCTTATTATTATATTATAATAGTATTTATCATAACAGCCACCATCTAATGGCTAAAAGCTTTAACAAAAAATTCATCACAAAAGAGTTTATGACTCAGATCTCCTGTGAATGACTTCCCGTAATCGTAAACTCTGCAGCACTATATAGCTTTGTTATACTGTGTTCCTCAACAGGTCCCTGAGGTCATGTGATCGGGGCTTGCTGGTTGTCCATCACACAAGGCTGAAAACGAAAGGTAACTGTGGCCCCCAGACTCTGGAACTCTCTCCCTTTGAGCTTGAGATCTGTGGACTCAGTGGTCTCTTTTAAAAAAAAAAAATTTCTTAAAAAGCTAAAAACTTGTGTTTTTAAACTTGCTTTTAGTTCATTTTGTTCTACACTTTGTGTTTTTCATCTTGAAAGGTGCTATACAAATAAAATGTTACCTTACTTTTTACTTTACTTTCAAAATGGAGGATCACTGGTTTCACATGTCGTTTCATAACCCCTGCTCATCACATATTTTCCTTCTTGTTTTTAAAAAGCGAAACAGCCAAAGGTCAAACGCCAAAGGTTCTCAAAGGTTCAAAACACAACTTTAAAAAACGATGACATCCTGGTAACCGTGTCCATCTTTTAAACCATCTATGCTTGCAGCTTGGAAAAGCCCCAGGGGACCTTTTTTGTTTTTCCCATTCACTGGCATTAGATTTTTAAAGCACCATCACATTATGCATGACGACAGTATAATATGAGGATATACCGCCCGGTTCAAATTTAATCTCTTCTGACTTTTGAGAAAATGTTATGAGTGTGGTGTTATATGCTGGTCCCAAAAAACCATAGCCTGCATTCAGACCTTACATTACAGAAGAGAAAGAAATGCCAGTAACCTGCTGTATCTCTAAAATACACACGAAAGCCTGTACACACGTGTGCATACACCTCCCAAATATGTTTGGTTTACCAACACTCACTGCATGTTTGAGGATGTAAACGCTCCCAGTGTTTGCAACAATCATCAGTTCAGTTTCACTCTGCTGAGCCGGTACACACAGAGACAGCTAGGGGTGTTGTATTGAGATTTAAATTGTAGGCACAACAGCAGAGCTCAGGCAGCCACCTGGACACTAAACTGTAGGAGCATTGCCAGATCAGTGACAGCGAGCGAGTTCAAAAAAGGGCCACAGAGCTGTCCGCAAGCACGCTCCAGTATAGTGACCCATACTACCTTGAAACCGCATGGACAGATTCATCCATACATGATTTGACAAAGTGACATAAACTTGGATGGCTAAATCCACGGATGGATAAAAGGTCCCTTCAAAGCCTGCGGCAACTTCCCTGCCAGGCTTCTTACACTGTGACACACGGCACTGAGTCACGGTGTGATGAAATACCTGCATCGCTACTTCTACCTGGATAAAAGCCTCCACGGCTCAAGATGTTTTTCCACTTGAGTATAACACAAACCTTGAAGGTAAAAATTAAAAACTGCATAAATAGACAATGTCCTACCATTACTGCTGAAGATTAGCTGTGGCATGTTCAGTGAAAGCACTTTCTCATCACTAATTGAACTGGCCTTGTATGAGGAAGGTTACAAGCACTAGTTTCATTAGCCCTTCTAACACTAGGTTTCGGTACTATTCAGCAAATAAATCACACGATGAAAGGAAAAAAAGCTCCATGTTTGTAATAACATAAATTTGAGGCATTTTTTGAAATAGTATTATCTTTTTAAGTCTGCTTTCATTGGATGCCTGTTGCCTTTTGCAGTTGAGGTCTGTGAAAAATTCTGAATAAATCAAACAGTAAACACGAAGAGACAATCAAAAAAAAAAAAAAAAAAAAAAAAAAGCAAAAGTAAAAGTTGAATCGTTCTCTCTTGCAGTTAAGACCAGATGCTTCTAAAACTCAACATGCAAACAATGACATGAAAAGGAAAAAGAAAAAACACACCAAAAACGTGGGCCTATATTACACTCCACTGCAAACACAGACAGCTGAATACCCAACAGCTCAGCAGGCATTCCCATTATACTTCTTTGAGGTCCACCATCTGGGGTGCACGAGTTGCAGACGACAAACATGTCATCATTCACTCTCTAGTAGACGCACGGTATTCAAGGTGGACACGGAATTCAAAGTGGCTTCCAGATGTCATTTTAACATTTGCTACAACTGTTCTGAAATTAGTGCTGGCTGGCATGACCAAACATCTTGCAGTATATAAAAAGGAAATCTACATTTAAACTCCATTAAGGTAATATACATTTGGCACAAGGCTACAGAGTTAGGCCCCTAACAAGCTGCCTGCTCTGCTTTTAGATTACCTGTAATGGCACCTTTTGTCACCACTAATTTTAAAGAAAGGCACCATCTGCCTCATTGGTGTGAATATAACAACCTCAATTCTGACTTATTCGCCCAAACTTTGTGGCACAAATGGTTCTGCCATCAGGAGAATACAGGCGTACTACAGCACTGAGTGGAGAACAATGCAATGCATATTTAAAGCACATGGAAATTGCTTATGAATGGCAGATCCAGCAACTTTACCTGAAATGTTCTTATTTCTGTTTAGGACCTGCAAAAGCTGATTATGTTGAAGGTATGCAGTCTGTCCACATGAATTTATTCAAGCTCATGTAAAGAGATTATAAATCAAGCAGGGTGCTACTCATAAGCTTAATAACCCTTACTGTTCAATCTGTCAAAATAAAGTGTGAATTCATTAATTTCACTGATTGATTCTAAAAAAAGTACAACATTGTCAACTGGCTTAAAAATGTGTCCATTATAACTTAACACATTTACAGAATAATAAAACTCCTTCATGCACACAGAGCCAATGTGAAAACGACCCACAACCTTAGTTGACATGTTTACCAGTTACATAACTGCAATGCTCAGGAATACATGCTTCTGCGCTTATTGTGTGTGTGGTTAGGTTTAACAGTAGCCTCTCAACTTGCTACTGTGCTGTGCAGTAATTGACTCAGGCCAGCGTGAGCTGAGACCGAACATTTGTCCTGAACGCTTTATGTGCAGTGATGTACAGCATTCAAATTCGCATCTGCATAATTGTGTGACTTCTGCAGGCTGTATGCAGCTTTGAGCCATGGAGACATTTTTTTAAATCAGTTGCATGCGGTTGAATTACATCACCGAAATAATGAAAAATAGGGTTTTCTAAATAAATTGGTTATATAAATATGTTACATTTGTCTGCCACATTTCTGTGAATCTCATATACTGGATGTGAACCAGCCAGGAATTACATCTTCCTACAATCACGCAGCTACAGTCAGTCAATAATAGACATGTGGCTTATATGCATAAGTCCCCTGGCCCCAATAGGATTGTAGCATTCTATCATGTAGTAATCTTTCTAGATAATACCAAAGCTTCTAAGCAGAAAAAAAGAAACCCCTGTGTCATTTGCCAAAGTAAACTGTGCTGCAGAATCAAAGGAAATGCACAGAGAATCCCAACGATGAATTAAACCTGGGATGCTATTGTAATTACATTACTGTTATCATTTATGCTGTCTAATTTATGTTTAAAAAACTCAAGGATAAAGGCTAATGATGCTGTCAAACACTGTGCGTTATAGCTGCTTAGGTTTACAGCCAGCCATGGTAAACGCTTTCAAATGACAGACTCATCAAGGAGCAAGTTTTCGTGGTAGTCGATGGAGGCCGAAGAAAAACGTCGATGATTCAGCAACCTGTAAAACCACCTTTAGCCACAATAACTTGAAGTAATCATTTTCTGTATGTCTTTATCAGTCTCACATCACCTGGCAACCCATCGAAACGAGCCATACTTGTTCACTCTTTTGCGGCTGAACAACTATGACTTGTTCGACATGACAGTTCAAGACTGCACTGTGATGAACTTTAACATTTAACATGACAACTCAAGCCTGCAGAGTCTGAGATGTAGCTCCTGGGTGTTTTTTATATGGTTTTTTTTTTTTGCCGTTTTTGAGCATTGCAAAAAATCTGACAAAAACTGCCAAAACATCTGCTTTTATAGAGGTGCTCACACCAGCTGATGAGCACTCACTGACTGTATTTGATAAGCAGAACCTGTTATTTACCGCTTAGTTCCTGTGGAAGCAGTAGGGTAAGTTCAATTTCCCCTTTCCCCATGCATATTTGAGAGAAAGATTTGCAAGCAGAGGCAGAAACAGAGGCCTGTAAGAGTTGCTATCTGCTAAAACTGTCTTCCAATCAATTCCGTGTCTTCAGTGATCACTTTTATATTGATAAAATCTACAATATTAAATTTGTCCTCCCTGAAAATACCCCGCCATTTTTATTTGACACCTGCTCAGCACAGGTTAACTGCAGAGGTGGGCAACTGCTTCTCTGTAGCCTGCAGCCTTTATATTCTATCCCTGCAGTCCACAGGAACACGAAGTGATTTCATTAATAGAAAATAATTTTATGGACTCAGTGGGATGGCACAATACTGTATGAACAGGAAGCACTGTATGCTCACTTTGTGCTAATGAAAGGCCGTAATATTTACACTTTCAAAGAATCTGCAGCTCTTCTCCAATAATTCTCTACTCGGCACTGAAAACTGGACTGACCCTGAATTTTATGTTCCTCGTAGCAGAATGATGACTAACAGGGATGCATTTCAAGTCAGATATGTTGGAAGCATATAGCAAGGACTACATAATGCCACTTTCATGACTTTAATTTAATTTTGTGGCGTGTCTGTTGCATTTTTTCCCCTTCCTCTCTCATCACCGTTAGCACCTTTAACCTTTTGCTACTTAAACATCATTTTTGCATGGACTTCTTCCATCATCTGCTCTTAAGCTGTATTTCTATGTGGCCAATAGAAGCTCAGCTCAGCTCTTTAATGTCAAGAGAAACCCAGTTATGGAGAAAGACACAATTACTTCCATTTTCAATAAGCTGGAAATATTAAATTTTTTCTATCTTAGGATGAGTTTAAGCAAAGCAGGGAAAAAGTCAGTGAACAGACTCAGCTCAATACAGAAGGAAAAAAAAATCCGCAGTACTTGTCAAGGTCAACGGCAATAACAAGGAAGAAGTGAATGCTGATAAAAACTGTTTGCAGAGCTCTTCATTTTCACACAGACAAATACAAACACACGCTTGTATACAAAGGCACACGAGATGCATTCTTAGTAAGAAAGCTGCAGGGCTGAAAGGCAG
Source organism: Rhamphochromis longiceps (assembly GCF_057381845.1). NCBI lineage: Eukaryota > Metazoa > Chordata > Actinopteri > Cichliformes > Cichlidae > Rhamphochromis > Rhamphochromis longiceps. Next base: position 12,074,806 of record NC_140577.1, read on the forward strand.
CTGCTGATGCAACTGAAAGAGTGGATAGACTGAAAGTAAAGTCTGTTTCAGGCATCTTTCAACTTGAAAAGCTTCTTCCTTCCACCTGCTGTGGAAAATATGTTGCAATGCAGTTGCTGCAAACATTCAGGCTGTATTTTAAAAAAACAAAACAAAAGACTCTTCTCATCTGCCTTGTTAGCTCAAGGATAGGCCGCATTTATTGAAGTAAAAAAATAAAATAAATAAATTGTTGAAGGCAGGGGGGGGGGAAAACTAAATAAAACAAGGTTAGCCACTTTATGAACAAACACTCCGTTCATTTCATGCATTTTTAAAAAGGAAAGGAAATTGGGAGAGGAGATATTCAACCTTTAAAAGGGAGATCTTGTCAATTCTACTCTTAAAGGTCATCATATTGTGAAGGTTTTATGGTGCAGCATGTCGTTTCCGGGGCTTCACGTGGTGCACAAAGAAGCCTAGCATGCCTTTCAAGGTTGTGGATAAATAATTCAACATCTATGAAAAGTAAGATTTGAAAGTGGGGCTACTTTTGTGGGTAAAATCCTCCCAAAAGAGTGAGCATGAATCTGATTCCTCACAAAGAAGTTTAAACTGTCTCCTCTATACAATAGGATTCCTCCTTACGGCACTTTTAAGTCTGAACTTACCCAGAGGTAGTAGGTGAACTGCAGGGCGAAGATGGCGATGCCCTCATTGTCAAAGGAGCCGGCGACGGAGCGAGAGATATAACCGGGGACGATGGCGATGAAGCAGGCTGCCAGCAGCCCGGCACCCTGGTTCCACAGCTCCCGGGTTAGCAGGAAGGTGGAGATGGCGGTCAGGCCGCTGAACACAGGCGCAAGAAAGACGCACACATCACGAATGTGGACGGTGATGTGGAGCATGTTGAGCACGTAGTGGATAAGGCCTGCAGTCGCCATGAGCCCTGGGTACACCTGAGGGAAGGTTTTTAAAAAAAAAAAAAAAAAAAAAAAAAAAAAAGGCAGAAGAAGAGTTTGTGAGAAACGCAAAGAGGAAATAAAACCAGAACAGAGAAGCCTCAACATCTATAGTAACATAAGTTAAAGGAACACTGTTAAGTCAGACTATTTTTCCCCCTTTACACATTTTTGGCGCCTACCAGAGAGATTTTAGCCAGCGCCAAAGAAAACTACACTTAACCTCCCAACATTTTTTAAACAGAGGTTTAATTTCCTCAAGCAGATTTCTTGAGTAACACACAGATTTCTCTCACAAAGGCTCACTGCCTTTCCTGAAACGACCAGGTATGTGCTGCATTATTCTGATGTTATCCATGTTGACAGAGAGGGAAAAGTAAAGTGCAGAGAGTTGATTAGTTCCATCACTGGAGAGTAGAGAGGTATGGATTGGCTTTTCTGTAAACCTTGGGACAGATGAGAGCAGCACCTGTAGTCGTGATGACCTTACGCAACGACGACAGTCAGAACTGTATCCTAAAAACCCTTAAGAGGATTTACTTAAAAATAAGGTTACAAAAAAAAACAAAAAAACAACGCACATTTTGATCAAAAGACTAAAATTAAATCAACATCAGAAGCCAAATTAAAAATGGTTCCAATAGCTTCCAATAGACAGGCGGTGGCATCAGGCTTTTCTCGTCTCCCATTGAACAGATGTTCAAATGTGACCTCTCCCTCCCCGACCCTCAGTGCGAGCCTCTCGCCGTGGGAATACTCGTTGTATTAGTGAAAGCTGCTAATTCTCTTAAGATTAAATGACTTGAGGTGAATCGCAGCTCTAATGTGTTCATTTTCCACATTCTCTCACTAATTAAGCGCTGCATACAAAAATCTACGTCTCCGTCTGCTGTGTGTTCAGACAAATTGTGGGAAAATGGAAGGCGTAACTCGTGAATAATTTTAAGCTGCTTGCGAGAAGATTTAACGTGGGCTCGTACCACATCGAACGCACGTAGACGCCACACGACAGTCGATCTTATAGACCGTGTGCTGTGCGAACCAGCTGTTAAGCGGGTATATGGAGAATTGACGTGTAGGTTATCATCAGGTATTGATCGGAAAATGAAACAGCTTTCAATTAGGAAAACTGTCACTTTTACTGATTTGTAGTGAATGTTCTGTAATATTTACACAGGAGAAAAACAAAAATATAATCATTTGTGTAATCAATAGTCAATTGTCTGGGCAATGATTGTTCTGGAAATGCTGTGTGACTAGCTTTTCAGTCACAAGTGAATAACATTTCAGGACTCGGATGTAATGTAATATAAAAACATTAGAGGAAAAACTTAGAAGAGTTAGAGAAGAAAGAGGACAGTTACATGACCCACATCTATTCTGTGGCATGATGTTGATATATAGGGTGAGTACAAGTACCTGGGCATCCATATCAACAACAGGCCAACACAGAGCCTGTGCATAAAAGAGGGAGGAAAGCTCTATTACCTCACCCAATGAGCAGGTTCTATTACCTAAACAAGCAGAGATCCTTAAATATGTGCAGCAAAATGATGGATATTGTCCAGTCAGTCGATTGTGGCAAGTACAGCGTACTTTGCTGTGGTCTGCTGGGGGGAGCAGAGTCTGAGCTGATGACAGCAACAGACTAGATAAACTGATTATGAAGGCTGGCTCTGTGATTGGCCGTAAACCGTACACTTCTGAAGCTGTGTTGGAGAGGAGGTCACTGAACTGACTGTTATCCATCATGGATAGCAGCGACCACACTACTTACTGACCAGGCTTGTCTAACTAATCTAATACTACATCATCTCAACTGCTATAAAATACAGTACTGTATAAAAGTCTTGAGCTACCCCTTATTTCTTTATATTTTTCTAGGAAAATGGGAAATAGGTCCATTGTAACATGCGCAAACACACATGGAAATAGAGCTTGTACAACTTAATCGAGCTTTAAAGTCGATATCTGATAACTTTATTGTATAATATGAATAACTTTATTCTTCAACGCAGCCCAAACTCTTTGACAGGCTTTCTTGTAATTTTTTTAAGTAGTCTTCAGGAATAATTTTCCTTGTTCAATTCAGTCATGATGATGATGTTGTTCAGGCTCTGGGGAGGCCAATCCATGACTGATACTAATCAATTTTGTGTTCGTCTATCCAGGTATGCTTTTTTCTGCATTGGCAACGTGCTACTGTATGGTGGATTGAAATCTGATCATACTTTTCTACATTCAGAATTCCATTAACTTTGAAAAAAATCCAACATCACTGGCTGAATTGCAGCTAAAGACCATGGAAGAGCTCCACCGTGTTTTATAGGCAGCTATAAACATTCCTTGTTAGTCCTGACCTTCTCTGTACATACTAATAATTTGGATTCATCACTTCATAAAACCTGTTACCAATCTAGTTCTTGTGTAATTTGGCACACCACAGCCTTTTCTCCCCGCTTTCCTGCCTTAAGAATGACTTACTAACAGCCGACCTTCCACTTAGACCATTTCAGATGAAGCTACGTTGAATGGTAGATTGATCAGTGAAAGGTCCTGCGTCAGGTCTTTGCTGGATTATTTTTTGCCCCGTTTCTTAAGGACATGTCTTTCACATACTGTTCATCTGCCATAGAGTTTTTTTGGACCGCCAAACTTTCAACTAACAGCTCTTTGAAAATACTTTTTTTGTGCTGTGATTTTATACTTGTCAAACTGTGATCTCTGGCATTTTGTAGATTCTTTGTATATTTAACTAAAGCGATTCTTTCAAGCCTTCCTCGGTATTTCACTATGGGAAGCAGCCTCTGGCATGACCAATTGTGGGAGTTCCACTACTACAAGCACATCAGACAGACCAATGACTTCAAGGACACGAGGTCCTCTGACACCCTTTATAGCAGCCTTTGTAGAAGGCTGTTAATAACAAACTCCCTAAAGATACAATTTAAAATTGATTCTTTGCCAAGTTGTCAATTATGTGTATGTACAAAACACTGTTTCATCCTTTGAGTAAAGTATCTTTTCAAGCTTCACTGATTCACAGGTCAAAAACAACCCATTCCCCTAAAAATGGTCACTTACAAGGCCCTTCAAAAAGCCCAGAAGTATTGCCTCTGGCTCCTTGGAAACAAAGAAAAGAGTATGGGCTCAAGACTTTTGCACAGCACTGCATTTCTCATTTCATTAGGTCAAAACTTCAGCGAGATTTAACAGGAGGTAATGTGGCCATTAACAAGCTCCATTAATGATGAACACGAGTTACTGATGGGCATTTAGGCACCAAACACCAGCGTGCACTGCCACAGAGCCACCACTGTTTATTACATATTACAGGGGCAGCAACGAAAATAAATATTCAGCTCAACCAATATGCTAATTGCAAATAACCAAATTAAATCGAACTAAACTGAATTGGCCTTGAATCACACTGGGCACACTTAAAGGTCTGAACAATTATTTCTGCTATCAATTTGTTGATTATATCATTAATAAATCACAGAATCTCCTTTTCTCTGTTCTCCATTTTGGTCGATTCAAACACTAGAAAACTGGGATGAAAAGGAAAAAGGAATTATTTTTGCTTGCATAAAGAAAAATCGAGGGTCAAGTTTTGCCACACATGGTGTCAACAAGAATGTTATTATTAAAACCATTAAAGATGGGGCCTGAGTGGGTGAGGCTTAATGTCCTTGTCTCATCTGTATGAGAGCAGATCCAATTAGAGCTTTGTGCAGTGCAATGTGGACGTCTGAAATAAGATGCAAAATAAAGGTTATGTTTAACGTGCGAGTAGTCCTTGATGCGTTTCCACTGTAGGCCCACTCCATACGCTACTGCTAATAAACTTAGGTCTTCACGTCTCTAATTAGCCAATGCCTAGAAGTCCAACCTACACCAGCTAATCTACATCTGCGTAAATCAACCACATCTCATAGCTCTGAGAATTTGACAACAGTCCATTATTACCCATTCTAAACTGTCGTATGGCCCAGGTCCCCTCAAATATGACTAAAGCTGTTCATCATAGTCAAGGATATTTAGCAATGAGGTCTGGCTTGAAAGAAATCTTTGTACATAAATTTAATCAACACTTCTCTAAACTGGCATTCAACAAAGCACAAGGCGGCTTGCTCATTTTGAAAACAGCATCAACTAAAACTGTCAAAAGGCGTTACAGAAACGCACTTGAGTCATTGTCATTACGGCAACAAAGAGCGGTTTATTGGATTGACAGCCTGCTGTTGTTCTGGACTGTCACATTAGAGAAGCCTTCCTTCCTTATCTGTGGCACAGGAGAAAGAGCAACTGGCAGTCATCCTCTGGGGAGTGGAGGCTGGGTGGGAGTGAAAAGGGGGAAATAAAAAGGGAGAGGGCAGCTGGACTGGCGTGAGCATAAAGGCACTCAACTGTCACATTAACTGACATCGGCTCATCTTTCTTCCGAACGGCCTGACCCGTCTCAGTGCTTAGAGACTTAATGCTACCATACACAATTAATGCAGACTGTCAGGATCATCTGTCTAATTTTGAATAAAGGGCGGTGGAGGGGAGTGTAAGGATGAGACTGGAAGCATAGTAGATGTGTGAAAGGCAGAGGCAGGCAGAAGAAAAGATATGATGAAAGATAACGAGCCAGTGAGGCTCATGAGAAGAGGAGGAGACTGTGAGCTGTATATACTGAAAGGTGAGCCCAGGTAGGTCGAACGGAGCAAATGTAACATTAGCAAAGGTGTTTTCGTGAATCCTACCTGGCGTCAGAGGTCACAGCAAGCAGAATAATTGTTAAAACGTCAAACCCAGACTGGCTGTTTAAAATGACGGCAGAGTGTAACTTAGTAATTCACAAAATTCTGAATTACATTCTCCGCTCCCAAGTTTCCTAAACAACAGCCATTGATTGCATTTACGGGCTCGCTGCACCAGTCTGAGATGAACCCAGCACTTGTCCACACCCCTGCATGTTTTAAAAGCATAGGCTTGATGCAAATAAGAGCTCTCACACATTCGTTTTATGATTTCAAAAGCAGTGTGGGAGTAAAAGTAAATGCCCTCCTTCCCTGAAGCCTGTTTGTGTTCATAAAATTATCTCGCTCAGTCATGCAAACAAGTGGGATTTTCACCATAAACCTACACACCAAATAAGCGAGCGCCTCTGTTACTCCAGCAACTGCCATCGCTGTGCCCTTGAGCAAGGCACTGTTTGCAGCCGACTTTTAGTGTTGAACAGTCGCTCTCTATATATAAATGTTGACAAATCCCACCTCCGCTTCTAACTGTGAAGCTGCTGTTTGACACTGCAATCTTCTTTTGACTGCTCCCTTTAGGGGTCGCCACAGCAGATTATTTGCCTCCCTCTCCCCCTCTCTCCAGCATGTACTGTCACACCAAACCTCCTCCCCTACATCTGCGGTCTTCCTCTCGTCTTTCTCCCTGGTAGCTCCATATTCAACACCCTTTGTACAATTCCCCACTAGCCCTCCAGTGTGCATGTCTGCGAACCTCTTAACCTTCTCATTTCCAGTCCCGTTTCTCTTAGTGCCACTCTGGCACCTCCAGCTCTACTTCCCATCTTTTGTCAGTGCCACTGTCTCCAAATCATACACCATACGTGCTCCCACTTTCATCTTGTTTACCTTTCCTTTAGCCACTATTCTTCTCTTACAACTCCAAAACACTCCTGACACAGGTCTCTACCCACCACTCCACTTGTGCACGGTCCACTCCCCGGGGTATATAAACTCATCTACGTCACTTCCTCTACTCCTTGCATCATCACCTTCCTGTCTTACTCTACTTTACAGACATGTATTTTGTCTTCCACCTACCGACTTCCTTTCTATGTCTCTCCAGAGCATACCTCCACCTCTTCAGACTCTTTCACCTGCTCCCCACTCTCCCTACAGATACCAATGTCATCTGCAAACATCACAGACCACAGAGACTCCTGCCTGACCTCATCTGTCTATCACCACTGCAAGCAAGCAACAGCTCAGAGTCGATCCCTGATGTAATCTCAGCCCTTAATGAACCCATTTGTCTCTCTAAGCAATAAAATAATAATCAAGAATAATTTGTTATTTTTCAGTTATTTTAATGCAATCTCAAATGTGCTTAAATTTGCATTTCCTTAGCTTTCAGATTGCTCTCTCTTATTCAGACACTTTGGAGAAAAGGTCATAATCATGCTTGTTATGCTGTTTGCATTCCTGTAAAGTCTGATCCAGTTAGTTTTTTCATTTTCCTTCATCTATTTTTTTGTAATAAAAAAAAAAAAAAATAGGTCAAATATTTCTAGTTGCTAAAGGGCCATAGTTCTATCAGATGCATCAATTCCTACGCATCAACTCCTAGACTCTGCACATTTACATGTGATACGGAGACATTTGCATTTAGTGTGGCCAATTAAATGACCCACCCATCTGCTAAAGAAATGGATGTGTCTTATAAGGGGAAATGTCACCTGCCATCTGCCACTAAACGTTTTCCAAAAGTCCACTGTGGGTTACAGTGGACTGTTTTGTGTAGACCGAGCATGTAAATCTCAAAGGGAGCCACAGTGATGCCCTGGGATATCTGGGCATTTTAACAAACAGGGGATTAGTATGCATCTGGTAAGCTAGTGAGTATTTACATCAGCAAGACCATGCATAAGAGACTGACTTAAAACAAAACACAATGCTAATGTTCATGGTGAGGAAGCAACGTGTCATTTATGTAGTGCAACAGTGTGGCTCACTGACAGTGACACAGTTTGGGGGCAAATGAAGCGCTATGGCACAGAGAAATATGCTATATCAAGCCTTGGCTTACACACAGATCTTGCTGGAAGGATGAATTCATTATCCATTTCTGCATTTTCAAGGGATTTGTTGACAATGATTAAAAAAAAGAAATACAATATCTCCACTTTTTGCGATGCCACAGCCATTCCGCTGCAGTGCATGTTTTACTCTTTAACATTTTTCTTCCAGTCAGATTAATTAATTTGGTTGCCAAAGCACCTTGTGAAGCTGCATATTAGTTCCAGCATGCTTTATGTGAATTCATTCCAGTGGTATAAGTATCATCCCTGGGGATCCAGAATCAGGCATTTTAAAAATGTCAAATAAAAGAAGAAGAAAAAGGTATGAAGTAAAAATCATCTACAGACGATGCTCAAAATAATAACGCCGCAAGTACTACATGACCTCTGTAATTGCAGACAGTGCAACACATACCTTAGGCCCCAGCACAATCGCTCCACAAATTATACTTGCTGAAATGGCTGCAGTGACTCTTCATAACCACTCAGCACAACACTTCCAAGAAAAGTTCAGAAACACAGGCAGGATTTTGTATCAGCTTGAGCCTGTGTGTTTTAGTTAGGCTAGATTTGTCATACTTATGTCCTACATAATACAACGGTTAGAAATCAAACTGACCTTAATTCTATTCTTATGATTTAAATGTTAGGGTTTTGTTTGTTTGTTTAATGGGGGAACATCGACATTTGGAACAAGCCTAATATTAATAAAACAAATGACAAATAGAAGTATACCAGAAATGAAGTTATAAAGCACTCATGAAATGCACCATCTGTCTGCCAACTTCTAATCTCCAGCTGTGATACTGCTCAAGCCCATGTATGTTCTCCCTTTGCAAATTGCTTTAGTCTGCTGAGAACATTCAAATATTTAAAGTAATGTCCAACTGGAAAATGAAATGAATCTTCAGTGAAACTACATTGAGCAGAAAGGAGACTGCAGCGTGTGAATTACTCTACGATCATTTCCCGTTTTGACTCATACGCCATCAATATATTCCAAATGTGCAGAAGAAGAACCTCAGCTCTGTGTGCACTGATATTTATGCTGAAGATAATGCAATGTACAGTCCGGGAATCTTGTTAATGTCATGATTAGACGAGTAATCTGAACTGGAAGGCGTACAGTCTTAAATTAATTTTCATGAGTTTCAGCTTCCACCCTCTGGGTACACGGCTTAGCCCAAGCGTCCATGTACTGAAACAGAAGCAGAGCATCCATTATTACAGGCTAGGCTTGTCATGTGCAATTACCAGAATCTGATGGTAATTACTTATGACAGATGAATCCTGATGGATAGGTTTGGGATGTATAATTCCTTGGATTGCTTGTGCAGGAGTGAAAACTATATTCAAATATCAGTATGTAGAATGTCTTCCAGCTCCAGCCCTGGACATTGTTTGGTACTACAATAACAGAAATGTGAATAAATGCACAGCATTAACATGCCTCGTTGTATCGGCTATGTGCAGGAACTCCCTAATCAGAGGGAAAGAGACAGGAGTCGCACTACAGGCTCCAAGGGTCAGGCTCTAGCTCAGCGTTTTACCTGAACTAGTAATCGAGGTAAGAATTCATTTCCACATTTATCTGGCACTGAGTACCTAGATTCTGTAGTCCTGATGCACCATTAGCTAGAGCAATTATAGCTCAGAGTATAACCCTAGTATGTCCATGAAGCTTGGTTGAGAGAACAAACAGCAGGTGGGGACGTTAAGGAGGAAAGGGAGATGGAAAGGCCAAAGGTATTTAACTCACATAGACGTCACTGTTCACAGGATAGAGGGGTGAGAAGATGAGGCTGGGAGATGAGGGAATCGGGGAAATGGGAGACACATTTTGTAGAATCATCATGTCCCATTTTTCACCGAAAAAGTTCAATATTTTATCGTAATCATGTTGCTGGTCAGTGGGGAGGGCACGGCAGCTGAGGGGAATCAGTCAAGTTAACGGTTAACTGTTGTTCCTGGATTGTGACTTAAATCCATGCTCTTTGATGGAGGCTTATGGGGCTCTATGGCATCCTTGATCTGCCAAGCCTGACTTTAGTACCCTCGAAATACTTCTCCACACTGCATGTAGGCAGGCCTTCTTTGTTCTTGTATGTAGTAAGCTTGTGTTTGTTTTTATCCCTGTATTGAACCTTGTGTGCCGACAGGATCAAATGGGCATCTCGATGTGCTGGTCGACCTATGTGTGAGCCTCTGTGTGTTCTGCCACCAAACCAGGTCAGGGTCATGCAATGCAAATATATCTCAGTCTTTTTAAAAATCAGGACATTGCGGCATCAAGCGTACTATTTCCAGGCTATGTACGATGCAGAATTCCTCTAGCTTATGTCCCGTTGCCCTGAGATTTTTTGCAAGGCAGACTCTAAACACTAAAAGCTTTCTTCAACCTTATCCTTAATATTAGAAGACTCATTAAAGTAGTGTAAATCTATTCTTTCAGGACCAATTTGACTCTCAGTATCAGGCTCATCTTACTCTCCTTCATGAATACAACTTCACTGTGTCACACATGGGCCAGAAAGTTGCTCCCAAGTTGAAAGGGAGCAATCTAATATAGTGCCATGGCCTCAGCGTTAGTTGCTGACACTTATCTCAACCCCTTTTAGTCTGATGCAGAGCGAGCTCGTTCACACTTGAGGTCACTGTCTGATTAAACAAACTGCAAGACACATTCAGCAAAATGTAGTGCCTCAATGCTCAAGTGACCAAACTGGAAACTACAGGCTGAATTTAAATCAGCCATTAAAATAAAAGATGCGGAGACAAGGCAACACTTTGGTGGAAACACAAAGAGGATGAAACACTTGTCTGAGCTGATTTAGTAAAACAACAGAAAATTGAGGGGGAAAAGGCAACTATTTAGAAAGGTTATCCTTGGGGTCAATTTCAAGCACAGCAAATGTTCGGCCTTCGGAAATGTAAACGCTTGCCTCTGTGTTTTACATCAAACACCTAAAGCAATATGCAGATGATTGACCTTCAGCTGGGAAAAGTCGTGGTTGGAAATAATGATCGCTTTTTAGTCTTTTCTGATACACACTCTCACTGGGGTAGAGCTGTACAACTACTTCATAGACACATATGTAATCAACCAGTCACGTGATAGCAACTCAGTGCATTTATGCATGTAGACATGACCAATAAGGCCTGCTGAAGTTCAAATCGAGCATCAGAATGAGGGAAGAAAGGCGATGTAAGTAATGCTGGATTGGATACGGTCGTAGGTGTCAGCCAGGTTGGTTCGAGTGTTTCAGAAAGGGCTGATCTATTGAGATTTTCCCACACAACCAATCTGTGGTTAACAGAATGGCCCAAAAAGGTAAAGTATCCAGAGTATTATGATTCTGATGTAGGCTGAGGGCACCATGGTTTTTCTAAAGAGTGTAAACACTGACTGTTCCCCATACACATACACAGAGGTCATTATCCAAGTCAGTGTTGCTCAGGTTCTCTCTATTATTATTATTATTTTTTTAATCACAAAACATATTTTCTTAAAATTTTGTGAGCCTGTGGTACTCCTGTGTGGAGTTTCCCCACAGCCATACTTTTTAGGTTAAATTATGATTCAAAATTGACTGTAGGTGAGGATGTGAGACTGTGTGGGGGGGCTGTTGACAGATCCAGTGTGTACCCAAGATGTGTATGCAAGATGGGATAGGCTCCATCAGCTTTGTAGCTCCAAAGCTGAATAGGCCATTTAGAAATCGGATCAGTAGAGATACTTGTGGCTCTTATGGGCACCTTATTAACAAGATTTAAATCTCTAGTTCTCTAAACTGGAAATGGAAAATTGATGAACAAATATGTAACAAATGGAGCTGCATTTTGAGGATAAACTTACTGTGCCACCCACGATCCTCCCCAAGGGGTACCACGCCCTTTCATCGAACCAATTGAGGAACTCATAGAAGCCATTGGTGGTGAGATGGTGTGTTGATCTGTAGTTGAACCTGTAGAGATGCAGAAAAATAATAGGGATTACTTCGTGTAAGGCAAAGAAACAACCACACAGATAGAATAAAGATCTATTTTCATTTGTAGGCCAATTTTGAGAAGGGGAACAACAAAGACTCATCTCTAGGAACGAATAGATTATTTACAGATTTTCTGAAGGCGGTACGAATGGATAAGCTGCTGAGTTTTTCTTTTTTGAAACATGGAAGATGAAGCTTCCATTCACAACGTGAGCCTTTGTGCTATCGCCAACAGCTCAGGTCAGTCGCTGATTTAAAAAAGGAAAAAGGTTGCGATGAAGGGCTTTCATACATACGGTGGCATTTTCAGAACAAAAGCCTGCTTATTGTACAAATAGTTCCAATTTCAACCACTAGGCTGAGCTGACGAAGACGTAAAATAGGTCTGGTATTAGAACAGAGAAATAATGACCAAAGGGGGGGAAACTAAGAATAAATATAAGGAATATTACTCCAAACAGGCTTCGATTCACACTGTAGCCGTGGTAAGCCGAGGGGGTTGGAACGGCGTCAAGCAGCAGAACCAAAGAGCTGACAGTGCTGAGAAGAAAGCTGCCAAAGAGAACGAAGCAAGTGTTCAGTAAATTTTCAGAGGCAGCTTCTTTTGCCACCGAGCTCATTAATGTAGGCCGAGTATGTTCAAAGGCTCATGTAACATAATTCATCTATAGAGATCCTATAGCAAACCTCAGCAGCTCACTAAAGGACTATTATTAGACAAATGTATATCACAGAGGACACAGCAGCCTCATCTGTGTGACTAATAAGCTCTGGAGCAATTCTTTGATTCATATTGCATCAAGTCTAACAATATGACAAGCCAACAAACACAAAGGCTATAGTAACAAGACTGAAATGAGACTAAACAATACAAAGCCTTGGTTGGGACAGTTTTGCTTTAAAACCAGATTTTCTGTGTTTATTTTCAGTCAAATATGCACATGTGGCCGTTGCTGCACCAATAGCAGGCTCAGGGGTTTCAACAAGCTGATGCTGTAAATTTGCATTTATGTGCATCTTAAAGCAGCATATACATGCCAAAGTTTAGAGGCTATAAAGAGGCTCCTGCTGCATGAGGTTTTTTTTTTCTTTTTTAAACACAAATCAAAAGAGTATAAGTAGAAGGCAAGCTTGGCATTTTAACAATGCAAAACAGTGAGACGTTTATCTGCATCTAAATCTGCTACAAATAACAATAATAGGCCATAATACCGACTCAACAGTGCAATCACTTCCTTATTACTGGCACTCGTTAATGAGAAAACAGGGATTAAAAGTCACTTAAAAAGACTTAAATACTGAACTTGTATCTGATATAAATTTGCAAACAGTGTATACTCCAACTGTAAAAAGAGAAACATGCAAGCTGCTGGAAGAGGCAATTATAATCAAATTCATCTGACCTTAAAGTAGTGTCAACAGAAACAGTGAAACACAACAAGCACACACACACAAAAAGCACACACACAAAAAGCACAGGTGTCTCGGGCGCAACGACAGCTGCGAAGCCAATCAACTACATTTTCTTCCTTCAGCATACCCCACTCTTCAAGTGCGAACAGGCACAAACCCTTAAACACTGGTCTTTTCAAAGACGGCTGTAATTTTAGCTAGAAAGTTCTCGTGTTGTCTTGTGTTATGAATGGAGCGCACCTCTTTCCTCCCTAGAAGCACAGGCTCACTCGCCATTTTGTTCCTCTGTAACTGAAATGACTGAAAGAGCGCCTCTGCACAACAAGATCAATCCAGACGAAAATAGGAGTCGTAACAAGGTTTCCGTAGGTAAACCTGTGGAAGGATAATGGTTTCCTGCAGCAGTCTTTGTCTCCACTAAGGCTCTGTCACCCAGTCCACATCCTACAGAGCGGCTGAGGTGTCAGGTGGTTACTGGCTTCAGCTCTCCATCAAGCTCCCCATCTGCTGCCAGCCGTGCCTCTCTTCACCCCAATATGCCTCTGTGGACGTTCCACGTTGGAGGTTGCAGGCTGGCAGGGACCGACAGTTGTCTTTGGAAGGGGTCCTCATGGTCAAAAACATCTCCTAGTCTGGGTCCAACTCTCTACCAGGCGACCCTGTGTCCCTCATAGTGTCCACCCCTTTCATTTGAACTCATAAAGGTCAAGAAAATCCTCTGCTTAAAAACAAACAGAAAAACGACAAAAAACACCTATGTGTTTAATAAATGCATATTTGTTGATAAACAATCAATAGTTTAATTACTGACCAAATTTATCGTCAGCATGTTTTCAGTCACAATCGAACAGGCCGGCTAGGGATGTCATTAAATCAATAAGCGTGCTTCCAAAGTTAATCACATAAACTGCGTTTCCATGTATTCAGGTGAGACAGATTAAGAGATGACAAGCAATGTCATTAAAAAGCTGCAAAGTCGTGGAGCGTGAGACGCTCACGATCAATGCAATAAGTTTAAAACTGCTGCACGGTCACGAGATGCTTGGTTTGCTCTCATCTTCTCTATTCCCATCCCTCAGTTAGTTTTGAGAAGACGTCTTTGTATGCAGCACGCTTTCATTGATGGAGAAGTTGCAACATGATGATGGGATGCTGTGGGATACAGGTGATACTGGAAAAAAGTCAACAGATCCCAGGATTTTTATTTTTGTGTTTCATTCTCTATGACAACAGTTACTAACCATATTGATAAGTCAAGACGAACAGAATGATCATAAATTAGAAGAGCAATATTCTCTATGCGACGGATGAAACAACAGGCAAACACTCACAGGCATTGTGCCTCTTAAAGTGATCTTGAAAAGCTATAAAGAAGCTGACATGAGTGTTTATCCTTGGGGCTCCTCAGGCAATCACATTACTCAACAACCTGAGGCCCGAGAGTCTGAATCTGGGCAGAGAACAGACTGGGACAAACAAACCATCCAGCTGGAACACAGGAGTCACACAGGAAAGGAGAAAAAAGAGCTACTGGCTTTACAGTTTTTCTGCTACAAAACCCCCCATACAAGATTAGGTCCTGTCAATTAAAGTCTAGCAATTGTTTCATATGTTTAATGTCCAGTTCTTTCAATACAAATATTTCATTGCATGCTGAGGCGTGGAAAGAAGCTCAATGTTACGAAGTAAAAAAGGGAAAAAAAATAACTACAGAAGCAGCCAGGTGTGCGAGTTTGACCACAGAGAGACTGAATGTAGGTGCTGTGAAACTGGCCAGCCAATCCGGCCTCATTGTTCTGCAGCTGTCAAAGCAGCGAGGCGGAAACACGGCAAATTCAAAGAAAGCCTTTAAAAAAGACAACTTTGCGCACTGCCACACCATATCCACACAACCCATTTTCCAAAGATCTCATGCACAGCTGAAGGGAGCGCTCTACCTCTGCCCTTGTCACTTTGACGGGGCGGATAATGTAGCTCTGCCAGGAACATTAGCAATTTAATGCATAGCTGCCAATATGGTTTTCAGGCCCACAAAGCACACGAATGACTAGTGATTGTACTGCAGCACCTCTGAAAACCAGCAAGTACGCTTCAAGGAAAGCAGCACACCTCTAATAACACCATTTAAAGAACATAAATTTAAAAAAATCCTGGATTCATATCTGCAGAACAACTCTTATATAAACTCCGCAGATAATATCTGAAAGCAAAAATAAAAATAGAAGTGGGATATTTATGCACTTGATATCACAGGGGGACTCCTGCAAGCACCGTCATTTATTTTAATCAAGGTCCGTTTCACTGATTACCAGTTTCCTGTTCAGGCTGTGCCATCAGCAGCAGCATGACTAAGTGGGCTCCCTTCCTGTTTATAAACTAGTAATGCCTCATTCAGCATCAACTGCATAATCAGATGCATCATTGGCTTTTCCCCACTCGTCCATATTCTGGTGAGTGTCTGAATGGTCGTTGGTTCTAATCGCCACCTTGACTAATTAACAACCTCTGTGAACAACGTGTAAATGATGAAACTGTTTATGGACCAAGAAGGCAAACAAGCACAAACAAAATAAGCTTCACACAGTGAGGTATCCGGCAGTCGAGCATTGTTGACCATCGTCAGGGTGACCCTGTTATTGTCGTTTTGTAAGGCCACGTCTCTTAAAGCAGAAATTAGAGTTCTGTGCCGAGTCCCTGTCACAGGGTACGGTGTTGCTGTTTGCATTGTGAGCTGATGTCTCTGTGCTGCTCTGCAACCTCAAGTGAAACTGGACTGTTATTTTTACTGAAATGCAGAACAGAGAGAAGACTCGAGGACAGACTGTAAATCTATACACGGACTGACAGAGCTATAAGAATGAGAAAAACATCTACACCAGCGTAATGAACCTGATACAATTACATCCCATTGCATTTTGTTTCACAGTGATATTATCCTTGTGCTAATCAACTTACTGGGTTTGCACTGCATATTGCTACCCTACACATCTTTGAGTTCTGCATCAGGCTACGGCATAGAGTACAGAGATACATTGCCACAAACATTGCTTTCTATTTAAAATATACATGTATATATATTACATAGAAAACGTTAGTGCATGCCACCAATATGATTTTAAAAAGTAGGTACACGGGGAACTAAAGACAGCTAGTGGAAATCTCACAGCTAATAAGGTTAATTAGCAACATGATTATAATGATTATTATAAAAAGAACATCCCGGAGAGGCAGAAGATTGTTACGCCACTAACATTCAAGCATAAAAAGGCACCTAACTATGGATGAGCTGCTCTACACATAACAGACAAAGCAAAGAAACAATTTTAAATCCTCTTTTTGCTCTTTGTAACTAGCAGCAAAAGAAAGGAATAAAAATAGGCCAGTTTCTTAAACTGAATTTACAGGTTGACAGACATAAAAATAGTATTTTTCCACCAACAAGGTAATTCTCAAAGACACATTAGCAAAAAAAACCCTTCAGTTCTCCTCAGGGGAGGAAAACAGCCATCAGTAAAGCACAGTGGAGGCTCTGTGGTGGTTTATTACTGCATTTTAGCCAGTGGTGTTGGAATCTTGCCAAAATCTATAGACTTATGAAGACAGAAAAAAATACCAATAATTATATGGAAAATATTTCACTGGCAATGGCCTCATTTTTCAGCATGACAATAGCTCCAAACACACAACTAATGTAGTAAAAGCATATTTGGATAGAAAAAACAGCAAAAAAACAAAAACCAAAAAAAAAAAAAAAAAAACAATACTCATGGACTGGCCTCCCCAGACCGAACCCAACATTATTAAAGCAGTGTGAGATCATCTTGAGGCGCCAACACCCCAAATATTAACTTGCCAGTTTGCATGTGTTCCAATAAATTGCTGCACCTATTTCCCATTTTTCTAGCAAATATGAAGAAATGATGGGTGGCTCAAGACCTCTGCAGAGTACTGTGGAATGAGAATAAAAATTTCATCATTCAAATGTCTAGAATCTAAAGATTTTAATCAGGAACACAACTAAAACCAAGGAGTGAATAGCTGTTCACTGGCTCAGCTAATGTCCATTTGAAAACTCTCCCTGGGCTAACAATTTCTATACTTATGTAATATGTACCTTTGTGATACATGTGACTACCTGATCAGGGTCAAAAACCTGAGTTATCAAAATGATCATATTTTTTGCCATTTAATTATACTTTGACTAAAGGCACGTTTTCTTAGGCAACAGTGCATTCGCCTCTTTTAGCAACCTTAGACGGGCCATTTGAAGAACAGGATTACAGCTATCAACAGCCCACAAAAACTTGCCTTCCAATATCCCCAAAATAGGATTTTCTGGTTGGATTTAGGGCTGGGCCATATTATACCGTTCACGGTAATACCGGTATAATGTTAGGCAACGATAGGAAAATGAAATATCGCAATAGAATATGAGTAAAACGCGCATGCGCAGTGCCTTTGTTTTCATACGCACATGGCCGATTGTTGAGTGAAACAGATGAACCAGAATTGGTTTGTAAAAATGGTGCAACTTCAGTGATGTGGAACTGGTTTGGTGTTTGTCCGTCAGATACACGAAAAAGCACATTTTTTTGCAGAACATGCAAGCGGCCGTCGTTATTGTCGTATTTGTCGGACTAAGATGCTCTTAAATCTGGGAGTAATCTGGGTCCTAAACTCCGTAAGCTTCAGGTCAAACGAACACTGCAGCATCACTAAGAGTTAAAAACTGTCTAAATTCTTTCATCTTTAATAAAACGATCAGCATTGCTGCTTTACCAGGTGTAACTATGAAGTTTAACTTCCAGGCATCCATGAAAACAAAAGTTATTACATTTAACGGAGTTAGAAGCTAGCAGGAAGCTAGCGGAAGTTAGCTCGCTAGTTTCGCTAGTTACCTAAACATGATATTGCATGTTCTGACTGAGAGATTTCTGAAAAAAATCAAACGTACAGCTCTGCTATCACTTCCAACATAAATGAAGACAGGAAACTAAACAGCAGTGACGTTTGTAGGGTTACTGAAGTTGGGCTAGCTGGTATATAATTATGTGCTACGTGATCGCTAGCAACACAGCTATGTTAGCATAACATACACAGTGAAGCTGGAGGACAAACACACGGTGTGTTCACACCGAAAGCGATGGACGCGAATAGAGCGTCAGGTTTACATGTAAAGTCAATGGAAAGGCGCGATGACGCGCGATTGCGGGTCCCGCGAAAATTCGGAAGCAGATTTGCGTCGCGAAAACGCCAAAACGCGTGAAACGCGCGTCAGTGTAGCGCGTCTGGCGCGTTTGACTCGCGAATAAAACCACGCGCGTGAGTTTTTGTGTTGCATTTTGTGCATACGTGCGTTTCGCGTCTACCGCTCGAGTTGGAAAAATCTGAACTCCAGCGTCAAATCGCGCCGCGACAACCAATCAGGAGCCTGGTGACGTGGCTGTTACCTAGGTCAAAGGGGCAGATCCAGCCAAAGCCTTTCATACTTCAATGGAGGGGAAGGCTAATCAATGCGGTAGCAAACAACTCGGAGCTGTACAACACCAGCTGCTTTCAGTACCGAGACAGGAATAAAAAGGACCGAGCTTGGAGGAAGATATGTGAAGAGATCGGGCAACCTGGTAAGTTCATTCATTTCTCTTTTGAAAGTTTTCACTGACCCGGGAAGCCGCACAAAAGCTAGCAAGCCACCGCTATTTTCCCACTGACGTACAAATACCGTTCTGCTTTTATGCATGTTGTCATTTAGGAATATATTTTATTGTTTATTAATAAACAGCACACAGTGGTCCCGCTGTTCATCCGTCACTGCTTTGCTTTTTCGCTGATTTTTTTATTGCACAGTACAGCATTGCATTCTGCAGCCTGATTGACAAATCTCCTGCGCTTGCCAAATTTATCACGTTTGGTTTTGATAACCATCGCGTCCAATAGAAAAAACAGCACAAAAACACCCATAACTATGAGCCTCATTCGGAAATAGACACCTGCACCGTGAGGGAAAAAGGCGCACGAAAGTGGCGGGCAGATGAAGACAAACCGCGGCATAATAATACTTTTACGTTTTGCAATCTACAAAGGTTTGCACTTTGAGAATCAATTGTGAGAACTGTGACCAGGGGCTAGTTATCCTGAGAACCCCTGCAATAAATGAGGGACCACTGTCTACTCTACGATTATTATATCCAACCTGTTAACATTTAATACTGTATTGATAGAACCAACTGATTCTGCAGCAGAGCATCCCCAGTCCCTGAGCTCCTGCTGCTGCACCCACAGATATGTACAGCAAGCAGATACCT
Organism: Rhamphochromis longiceps; assembly: GCF_057381845.1. Taxonomy (NCBI): domain Eukaryota; kingdom Metazoa; phylum Chordata; class Actinopteri; order Cichliformes; family Cichlidae; genus Rhamphochromis; species Rhamphochromis longiceps. The sequence continues at coordinate 12,094,259 of NC_140577.1, forward strand.
TTTTAGTCGGTGGGATTCCCTTTTACTAAATATCTACAACCAATCTGATTATATCCTGTTATTGTTTTTTTCAATGTTGAAATTAAAATCTAGTAGCAGCCTTCTCATTTCTTTGTGTTTTGTGCTGTTTTACAGGCCCACAGAGGAGGACGGCTCCGAGGCAGATGAGGGACGGGTCCCAGGACGGTCCATCGGCGGTGGAGCTGGCCATCCTGGAGTCCCTGAAGAGGCCACACCAGTCTCCAATGGAGCATTTCCTCCTCAGCCTTGTTCCTGCTCTGGAGAGCAGCTGGTCCTTTTTATTCCTGTCTCTCTGTAAATTCTTATATTTTATATATTTATGTTTAATGTTTTTCTGTTTGAGACTTTTAATATTATTTCAAATAAATGTTTATAATGACTAATGTCTCAGTTCTACTACACAGCAAATGTTGGCACACAACTTGACACATGTAGAATTTATTTCATATTATACTAATGACAAAATATACTGATACAGTGGGATGCAGAAGTTTGGGCAACCTTGTTAATAGACATTATTTTCCTGTATAAATCGTTGGTTGTTACAATAAAAAATGTCAGTTAAATATCATACAGGAGACACACACAGTGATATTTGAGAAGTGAAAAGAAGTTTACTGGATTTACAGAAAGTGTGCAATAATTGTTTAAACAAAATCAAGCAGGTGCATCAATTTGGGCACCACAAAAAAGAAATGAAATGAATATTTAGTGTATATCAATGTGTGTGTCTCCTATATGATATATGGGGTGCCTTTGTCTGGATGTGCTTCCCATCCAGAGCTGCACAGCACAGAGGAAAGTTCCAGCGCTCCTGGAATCCCTCTGTGATGGAGCGCCAGTCTCCAGGTGAAGGCACAGCCATGAAGTCGTCCACTAGACAGTCCCAGATGGACGTCGCTGCCTGGGGGGTGATCTGGCTCACCGTGGACACACCGACTCTGAAACTGAACGCGATGGTCCTGAAGGAGTCCCCGGTGACAAGGAACCTGGACAAAATTGTTCAAAATCAGTATTATGTGTACTGCAGTTACAAAATACATTATTCAAATTCCAAAATACTTTTGTGATGTCAGATATAAATCACAAAACTTAAATCTTACATAAAACATTTTGTAATTATAAGGATAATTACAAAATGTATATTAGATAATATCTAAAACAGTTGTGTTTTGTTTTAACTTTAACATATCATAATTTGATTGGTAGCAACTTTCACAACTACAGTGAGCCAATCACTCATAATTCCTAAACATGTCAATCAGGTAGGAATGAAGTGAGACATTAATAGAAATAAAGAGTTGTATGTTGACATGTAGCCCTTTCCTTGCTTAAATCATTAATATTTTTGAAAAATTAATCTGTGATAAGACAGCTTATCAAGATAGAACCATGTAACTAGAGATGAACCAAACTGTTCACAGTTTTATCTAACTCTGTTTTAATAAAGGCTGTGACCCCTGCTATAGAGTCTGACAGCTGCAGGGATTATATACAAATATTCAACTATCCCAGAATCAAACCAGGTCTAAATAAAAAGGAGTGAGTATCACTACAAGGTTAACTCAGTGGTCCTAATGCTACAGTTTGATATCAGCAAACACCGAGCGCATACATTGATGTGACACCACAGCCATGCTATCATGCAAACACTGATAACAGCATAAATCGAATTAAATCGGGACTTGATGAGACCTTCTGAGTATCACTAGAAATATTATAAAGAGTCGTCTCTGTACCACAGTTTGCTTTCAGTAAACACCGACAGCATTCACTGTTAGCATAGCACATCCATGTTAGCAGTGTATAACTGGATGGATTAGCATATTAGCACAGATATCAATAAAGGACTACCGTATTAAATAGTTTTACTAACCTCAGGCAGACGGACAGGCGCTCTGCAGGTGGGATTGAGCGTCTGTAGTTGGTGTCTAGGCGGGCGATGCTGGGACCGACGAGGGAAAGCAGGTCCTCAAACTGGCCGACGGTGATAGCGCTGGAATCGGCCGTCATCCAGGCGCAGCTCCTGGAGCAAGTGGTGAAACTCACCAGACTGCTCATGCCTCTGGAGGACCTGATGGACCCAGGTACGGCGAGGACGTCTTTTACGCTGCTGCTCTGCTCTCCACAGTACATAGAGAAGGGAGACTCTCTCTTCAAGCGCTAGCTCGATAGCTGCCATCTTGCAAAGATACCGGTCTGGCACAACTCCCTCCCACATTCCTCCCACATTTTCCGGTTCACGCGCGTCAAAATATTTTGACGCGCGATGGATTTTTCTTGGACACGCGTTGAGACGCGAATGTACACGCGTCAAATTAGGGGCGTTTGGGGCGTTTTATTCGCGTCCATCGCGTTCGGTGTGAACACACCGTACTTTTCCACTTATAAAAGTTAACGTTAAGGTTCCTCATGGTTAGAGACAAATGCAATCGCATGGCAGGATGCTGTAAACGGACCAAACTTCAGTCAGGAGAACAACTGAGATAATCCATCCACAATACGAGGTTAGTCATTAATATACTGCAACAACATGGGAATAGAGCAGCTGCCAGAGAATTCAACATTAATGAATCAATGGTACAGAAGTGGAGGAAGCAAGAAGAATGAGTTTAATAAAGTTTGATTTAGCTGACTGCTTTGTTTCGCTTAATGTGCCTTATAATCCCGTGCACCTTATGGTCCGAAAAATACGTACTGCACACTGCAGTTTAATGTTGCAAAGCACCTCTTTTTAACTTCAGTGGATATTATACATGGTTATGCTCAGGATATGTCAGCCCATTTCTACTGGAAATGCCTTTTGGTTAAACTTTCAGCAAGGAATTTGCATTTGCACTGTTACATTTTTATAAAGCTTTAATGTACATAAAAACCAGCTTCTTGTTTAATTTTTAAGTGAAAATAAATGATAGGTTGTCTTTTTGCGCTAGTAATGTTGTGGAGTTGTATTTTGTCTCGCATCAATTATATCGTCAGTTATATCGTTATCGCAAATTTTCAAATATATATCGTGATAAATATTTTTGGCCATATCGCCCTGCTCTAGTTGGATTAGCACAGAATTGGATAACAGTGAGTTTTCAGTCACACTGCACACTTTGTCCAACTGTCCCAAAAACTAATGACTCAGTACTGGTGGGAAAGGTCACACTAACTGGCTGACTGGATCGTTGCCAAAGCTTTAATGGTGTCTACTGGTCCTGCCATCACCTGACAAGATGAAGCATCCTGGCCACTAGTGATATCTCTTCATTGTTCAAACTCTTAGACCCAGCAGTGGATAGAACTATCCACCCAAAACACAAGTGAACTCTGTGCCAATATTGGAACAGCAAAGCTGCATAAGTCTACAAACATCCAGAGAGTGTGATGAATGATTTAGCCTACTGTAAAGAGTGCGTGCAAGCAGAAGGAAACAGCTAATGTCAAGTCTACTAACTCCTTATACTTTATATCTGTTAACAGTAAGAGTGGGCTAACAATACACATGAGCCACCTTTAATAGCCAGTGATATAAGAACACAAAATTACACAATGCTTAAACATGCAGTGGCTCAACTTAAATCGACTGGTATTTACTTCAATACTCTAATTGAGCCTTCAGCAGCATTTAACTAAACCACACATTCACCACAAGTGTTTTTTCTGTGCTCAAGCACTTTTTAATCCAACATTCACATTCAACATTTGGCGTGTGAATGTCACATATGAATTGATTACATTTTGAAGTTTTATTGTTACACTGTATTCTATCAGTCACAAACAAGCCCACACTTTTTCTAATGAAAAGCAACTTCAATTAATTTTTTTTAAAATATATATAGCACCAAATCACAACATTTTCCTCAAGGTGAATTATATTGTATGTTAACGACCGCACAATAATACGCAGAAAACCCCAACAATCACATGACTCCCTTTGAGCAAGCACTTGTTGATCATTTTTGAAGGTGGGGGGTCTGCTGCAACCAGTTGATGGAACAAAAGACACATTGCAAAGTGGTGTAGTGAGTGGGGTGGTTGGCACGACACAGGCACCCATGTCAGCAAGAAAAGCCAGATATCAAACTACCAAACTTCCAATTACACCAGTTAAAAGGGAGTTTTTTTCCTTCCTGCTCTCGTCAAAGTGCTTGCTCAGAGGAGGTCATTTGATTGTTGGAGTTTTCTCCACAATTGAATAGAACAGTTTTATGCAGATTATGGGACCTTCCCATGTGAAGTGTGAAGGTTGGGTTTTAACAAAGACACACGTTCAGGTGAGGTTAATTAAGGATTAGATTAATACAAATAACGCAATGAAGATTATTTTCTGAATGCATGACAGCAATATGTGCATATGTTCCTTGAAAAATTACTTTGTCAATGTGAAATTCTGCTTAGACAAGCAGTGAGTGCAGTAGGTTGACTGAAGCACCGACTCAGTTGATCATGTTTGCACGAACCAGAGCAGAAAAAAAGAAAAGAGGAAACATTAAAAATATTATGAGATAAACAACAAATGTGCAGCTAATTATTCTGCTAGGTCAACCATTTCCAAGTCTCCAAACAGGCAAAAAATATAATTATCTTAATTTCAATAAGTTAACACTTGCTGACACTGCAGAGGAGACACCCCCCACCCCCAATTTAACCCAGAGTGCACAGCTCATCGTCTGAGATGAAGAGGTCCAGTAAGAGCCATTTAATCCTAATGCTACAGGAAATGAGGCATTACATTAAAATTGAACTCCACCCAAAAGATTTTTACATATTAAACGCTCATCCAGCACAGCTAAAACATAACAAGTCTATCATATCTTCCAGACTTCATTTAAATTAAGAATATTTAGCATTTAGCACATTCAGCATGGTCAAAAATGCAATTAGTAGAATCACAGAAGGGGCATATGTAACAATCCTTACCGGGAATGAGCAACACATTTTCTCAGCAGGCCAGACTGACTATGATACAGCAAGCAAAGGGCCACATATTGAATAAATGAAACATGACACATATTGCTGAAATATATGCTAATGCATACATTTTATAATCACAACAGACTGAGTCCAAAGGCTGTTAGCTTTCTGTTAGAAAATATTGATCATTTCATGCCAATCTGCTCATCAGTCAACCTGCAGGCTGTACCCACTTAAAAATATATTTACGCATGCACATAAAATGTATGCTTGAATCAAGAAAGCAGTGAGTGACTGTTTTACTTGTGCTGATAAATAAAACTATTATGGTACAGACCTGCATCAGTAAATGAACCCAATATTCCACAGAGACCTCTCTTGATTGGGAAGCCCGAGTATATTTTACCCTTCTATCTGGGATAATGACAATGAGATGTATAAGCAATCTCTCTGAATGTTATTTTGAAAGTTCAGTTGCTAACTAGGCGTAGGTCATGCAGTCTCAAATTTATACAAGTGCTTCAAGAAAGATTTGCGCTAACGGAATCTACAAGGACACAGAAAAAAATAAAATCCTGAATGTGTTATCACTGCTTGCAGCTCGCAGGCAGGAGCATTTCTAAAGCAGTAAGTAAATCTAATTTTATACTATAAATAAATAGCATAAAATAAAGGCTTGACATTTTTGTTCAACAATAACTAAAGTAACGCAACCTTGTAACTCTTCAGGAGCTGCACAATATTATCCCATAATAAAACTGAAAGAAAAAATAATAATAAACCTGGGATGTTGCATCTCCAGTCGGGCTTTTAAACCAGCTCCTCACAGCCATGCTTTTCCACTAGTACCTGCAAGAGTAATTTCCATCTTCCTGACATATAGAGTGAAGTGCTCCAGTGATGCTCGGTGGAGTCATTTGATTACATTTGGGTCACATCACCAGCTGCTGTAAGTCCCCTTTGTCGCTTGGTTTTACTCGGTGTGTTTTTGCCTCAAGTAGTGAGACAAGACTTCCTGTTAAATTTGGAAACAAAGTTTCCTCACATATTTAGCAAAAATACTGTGTTCTGTTGGAGGTTGTCGATGTAGCACACTTTTTAGGTACCAAATTGTAATCCGTAGCTGACACGCAAATTTCGCCGTCAGACGCATCAGGACTTGTCATGTTGTTGTGCATGCTAAGGAAGGTGAACACATTGCATTACTATAACAGGGATATGATACTTTTATATGATGAGGTCAGTGATCTTGGAGTGTCTTGTCCCATGGTTTGACTCCACCATCTTGGTCTGAAATTGGTGAGAGTGGTCCTTGTCCTGCTCTGGAGCGACAGAGGGAAGCGGGGACACACAAGGCAGAACCAGCTCTGCAGCTCACAGAGGCTACAGAGCAGAACAAGACTACTGTTGCACACTGCAGTTCAAAGACTGTGGAATTCGACTCCATATGAGAAGCTTAGAGAGACAGTACCCAAAAATGGGTACAGCCGTGTTAAAACCCTCAAGAGAAACGACCTCTGGGTGAAAACCGTAATGTCCAGAGTCCAAAGACATGCATGTTAAATGAACTAACTTGGCTCTAGGTGTGAATCCAAGTACAAATGGTTGACTGTCTTTGTGTTAGCCCTGCCACCCTACAGGAACCCTAAACTGGATAAGCGGTTTAAAAATGATTTAATTAAAATAAAAAAGGAAGCTGGCTGGATGAGCCAACCTCATAGTTTTGCTTTCTCGCATCTTGAGAGATGTAACATCATGGCAGTATGCAAAAAGCCAAATTAGTGCCCGCTCAAACTAATGAATCAAAGCTAAAGTTGAATTTTCCATCTTAGATCATCAGTGACAACCTTAAATAGACATTACTATGCTCCAGCTCTAACTGGGATCCATCTGACACACAGCACTATTTATTTGCTCCAATACCTCCACATTTTGACAGTCATAATAAAAATTCTCAGTTTGTTCGGTTATAAAAAAGGCTGTGGGGAGCAGAGTTATTCAGCTCTGAAATAGAGCAGTCTCATAAAGACTTTTCTTTGACTAGGTGCTGTTGTGTGAATACATCAATGTGGTGTCTCTTTCTATAACAACAAATATGTAAGAAAGCTTGTGGCTCGAGCTTCACTGTTTGGATGCGCTCTTTTTTGTGTAAAATGCAGTTATTTGATGGAGTTAGCCACTGAGGTCTACATTCTCCTGACATCAGACTTCAAGAGTCCCAGCTATTGACATCCCAATTATCTTTTCACACACATTTAGACTGCTACTCACAACCGTGCGCAGGCTGGCAATGCCTACCCATCACAAAGACACAGGCTTTTAATACCTTATGGGCCTAATAGGACAATCAATCTTAAATTGTGTCATATTCTTGGCAAGGTACGACGAGATGCTTACCTGAGCTAAAAGACAACAATGAGAGTCGCTGAAAGTAAATTATCAAAGCAGTCGGGGATACACAGGTGACTGCAGGCAAAGCAAGTCTGAAGCAAGAAGCCAACACACCATTTGTGTGTACACGTGCTGAGATGATTGCTTAAACTTTTTAATTTTAAAAAAAAAAAAAAAAAAAAGAAAAGAAAAAAAGAATTGATGAAAAACAAAAGCATGGGGAAGTTAAATCTCAAACTTATTATGAAATCCAATTTAGGTCTCTTGTCTGGTCAAATAAAGCCTTAATTGATTTTTTTTTTTTTTTTTTTTTTTTTTATTAATGGTGTCTGGAGCAAACAAAGTAGTTAAGATGTTTTTAATAAGAATTAACCAAACTATTCAAATGAAAACCTGTCGAAAGCAAAATCATCTCTAATGTGCTGGATTATTAAAACTAAATATGATTTCATGAAAACAAAAATGGCTCTGGACACCTTTCAAATTTATGCATATTCTGTATAATAATTTCTGCAATATACTTATATTACAATTAGTTCAGGAGATCATTTAATAACCAAGATGTCAACAAGATAGTCGCATAGTCCCTAACCCTATACTGCACAAACTAACAGCAATTAACTGACTAATTAACCAAGAAGTCAACAAGGATTGCAAACATTTCTATCTGGCACAAATTGATCTTGCTTCACTGAAATGATGATTCTTGTGAAAACAGAAAAGTGCCTGTAAAACGGCCGATATGACCTTCGCCATGACTTCGGTGAAGACCCATTAGACTCCCGTTACACAGGCCTATTGACCATTTAATGACTGCCTGGCAAACACCCATCGCTGGGGGCAAATGACTGATTGCAACTGGTTACTGGCAGTCGCTGTGAAATCAATCGCTAGTTCCCAGTTATGACAGACTAGAGACTAGTCAGTGACCTCAGAAAATTGTGTCTTGCTGACTGGTGGTCGAACGAATGGTTTCTGCCAGCACACAGTGCTTCACTGAAAATCCTGTGATTGCTTTGGTGGATATCAGATGAAGACTCCAACTTGTCCGCAAAGACTCACAAACTAGTTGCAAAATATTAGTTAAAGTATTTAAATTGTGATGCAAACCAGAAATAAGAGCATTCATCTTCAAAGTAAAAGTTGTGCCTGAGCACTGGAACCCACGAAAAACGTTTTTCTAAATTCTGACAAACTCTAGAAGTACTGATTCTTCTGAGCTCATTGCCCTTCAGCTAAATGAGCTAAATTTTAACTAAATCTCAGCATGAAGATGTATAATCCTAATTGTACAACAAACCATTTCACAAACGGATAGATGCATCGAGGTAATCTGGAAATCAACATCTTGCCCAACACCACTTGGACATTTGGGCACATCGACAAGCTGCTCTACTCCACAAGAGCTGCCCCTGTATCATGGTACAGTCTCTCCAGCTCATGAATATAAAGCATAATGGCCAGAACTGGGTAGAAGGACAAAATGGTAAGCATTCAGCCTTCATGCATGAGGTGAAGGCCTGCTGCTGATTCTACCTGTGGAGAGCGCAGGGTTGCCGAGGTCTGAGAAATTTAAGACGAAGGTTTGGTACATAGATTCATTTCACACTCCATAGATTCCTGCATTTTAAGTTAAACACCTTGAATGAAGTTAGCAATCTACACAATGCAATCTCTCAGCATGATCTTTGTGATAGGATGAAGAAGAAGAATGTGCTTGGTCAACTGAATCCAATGAGGCCAACATAGACATTAGGAAGACACACCAAGGTCAAGACAAGCTTAACCCTCAGTTTAATTGATAACATAGCACCGCTTGTTTAACTGATGGTCTGAACATTTGGTTGAGCAAACAAAGCCTCTGTGACTCAACCATTTACAACAAATATTTATGATAAACCTTGTGGAAAAATAATTTACAACAGCAGGACTGATGAAACTTGGTGTGAGGTAAGGTTTTTATTTTGAAGCAGGATTTTTACAAAGTTTGAACAGAACAGAAATAAAACTTATGAGTCTATATTTTTCCCTTCTCTATATCACCAAGACTTTCAAGTTTCATTTGAAGCAAAGAAATTTATTCCTTGGCTATTCAGTAGAAAGAAGAGAATGGAGGGGGGAATTTTCTGAGGATATAGGAAGAAAGCTTTATATCAAACAGCACTTTGGAAACCAAAGCAAACAGCGACAGTGAGCCAGTCTCAATAGGCTAGGTCGAGATTATCAGCACTTGCAAAACTGTAGGCTGACGTGCAGAGAAACCGTCAATGACAAAGCCATTAGGTAACTCTGCTTTCTGTGTTCAATAACACTAGACTGAGGTGCAGCATACAATTAACCAACTGGGGCCAGTATTGATTAGAACTTTCAGAAGAAAAATGAGAAATGTGAACCCCCACAAGTATAGGTTTAAACACCACAGCAATTACTGTGCAGAAAATAGTCCTAGGTAAGATGAAGATGTGGGTATAACAAAAAGGAGGGGGCCACAGTAAACTAGAACCTTAATAAAACAAAAGTATTTACTGTGATCAATCTTAAAGTAGCTTCTTTTATTGACTTGATATTTTTTCTTTCATGGATCAAAGCAAACTGACTAGATCCATTAGTTCACTAAACCAGAATAACATGGGCAATCGGTTCCTAATGCGATTATGTTACATCAGTGATAAAGTACATCGCCTGGCCAGCACAGAGAAGTTCTGCTTTATTTCCCATCACTAGCATGGAAAGACTGAGCACCAATCACAGAAGCATCAGCATTTCATATTGGAAAAGACCTGTTGACCTGGTGATTAAGACTGTTAGAATTAAACTATTCCAACTGCGAAACACCAAGCTAAATGTTCTTTGAAATGACTGCAGTTTGTATGTTTAGCATTTTCTTAGCATGTTTAGCACAAACAGATGGGGGTAACTGTGCTGCTCCTAGAGTAGTCTCAAGTAGGTTCAACAGTTCTAATTTTCCACATTTCTAGTTTTCTTTTATTGGCGACCAGTGATGTCTTCCATTTAAAAAATAAAAAAAATAAAAAAATAAAAAACACACTGACAGTTTCATTGGAATATTCATTAGAAACAGATACAATTTCAAGGTGCGCTTTTTGCAAAAATACAGGCAGAAACAGAATGTTAAAACTGATCTTCATAACACCAAAGATACATTTAACCATACAATCCACCCATACAACCAGCTTTCAAAATACACACCCACCTACAGCAACCTGTAACACATCAGGCGTTTACCAACTCACAGCTGCTTAACCGAGGTCTTTCATCCGCAACTTCCCATTACATTTCCAAAGGAACTACTAATTTGCCGGGTACATCCATCATCTTTAGCCAAAATAACAGTTTTGAGACATGTAGCATCCTCCGTAATCTCATATGACTGCTCCAAAGCAAAGGCTCTCAAATATCCCAGTTGATGAACATGCTGGATTGACAACTGACGAGTAGACTTCAATTGCAACAGCTGTTTCGGTGACATTCACTGCGTACTGCATGGGTGCCAGATGGGAAATTAAAAGCGTAGTTCTTAGCACTGCAGATTAAAAGCAAGCACAAATGTGTCTTGCTAACTGCTGTGTGGACAAACTAGTTGACTACCACATGGTAACGTCAATGTATTATAGAAATCATCACTGTTTTTTGAATGATGATAATGATTTCTACAGGTGATGTAATGATGATTTCCCACGGATTTCTTAAACCACATTCCTGAAGACAGTCCTTGGAGGGCATAAATTCTCCTTTCTTTACTCCAACTTAAAAGCTGCTGAGCCTTTAAGCCCACCAATACAAAATGCAGGATTTAGAATTATTTTAAGTGCCTCTGAAACAACAGTGATTCGAAGAGAGCTAAAGATTTGTACTTCCAGTCCATTTAAAAGGTAAGGAGGGAGATAACAAATGTGATGTTCCCAAAAGCACAAAGTCACAGAATTTCAAGTTGCGGTGTGTGAATCAAAGGAAATGGATGAAAGGCACGCCAATTCCACATTTAGCCAAGGAGTCCACTGGGGCAGAGGCTTCTCTTTTATCAAAACCCACTGTTGCCATCGACCAAAAATAGGGAAAGCACTGGGAGAGCCAAGCAGAGACAGCAGGCAGTAGTGAATTCCAGAGATAGGGAGTAATTACTGGCACAGAAAGAGCTTTGCTGTCATAACGGGTGGCTAATCAAACAGATATCACAAATACAAACACCGAGGACAAACAGCAGCAATAATTATGGGCCTAATCATCACAGGCTGAGATCTCTATTGAAGGCATTCTGTGAGGAAAAACTCATTTCTGAACTGCTTGCGTGATATTTTCCGGGGGGGGAGAACCTAAAGTTGGGCTACTGACAAGGTGTGATGAGAAGGGCAATGATCATATATGTAATACTGCTGACGATGCTGTCGCCTAGGGCTGTTCGATATAACTATATATATCGGATGACGATATAAAAACGTCTATCGTTTCATTTTACGCTATCGTTTGTTTCGTGGTGTCGCAAAATAAACAGTTTACGGTAGGGGTGTGTATTGGCAAGAATCTGGCGATACAATATGTATCATAATACAGGGTAGACGATACGATATATTGCAATACTAAAAGCCAGACGATATTTGTGTTTAGTAGGACTAAATTTAATTAGGAAAACTCAAGTAAACAGTCCAAACTGTTTAATGCTTGACATGAAACATCTGAAACAAAAACACTCTAAGTTCAAAATGAATGGAGAAATTAACATCTGCCTTATTAGAAGTCATGTCAAACAAACAAACAAAAACTACTTTACTGAAATATCAAGTATTTTTTAACATGAAAAAAGTAAACATGTAACACTGAAGTCTTTCTAAGTACTATGATTGTAAAATACTTATCCAAAAACTGCTCTATGGAGCATCAAAACAAAGCACTTTTTATGTGACCTTAACATAAACAAATATAAATCAAAAATGAAATTGCTTGAAGAATCCATCCAAGTAAACATTAACAAAAAATGTAAAGTGCTATTACAATTAAGTGTTAATAAAATAAAGTACAGCTCTGCAGTGTCCATCAATGGAACACTTTTAGTACAACCTGAAAAAAGGAATTTACTCATCTAAATAAGTGCTTATGAGACTCAACCAAAATGTCAAACATTCTCATATCAGAGATTTTACATGTGTAGTGTTTTCTCAGTGTTTATTTTTCAATTTCCAGATTTTTGTGCAGGAATACAAGCTGATCGACATGGTCAGCTCTCAGGACACTTCTCTGTGCATTTACAATGTCTCCTGCAGAGGAGAAAACTCTCTCTGCAGAGACACTTGTTCCAGGAATGCATAGGAAACTCCTTGCTACTTTGGATAGCTGAGGGTATTCCTGTTCATGGTCCTTCCACCAACTGAGAGGATTTCCTGTGAGAGGCAAAGGGGTCTCATCTCTATACCTCTTGATCTCAGCTGCAGCAACATCATGTTCTGATTTTGGTGCAGTATTGTCACTAGTAGAGGCAAACGTAGCTCCGAGCAAGTCCACCAATGCACATGAGGTCCTCTGTCTTTTTAGGGGTGGCCGAGGGATGGAGTCAAAGTTGTCTTTGATATGTGGGTGATGAGCCTCCTCTGTGGCATTCTCTTCCTCCACCTGTTTGTCAGTCTCCTCATTCTTTTGCTGCTGAAAAACATTAAATTCAAATAGTATTAATGTCAGAAAGTCAAAATTCAAATCCAAGATTCACCCTGTTTTTCACTAATATTTGATGACAAATGTCATCAATATGCTTTTTTTTTTTTGCTTTTTACTTTATTCACTTGCTTATAACTTCAGTTGAATTTTTCCAAATAAACTAATTTATTTACTTACATTTTCTTCCTTCTTTATCACAGTCACCACAGTGTCCAACAGTCTGGAATAGGTCTCACTGGTCTCTGCTTCAGACAGGAAGGGCAGGTCCTTAAACCGAGGATCAACAGTTGATGCCATCCATAGTGTCTCCCTCTCATTTACATATCTCTTTCCCAGATCTTCTGCTATGGCAGTCTTAATGTCCCTTACTGTCGGTGTATCATCAACACTTTCTTGTGCACCCATCACAAGCTTGGCATGAAGAGGAGCAATGATGGACAGGGTTGGCATACTCTCCTCTGACATCACCAGGGTGGCGTCCTTCATAGGCTTGAGTGCCCTGACAACTTCTTCTGCACATGTGATGTCAGACTCACTTAATGTGAAAATTTCTTTTTCACTCTTCCTAACTTCTGCAGAAAGCAGAGCTGCACAGATGGCTGGTTGCTGTTCTAAAAATCGTTCTATCATATCATAGGAGCTGTTCCATCTTGTAATTATGTCCGTGATCAATCTGTGAGCTGGTAGCTGAAGGAGGCACTGTTTCTGCTTCAACTGGTTGCTGGCTGTGGTGCTGCGCCTGAAAAAGGCTGTTACACGTCGGATCCTCCCGAGAAGTCGCACCACGGATTGTATTTTCAGTGCTTTCTGTGAGGCGAGATTCAGACTGTGTGCAAAACATTGTATGTGCGTCATGCCTGCAAGTCTAGCCGCGAGAACCATGTTTGGTGCATTATCGGTAACAACAACAAGGTCCTTTGCGTTCAATCCCCATTCAGCCACAGCGTCAGTTAGTAACGCTGCAATGTGCTCACCTGTGTGACTGTCATGCATGGCTCGGGTTTGTAGTACATGAGACTGAAGGTTCCACTGGTCTGTTATGTGATGTGCTGTAACAGTTACGTACGATTCAGTGGCTCTCGAAGTCCAAGCGTCGCATGTCAGAGCAACTGTCTCAGCCGAGTTGAGAGAGTCCAGCACTGTCGCTTTGACTTCTTGGTACAACTTTGGCAGAGCGATGTCCGTGATGTGTTGTCGAGAAGGAACGGTGTAACGGGGCTCCAGCGTTTTAATCATATTACGAAATCCTTTATTCTCCACAACACTCAGGGGGCGCATGTCTTTGCAAATAAAAACAAGTACTGACTGCGTTATTTTTGTTGCACGAGTTGAAGTTGCTGGTAGTTTCAAAAAGTTAACTTCTTCAATTGTCCGTTGAGAGGAATCACCTCGTTTTGTTTTAAAATTAGCATTTGACGCTACGTCGCTATGGTGTCTAGACACGTGTGTTCGTAAATTTGTTGTGTTACCGGAATATTTGACTCTGGCGGTGCAGATTTTACAGACTGCATAGCTCTTGTCATAGTCTTTACTGCCTTCTTTTGTCCTAAATCCAAAATAAGTCCACACATCAGCTTTGAAAGCTGCGGGGGCCGGCTGTATCCTCTCCTCTTCAGTCATCAGTTAGCTAGCATCACACACGTCCACTGACTGTTCTACTTCGTTCTTTTGGCAAACTAGACGCTTCTACAGTTATCGCGAGACCTCGTTTTTACGTCATAGTAAAGGCGGTGAAAACTGCAAACCAGTGGCCGGAGTTTGAATTCCAACATACAAAAGAAATAAACAGTAAATGCATGTCATTTTTCAATTAAAAAAATCGATAACAGTGATTTTAAATATCGATTCAGTATCATTGCGCGAAATATCGCGATATTTCGTTGTATCGATATTTTCTTACATCCCTAGTTTACGGCAATATTTTTTCATGGTTTTGATGGTCACTGTAGTGGCTAATTTCTTAAAGTTCTCTCTTTCTCTTACATTTAATATAACCACACTACAGACAGACAAGCGTTTGTTTTTATGCGTTGTCGTTAGCAACAACGACGGTAAAACCACCGCGTGTCCGCTTGTTCCACATAAACCTTTCACAATAAAGCTCAAGATCCTGTTGAGACTTTTCAAATAAACTGAATCACGTGAAAGATGCAGAGTGTTTACGGATGAGAAGCAAAAAAGCCGTCAGGTGCTAAAAAATAAACCTTAGACTCAAACGTTAGAACAGGCTTTTCCCCGCAGCACGCCGTGTAATAAATACTCAAAGAAAACGGCGGCCGTTACAACTTATGTCTAAAAATGTATAGTTTCATGCATCAGTTAAAACTCGATGCCAGGTACGTGACGCCCAGCTGGAAACACTTCCCGCAAGTCGAGCTGCCCGAGATTCACAGAAGTAACAGAAAATGTTACATTTTTGTGATTTATATCGTTCTCGGGACGATAGATGTCTTAATATCGGAATATGAGATTTTGGTCATATCGCACAGCCCTACTGTCGCCCTCAAAATACAAACTAGCGTGAACAATAGAGTCTGTTTTAAATTTTTATGCGTAGCTATTGGCCGCTACCATAATAATAAATTCAGACACTGGATAAAAGAGCATCCAAAAGTACTTTTTCCACAGGGGTTACCACAGCAGATGTCTGAATTGGCGAAATTGTTATGTCAGGTGCATTCCTTCACTGATCAGGTTAACATTTATAATAACTGCTCGATACTTCAATGCTGTTGAAATAGGCATTTTACTGACCTTTTAAAATTCTTCCTAAAGGTGTTGTTGGGTGTTGTGAACGCCAACAACATCAGCTGTTCGTGAGGGGAGGAGCTAGCACTCGCCTCTCAGCAGGTTGCTGTGTGAATGTGTTATCGACTGGAGGGAAAGACATCAATTGTGCAAATTCTGACGACATTTTTTGACAAACTGAAAGTGTATACAAGTATCCTAGCCAATGTAGCAACATCAGATTTCTCCTTTTTTTTTTTTTTTTTTAATTATGGCACAGCCACAAAAATTCACACTGTGCTGTGTTCCACGCTGTAATGCTTAGAAAGACCCGAACATGTTGGAGCTACACAAACATACTAAATCCACCAGTGTGAAGCTCTAGGCTGAAAATCCTGCAGTGAGGGTAAACTGAGGGCAGCTGCCCACAGCCAACTACAGCTTGAAAATCATCTTTCCTTCATTCAAACATCCACCTGCTGCTGGAAAGGTTGAAACAGGGAGAGGGGGAAGAAAAAGCTCTATAAAACTGTGCAATGGCCAGAAATGAAACCATAAAACTACAAGTTAAAAACACAGCTGTGGACAATCACACTGTCTACATACAATTGATTCCTCTGGATAAAACATTACTGCTCTCCCTTTGAGCATAATGGCTTCACTATGAGCTGCAGAGTCACTAAGCGATAGTAGAGAAAGCCAGTGAGACATTTATGGCTCATTGGCTTAAATATCAGTGCGAGGCACTCAGTAACACCCTAGTCAAGATTAGCAGATACGAGACGCTTTCTACAACCTCTCTACAAACTCGACAATCATTAGGACAGTTTGCCTACATCACAACACAAGTTATTGCTGCCCCAAAGCTGCCATATCTGCATGAATGGGCTTGCCGCTGTGGTTCGGAAATCCTGAGGGGTCAAAATTTACTGCGAGGGCTGAGTAATTATACACTGTCTTCTGTACCACTGCGGTCCCTTCATCATTATTTCCTAACACATGGCTGCCTCTGCTGTTTCATATTCTATGGCTGTAAGATAATGGGAGAGGACAGAGTGGTGTACTTCCCTCTCCTACTCCTACTCCGTTCCTCTTCTCCTATAGTGGTGACAAATCAGTGTTTCAGTCTTTCACAAGGGAGTCTGAGGTGTTTAAATTCCCAAAACTTACAGTCTCTTCAGTGCAAAGGACAGCACAGACGTACTGAAGTTTGTGCAATCCATTGCAGGGTTTCATTAGTGTACTGCAAGTCCGGCGGCACATTGAGCCTAAACTGACCACCTGGCGGGCCTAAGCATTGGGGAGTTTTGTATCACAAATATTGGGTTAGCTACAGTATTTCATTATCCTACTGTTAGAGTTACTTTTAAAAATAAAAACCGCTTGAAAGAGTACACAGAACTACAAGGAAACTTTAAAAAACTGATATGAATTAAGTGGAAGGAAGCTACTTTTCTATCGATGATAATGATAAACTGTGTGTGCATGCCACATCCTCAGTTTCAGAGTCTTGACTCAGTGTACCATGCAGCTCTGGGTTTTATTACAGATGTGAAGTCTGACTAGAGACTGCATTGTTTATGATTTCATGGGCTGGCCATCACAGACCCCTTGCAGAAGACAGCACTGGTGTATTTTTATCTATAAAGCAAGACTGGGTAAACTTTGTCTGAGCTGCAGCAGTCACCAGCTACACTCCTCCAAATGGTTGCTTTTTGATGTGCCCAGGGTTTTGACAGATCTGGGGGAAACAGAATTGTGTTACTACACACTGTGGATGTGGAAACCACCTTTGCAAACAGATCTAAAATGAACATGTTTATATCTACTATTGAATCTAGCAGCATAAGCAGTGTGGTGAAGGAGCATAGATTGTGAACACAGCTACGTCACATCACCCGCTGGTTTATGAAATGCTGTTTGGAAGCCTTTACATGAGCATTTCCGCAATCGTTATCTTTATGTTTAAAATCAGACGTGATAAGCAAGAGTTCAGACCTGACTGTGTACCTACATCTTCACTGACTAATGCCCAAACCCTGAATAATCCCCTTTTCTAAAAGAATAAACAAAATTGTCTTAAGTTTCATTTAGTGTGAGTGAGCCCATAAAGTCCAAGGGCCATCTTCCTATAGAGTTCAGGACTAGAAGTCTTCTTACAACCACAGCTATCATGCTTGGTGATAGCTAAAGTCAGAAAACTGAGGATGTTATGTGAGAGCACAAATTTCAAGTTTTCCTAATGTTTACATGCAATGGCAACATCTTGGATTTTGAAGTTGGGGGTCGGTGGGCTGGTCCATCTTTTTGAGTTGTAAGTGTGACTTGAAGCAGCTTTTCAGCTGAAAATGCTGACTGGGAGCTCAAATTCTATTATAAATTGAAAAATGTACATGAATTTGCATATCATTCACTTTAAGTTAAAAAAAAACAAATATAACAATCTCTTATGAGCTTGTGTGGCTGCCTTTGAAAGAAATTTGACCTTGATAGAAGATAATAAAATTTAAAAAAAAAAAAAAGAAAAAAGAAAAAAGATGACTTTCACAGACAGGGAATCTTTCTAGGGGTTTTTCCCCCCTTTTTCCTAATAATAAAAAAAAAAAAAAAAAGATAAATAAAATATAAGGTTGCCTTAAAGATTTCTTATCAGATCAGGTCTCCTTCGTGGAAGCCAAAGGTGAACGTAGACAACACAGGCAACACGACTCCACTACAAGCAACCCAAAGAGCGCTTGTTTGATGTCTAAAACCCTTAACGATTCACGTAATTTAATGAGCTACCATGCCGAATACTGATATCACCACAGGGGGCTTTTCAACTTTGTACAACACAGAAAAGACTACTCCGTCATAAATGTGACTCTGCATGCATAATTGCACTAAAGGAAGAGGACACTGATTTTGAGGGGGTGGGGGCAAAATTGCTGTAGTAATTTCCAGCAGTGGAAAGACAATGAGCCTTTTGTTATTCCTCCAATTAAATCTCCCCCCCGACGTAGCAAAGCTTCCACACTTCAGGCCTTCTGTGCCAAGGATGAAAAATTGCTTGTGGCTAAATAGAGAATACTGTAGCTGCATGCAATGCTACTCTTAATTCAGGCCAAGGCTTTCTGAATGCAACTCTGTGTCTGAAGCAATGCACCAAGACTTCGTAATGCTTAGACTGAGTCACTGTTGTCTGAGTTAACAACATTTTATACACCTCTCGACATGTGGTGCCCAATAAAACAGCTGTCTGACCTATTTTCGTCTCAAGGCATTACGAGAACTGAGACTACGGGAGAACAGCTCCAAATCCTCCTGCTCCAGTGACAAATTAAACCAAATACCTTTTCAGTTTTTTGTTACATCAAAAGATGATCGCCCTTTAAATGTGTTCCCGTCAAGTCATTACTGCCTGTTTGTGTCAAGCTCGTGCAGCTGCTCCGCTGCCTAAGGTTATCGCTAAAGAAAACCAACAAAGCGTATAAAAATGATAGCCAAAATGACAGCTTTTATAAGAGGAACATCACAGCTTTGCCAAGTGGTCAGCACTGTTATGATATGAACCATGGTGTGTGCAAACTCCCAGTGAGCAGGAATCTTATCGCTTATTCCACACTGAAAACACACGGATGCCCTAATCCGACTTTGAAACTTCAGCAAAGATAAAAATCAAGCAGCGCAAGCACTCGCAGATAATGTATCTGTGCAAAATGCACAGTGATAGCATCTTAGTAGAAAACTGGGCTCAGGGCAAAGAAAAAACATAAAAGGCAACAATGAGCTCATCTTGGATAAAAACTCCACTCTCTCTCACTCATACCCGATAGGTTTGGAGTGGTGGATGAGAGCAAAGGCTTCTGCTCACTCTCGTCTGGGTAGCAAATCCCAGCCAGAGGCGGAAACAGATCCAGCACCCTATTACGGGTGAGCCTGAGAGACGGGAGTGCAGTTTATTCCCCGCCAAATTCAGCTTTTGTCTAGCGGCCACGTCAAACGGGACCCAAAAAAACAAAAACACAAAAAAAAAAAAAAAAAGTGGGCAGGGATAGCTCAGTAGGTAGAGTGGTGGCACCATGATCGGAAGGTCGGTGGTTCGACTCCACTGAACGGCTACCCTGAGGTACCCCTGAGCAAGGTACCGTCCCTACACACTGCTCCCCGGGCGCTGCATTGGTGGCTGCCCACTGCTTCACTGGGTGAATGGGTTAAATGCAGAGGAACTATTTCCCTACGGGGACTAACATGCACACTTTACTTTACTTTACTTTTACCCAACCTTCACTGGAAGCGGCATAACGACATAATGTCAGCTCTGGCTGCAGCAACTGCAGGACGGGCGTGCATGTGCATAGGTGTGTACCTGCATGCATATTAAATGAAGAGACGGTGATGAAGGAGAGAGTTCCAAACTCCTTATTGAAGTGCAGCCCAGAAATGCAAACGGAAGAAACAATCCCTCTGATTTCCCTCCACAAGTAAATGATGCTGAGACTAGCATACTCCCCTGAAAGACAAGCTTTGTGCCAACGGCAAGATGCCGCTTATCAAGATGGGACCATTTGAGCGCTCATGCACCTTGTATCAAAGTTTAAGAAATGGTGTCGCAGAAAGTTAAAACCATAGTTCCACACTGTGCCCTTAACACATGCCACATCAGTTCACATTAAAAGGCTTATTAATTCTAACTCTGAATGAAATTAGCTTATTAACAAATGAACTTGAGCCTGCCCGACCCCAGTCGGACCAAACCGTTTGCTAAAATCCACCTACCAGTCAAAACTATGACTTCACCACAAAGTCAGTGTTAATGACTCTGGTACCCACATGTCAAAGTTTAACTCAAATTAAAGCATGCACAAAATTGAGCTAAATTTACATTTCTGCCTCGAGTCCATTTGGTTTATTTATTAATTTTCCCAAGGGGCCGCATGATGAACTGGGACTGGTGTGGCAGGCCACACCAATAAGCCGAATCCAATTCTGCTCTCTATAAACTCATTGGTGCGGCCCTCCCAATTTGTAATGTGGCCCCTCGAGAAAACTAATCACCCAGCCCTGATTTAGAGTCTATGATGTAGCCTAGATGCTTGCCAGCATTTAGAGTTCTGCTCGGTGTGCCTGCGGTGCTCTGCAGTTTCTCCGTTTGGGCTGATCCATTGTCTTTTAGTGTATTTGAAAGAAAGAAAGAAAAATGGTGGCAGAAGAATTAGTAGCTGAAAATGCACAGGAGTGAACTGGCCAAATGGCAGTCGCTGCAGTCTGTTGACACGCCATGTAATTAGATTTGTAGGGGAGGGTCTATGTGAGGTTACAGCATAGGCTTGCCAGGAGGGGTTTGCAGTTGTGACATACCTTGAGCAAAAAGTATAAATCCCACTTTGTGTCAAAAATGAAAAAAGCACTTCTGAGGACTTGGCTGCACTTTTTTTATTTTGCATTTACTACAAATATAAAGGGAAAATAAAAGGTAGGACTCACACTTGAAGTTTTCTTTCACAGAGCAATCCATTTATCATTAATCCATCTATTACAGCCCACGCATCCAAATTGTATTACACTTTAGAAGTGTGCAGTTTGAAGTAACATAAAACAACACTGCCAATCTTCCCAGATGGGGAGGCCAAAAATGTTAATGTTTAACATTTTGCTTAAAAATGTCAAAGTATTACCATTAAGAGCTGTCCAGTGCAATTCTGAAAGCCTACCATTAGACTGGCGACATCAGCTCCAGAAAAATAAAAAATAAAAAAAATGGTGAAAAATACTTGCAGGACTGACTAAAGAGTTGAAAAATGGAACGTCTATGAAAACATTCTAAATATTCTGAATGACGTTACATCATCCATCTCTATAAAATATTTCTGAAAAAACTCATAGTACCGACAGTTTATTTTATCATTAAGATGAATGATAACCTCTGACAGAGAGGAAAGAGATGAATTTTGACAGACAAATCCCTTGGGAATTCACATCATATGCTGTGCCAGATGGGAACTGTAAGAGCATTATATTTAAAAAAAAAAAAAAAAAAAAAAAAAAGAATATTCCTTAACAACCTCACTGGCACATTAACTGAGTGTACGGGGTATTAGCATGCAATCAAAGTCTCGGAAAATACATTTTTTTAGAAAAAAGAAAAAGCTTTAAAACACCAGTGCTTGGTCTGATCGCCAGGGTAGGGTCTGCGTTTATGTGGCTTATGAAGCAAATGGGGTGACGGCTAACAAGTTCTTCTTGCTTTGAAATGCAACTCCGGATAGCTGGAAGGGCCAGATGGGAGTTAAAAGACTATGAGTATAAGACTTGCTTGCAAAGTTACAAAAGTCTTGCTCATGGGAAGAGAACAGACAAAAGAAACCAGACAAAAAAGAAAAAGAAAAAAAAAAAAAAAAAAACAACCTGGCGAGTACAAAAGTAAGAATGGCAGAAAGAAGAGTACCTCAGTCACTTTGTCACCTCGACTAAGAAAGTACGTTTCAAGGTCAAGATAAGCAGCCATGCTAAATGAAATTCTAATGACTGCGGTAATTGCCAAATTGCTGGAACTATATTGAAAGGGAAATGTCGAAGTCTGAGGTCACTTATCTCTCGTGAGTTAAATCATTTCAAGTGCTTAATGATCTCCTTCATATATTCCAATGAAAGTTTGGGAGCATTTTTAATGGAGCGGTGCCATCGCCAGCGCCAGATTCATTTCTTAAGTGTCGGAAATATCCCCCTTGATCTCGCTAACTAGACTATCTGCTTAAAAAGGGAAACATGCTTTGAAGGTCACAGGTTGAGATGAAAAACTATGAAAGTGAAGATGACAGGCTCATCACAGGCGTACATTAAGTTCGCACTCTTTGATTTCAGTGCCAAACGTAAAGGACCAGAAGAGGAGAAGCAGGAATGCAGGATTTGTCACGAAAAATAGCAGCAAGAGAATAACAGTAAACAACCTGTCATAAATAATAAACCTGCTGAAAATTTAGAACCAAAGACGTTTACATGGAGTTGGGAATTTATTATACACCAAGCAGAGGTATCATTTGGCTAAGTTTAGAGAAGGGTCAAGAGAAATCCGGATAATTAACTGCAGCTACAAGACACCAAGGAATTTGCAAAGAGACACAAGTTAGTTTTACACTTTATGGACTCTAAAAGACATGCTGTAAATGCATCCTTCATTTCACAGTTAATGCTCCAGGAATTCTTCAAGAAAGTACTGTGTACTGCTTTCACTGAAATGCTGCTGAACCACAAATGGAAAGCAAAGAGCCTCAGGAAAAAGACGAAGGAATAACTGAAATGTTACCAACTGGATTGAAAATGTCATCAAACTTTTAGAACCCTTCTCCTCAACTATCTCCAATTTGCATAAAGGTTTATGGTCCAAAGTCATACAGTGGGGCAAAAAAGTATTTAGTCAGCCACCGATTGTGCAAGTTCCCCCACTTAAAATGATGACAGAGGTCAGTAATTTGCACCAGAGGTACACTTCAACTGTGAGAGACAGAATGTGAAAAAAAAAAAAAATCCATGAATTCACATGGTAGGATTTGTAAAGAATTTATTCGGAAATTAGGGTGGAAAATAAGTATTTGGTCACCTCAAACAAGGAAAATCTCTGGCTCTCACAGACCTGTAACGTCTTCTGTAAGACGCTTTTCTGTCCCCCACTCGTTACCTGTATGAATGGCACCTGTTTGAACTCATCATCTGTATAAAAGACACCTGTCCACAGCCTCAAACAGTCAGACTCCAAACTCCGCCATGGCCAAGACCAAAGAGCTTTCGAAGGACACCAGGAAAAGTATTGTAGACCTGCACCAGACTGGGAAGAGTGAATCTACAATAGGCAAGCAGCTTGGTGTGAAAAAATCAACTGTGGGAGCAATCATCAGAAAATGGAAGACATACAAGACCACTGATAATCTCCCTCGATCTGGGGCTCCACGCAAGATCTCATCCCGTGGGGTCAAAATGATCATGAGAACGGTGAGCAAAGATCCCAGAACCACACGGGGGGACCTGGTGAATGACCTGCAGAGAGCTGGGACCAAAGTAACAAAGGTCACCATCAGTAACACACTACAACGGCAGGGAATCAAATCCCGCAGTGCCAGACGTGTTCCGCTGCTGAAGCCAGTGCATGTCCAGGCCCGTCTGAAGTTTGCCAGAGAGCACATGGATGATACAGCAGAGGATTGGGAGAATGTCATGTGGTCAGATGAAACCAAAGTAGAACTTTTTGGTATAAACTCAACTCGTCGTGTTTGGAGGAAGAAGAATACTGAGTTGCATCCCAAGAACACCATACCTACTGTGAAGCATGGGGGTGGAAACATCATGCTATGGGGCTGTTTTTCTGCAAAGGAGACAGGACGACTGATCCGTGTTAAGGACAGAATGAATGGGGCCATGTATCGTGAGATTTTGATCCAAAACCTCCTTCCATCAGTGAGAACTTTGAAGATGAAACAAGGCTGGGTCTTCCAACATGACAATGATCCAAAACACACCGCCCGGGCAACAAAGGAGTGGCTCCGTAAGAAGCATTTGAAAGTCCTGGAGTGGCCTAGCCAGTCTCCAGACCTCAACCCCATAGAAAATCTGTGGCGGGAGTTGAAAGTCCGTGTTGCTCGGCGACAGCCCCAAAACATCACTGCTCTCGAGAAGATCTGCATGGAGGAATGGGCCAAAATACCAGCTACTGTGTGTGCAAACCTGGTAAAGACCTATAGTAAACGTTTGACCTCTGTTATTGCCAACAAAGGTTATGTTACAAAGTATTGAGTTGTATTTTTGTTATTGACCAAATACTTATTTTCCACCCTGATTTACGAATAAATTCTTTACAAATCCTACCATGTGGATTCATGGATTTGTTTTTCACATTCTGTCTCTCACAGTTGAAGTGTACCTCTGGTGCAAATTACTGACCTCTGTCATCATTTTAGGTGGGGGAACTTGCACAATCGGTGGCTGACTAAATACTTTTTTGCCCCACTGTATATAGTGGATAAATATAAAAATTTTAGCTTCATATCTAATACATAGAAAACTTCCAGCGTGTTTTTTGCACTTTAAAACTAAGGTCATGTTTGGAAAAAAAAAAAAATTGGATGGCTGAAATTTTCTATGGCCCTTCTCATCAAAAATAAAACAGGATCTGTAGGGGAAATCTGACAAAGTCTCATATCCGAGCGCACACTCACACAAAAACTAATTGCAAAAAACAACCTGTAAGAATTTTGGAATTGTATAAATGTTATATAAATGCCATTTTTATTCAACTTGCAAGCTGGACTGAGCAAATATGATAAATTTTATAACATAAGATATCAATAGATAGTATAATCTGAAAAGATCTCAAATCTGCAGCTTACACATGGTACTCCAAGTGTAACTGATAAAATTATTTTGTTAAATATGTGCATATTTCTCTACTCTGGGGAAATCTTTAGATAAATGCCTATAATAACTGGCTATAACTAACCAATAATCAAACATGTTTTGTGTATCTATCCCAATTAACATGCCGTTTTTGTTTTTAAGAATTTCAGAATTTTACTTTCAACGGTTAAATTTAAAAGATTAATTTTCAAACATTACCTCAAAAAAAACAAAAAAAAAAAACAAAAAAACAACACCACAACAACAATCTGATAAGTGGAATTGTTGTTTCTTGGGGTATTTTAGGATTGTCTACGTGGATTAACTCATTTTTGGAGCCAGCCTCAGACGGACACTTGAGGAACTGTAATTTTTTGGAACTTTTACAGTGGCTCAATTTTACAGGCCCAGATGTTGCTACCTGTTTGCTAACATCAGTCTTTATACCTGTCAAAGGTATAACAGTCCCCAGTTAACACTTTCCTGGTGCGTTTATAGTCTTTATGATTGTACAAAATACAATATGCTGTCATTTCTGTAAATTACAGCCACATTAAGAGACAAAAGAGAAAAACCAGGGTATGCTTTAGAGCAGGTATACCTTATTACTACCATGAGAATACAGCTGCTCCTAGTTTTTCTATCAGATCCATACCACATTACACGCAGTTTAAAAAAAAAAACAACAACAACAAACAAACAAAAAAAAACAAACAAATAATATTGGTGACAATAAAACGCTTCGTGGGTGACACTGGAGTGGCTGGTCTGTGGAAACAGGGTCGGCCTTGTTGACCACGATGGATGCCAGACTATCACTGTCTTGATTTTTCTTCAACTGCATCTGTTGTGCTTTTTATACATTGCTCTATAATGTTATCAGTGAAATAGCAAACATTCAAGCTCAATTTTAGATCCTTCTGCCTCTCCAAGCCAACAAAACCTGTGCTTGCATAAGTGGAATGACTTTGAGAAATGCATGCTAAGAATTAAATGTTCAGCATCCCTATAGCAGCACGAAATAAAATCTGATATTTGCTCTTGTTTTGCGGACCATCTGTGTCCATTACACAGGAATTGCAGGGTTTCTGCCAGGAAAGTTGTTAGACTTGGGGGGGGCTATGTGCTCTGTCCACATCCATCTTGAAGTGCATACAACGTGTTCAGTTTGCAACCCCACAGCAGACAGCCTTTCTCACCATTTTTCCTGCTGATAAAAAGAGAGAATGTGGAGGGATATGTTGGCACCACCCTGGCATCCATATGGTAGCTGACTCAGAAAGAATTGAGCGTGACAGCCAGTTTGCCGTGGTGACTCAACAGAGTCCAAGAACGGTTACTTTACCTAACCCATCACGCAAAAACTGTTTCACACAAAGGTGAACAAAGAAACAGACGGCTTCAAAAACTGACAGCAATTTTTCAGGATGCGTGTGGATGGCAGAAACGAACATCTCATTCAAATGGGTCATTCCACACTAATGTTAGGAAATCTAGGACTGCAGCAGACATAATACTCCGAACAATGATCATAATTTTGAAGGAAAAGATCCTCTGCTGCTGGGGTGCTACATGTCTCAAGGACATTAAGTTGTAGAGCTGGCTGGGTGGAAAATCATTTCCTGTATTAATTTCAGAGAAATCAGTTCTGAAGGCTAGGCTTGGATCAGAAGGAGACTTCATAAAAAAGGCAAAATGAGGCAGATTTGTGTCTCTGCAGACTGTAGAGCTACAAGATGACACCATCAGTTGAATAAAAATAAAAGTAAAATGCAAACCAACTTATCTATTGAATCTGTGAGAATTTAAGTTGTTATAGTGGGGGGGGGGGGGGAGATGGAAAGATGGACATAAAGCTCAGGGCAACGATATTGACCAGACTGGCACTTCCCTGGAGTGTGACATACACGCACAAGAAAGCATACAACTTTGAGGTACTCGAGGACATTGTCCACAGTATTGAAAAAGCTGAGTTGGTGCAGCAAATAACCAGGTGTGCAGAGCAGAGAAAGCAGGCAAGATTTGAAAGTCTCACCTAGAGAGCTCGAAAGTGTCAGCTGTTATCCACTTCTGAATGGTTATCAAATTGGTCTTTCCTAGGGATGGGTACCGGTGTCCGGTGACATAAACGGTAGTAACCAGACCGAAAAGCAGCGCACATTTCGGTGCTTTATTTTCCTGAGCTGTGATACACTTCTAGCCAATCATTTTACGTTTCCGAGGATAGTAGGCGGGGCCAGGTACGTACGTTCTTTTATGCAGAGCTACAGATTAAAAATGCCCAAGGCGAAGCGGTCAAAAGTCTGGCTGTACTTCACAGCAAAAGATGCAAACTCAGCAGCCTGCAACAAGTGCTTTAAGCTGATACTGTCAAAGGAGGTAACTCCTCAAATCCGATGAAACACCTGGCGACGCATAGCGTTTTTTTTTTCTCCAAAAACCAAGAAATGCGCTGTATTTGATAGCTTGCTGCGAGACCTCACACCGAGCGCATCTACTGCGGTGTGGTGCCTGTTATCGGACCCGGAGTTAGCAACATACCCAAAAACACGAAGAGGAGAGTCCTGGCCCCTAGCCCTGCCAGTGTAGCAGAAATGATGACGGATGATGATGGCAGCAGCAGCAGCCGTTCTTCTCTGCGTGAGTAATTTACGTTGAGTAGGCTAACCACGTTATTAAATTAATGCATGTAAGGTGAACTAGCAAACATCATCATATCTACATGCGGCTGTCTTCTTGTTTGATGGCAGATACTCCCTTCACCCTGGCCAAAAAGGCTAAAATGACCAAAGAAAAAGAGGGAAACAGCTGAACATGAGCGGTTTTTGGACAAAGTTTGTGTTTTTTCCATTGATTAAGCACTGCTTCCAGCCAAGAGTGATACCATATATGCCCTATAGCTGCAGAAAAGGCTAACATTGTTATCTTTTTACAAAAACCAAATCAAATCAAATCACTTTTATTGTCACATCACATGTGCAGGTACATTGGTACAGCACATGTGAGTGAAATTCTTGTGTGCGAGCTTCACAAGCAACAGAGTTGTGCAAAATACAATAATGTAAACAAGCAAAATACAAGAATGGCTACATCTGAAACTAATAAATATATGTACAATATATAATAGTATATGCATTTCTGGATGTGTATAGTAAATATTTTCCTACGTGTGTGTGTGTGTGTGTGTGTGTGTGTGTGTGTGTGTGTGTGTGTGTGTGTGTGTGTGTGTGTGTGTGTGTACATATTTTACAAATTAAATAGAGTAAACAATAAATAAAATATATAAAATATACAGAGTTGAGACATGTGCAAAACAGTGGCATTACTGTACAGTATGGAGTGCATAATGTTAAAGTTCCAGTAGTGAAGCTGAGGTGTCTATGACGTGTTCAGCAGTCTGATGGCCTGGTGAACCAGCTGAACATGAGAGGTTTTTGGACCAATTTTGTGTTCTCCATTCTTTAAGCACCGGTTCGAGCACCGTTTAAGCACCGGCACCGTTTCAAAAGTACCGATTTGGCACCGGTATCGGATAAAACCTAAACGATACCCATCCCTAGTCTTTCCTCTACGAGAAATGCTTTTAACCAGTCTGGACAAGCTTTGTACATTACAGTACAAAAGTATGGGGTTTTTTGGATTGGGGGGGTGGGGGGTTTGAGTTAGACTACTAGAGCTAACTGACATCCCATTCATACAGTCCCCTGAATATACCTAGGTATTCACCACTCATCCAACGTGTGAAACCTGCTGTGAGGACAATTAAAGTGTGGCCAGAGGGGACAGACGCAGTGCTCCAGGACAGATTTAAAAACACAGACTGGAATATGTTCACCCACACAGACCTGGACCAGTACGCCTCATCTGTACTGGATTACATCTCCGAAACCACAGACAGTGTCACCACCCAGAAACGGATCACCATGTACCCCAACCAGAAGCCTTGGATGAACCGGGATGTTCGTCTCCTCCTGAAGGCCCACAACACCACCTTTAGGTCAGGAGATGCACACGCCTACAGCACAGCCAGGGCTAATCTAAAGAAGGGCATCAAAAAAGCCAAACAGCATTACAAAAAGAAGGTAGAAGAACACTTTTCCAACTCCAACCCCCGACGCATGTGGCAAGGACTCCAGACCATTACAGACTACAGGACCACCAAACCCTCCCCCGCATCCTCTGATGTCTCCTTCCTCAATGAGCTCAACAACTTTTATGCTCGTTTTGAGCGAGGGAACCCCAAAACCGAAGCAGACGTGACGCCAGACCACCAACCTCTGACTCTCTCCCCCACCGATGTAGGAGCGGTGCTGAGCAGGATTAATGTCCACAAGGCTGCAGGTCCTGATGGCATCCCCGGGCGTGTTCTCAGAGCGTGTTCTGGGGAGCTTGCAGGAGTGCTCACAGACATATTCAACCTGTCCTTGGCCCATGCCGTGGTACCGGCCTGCTTCAAATCCACCTCCATCGTCCCGATACCCAAAAACTCCAACCTATCTTGCCTCAATGACTACCGCCCAGTAGCACTCACCCCCATCATCACAAAGTGCTTAGAGCAGCTGGTCCTAGCACACTTCAAATCCTGTCTCCCCCCCACCCTGGACCCCCACCAATTCGCATACCGCCAGAACAGGAGCACAGAGGATGCAGTCTCCATCACACTGCACTCTGTCCTCTCACACCTGGACAACAACAACACCTACGCCAGAATGCTGTTTATAGACTTCAGTTCAGCATTCAATACAATCCACCCCTCACAACTCATCAGGAAACTGACAGACCTGGCCATCAGTTCCCTCATCTGCAAATGGTTACTGGACTTCCTGACCAACCGCCCCCAACATGTCCGGCTGGATAACCGCTGCTCATCTACAATCACGATGAACACCGGTGTACCACAAGGCTGTGTGATGAGCCCTTTCCTCTACTCCCTCTTCACCCACGACTGCAGACCTGCTGACGGTTCCAACACCATCATTAAGTTTGCAGATGACACCACGGTGATTGGCCTCATCAGTGACAACGATGAGGCCGCCTACAGGGAGGAGGTGGATCGTCTGGCTGAGTGGTGCGACAGAAACAACCTGCTGCTTAACACCGAGAAGACCAAGGAGCTCATCGTGGACTACAGGAGGAATGCTGACCCACATCCACCCATCCACATTAAGGGGATGGCTGTGGAGCGTGTGAGCAGCTTCAAGTTCCTGGGAGTCCACATCTCCGAGGATCTCACCTGGACGACCAACTGCTCCAAGCTGGTCAAGAAGGCTCACCAGCGCCTCTTCTTCTTGAGGACTGAGGAAGAACCACCTGTCCTCAGACATCCTGGTGAACTTCTATCGTTGCACCATCGAGAGCATCCTGACCAACTGTATAACAGTCTGGTACGGGAACTGCTCTACCTCGGACCGGAAGGCGTTGCAGAGGGTCGTGAAAACTGCCCAGCGCATCACCGGAGCACCACTTCCTGCCATAAAAGACATCTGCAGGAAGCGGTGTCTGAAAAGGGCTGGGAAAATCATCAAAGACCCCAGTCACCCATCACATGGACTCTTCACCCTCCTGCCCTCTGGGAGGCGCTACAGGAGCCTCCGGACTAAGACCACCAGGTACCGGAACAGCTTCTTCCCCACAGCCGTCAGACTCCTGAACTCTGCCTCCTGACATCTGACCCACGTTAACTCATGGACTGAACATACACACACCCACAATGGACAACTGTACCCTCAAACACACAATAATAACATGGACTGAACCACCACTCACAACCACTAGCACTTTATATAGCCTCTGTAGGAATTATATCTCACTTATCTTAACTGCACTACTGTATAGCTCTGTGTAAATAATCATTCTGTACATTTGATAATTTTTAATCCTACAACTGTTTACAACTTACATAGTTTCCATTTCTGTATAACTGTATATCTCAGATTTCTGTAAAGTTATTTATTTCATATTCTGTATAGTTTTTCATATTTATATCCTGTTCATAGCCTGTACATAGCTTGTACTCACTACAGCCTGTGCATACTTAGTTATAGAATATTCACAACATACTTCATACCGTGTACATTATAACATACCATAATAGACCCATTTCTGTAATATACTCACATATCTATATTATTGCTAATATATATTGTAATATATCTATATCACTAAAGCACTTCTGGATGGATGCAAACTGCATTTCGTTGCCCTGTACCTGTGCAATGACAATAAAGTTGAATTCTATTCTATATACTTGTTTCCCTTCCCCCCTGTAAAAAGGTTAAAAGCTACCGATAATTCTATAATGCCTCACTAAAAATTCAAAGGAATGTCTCCAAAATCCAATATGTCTTAAGGCCGAAACAAACTGTTTATCTAATGGCCTGAAAGTGCACTGATGCCTGCTGTGAGTTGCCTGGAGCCACAATGAGTCATGCTATGCTCAAAGCACTTCTCAGACATTTTTAGCAGCAGGTTAGCTGCATAGGAACAATGGCCATAGCTTTCATGAGGGTAAACCTGCACTCAGCAAGCACTCGCATTACACTGTGCCTTCTGTCACTCCATTGAAAAGGTGGAAGGCAGGTCCTTGACAGAGTTTGCAGCTTTCAATGCCTAAAGAGAAACAACATTATCTGAGGGGCGCCTACAGGGTATTCTTTATGAATATGGAAACAAATACAACGGGCTTTCAACTGCAAAGGCAGTTTTTACAGTGATCTATTTAAACTATACATATAGCATGGCCTGGCTGAACAGACTAAAGGAACAACTCCATAGGTGAAATGACCTCTCATTTGATATTAAATGTAGATAATGGATTTTTAGAGGCCTTTAAATTTCTTGATGAATGTGTTTCACATGATTAATTTCAATCTTAGTTTCCCCGACTTGTCTTGTTCAGCAGAAATTTCACCTTTGCCGTGCAGACATCCAGGACTGTCATCTTTTCTTTTCTCTTTTTTTTTTGAAGCTGGCAGAAAGAAGTTGAGCGGAGGACTAATCCATCTCTGACAACATGAGAGAAAAATCCAAAGTCTTCATCGTATCATTTATAAACTTGGACAAAGAAACAGACCTCAGACAATTAAATGTCTGGTTAGTACAGCACCAACTACAAAGAAAAATCTACCGCAAACATAATCAAACCGCTCAAAAGCATGGATCCTATTCTTAATAAAAGTCTTTACTGGTTCTTTTACTGAGCTGCCTGCATTCAACTCCAACGATCACGTAATCACACATCAGGCTCATTGCAGCATTTTTTGGCATAAAAATGTCACCTTGTTTCAGAGCCATGTGGCTCACCCAGGCTACCTGCCAGCTGCTTTACTGGATAACCCTGATGAAATGACAGGCTTTTTTTGCAACCGGTCAGAGATTGACAACCTATTCCAGCTGTCACTCCGTCCTGCTTGAGACGCCTTCATTCGTTCATCTGCCGTTTCTCATTCTCTGCCCTGATCTCTCTTCCACCCGCTCCTCTATCAGTCCCAGCCTGGCTCTAGGCTGTTCTCTTGACTTGAAACAAAGCTGTGGCCTCAGACCACAGCGATCCATAATGTCACACCAGGTGAGCTTACCAGCAGCTAGGCTGTGACAATAAAGTCATCCGCTCTCAATGGGCCGAGGGGAATGAAAACAAACACAAGAGCAGAACAATGGACACATCTGCACCAGAAAAACAAGAGATGGGGTGCTGCCAAAATGGAAAGATGCCCACTGGCGGCCTTACAGTGGGCAGAGTAGCAGTATACTGTGGCCTGCTCATAACACAAAACACATCCAGCAAATCGGTATTTATTCTGAATATTAAAAATTCTACTAGGAATTTCTGAATACAGCTATAATCCGCAGCTGTGTTTTCATCCCACTTTTGTCTTCGCTTTCTCTTAACACAAGCGAACGTGTCGGCTGATTAATATAAACTCCACAGCTCCCTGCGGCTGCAGTTGACTTTAATCACCTGGAAACCTAAAGTCTGGGGAAAAACAGAAACGGCAATACAGCTTCAACAACTCACAGGTTAATCAATCCAAGGCAAATTGATTGGCAACACTTTTAACTGATTAATTCCCAAGTAATCTTTTCAGGTCACTGGTTTCCAGCCTCGCTATGTTTCAGAGTTTTACGACAGTCAAATCTAAATCAAACCTTGTAAAATAAATCAAATACACTTTTGTACTGTCAATCACAAAGATATATTGATATTCAGCTCACAAAGCTCAAGTCAGTCTAATTTCACATTGGTTTCAATTTAGGAAGTGAAACTCCACTTCCTGTTTCTTTTTTTATGGCATGGAAACCACAAACGGAAAAATACAACATTTCGACTTCACACAGCACTTAGATACCATTCTGCTTCTTATACACATTTAAAAAGAATATGCCCATCATACTGTCAGTGGGTTGTTAAGCGTTTAATAAACATTAGGTTTAGTCAGTACATCTCCAGGGCCTTTGTGAGACAACTATGCATACAAGTATAAATAGGTTGTATACAGTTAAGGTAAGCGTTATCTTAGGAAACCTGTATAGTTTAATTTCTGATCTAATAAACAGATCTCAAGTAAATTAAACTCCGCTTATCAAAAAAATCTTTTGGTGGATGGCCCAAACCTCTTTGGTTGGTGCCAGAATTCTTTTATACGAGAAGAAAAACCCAGATCTCCTAAAACTGCAAGTCTCCGTTACATTGTTCTCATTAGAAAGTACTAATTTCTTAAGAGCTATAGGAAGCAGATACACGGGCCCTTGGGGACCAACTTAAGTCTGAGGCCAGTGGCTTAGTCGAGGACAATAGCAGGAGTGCTTTAAATCCCAAAACATCCTCGTTGCTGAAGAAGGAAACCAAAGCACCCAGAACAAACCCATGTAAACCCAAGAGACGTGAAACCTCCAGAGTATATTAAAATTCTAAGGAGAGACGATATATTGAAAAACAACACAGGAGGAGAAACAAACAGCGGCCGTGTAACCCTTTATAGTAACTGCAATAAAATCAGAGACTTGATTCATTTTATTTACAGAGCGATCAAAAGACTGATGAGTGAGTCATACACCTGAGATGTAAAGATATGCTAGAAGCTTACATAAAACCTACCTTGAAACAAGGAAAATAAGCAAAAGACTTCAAATGAAGACAACAAAATCTGGACGACGCAGAACAAAAGGCATTTAAGACGTGCCAACCTGAGAGCTAGCCAATCCTCCAACAAGGGATTGAGCCAACAAGCACAATAAACAAAATTAAGCAGGGAAACGTGCACCCAAAACTCAATATAACATAACCAGCTCACGGAGTAGAAAGCCTGAACAACTACCACTTTTTATCACCTCGTTGTGGAGAAAACTACTTGACATTCGCAATAACCCTTTCTTTGGTATTTATTTGATTAAACCAGCTCTTAGCCATCTACCTAGCTTCCCTGCTGATGCTAAGCAGCAAGTTTCTAGGGACTTTCTGCAAAATGTTGGAGGGATTAAATTGAAAAGAGGAAAAATTACTCAAGAATAAGCTGAGTTGAGCTATTTGAACTATTCAGTAATGCTTCAGAGACGCTTTAAGCAGCCGATCTTATTAAATGGACTCTGGTGTAAGTAGTCTATCAGCTACAGAAGACATTCAATTTAACCTGAGGCAGAAGACGACAAAATAATACATCAACCCTATCCTCCCCCTCCATAAAACCATACAGCACATATATTACACATGAACATGCACACAAACAAACTGATAAAGCAGTTATTTGGAACAATAAAATTTCTTTGGCTTCACCGCCAAAGCCTCCCTCTGTTTGAATGCCTGGCAGGCATTAATTTCTTCTCTCTCCTTCCGCCTCCTACTATCCTATCGCCGTTTCTCTCACTCCTCCTTTCTTCTCCTCTCTGTATGCAGGTGCGCTCGCCCACTGAGCTGCATGCTGACTCCTGTCAGTAAGAGGACAGGGATGTATGATAAGCACAGATCTTCTTTGTTCCCTACACCCAACTTCGCCCTGAACCAGAGTGCATCGAGGACCACTTCAAAGCCAAAGTGAAGGCGAAAAAGAATGCAGTAAGAGTGAGGCAACATTTGAGGCAGCATTGTCAGACTTGTTACCTTGTTTGTGGTTTGGTGCTGTGGATTATTTTCAGTCTGTCTTAACAAGCAGATATTAGGTTTCTTGCTTCAGTCGAACTCTACTCTTTTCCCCCTCGGGAGGAGCACTACTTTTATGCTGGTTCTGCGCAAGCATCACTATATACACCTGTTGGTCTCGCATTGTTTAGTCAAGTGCAAGAAACAATTCTCACTTGTCAAGCTCTTCACGAAGCTCTAAAAATAACAGAGGCGCCCCTATAAAAACTATTATTCCACAGACGGAAGGGTGAAGGCATTGCTCGACGGTTGTGCTGCTGAGCAAACTCAAAGCATGAAAACTTACTGCTGACCAGTTACTCAATTCGACCAATGTGTCTTCTCAACAAAAAGACTAAACAAAAGTGCGCCGGTATTCAACGAGTGCTCTCAATTACGGCCTTGCATCTGTTAAGCAGACACGTCTCTCGATCTGTTGCCCCCCTACTCCCCTCCTAGATGGATGGATACTCCAGCATGAGCGGTCACGGAACAACGATCGCGTCAGAGACTCCATGACAACGCCAAACAGCTGGATAAAAGATGGATCGACCACACATTTTCACTTTGCGTGACACACACCAAGCTGTTTGTCACATTGATCGTTTTTTAGAGCCGATTGCTAAACATTGTTTTCGCTTCCTTTCCCCTCAGTCACGTTTGTCTGGAGGCTTTGTGACCACAGTGTGAGCGTGTTTTATGATCACTAGCCTTTTCTTTCAAAAGAACGACAAAGAAGCGTACCCGTCTGTATCGCTCCTGCCCCCTCATATACTATGTGAATGTTTGTGGGCGAATTCAGCTGAAAGGTAGCATCTTACCAAGCACATAACCGTCTTCGGAGTTTGACAGATGTATTCGATCTATATTAGACAGGCTACTCTGGCAGCAACCGCAAATCTGCACAGTATGCTGCACTAAATGTTCCCACCAAAGCGAGCCTTTCAATTCTGATAAATAATCTGTAGTGCATTTGCCAGCACCTGAATAAATTTTTAACAAAAGAGAAGTCTTACCTTTTTTTAAACAATGTGGCCTGAAATTTATTAGACCGGCGGTCCAAAGGTGAACGAATGGCACAACACTGGAAACACTGCCATTTACATCTTTAAATGTTAAAAATTATAGAGTGCATAATCATACTCTTAGCCTCGAACAAGAAGCACAATGTTGGAACACACTGTTCAAAGCTTTCAAAGGACAATGCTCTTAAAATCTCATTAGCAAACGGCTGCCAAAATTTATAAGACTGTGGTTTAGAAAGCTAAGGCAGACGACAGGCTCAAGCTAATTTGTAATGAATAATAAACCAAGGCTCTTTTATACCGTGCCCTATATAAACAGGGGACTATGTTCAAACCTCTCTGACCATAGTGTAATTAAATGTAAAGTTAAACAAATACTTAACAAATACTTAACTGGCTTCACACGCATTCTCCACTGCAACCACTGAACATCCAGGGTATGGACATTGAGGCTGTGGACAGCTACAGGTACCTTGGTGTTCATCTGAACAACAGACTGGACTGGACTCATAACTCAGACGCCCTCTACAGGAAAGGGCAGAGCAGGCTGTACCTGCTGCAGAGACTCAGGTCGTTTGGGGTGGAGGGCCCACTCCTGAAGACCTTCTATGACTCTGTGGTGGCTTCTGCTATCTTTTATGGTGTGGTCTGCTGGGGCGGCAGCATCTCTGCTGGGGACAGGAAGAGACTGAACAGGGTGATCCGAAGGGCCAGCTCTGTTCTAGGATGCCCTCTGGACCCAGTGGAGGTGGTGAGTGACAGGAGAATGGCGGCTAAGCTGTCATCCCTGTTGGACAACATCTCCCACCCCATGCAGCAGACTGTGACAGCACTGAGCAGCTCCTTCAGTGGGAGACTGCGGCACCCACGGTGTGGGACGGAGAGATTTCGCAGGTCTTTCCTCCCCACTGCTGTCAGACTCCACAACAAAGACTTTAACTGAACAAACACACACATCCACACATGTGCAATAACACTAAGTGCAATAATCTTTTCTGGCATCGTATTTTTACTCAGTTGTATATAGCATTCGTATTCTATTTTTATCTTATTGTATATTTTTATTCTATTTTATTCTACTGTATATAGTATATTATTTTATTCTATTCTGTACAGCTGTGTACTGTATTTATTCTTATTGTATTCTAATTTTTGCGTCATAACTTTTGCACTGTCCACTTCCTGCTGTGACAAAACAAATTTCCCACGTGTGGGACTAATAAAGGTTATCTTATCTTATCTTAAAAGCTGCTAACGTGTGGGTGAGTACAGCTCTGAATGTGAGGCAGGGGCAATTCATCACACTAACAAACTGAACTACCTCTCTCACAGTGCCATGACCCTCCACGAAGGGGTCTGCAAAGTCGTGTGTTCTCTGAAAAGCTGACGAGTGAAACCAGAGAGGTGGCGATCTTGCCAGTGCTTTCAAAAACAGCTAATGAGCAACACTGGCTAAAACATAGACGCTTACAGTTTGTCTATAAGAGGAGCACTAACACCATTGTCTTCAATACTCAATGCAATGCCTGCAGTACAATGGCTTAGCAGTATCAGTCACGTGGTGTCTTTGTGATAACTGCAAACTTGTTTGTTACCTATGCACTTAACACATCTTTCCTTTTATGCATACAGGCCAGGCTCGACTAAAAGCCATTAACACAACCTCAGAACAAAGGGTATAAAGAAAGTAAATTCAAGTAGTCTCAGTTCTCAATCATGAACAGGCATTTAAAACAAATCCAAAACCTTGGTCTCTGTTAGAAGAAATAAAGATCCAAAATCAAATGACAACAGAAGACTGGGTTGTTTGTGTGACTTTCATTGTACTAGGCAGCGGCTACCCCAGGCCTGTTGCTGTTTCCTGCCAGGAGCAGCTCAGCGACACATGCCCCAGGTGCCCTGGAAGAGATCTGTCGCTTCCTGTCTTCACACATGGAGCGCTCCTCAGATTCGCAAACCTCGCTGCAATGCCTGACACTAGTCCGCTGGGAAGCCTTGCCTCCAAAACAGCACTTAATCATCAGAGGCTTGATATGAAGTCTCCTGACTGGGGAGAAAACAGAAAATGAAAGTTCTGTAAGGAAGAGGAAAAGAAACTCTTCCTGTGTCCTTTAGGTGCTGCGACATAACTTCAGCGCAAAGGTGGAATAGAAATATAGCAGCTAGCTTTGGCACTGGGGCATGCTGTAAAATACTAATACGCAGCTGTGGTCAACTCCAACCCGTTAACCAAGACTTAATGTAAGTCTTCCTTGTAAGTACCAAGCATAATATCAGGAAGGATGGGCTCCTTAGGGGAAAAAAAAATCCTGCTTCAGGTAACTGGACACCAAATCTGCGCTGAATATTTTATAATCTGCCGGACAGTTGGGGGTTTAAGCAAGGATCACAGCTCCAGCCAAGTGTCTGGTGGAAAGATCAGTCACAACTTATTCTCCATTTTCCCACACTACAGCATTAGCTCACATGTTGCTGTGCCAGCAGCTGCTGGCCTAATCTACTTTCAGATAAAAGTTTTGAAAAAGACAGAATTAAAGGAGGGTGAAAAACACTCAGCAAAGTCCATCATAGACCACATTATTAAAGCAATCAGAGACACTAAAACATCATTTCTGAGGTGTTAACTCATATCAGAGTGTTGTCTGAAACAGCAAAGGACTGTATAATGTATCTGTGAAACCGCTGACATTTCACACGTCTTGTTTTTCTATTAACACTCAAAAACAGGTCATAATCATTGGATGTTTTCCTCTGCATCTTACATCAAAGTCACTATCACCCCCCCCCAAAAAAGAAGATGGGAAAGATTCTGCATTGCTATCCAGCTGTCGTACTAATAGAGCCTCCAGTTTTGCAGGTTTCCAACGGCGATGATCAAGAACAAAGCTGACAAAGTGTTAAAATTTTAAGGATTTCTTTGGGGGGAGGGAGAGGAAGTCGTTTTGTACATTTTAAGCCCAGAAACAAGAGCACAGTGAAAAAGAGAATGTAGGCAAGTGTGATGAAATAACAGGAATATCCTTTAGAGCATGTTAGGCAGTTTTCCAATGGCTCCCATTTAAAAATCTTGTCTTGACCCGGTAACACTGCTTTAGTAAATGTGTGCACAGATTGCATGAATTCCACAGCAGGAGAAGGCACAAGCACAATCATCTCTCTCACCTTCACCTAAACATGACCCTTGCAAATTCAAACGTTTTTCAGCTGTAAGGATTTGTCGAACTGAAGTTATATGCAGATATGCAACTGGAGCTGAGCACACAGTATTTAACATTGCACTTTAAATACAGAGAAGATGTACTTTGTTTAGAGCTGAGAGAGAGAGAGAAAGAGCTCAGAGCTGAGAGATTCCTAATAAACTTAAACAATACGGACAGCCAGGCTGAAGATGACACTCCAAGGATAAGATTTAACCCACAACAAACAACCACTGACTACCAGGAAAACCCAGCTCTCAGCAGCCCGAGTTAATCCCAAGGAAGGCTCAGGCTGTCTTGTTCTCAATTTCATGATAAAAATTAATCTTCCCGCTATCAGTTACATTCATTTTGTCATGACAGGTCACCGTCTTCATTTTAATGACTCAAAAAAATCCCTGGCCTTATACTGAGCCAAGTCTGAAAGCAGCCAACTTGGGCTGCACTGCGTCTCACACACTCACACACACCCTCCCAGTTTGGCGGTCTATTTAATGTCCAGAACTTCCAATTTCTCTCTCTAACCTTTCACTGCAGTGCTGCCAGCCGGATATTCACTTATTACTCCCCACATTTATGCTTAACATATCTGTGGGCAGTGATGAGCTTGGAGCCTGGAAACCAGACTGACTATTTTGATGCTTTAATTAATCAATCATTTAATCTGAGTGTTATCTGACTGACATTACTGCATCTAAAAAGCAATGCTTGTGCTGAACTGGTAATCTGTACAACCCTGAGCTGAAGAATCTGAAAAAGTAGCACACCACCAGTGAGTATCAAATCTCTTTTCCGAACAGCTTCTGAAAACCCAATTAATTTAATTCACAAGCATGTGATGCAGGGAAAAAGTCCCCTTACAAAGCAAACCTTACAGCTACTCGCAAAAATGAGTTTGGTATTTTTATGCATGATAAAGCTACTTCTGGCTGTTCCCTTCTACACAAGGGGTCACATGTTTGGCGCTCTTCCTGATGGACTTCAGAGGGACTTGTGCCCCCCTCTCAGAACCGAACTGGTAATCGTTGGCTTGTTGGGTGAACGTGTAAAACAGCAAATTCTTCAAAGATCACCAACAACAATCTCACATGACCCTGTACTGCTGTAGCAGATTTATACTCGATTAAGAGGGGGGGGGGGGGGGGGGGGGGGGGGGGGTTGCTGACAAAAAAAAAAAAAAAAAAGTGTAACGGTTAAATGTGAATTATGCAACTGGTGAATTTCTGTCTATGTAGACTGCAACACGTGAGATTTTTGACAATTTACCAAAGCAAATTGCCGTATTACCCAAAACAGGTTGGATGCAATTGCCAACATGACCCCATTCAACCACAGACTGACTGCAGACTGCAACATTTATGGTAGGTTTTGTTGAGTGTCAGCAATCTCATTTTGCAGCTATGGACGAAATAAAGTGAGATAACTTCGTATTACTGGATAAAACAGGTGTTGGCAAAGTTTATCTTTAAGGACATACTATGCTGTTGAGAAAGAAAAGTGATAAATTGCAATTTATGTTACTGCAGTATATCAAAAAATTATTAAAAAATTAAATTAAATTAAATTAAAAAAAAAAAAATCACAGTAATATTATATCCCAAGTACCTGAAGTGAACCCCGCCTCTAGTGGCTACCAGAGAGTCCATACATTAACCCCACTGAGAATCTGGGATGTGCTCGGACGTTATCAGTATAAGAGCTTCTCAGAAACACAATGTGACTCTAGATGACGATAAATGTTATGACATTCCATAAGCTTATTTTAAATACGTTGTTTTGTAGCTTAATGATAACTGAATATTTAAAACTCCAGACTACCCCTGTCATTTATATACACGACAG
This sequence comes from Rhamphochromis longiceps, assembly GCF_057381845.1. NCBI lineage: Eukaryota > Metazoa > Chordata > Actinopteri > Cichliformes > Cichlidae > Rhamphochromis > Rhamphochromis longiceps. The sequence goes on from NC_140577.1 coordinate 12,135,511, forward strand.
CACAGTGACACCGTTTCCTCACAGCAAAGAGGTCCTGGGGGTCCTGAATTCGATTCCATTACCTGGCCAGGGCAAAAGACTGTGGGAGGAAAGCTAGTGGGTTAGGTTAATTAGTAAATCTAAAATTCCCCATAGGTTTGAATGTGAATGAATGGTTGTCTGTCTCTATCTGGTAGCCCTGCAATAGACTGGCGACGCGTCCAGGGTGTAGCCTGCCTTTAGCCCTTCAGTAGCTGGGATGGGCTCCAGCCTCTGCGACCCTGACAAGGATAAGCGGAAGAGAACGGATGAATAATACTACATAAAAGGTGCTGGTCCACTGTTTGCGGCAATCAGCTGCCCCTCCAGTGACACTTCTCCTTGTCCTGTTCAGCAGCCTAGGCAAACAACAGATGAACGGCACTAGCCATCTAGGCTATGCCAGTCTCCTAATGTACTCCAGTTATTGTGAGCCAAATCATCATTTATCTTTATGTAAATGGGGTTAAGTGATTCTTTTGTTCTCTTGCTGACATAGTGCACCTTACCTTACTTTAGGAGAGAGAAGTTGGCCGTTAGTAGCTACACACTGTGTCTGCACCTAGGCAGCCGTACTGTTCCATCTGTGCCACACAGCAGGCTGGCACCTATGTCCTCCACCCACCCTTGGAGTGTCCCAGCCATCAGGCTTTACACCTTTCTTGGCATGAACCCTAATTAGCTCAATCAATGGATGAAAATAAATAAATAAATGAATCCCACCTGAATGCCAACTAATCCCCCCTGATTTTTAAATAAACAAATATTAGGAAATTAAAATTAGCACAGCCAGATATAGCCGAACCACGGCAGCGACCCTTCTGCAAAAATCAGCACAGCTCAGAGCATTTGCATACTGCAGAATAAGCTTGACATTTGGGTGCTTGTAAATCCAATCTTGATTCTTCAAATTGCCAGCTTGTTTAACGTAATGGTTAGCTGCTGATAATTTGAAGCTCTGTGCAGAGGGGGGGAAAAAAACAATAAAAAAACAATAAGCGCTTAGACAACAACGGACAACGGCACTGATGGTGTGTCTGGTGCTGACTTCCAATCAGCATCCAGTGTTCACACAGCTGGAAAAAACAAAACAAAAAACACACAATTTCTTTCTGTCACAAAAGTGAGAAAGTTATAGTGCTTGATGAAACATAATTACAAAACTCTTTAAAAGATGACCAAACAAACATTAGTACATGTTTAAAAAGGACACTCAAAGTAAAAACCCAAGGGAGGGTCAGGTTTGTCGGATTGTTAGGAGTATGAATTATTAAGATGTCAGTCGGTTCTTGTTCAAAACATGACACAAGGGGAGGAGGACAATTTAGTATCAATGAACAGCTAACTGTAGATATATTTTTTTTGATGCAAGTCTCCACTTTAATAAGGATACTGTGCATTATAAAATAAAAATAAAAACACTCCAATGCGACAGAATTTACAGTTTTACACATTTAAGCTGGCAACAGACGGTTGAAACGGTGCTTTGTGTTGTGTTGGGGGGACAAAAATTGAGAACAGATGCAGACTACTCGTTGCTGCGAGGGCTTTTTAAACTTCTGAATATCAAAGAATGTCTTTGCTTTCTTTCCTGTGACATGCTGCCAAAGACCTGTGCCATTCTTGCTCTGCAACTGTGGAAACGGGTGCCACATTATAGCTTTATACTGAGGCAAAACAGCTCCCACTGCTACTGTGAAATGCAGCACAGTACCATAGATAATATACTGTATCCAAAAGCTCTATGACTACCCCCCCCCCCCAAACTTTAATCGGGAAATATGAAGGTTGTAAAAGCAGCTTCTAATGAGTGCAAGACACATGGGACTACTCATTAACAGCGCTAAGGTCAGCCCTTTCAGCAAATTCCAGTCTGAGAAAAGGAGCAAGCTCATCTGAACCACGCAGAACCTCCCACAGCCATAAGCCTTGGCCCTTGGCTTTTAAATGCAATCAAGTTATCAACATAATTGAAGACGCAAGTGTCACCCTGAACTAGATGGAGCACCTGTCCTTGAAAATTAATAAATGGATGCATCAGTTCTGCTGCCTCGTTGAATGCCACACAATATAAGAGAGCAATGAGGGAATGACAGGGCAACCAGGCGGCCGCCTGTGAGCCCATGTGACACTGTTACAAAGCGGAATAATTCTCCATTGTGATGACAGACACGCCAGATCGGATCAGTTGGCTTCCGGGTTACAACCTGCTTTTACGAGAAGCACCGGCTGGAAGCTTGCAAGAGACCCTGGTCATTCAAGATGTAGCGAAGCAACAATAAGACATGAGAAAACCAAACTACTTCAATCAATCAAACACATCAATCAAGCACACGAGTAAAATAATCAGGCTGTTAACTATTTTACACTTTCACTGGTTAAAATGCAGATTTATTTATTTTTTTCTCTGCTCTTTCAATCCGAATAAAGTTCCTGCAGCTGAAGACTCAAGGCAGAGCTCACTGCAGCAAGTACACAAACCTACTGTTGGGTAACACACAACTGGACAACTGGTCAAACCAGACTAGTTAGCTAGCTCTTTATCATATTTAAATGTCAAGGTCCCGCAGATGGGCTGCACATTGGGCCACCGAGCCCGTATATACAAGTGTATGTGCCAGGGTCATTTGGGGGGGGGCATGCTGTGTAATAACGAGCATGAGCCGCTAACGAACCACAGCACGAAATCAAAATTAAAGTTAAAGCTGAGCTGCATTCAAAAACTTAACACCGCTGCGATTGTGCTAACTTTATAAAGCGTAAAGCAAAGCAAGGAGATAAATAAATATACGTCGTGTTTAATTTAAAAAAAAAAAAATACCTCCCCTCTGTAGGGATTAAATTCTCAGTCTCTCATTTCCATTACAAGCAAGTGTAACCAGCGAACAGCAGACAGTAGTTAGCTAGCTTACCACGGGTCGAACTCGTGGATGATGCTCTCGAACCGGATCACCGCAAAAAGTCTGGAGCTGAATCCCGCCAGGCAGGCCAGAAAAAGAATGCTAAACGAGAGTAAAGACTGCCACCCAGCTGGCTGTGTCAGTCCGCCAGACAGGCCTCCTTTGCCCCCTCCTCCACCCGCGGCGCCGGGTCGACTGTTCCCGTGCACCGAGCCCCCGGCGTTGGTGGACGCTTTGTGCTTGCCGTCGCTGGCTGCGTGTTGCTCCGCCATTTCTGCGCGCAGTGTCGGCTGGATTTGCTCCTGCCCCGCTCCACGTCTTTCCCCCCGCTCCGTACTGTCGTATACTTCCCTATGCTGTGCCCACTTCTCTCAGGTATCCTATCATCTAACTCCTTCGGGTGTAAGGTATGATTTAATTTGGTATCGCTACTCCGGGAGACCGCAGTTACATCCCGAAACGCACACTCATGCGCCACATACCGAGGATGCAACCGTCAATCCGCTTCACGATTGAACGCCGGCGGAGAGGGGCGGGAGGGATGCGAGAGGCGGGCTCTAGGACGCTCAGGCGACCTCTCACAGATCGACAGGTACGAAGGGGCGGGATTCTATGTATCTAGACCAATCAGAGAAACGAACCTTCTAATCCGACAGAAAGTTTTACCAATGAAAACGGAGCAAAATTATGGCTGCAACTGATTGAAATAGGGATTATCCCTATTATACTTTCGATAAAGTAAATCCGATAGTAACTATAAATCAAACTTTTATCACTATTTTTTTTACAGTTTTTAAGATAGAGAATAAGTTACAGAATGAGAGCGCACAAGGTTCTTAATCTTGAGGGAAGCGCTTTCGTGTACCTATGGGTATATAAGCAGGTGTGCGAAGATAAATTGTCTGTGCGACTGCAATATTTCTGTTGCCCTTGGATGTTGTGGACTGACGGTAGGGTGATAATACAGATTGATGTATCTCATCATTACTGTGTCCCCCAGCAAAGACAAGAACACAGCATTCATCATTCCCTTAAAATCGGGATGTACTTTCACAACTTGCCCCAAAGCCTTGAAAGACTATATTGAAATGAAACACGTTTTTTTTTTAATATTTCAAATAAATCTTCAAGCCTTTTGTATTTTGTAATTTTTTTTTATGATTGATTGTATACATTTATTTTGTACTTGGTGGTTTCAAATAACGATGAGACGGATGTAGGAAGTATTATTGATTTATCTGAGGTGTGATCCAGTCCCAAAGGAGAAAAATTATAGTCCAACAGCCCTCTTCGGTGTAATCTGATAGCAAAAAACGTTTTGTTTTTTTTCCGAACTTATTGTAGACCAAATAGATTTAACCCTGATAAGGATAAGTGGAAAATGATGGATGGATGTATTGACACCTGTTTTCAATACTTTTGAATTGGGCTGTTTAAACGGATGATGTATATTCTAATAGCATTAGCATCTTGACATCATAATTTTGAATTTATAAGATAGAACAAACAGCTAATACCCTACACTGGTTTGGAAATATCTCAAACTGGCCCAAATTCGCATACCTACTTTGCATCAGCACTGTTTACAGCTACCCTGTCACCTGTGAGACGATCATTTTTGAAAACTCAAATGAAAAATTCATGTAAGAGAACAGGACTGAAGCTTGAGCCGGCTTAATGTGGCTGTGCATTCAGGCTGTCTGGTGGTGAGATGAGAAGGGGATAAGAGGGAGATGAAAAATACAGCTTTGGAGAGATGGGTAGATGGAAAGCTCATAATAAAGGAGAGTAAAAGGATGATTATGAAAATTGATGGGGGTCATCATAGAAAGCAGGTGGAGTGGCAGAAGTGGATAAGAGTTTGGAGTTCAGGAAGAGATCGTAGAGACTGAAAGAGAGACGCCATCAGCGTCTGAAGCTGGGATTCAGTGCCTAAATTCATTCACACACAAAGACTAAATGCAGACAGACGGCAGGAGTGTGATACATGTAAACACATGAAATCCTACGCACACATAACCGCATGCATATTGATGAAGCCGTCCTCTTGTAGGCGCACGACAGTGTGCTCATTCACACACATATGCGCCCAGCGTCTCGATCATTCGTTAAGGCCTGCTTATGCCATGAAAAACACTCTAACCCTTCACGCTTTCTATTCTACCTTAAGATTATGAATGGGTGACCTTTGAAAAGAAGAAATGGAGGCTGTGAAGATTTCTTCAATTGCATCTCTTGTCAAAAGGCCAAGCCCAGATGAAAACCAGCCAAAATAAGTGCTGTTGCCAGGCTAGAGCGGCTTTGCCTTCACCCTCTCTCCAGAGGCAGGCTTGACTGTTTCTGTTTGCTTTGTTTTTATTTTCCTTTTTTTTCTTCTCCCCACAGCATCACAGACTTGCAGAGTTTATGCACAGCATCCTTAGGTGTCTCCAGCTTTTAATTTTGCTAAAGGGCAGTTGTAAAGAAAAACCCCCAACCCTAAACCCTTAAATGCCTGCCATGGGTCAGTGAGCGAGGTGTCATAAATGATTAAGAGGATTATAATAACAGCATGCCAGTTTTTGGTTTTCTGAAAATGTTACAAGTAAATCCTGTAAGCCAGAAATATTTATCATGTCATAGAGGCGGAGTATTGATTAGCCTAAACAATTTGTCTGGAGATACCTATCAATATCACATCTCTGTCTCCTTTTGTGACTCAGTGAAAAGAGAAGAAAACAACTCCTTTATTAGATGTCCCCGATGAGAGCAAAGTTGCTGCCCGCTTTTTAAAAAGTAGCCTCCCATCTAATACATGCATTATATGTGAGGTCCAGTTAGGAGCGAGCCTGGAGTCAAAAACTGACGTCACAAAGCCTGACCAGATTCCTGATACTCTGGGGATTTGATAAGGAAAGAGAGAATTATAGATCGATCTGTTATCTATACCTGCTGCTTCCTATTGAGGGTCATTACTGGAGGCTGGAGCCATTCCCAAGATACAATCGTTTGAAGGAAGGAAAACAACTAGATTGATTACCAATCCTTCTTTCAGGGATAGCAGGACCATACAAATTCATACACCCATTACTCTCCAATAACCAGCTTCATGTCTTTCCAAGACTGAATGAAAACTCAACACCAAGTTTTCTTGTTGCTCTGTTTTCTCTCATTTCTTTTCATTTAGCCGACTTGGCACTCCTCTTAACTAATTACCTTGTGCATCATCTATGTGTAAAATGGGTAAATCCATCATGTACATTCCATTTGCTCATTATGAGCAGAAACACAAGATTCAGACATTTCATTCAGGAAGCTTTGAAACTTTACCTGTTATACTGTAATCCATTATAGCGGGATGATTAGCCAGCACCACTGCACTCTCAGAGCTGCAGTGAATTGAGAGTACTTAAAACAACCACTTACTGTTCCAATAAGGTGCAGCATCCAACTGTTAGGAGCTGTGGCAAGGAGAGAGTTGGGCTGTCTGTTTTAATGCTCTTTAAAAAAGAATTTGATGGTCACGTTAATCGAAAAAAAAAAAAAAAGCCTGGGTATTGAAGGCTCTCCATGAGTTAAATTACATCTTCAGTCTTTCAAGTGTTAATGAGAAATCAGAGGAGGAGAAATATAGCAGAAGCAATGACCTGAGTCAACCTCTACTTGATGGTGTGTGCTCTGTGACCAAGTGCACGGGGGTTACCGGCATGGCCTCATCAGTGACACACCATTTCACACTGAGCACGCCTCATTTCTCCACAGGGGGCCACAGAGAGGTAGTTAAATGCACCGGATGTGGACACAGCTCCCTCGGTCCCCACTGAACACACTCGGATGATACTCGGCAACTGCACGACGCGCTCATCTCGGCACCGATGGGAGGAGTGTTTACATGGCTTTGGCATTACTTGGCTATTCAAATATGTGCCTGTGCACACGCCAGATAAATATGAAATAGTGCAATAAGCTTCTATATTTTGCAACAGAATATAGAACAATCTGTTATCCCAGAGATCAGAGAGCTTTTGCTCAATTTATTATGCTGCATCTGCAGCAAGATGGTATTGTATTCAGCGCGTTCATCTGCCATTTTCCAGTGTGTGTGAAAAGTTTTCTCCCCCCAAGAGGCTGTGAAGCTTCAGAGACAATGGCAAGTCTTTTGTATTTTGCTTACAAAAATACTTGAATTGAATCCATGTAGAAAAACAAAACAATCAATGCAATAATATTTCTTTGTATCTTTATTCATTCAGTGTATCATTTTAAGGACTTATAAGCTTTTATTTGTTACAATTACTCCATGAAATGACAAAATAATTAGGCAATTATAAAATATATATAAATATAAAAACCTGTGTGGGTATGCGTAAAGCAGGCTCCACACAAAAATGAGTAAAAGAAGAACAGTCACTCAATTTTTTTTTTAACTAAGAATAACTCTGGAAAGCATATCAGCAGAGAAAATTGTCTGAAAACATTCACAGTTCACCACATTCATCAAGATTGATTCTGACTTGTCGACACGGCTGAAAGTGCCTGCAGTGATGCTTCAAATTTTATATAAAAATCTATATAAGAAAGTTTCAATTGATGGAGCACGAAAAGAGAGAGTAAGATGGAGAAAGAGTAAGAGAGGGAGAGAGAAGCAGATATTGAGAAATAGGGACAACCGAAATACTTACCTGAGCTCAACAGAGATATCAGCTGTCTGCAGGCAGAATGTCAGAGTCTGAGAAGTTGGCTTGCACTACTTCCTCTTCAGAATAACACGCGCCTTATCAACATTTCCCTGACTTTGGTGTGGTTCGTGAAGCCTCCGCATGCTGTCTATTGAGAAGACATGGCGCTCAGATATGAGAAATGTAATGCGTAAGAAACGGCTGGAACCTGGCCTGACATTATCCCAGCAGGAGAGAGAGAGAGAGAGATATATGACTCACGTGCTGAAAATTGAAGTACGTCTCCCAATTTCCACAGCTGCCTCTGCTTGACAAATGACCCTTCTTTCACTTTCCTGAGCGGCCGACATGAGCTGTCTCAATTCAGAACACAACATATTTATTTGCTACTGTTTCAGTGACATCCCCGACAACCCTCCCGTGGCAAAATTACAATGGTGGCATTCAAAATAAGATGGGCAGATACACAAGCCACCTCGCTGGCATGTTTCTGCTGCATTCACATGTGAGTTAGAGAGAAAAGGTATATATGCTCATCAAAAGCAATAGATTATGATTTTTTTTTGTTGTTGTTTTGCTTAAATTCCAAGAAAGCATCTGCCTGAAATACTCCTTCTCATGCCAGGACTCTCAAGCCACTGTAACACCAAACACCAAACGTTATAAACAGTAAAATGTCGCTTGTGCTCTTTTTGCTTTGTATAATGAGAAAATCTTTTACATTAAAAGCTAGCTCTGGTCTATTTTCTGTCCAAATAGCACTTTACACAGGCTGCTCAATACCAAGTGGCCCCTTGGTCAGGGGTATGCTTCTCTCCGCTGCGCTTATATCCAATCGATCCGTCTCCTGGTTGCCCTCGATCGGTCATCTGACAGCACGCAATTCACACCTTTCAAATAAAGTTAAACTTAGCTTGGCTTTCCAGTGAAGATGGGAGAGGTGGGACAAGGTGGGAGTAGAGGAGAGGCTGCAGGATGGAAAAGAGAGAGGACAGAAGACAGCCAGCTCTGTGCCAGATCATTACTGCTCCTCTGTTGTTGCTCGTGTGTCGCATGAAGCCAGAGTAATTCAGGTCAGTATAATGTCTGGAGCTCAGCGTTTCTTAAAGTTCAAACTTGTGTCTCCAAGCACCTCTAAACCTTCCTAATTAACATCTTTTGTCTCTCTTTTTTAAACTCCATACACAATCAAAAGTCGGTTCCCTGCTCTCCTACAATCCACTGCTGATAAAAGAAAATGAGGGCAAAAGTGCAATTTGCTTCCTTTTCTTCCTTTTTTATATCTCATGTCAACTTTGGTTCACCCCTGGGCACAGCTTTGAGGGCTATTTAACAATGAGCGATCGCTGTCATTGCATTCTTGCCTGCCATGGGACATAAACTAAAAAGGCAGCACAACCAGTAAATTGTTTATAAACAGATAAATGAATATGGTGCACAGATAAACTGAGCCAAATTAGTCCCAGATCATCATCACGTCATGTGTGTAAATAGGAGATGATTGATGTGGGGAATTAAGTTTACTGGTGCTGTCCTTGTAGACTCAAATGACCAAATCATTTAAGCTTTTGTTGGAGAGGAACTATTACACCTTCATTTCAAACATGTTTGTCCTCCACTGGGTTTCTTTCTTTCCCTTTCTTTTTTCTTTTTTGTTATTGAGTACTCTGAGAGGCTTACAGCTGAGCACATAATGACACAATAGTTCATTCAGGCATAAGGAAATTAAAGTAAGATCAGAACTATCAAGTACACTGCCACGGGATAAAAATATCTAAGAGGACAGGAGGGGTAATGGCCTCTAATACAGCAGTGGTCTCATCTGTAAATCTCTGGGCTTGAGCTGCCAGCTGCTCTTATCTTACCAGGCACATCATCCGCTGGACAAGCGCTGCATACAACTGTGACTGTGTGAAAGTTGTTTGAAGAATGTGCCTCCTTCTTTTGGCAATCGCAAAGCTGCATGCTACACAGAACAGCTTTATAATATGCTGGAGAAGAAGAAAAAATAAACCGAAAACTCCAAAAACAAATCAGGGGCTGTAAAAGCCTGGGTCGGTGGAGAACATGACCTGTGACGATAACCGGACCCACACGAAGCCGGCGGAGAAAGCGATATCTGATGGAGGAGTAATTTGTCTTCCTTGTCATCGCCTTACTAGGGCTTAAAATATTGTTTATAGCACTCAGCAACCAACGCACTCCCCAGCAGCTTTGATTGATGTATGAGGTGTCGCCATGGCAACCGGCATGTGGGAATGATAAGTGACTTTGGCAGGAGAGCATCTCCTTCTGGATGATTAAGACCACCTAAGGGTTCTGTGAGCTTTGTGTGTGTGTTTGTATATAGAAGGGTGATGAGCTCTACGTGGATAGCCACCCTTGTCTGCTGTTGCCACCCACTCAAAGGGTTAATCGGATTAGGAAGTATGATGACTGAGCAGGTGACAAGGATCCATATGGTGGCACAGGTATGGAGTTTAACTGACATTAATAGAGGGCTGCAGAGTGCTGCTTCAAGCTTCTATTTCCTGATACTTCTTGACAGGCAGTGATGGAAAAAATATAGAGAGAGAGACAGAACAGAGGGCGTGAAACAGGCAGGGAGAAAATTTAAGCAATGTTTGCCAAAAGCAAACTGTTTAAATGCAATTAGCTCTCATCGGGAAGTAAAATGACTCTAGTGTTTGGTGACTTGTTGGTTCCACTGAGTATGAGTCTTGGTAATGGAAAGACCTGTCACATCTTGAGCTCAGCACCCCCTCATTTTCCCAGTGCAGTGCTCCCATGTTTTGCCCTCAAAGCACAAATGTAAGCTCACTGGATCCCGCAGCTCAGCCACTCCAATCCAGTTGACTGCTGAAGGCACAAGCGAGGCCTTTGTACGGCGTTTGCAGTAGAACCACCACTCCCTCTCCTGGTGAAAAGACAAAATGCAGCTATCCGGCGTATTTAGGTTAATATTATTCTGTTGTGTTGCTGCTGGTGAAGTAAATAAGTGCTCAAGCTCCCACGATGCCTTAAAGAAAACAAACGCTACAGTAATATCACAGACCTGGTGATAGCAGGAGGCGATAATAATTATGAAAGTTGAACACACAAATAAAAGTTTGAAAAAAAAGATAGACTTTGTCCAATTTAGTATATTGCTGCTAAATTCATTTGCAAGTTACAGCAATGCAAACTACCATAAGAGGATTAAACATAACAGGATTATTTCTGATTCTACGTGTGCCTCATGATTCATAAGTAATTGCTTTACCCTTGTCCCACACTGTTAGCCAGAACGCACCTCAGAGTATAGACCAGGGATGCCAAAGTCATTTTACATGGTGGACCTCATACAGCCCACTTTCAACCTGAATGGCAGAGACCGATGAAACTCCCCTTTCTGTCAGTGTAAAAAAGTTTAACTGCACATTTAATCCCTGAGATACCTTAATATAAAGAAAAGAAGTGCAATTTCCACAGCATGACTCAGTTTTTCTGTATGAATAAGAAATGCTACTCTACTAAATGAAAGCAATCTGTTTCCATGACTGTTTGGCTTTAATTGCAGGAAGTAAATATTTAAAACGGCAGAAGCTTATTGCCTGGATTGCCCTGTAATAATACAACAGAAAGATTTTTTTAATTCAGAGAAAATTTGGGATGGTTTCTGTTATTTAGTTGTTGATCTATTGGTTAATTACTTTGGTGTAGTTTGAAAGGCAATGGGGAGGTCCTTAGTAGCAGGAAAAGCTGTAAAACACATGAAAATATAGTTAAAAGTCCGCCTTTACATTTATCATAGCTGTTCAGTGGGAAATGTCCAATTTTGGGCCCTGGGCCTTATGTTTGACACACCTGGTATAGAGCTTTCCCAGAGGATCTGTGCTCTATGGCTCCTGCAGTAAGATAGTAAAAGCTCATTTGAATTTGCTTTGGGAATGAAGACATTATTCTTTCAGTCACAGTTTAAAAAAAGAGGAAGACATTTAGAAGCTTTCACTTTCTTTAAATATGTATCTCCCTCTTGAGAACTGGGCTTCACTGCTGCAGGAAAATTGGCGTCACATGATTTGATTGTGAAAAATGAAGAGAAAGGTTAGTTTTGACACCCCTGTGGTAATCCATTTATAATGCAGAATTATAAATCATTTATCATCACCCCCCTCTTCGGCAGTGTCCAATATGTCTGTGTGCCAGCCCACACCCAGAGTGCCTGTGGCATAGTTTATGTAAATAGAGCATGTAAACTGTCGCAAGGGTGCTGGAAACCTCCCTGTGAGATAAAAACTAGCCTAGCATAGCAGAAAAATCACTTACTGTTCCCCAGTGCATTTGTTTAAGTTCATGCTCTTTCAGTAACAGTGCTTCAGTGTTGATTAATGTGTTTTCAGTGAGGCCAATTTTGACATAATACATATAAGAATCACCAGCTCTTACACAGCTTGTTAGAAGAGAGCTAAATAACATACACACGCATACCACTTGATCCCCCCCTTCAGTAGATTATTATCTCAGTGTGACACTAATTTATAATTTAGTTTAATTAATCAGTTTTTCCAAAATGCATTCTGGGATTCATAGAAAAATTAAAAGCAGCCACCTGCAGACAGCTGGACAGAGAAACAGGCAAATAGTGGCAGAGGCAGGTAGGCAGAGATCCACAGACAGACACGTGTTCCAGTCTGAGTCAGCTTCGGGCTGAGGATAAAAGGCTCGTCAAACACTGCAGACACGCCATGCCAAACACAGTGCGGGCCTCCTGATTCCCTTATCTTTTGCCTTAACCAGTGCAGACACCACCAGTGTAAAAGTATCAAGCATTATCTGTCAGTCAGCAGAGAACTGGCACTCAGTGTAATCATGAATTTAAGATGAAACATTTTCTGTGCTTAAATGAATGAGCGCTTGTCAACACCAGCACGCTGTGGATCCTGTATACTGCTGGATCTGATATCATCAGGACATAAACTGTTTAAAGCCTGAGATTACTTGATGGGCAAAAGGGATCATGATTTTTGAGAGCTTGTCATCCTTCAGAAGCTAAGTGCTCCGGCAATAAATTCGATTATATCGTTCCACAGTAAAAAAGTACTTTAGTGCAGAGGTGTGGACTCGAGTCACATGACTTGGACTCGAGTCAGACTCGAGTCATTAATTTTATGACTTTAGACTTGACTTGAAAAAATGTTCTTAAGACTTGTGACTTGACTTGGACTTTTACACCAATGACTTGGGACTTGAATTGGACTTGAACCGGTTTACTTGAAAAGACTTGATATTTTACCCCAAATATAAAATTTAACATGCATATTATATAGAGATTGAAAATGTGACGTCATTCACGGGTAGAACCGCAAAGGATTCTGGGAACTCGTGGCAAGCGGTACTAGCGCACGCAGGCTTTCAATTAAAATCAGTTATACAGCGATAAAAAGAAACACAAAAATGTCAAGAAGCTGTTGTATTATTAACTGCAATAGCCGGTCACATGACAGCCACGGGAAGCCGACGGGTAAAGAGATCGGTTGTTATCGGATTACGTCATTGAGGAGAAATTGTTCAAGCCATGTTTCCGAAGTAACAAAGATGCGACGGATGGCCTGGATTGCAGCCATTCAAAGATCAAATATAACGTCCCAGAACACTCCAGCTCACAGGTTAGTCTGCTCCAAGCATTTACACGAAGGTCAGTGTCTTTTAGTACTTAATACGTCATTTTCATAACATAATTGGTGATATAGGTTACAAGCAAGTCTGGCGCTGAACAGAAATTGTCGCGCTATGCTCCTTTATTTATTGTGCATAAATAGTGAATTGTCCTGACACAATATTGCGTTTCGCTTCTGTTATTATGGTACATTGACAAAAACATATACTTTTATTCACAGGATAAAACAGGTTTTTTGTATCACTAATTGCACAGTACGATTACAGCATACAGTATTATTGTCACTGCTACATTTCTGTGATGCTACCAGAAATTATTTCCACTACTAATTAATTACCGTTGAGCTCAAAGGTCCTATTAATAAACGGTTAAGGAATGTGTATTTATGACGACGATTTGTGAGACTGGTAAACTTATGATACGTACGATGGTCTTTCGTTCTACACGGTGCATTTCAAGGTCCTGCACCCATCCGTCGGTAAACTGTACCTGGGCTTGTTGCAGTGACCGGAAGTTACTAAACTTCATGAGTGTATGCACTCACTCCAAGAACCGTATGATTATAAATATGCATATAAATATGCTAAGATGAGATAGCTGACTTCATCTAACTAGCAAATGTTGTCCAGGCTATGTTGGTGATACAGTTTTTTTTAATGTGTATGATATTTTTGTCATGCGATTTTAAAGCCGGTCCTACAACCGCATCCAAGAATAACATGCAGCTTATCTCAGAACTGTCGGTGAAAATTATTCTTGGAGCTAGGTTTAATTGAGCTGCATTTTAAAGAGGTGCAATTTCACAATTTGTGTATATTTTCTAAGTTCACTATTTTGTCATGTGTTGAGAAAAACACAGATTTTAAAATTACATGGTCTAATATTTACATTTAGCATAACTGCAACATTATTTTTTCGTTTTTTTTTTTAAAGACTCGAAAGGACTTGAAATTCAAAGTTTCAGACTTGTGACTTGACTCGGACTTTTACACCAGTGACTTGAGACTCGACTCTGACTTGCCTGACATTACTTGAGACTTGACTTGAGACTTGAGGATAAAGACTTGAGACTTACTTGAGACTTGCAAAACAATGACTTGGTCCCACCTCTGCTTTAGTGCATCTAATGTATGGCACTGAGAACCATTTCTCTCATTTCTTAGAGGGGAAAAGATGAAAAAAAGAGGAGAAGCTGACAAACACAGGACCTAATTGTAACAATAAAGTTATATAACTATCCTGAAATAACTGCAAATGCTAAACATGTCTCGATGTTAACAATCCAACATATGAATACTTCTTTTTTTTATTTCAACTGAGCATGCTGGGTGATGGACATCAGTTTTAGTAGGATCAAGATTAGCAGTACTTATTCACTGGCTACTTTATTAGGCATATCATACAGGATAGATCCCCTTTTTGTCTTCAGAACTCTTTTAATTCTCTGTTCCACACATCCAACAAGGTGCTGGAAACATTACACAGAGATTTTGGTCTATATCTGTGTGATAGCATTGCACATTTATCTATTTATCTGCACATTCATGATGAGAATCTCTTGTTCCACCACATCCCAAAGTTGCTCAGTTGGATTGAGATCTAGTGATATTGGAGCCCAAACATGACAGTGAACTCGCTGAACTGATGTTTAAGAAATCAGTTTGAGATGATTTGAACTTTGTGACATGGAGCATTATCGTGCTGGCAGCAGCCATGAGAACATGGGTACACTGTGGTCATAAAGGGTAACCTACACCACTAAATGCAGCTGTCTACCTAACAGTATAATGGGGCCAAAGTAAAATAACATCCACACCATGCCTTCCTATCAGCTCAAATCAGTGTGTCCACTCTCCTCTGACCTGTGGCATAAACAAGGCATTTTCACTCAGAAAACTGCTGCTCACTAGATATTTTGTTTTTCAGACTTTTCCTGTAAACCCCAGAGATGTTTGTGTGAGAAAATCCCAGCAGATCAGCAGTTTCTAAAATACTCAGATCAGCCCCTCTAAAACCAACAACCACGCCACATTTAGAGTCACTTTAATGCTCTTTCTTCCTATTTCTGATGCTTCGTTTAAACTTCAGCAGGTCATCTTGATCATCTCTACATGCCTAAATGCATTCATTTGGTGCCGTTTGTGTGATAAGATATTTGTGTTTATATACAGTTGTCCAGTCAAACACGTGTACCTAGCATATTTTCCAGTGTGTGTTTCCTTCATTTAAGGCTAGAAAAGTAGCATTAATAGTTTTTGATTGTAAAATGAAGTATCTCAAATAAAAAACCCAAAGTTAAACAAAGTATGACAGCAGCCGAGAGCATTAAAAAGCACAGCAAACAGAGAGCATAGTAACGTTTTTAATAATGATTTCTATACAAAAATTCCTTTGATACAGATAATTTCTGAGCAGATCAGAATTCCCTTCTCAGTATAAAAAACAAAAATTCAGCTTTTATAACATATAGACAGTGACTGGATGTTCCAGTTTGGAGTCCTTAATACATCTCTGCATTCCTTTTATTCTCTTTATCTTATTAAACAGACTTCCTTTTTCAGTTTAGAGTCCTCTGAGTAAAATGCCCCCCTCTCTCAAACACACACCTACCTCTGTATATCTCAGTTTCCTTTCTCCTTTCAGAATGATTTTGCTGTCTTTATTTTACATTTCATAGTCCTTGAGATATGAAATCAGCTATCCCTGCAGATTAGTTCTTTGGATGTTTTTCCCTCTACTTCTTTGCCGTGAATAATTTCCACTTCTTGCCAGAGGTTCTATTAGCACCCTGAATGTTGCTTCATTCAGTTCATTGGACTTTGATCCAAGACCACCTGGCCATTTCGAAAAACAAGGCAGGTGCAGGAGATCTTAGTGTCTTAATATTTGGTCAGTCTTTCCCCATTTTTAATACATTTGCAGTCTGTTTATTTCCTATACCTGAAATTTTAAAAACAAATAAGACACAACATATATATAGTTTGGTGTGCATAGATGTTTATAAAGTGCAAATAGTATTTGGTAAAAAAAAAAAAGAAAGAAAAAAAAAAGCTTTATAATGTGAGCGCCCTTTTTGTTTAGGACTTAATCCAGAATATGTAAGTCCACCTCTGGAAACAGTTCACTTTCATCTACATTTCAAATGCCTCCACTCATATTCCTTTTCCCCTCAGCAGCTCGATAAAAATGTCTCAGTCACCCTGCAGGGGGCAGTGTTTCTGTTAAGCGTTTACTTTTCATCCACTACAAAGATTTCTTCAGGGATTTTCTCCTCCGAGTCAGAGCAATCTGACAGCTTGTCCAGGTACTCCATGCCATTGAAGCGCTCAGCAACACAATGGGCGGTGAGACGGGCCTCCGGGTCGTGGTCCCAGCAGTCCTCAATGGAGGCACACAACATCTGGATGCCCTGCATGAGGAGAACAGGCTCACAGTTAGTCAATATAATTGACTTTGGGGCAATGCAACTTAACTCAAACTGAAGCTATGAATGTGCATTTATGCATTTTCAACTGTGTGTTTATCCATATGCACCTCTGTATCAGTACTTTTATAAAGGACTTTTGATGCATTTCTATTGGAGAAACTAGCATTGAGAGTTATTCTTTCTGAAGGACCATTTTGCAAGGAGAATAATATGCAATTCTTTGAACATAAATGTTGCAGCTGCTTCATCTTGTGTACAGCTTCACTTTAAAATATGGAGACACTAGGTGCCACCAGTAGCTAGACACAGAGCTCATTTTAATGTTGTAGATATCACAACAATCCTATTTAAAGAAGAGCAAAACAAAGCGAGAGACAGTGTGTGACAATGCGCTGTGGCAGCTTGAATGGATGAATCTTTTCATTGTGACATACATAGTAAAGCATAAATAAATAAGCTGTGCAGAAGGGAGACGGTTTTAAACCCTCTTGCATTCTACTTTTATTTTCTACATAGCGAACTGCTGAGTACAGCAGCATGAATGTCCTCCAGGAGACACACTGAAAATTTGTGCAGCTATCTCCAAATCTAAACAACACTGTCTCGTTCTTTATGACAGTTTCCCTTTGTTTGGAACAACTATAAACACTTCTGATTTAAAACTTGGCTGCCAATGTGGAAAATAAAGTTTATTTATGGTTTTTTTTTTTTGTATCTTAGAGAATTTATTGATCCCCTACTATGATTTATTCGTTAACATGGCCACTTTAAGTTTTCTTCGTAGGAAAAGAAACTATATTAACATTTTAAAATAATAAAAATATAAAATGTGAAAGGGGCCACATTCATGAGTAGGTCATAGTTTGCATATACAGACTTTTAACCATGTAAACTTTGCAAACCCTAGTTTAAACACAGTGTGGATATTGCAAGGGACAGCCTGCGTCAGTAATGTTCTCACTATTGGAATTAGGTGAGGGTGAGCAGAGAATGGACACAGTGAATACATCACACCATTACCTGCACTGTTCTCACAGCAGTGTGAAGGATCTGGAATACTGAAGACTGTTTAAAGTAGGTGTTCCATTCTCATTTCTGTGTTTGGCCCGTAGTGATTAATCCCAAATAATCAATGTTATTTTTTTATATTTTATGTTTGCTGTGCTTTGTTTTTAATATCAGCTGACAAATCTGTTAAAACACAGATTTTGTGGTTACAAACGAGGCATTTATAAATTTCATTTCTTACCAAGTGGTTGGTCCAGCTGTTGGGGATCTCAGGTCTTCCTCTGTCCCTGAGGACGCTGTCCTTCATGCTCTCTACACACGGGTGTTCTCTCAGGTTTCCAAACGGTGGCTCGTATGCTTTCACGTCTGCATGTGAACACACAGAAACAACAGGTGGGTTCAGAGAATTAGCCTGTGCACAGCTCAAGATGGTAAGTTTAGGCTTTTACACCTGCCGAGAGCAGGGCAAAACAACTTTGAAACAGATCACATCTGACAGATGAAGTTCTGTGGAATAGAGAGAAAGATCAGATGGAGGTGCCCCACAGCACACACATCAATAACACCTCTCAAAGGATTCACTGTGCGCTCTAAATTGAAACTGTAGGATGCAAACTTTAAATAGCACTGAAGCGGCACAAACAACTGAAGAACCCTAAGCTGTTGATAGAGGGGCCATGGGCGAGATTTTCTGAAGAGAAACACTATCGTCACATTTTTAGCCTTACTGTCGATGAGTTTAAAGAAACCTCAGCAACAATGCTCTGGCTTTGTGTCAGCTCTCTTACACAACAATTCCAGAGTGCTTGTCAAAGGCCACTTACCAGTTGTGTTTACTTAGGGCAAAATTTCAAAGCAGGTCTGCAGGAAACAGCCTGAGAGCTATGAGTCAACAGTTTCCGAAAAAAATATATCGTATGAATTCCAATTCCTCTTTGTTTGAAGTTTGGATTCCTCAGCCGCAACACTGAATTACACTGAAGTTAAAACCTAGCTCAAGCTAATTATCAGTCATTAAAAGATGGACTAGCAAAATTAACAGATTTTATAATGGATACAAAATCAGACTGAGAGAATAAAGTGAAAAAGAGATGCATATTAATAAACTATATAACAAAGTCACTGTGGAGTCTGACTGTGATCCCTGGCATACGTGGCAAATAGTTGTCAGAATTAAAACAGTTTCTACTTTTCTCACCTACAAAGACAGAGTCGTCGTTAAAAACAACGAACACATTTTACAATGCATCCTGGCTGTGTGAAAGTTACAATGTACTATTAAACAACAGTGGTAAATTCTTGTAAATACTCAGGAAGTTTCAAAAGAATAATTTTGAACAGGAACAAAAAACTGATGACCAGCAGCGATAACATGGGCAAGTATGGCTGCCCGTGAAACTGTCTGACGAGTGTTTATTTATGATGTGACTGCTGATAGAAGCAGCAGAATGAAGTGTATAGGGCTGCACTCTCTGCTTAGACTCAGAAAAATGTTGCAAAACTAAGCAGAGAGCAATTTGAGTTTAGATGGATAATGATCCAAAGCACACTGCAACAGTAACCCAAGAATTTCTCAAGGAAAGAAACAGGATATTCCTCAAGGGTCAAGTCAGTCACCTGATCTCAACCCAATGGAGCATGCTTTTCAGTTACTGAAGACCAGACCTAATGCAGAAAGACCCACAAACAAGCAGTAACTGGAAGCGGCTGCAGTAAAGATGTAGCAGAGCATCTCAAGGGAGGAAACAGAGCATTTGGTGATATCCGTGTTCTCTAGACGTCAGTCAGTCATTGACTACAACGGCTCCAGTCAATGCAATATTTTTGTTAGACTCCTTGCATTAAAGCTAAAGGTCTGCACAGTTTGATGTAAAAACCACTGTGGGGGTGGCATGCAGAGGCAAAATGACAAATGCGCGTCACGGTTCCCTTATGGACCCAAATATACTGTGGCTATATTTCTGTCAGTGATACTGCAGCTGCTGTTTAATGTCACACAGCTGAAATACAGAACAATGGCTTTTACAGGCCAGTAAGAATCTAGCAGAACCACTTTAATTTATACTTCATTGTAGCAGAGGCATTTTGTGGTATAAAAATATAGATATTTATACACACATACATATTTTCTAACAATAAAATAGAATACAATCCCTGTAATGAACTGCTGGCTATTAAATCTGTCACTGGAAACACAGAGATTTCAAATGTACTGAATAAAAAAAATAAAAAAAAGCACAATGCAGATTTGTCCTGCATCTTCTCATGTAAATCTCAGAGTTTACGTAACAGTGCAGAACAAAGCTGTGTCAGCTGTCGGCGGGTTCTGAGGTTGCCTCTTCAGTCATAAGGCCAACATGTTGTTGCTGAGAGTAAAACAATATTTTGTATGTGAATTATTATGAAAAAAAGGTAAGAAATATATAAAAGCTGTTTGTAGCTTTTTAAAATAAACTACTGGAACACATAATCCTCACATAAGCATGTTGTTTGTACTGTTTGATGATCGTGATGACATTTTATTTCTTTTTAAACACGTTAAAAAGAAAAGATCGCAGGGAGTTATGCAACCTACAGACAGGAATTGGAGGATTCTGGGACACAGACTACTGCAAAAAAAAAAAAAAAAAGTTCTTTACAGTCTGGAACTCAACATTACTGTAAGCAAAGTACTTCTGGTTTGTTATTCAAGCTTAAACACAAACCCAGTCAACCATTTTTAAGAGAAAAGGAGACAGATGTTGTTTGTTTTGTTGTGACAGGTCCAGGGAGTGTATAACTGTGTTCTAGACAGCAAACCCACTTTGGAAAGTGTCAGCAAACATGCTCGTGTGCTCATCTCCAAACAATGCTTCTCGAGTATAGGACTTGTACTACTTCATAAACAAAGTGTGTATTCCAGGACAAACAGATTTGCCCAATCTGGCTCTAAAGGCAAAGATGTTTATTAAAGGTAAACCTTAAATTAAACTGCAGTGGCAGAAGAGGCTTCTGAAAGCACAATACAGTGCGAGTGAGGACTGCTGGGGTTTGCAAAAGTCACACATTGCACACTGACAAGATTTCCTCCAAAGCTATTTAACAACTTCAGCACAGTAACAATGAGGAACTTACACTATATGTCCGACAGCTGACATGTAGTGATGTGGATTTTGCAATGCTAGCACATATTTCCTCCTTAATGTCTATTTTCCAGCCCACTTGTCCGCCATGGCAGTCGAAAGTGTATGTGCATATGCAGCCAAGAGAAATGTAGTCATTTTTCTTTCCTACTGCAAACAAGGAAAAACTCTTGATGAATGGCATCGTTTTGAAGCTTTGTAATTTACATCCGTCACACTGCACTTTTGTTCTCGTAGATTGACCACCTGCTCCCCTACGCACATCCCAAACTCACCAGTCTTAGTTGGCATACTGAAATACTAACCTCACACAGGTCTGCTTAGAAATCAGTCTGCACAAGCATTTCACATTTTGTTTGATAGTCTTTCTCTGCTGCCCTTCCAAGTGAACAATTTTTTTGTCTAATTATAGCTTAAATAAAATATAAACACTGAAAATAAGAAGAGAAATCCTGTCACCTAAACACATAAATAATACAGCAAAAGCGATCCAAACAGTTTCCCCATGTATTTGGAAATAAATTAGTAATGTGATCGCAACAACTGTGTCAGCTTCCCCAAGTCTGTCTGAGTCTGGAACATCAGCTTGACTAATCTACTCCCAGCCGCTGCTGGTTTTCATTAGTTTGCGGTGGCTCCAACACTTGTTTTCTGTTGTTAAACTCAAGCATTACAGATGTATGCATGAACATTACTCATTAGCAGAGCTTAATTTTAGGGCATATGGCACCGACTTGCCCTGGAAGCTTACCCTACCATTAACTGCAGCTGATACATTCCCTAACCATCGACTAACCCCATTAAGTAAAACCAAAAAAATATTTTAGCCCGCTTTGTATGCAGCTTCAGGGAACGTAAATTGGCTGCACGTATTTTGACCCTATTTCATCCTCAATCAAGTCTAAAATTTGTTCCTAAATGCGCGTTGTGGCAGCCCCCCCACCACACGCATTAGACCCTCCATATTCTGAAGGGTTTGATGGTCTGACATCTGGAGAGCAGCTGCCCTAACCTTTCCTCCTCTCCAGTCAAGCTCAACCTCTCCCCTCAGGGAATGGAGGCATTTTTTTTTCGTCTGCAGCTCCACATTCGACACCACTCCGCTATTATCCTCCTACTTTGCCCCACCCGCTCGAGGAACGCCCTCACAATCTTTCCAAGACCTAAATCTGGACCAGCTAAATTATACAGCAGAGGCATTTTAAGGAACAGACACTCAGATAAAAAGATCTGAGCCTGGAATCTGACTTTTCCTTCTCTTGGAGGTGTGCTGATCTCTCCGTTTCCCCCCTTGCTCTAACCCTTCCCTCAGTCTTGGAAGATAAAGAAGGTAAAGTGATGGTTTGTGCCTGGCTGGCTGTCGACAGACAGTTTTTTTCCTCTCGTCTGGCAGATCTCAGATCAGACCACGGCCTCAGGAGCCGTGACAGAGCAGCCCTGTGCCTGCCTGCAGTGATCAGACATCTTCCTTACATTCACACAGGCAGGTGGCATCAGAGACAAGAGGAAAAAGCAGGGCATCACCCTAGTCATTATACTGATGCCCTGGGATGTGTCACTCTGAATTTATGAGTGTGGGTTCACATCTGCTCATATTTTGTCTCAGGAAGGTAAGATCTCAGGGAGTCATAAGTGACTCACCGACCTCCAGGGAAAACGTGGCAACTTCATAGTAAAAAAACAGCAGCAGGAAAGCAAGCAACTCTTGAGTGTACTTTGTAAACACATCAGCTTTGCTCTCATGCTGCTCTGCTCCAGAATCAATACCAGATCTCAGCCAGCACACTATCTGCAAGGAGATTTTTAGCTGCCAGTAAGGGAAAACCAAATTACACCATCTCATTTGTGCAGCTTATTCTTTCCACCTTTCTCATCGTCTATCAAGGTGAGAGCTTAGCTTTGTTTGTACAGTGATTTAATCTCTGAACAGGAAAACGTCTCCTTCAGTTACAGACCTCACCCTTTTACACTTCTCCAAGAAATGCCAAGTCTGAAAAATGGGGACAGAGATATGTGAAACACAGGAAAATGTGAACTAACCGAGTGGCTTCTATCTTTAGTCTAGAGGTGGGACGGGAACCTTGCGCTTCCTTTCCCGAGTAAATTTACACTGGCCTGTCCTGTCTTGTCTGTGCCTGCATGAGTAAAGCTTCACGGCTGCCTATGGTGTGTTGCACTGCAGTGGGAGACTAATTAACTGCTGCCTCACCTACCTGTGTCTCAGAAGAAAGAGACTGAGAGAGACGGGAGGAAAAAATGTAGCGTAACTGAGTTGAAAGTGCCAGATTTAGAAACAGGGAATGGTCGAGTGTATCTGGGCAGGACAAAAATGTGTTTTGGCATAACGTTTAATTCTGTATACAGTGTTTAGGTTAGCTAAACCTAAACTAATGCAAAGTAAGGGAATGAAGGACTTAATCTGACATGCATGTAACGGATGGAGGGAAACGCAGGATAAACAAATGAAGATGTTGTTCGCGCAGATTTCCTGAAATCCCTCAAGAGGAAACCAAATGAAGCCAGAGTGAACCTGGATCTGTTTAGTGCATCTTTACTCATCTCTATATACTGCCTGTCCTGATCTCAAGAGACATTAACCACTAAATGTCCTAATATAAACCACACTTGCAAAGTTAAAATCTCTCTAAAAAAAAAACCTGCGTCTTGGGACTGTGCTCTTTGCAAAGCAGGAAATACTCTGTTTTCTTTTCAAATGTGTACCCACAGGGCACTCACGTTGTTGCAGTTTGGAAGGAAAAGCAAGAGGAATTGTGGGTCACTTGCTCATGTTTTTGCTTCAGAGGACTCATGGGCAGAATAACTGCACGATACACTTCAAGGAAGCCCCCTGGGGAGGGAGGGGAGGGAGGTTAGTGGGGGCAAAACAGGAAAACTCAGAAGCAGAAGTGTTCATGCCCAAACCCGGCATTCAATCACTGCTGTGACACAATGGAGACAGGAGCAGTCTCAGAAACAAACAGGACCACAGAGACACAAAAGGAAGCAAAAACAAATAACCTTCTGTCGACATGAAATACTGCACTGTACTGGCTTCAGATAATCAACCACTTCTATTATTTGCACATACCTCGACCTTGTTTTGCTGCAGAGTGACAAACACGAGTAACGGTACATTAGTAAAGTGAAGGCTGATCCTTGAGGCTTCTACAAGATGGATTGTGGCTTTGACACTTTTAGATTTTCTTCCCACCATGACTAATGGGTCAACGAATGCTCGCACATAAGTCCTGTCACACAGCTAATAAGTGAACTCACAGTGGAGTTGGTCACTTGGTGCTTGTATTGCTCAGAGGTCAAACAAGCTTTTACAGTATTTCTGAGGATATTTACACAGCCTCTAAAGGGAATTTCATCAATCAGTGCTTCTATTGGTTTCCTATACTTGCAGTGACCCGAGCTAATTTACCAACGAAATTGATGGTTATCTCCGCAAAGGTTAGAGGGAGTGTTAAACGTGTGTAGAGTACACTACGTTGATAGTCAGGAAGACAGAATATTGGGTTTAAAACAAGTACTGAGAAAGCGTGACAGAAAATAACAAGTGAGATGTAAAGTGTCAAATAGTACGCTCGCATTTAGTACATAAACAAGAGTGAAAAAGTTATTTTTTCTCTAAATGTTGAACTATTCTCAAGTAGCCTGTGTTTCAGGAACTAGATGCATAGCATAGAGCCTTTCTTCTGCATTTCCTGTGTGATAAGGTTAAACCGACTCTGGCAAGAAACCAATGCTTTTTTCTCACCGACATCTTAAGTATTCCTCCCAAAACACACATTAAAGCTAAACTCTATTTACATAATCATTCACTGATGTTCTATATCATCAATAATTAATTTTACGGCTAAATCATCAGTTTATGTAAGGTTGTTTAATCTATTCAAAACATTTGGATAAAGCCAGTGCAGGCTTTTCATAACTCGTGTTCAGACTTCATTTTATTGACGGTGGGGAAAAAGTCATCTCTCCTTTCAAAAAAAAAGCAGGACTAAGAGCCATCATGCGCTACTGGATTACTGGAAGAGTCCTTTTTGACCAGGATATGTCCTTCAGCGTGCACAGTAAACAAATATGTACTGTTGCTTTCTTTCATCTGTGCAATATCACTAAAACTACAAACATCCTGTCTCAGAGTAATGGTAAAAAAATAAAAAACAGTTCATGCATTTTTAACTTCTAGGCTGGACTATGGTAATTCATCATTATCAGGCTGATCTAAAAGCTCCCTGAAAAGCCTTCAGTTGATGCAGCGAGAGTAGACCATATTTCTTTCATATTAGCTTGTCTTCATTGGCTCTCTGTTTAATCCAGAATTAAATTTAAAATCCTTCTCCTCACATACTTCAATAATCAGTCCCTGTTACATCTTAAAGATCTCATACCATCATATTATCCTAATAGAGGACTTCACTCTCAGACTGCCGGCCTACGTGAGTTCTTAGGAAGTTTAAAAGTAGAACGGGAGGGAGAGCCTTCAGCTATCAGGCCCCTTTCCTGTGGAGCCAGCTTCTAGTTGGAGCTATATCAAATGACCTTGAACCGTCCCTCAGTTAAGGTGCCATAGGCTCAGGCTGCTGGGGGAAGGCTTCACATTATGCACACTGCACGTCCTCTCCACTCCCCACGTGTTTATGGATCATTGTGGCATGTTGCTATCGCTTCTTTTGTGCTGTGTTCCGTCTCCCTGCACACCCCTTTTTGCTTTTCGTTTCCCCCCCTCAGCAACAAACAATAAACAACATTGGCATTTCTTTGGGAATTTTAACTGAAGCGATCGTTCTACAGCACAGCGTGTTAACTGATTAACATAGAGCATAGAAGGACTTCATGATCTCACCTCCGACTGCACTACACCTTGAGATGATCTCCCACAGTACGAGAGCCATGGAATAAACATCTGCTTGTTTGAAAGACTCAATGTTTTCTAGGTTGATTCTGGACTCCAACACCTCGGGGGCCATGTACCTGGCAGTGCCCACCTGTGGAAATACAAATAGAGAGCGACACAGATTAATAATCGTCTTTGACCGTAGTTGCAAATGCACAATATTGTTATGCACGATTTAAATATAGAGGTACATCTAAGGGAAGGTGGCGAACCACTTTTTTTTATCTGCTAAAACAGCAATCGTTTTGTTGAAAACTGCTCGTTAAACAGTAGCTGCATTAATCGAGCGACAGGTAGTGATTTTGTCCTGTGTGCTCTAAGAGATCAAATCACATTTATCTACATGAGAAAAAAAGTTGATGTAGAAAATAATTAGAAAAAAAGGGCACCACTGAGCTCATCAAAACCTTGCTTGTCTTCACATAATTATCATCCTTGAAAATGTGTCCACTGGAGCTTCCTCCTAATGCATTAGGGGCATCACAGTGCATTAGGTGTGCTGTGTGGCAAAGGGTGAGCCCTTTTCATAACAAGCCATTTTCATAACAGAGTGTAAATTGTCTCTGGCCTATTACGTCTTTGTAATGAGTCCATTAAGAATCAATCAAGCCTGTTTGTCTTGTGACTATGATAAAACAACAACAACAACCCAAGAGCACTTACAGCAGTATTTCTATCAGTATTATCCTTCTGGGGACAAGATGGAGTGAGTGCCATATATACACACACAATGTCCTGAAGTTGTGAGGGTAAGAAAATGAAAGGTTTGATATATAGCTTGGCTCTTTTCAAAGTCTGACAAATATCCCAGAAGAATTATACGACAGGGCTTAGAGTGGTTTGTGTTTGGGGCACTGGCAAAGTTGATGATGTCTGAAGTGATTGACAGCCAAGTGAAAACAATCGATCGCCCAAAATTTAGTCTTAGGTAAGCCTTACCTGCCCACTGTTGGCCAGCTCATCCACAGACAGAGAGTTGTCCAGCCGAAGCGCAAGGCCAAAATCACACAGGCAGCAGGTCAAGTCATTTTTCACCAGTATGTTGGAGCTCTTAATGTCCCTGTGCGCGATAGGCACCTTGGAGCGACCGCAGGGGGTGCGGTCGCTGTGAAGGTGTGCCACTCCACGGGCTAGCGAACCTCCGAGCAGCCACAGGTCATGCAAGCTGATAATATTATGAGTCAGGTACTCCTGGAGATTCCCTCGTGGATGATAAGCTGTGATCAGCCAGTACTGTCTCGGCTCCTTCCTCTCCTCTGCTGTCAGGAAGTGAAGCACATTCTCATGCCTCAAATCCGCATCTGAGAAAATGTCCTTCTCGTTCTTCCAGGATGGATACTCCTCGTGTGAGAAAATTTTAATTGCTACAGTCTCAAAGCCCTGCTCCACGCTAACAGAGGAGCCCTGCTTCAGCTTGGCTTTGTAAACTTCTGCAAAGCGCCCTTTTCCAACCTGCACGTCCAGCTCGATGGGCAGCAGCTCAGTGTTGTGATTGAGGCTGTTGGCGTGCGTGGAGCTGCTGTCTTCTTCTATAATGACGAGTGGGTCGATTTCCAGCAGAGAATCTTTCTTGTGTCCGCAGTGGCCACTGCGCTGGCGGCACACACGGTAAAAGTAGAAGAAAGTGATGACCACGGTAGCCATAACCAGGAGAGGCACCAGGCTTACTAAGATAACAGCCATCACCTGTGGTTCCGTGGGCCCTAAAGGTCAAAGAATCAGCACGTGTTAATGAAGATAGTGTGAGGTTAAGATGCAGAACAGACAACCAGTTTAAAAGTCACTTTAAATCTGTGAGAGTAGTAACTGTGTTTCTTTTTTTTCTTTTTTTTTTTTAAACTACAACACCCACAATATGAAGACATAAAACACTAAATTACTTTGTGGCAGATTGTATCAGCACTTAGCTACAAGTAAAGTAATCAGAAGACAAGAGAAACCCGACGCTTCTTTGAGGAATGTTTATCAGGATCAGAGCTAAAGTTAGATTCTCAGCCACAAATGTAAACTGCTCCAAACCCTGACCCAGTCAAGCACGATCTCATGTCTGATTCTTATAATTTGGGAGGTGGTGTGTCTGGTAGCTGCTTTGGTTTTGGCAAACAGTGAGAGTTTATGCTTGTGCTGTGTTTATAGTCCAGTTTTTAAAGCTGCAGCAATAGAAGAAGATCTATAAAAAGTAGATCACCAGACATAAAACACTAAACAAGAAAACCTCAAATGGTCCCCAGTATGAAGCGCTCTAAATTTAGTCATTTATAAGTTGTGTTGCTAAAGCAAATGCCACACTTTATTTAGCTGTCTAGCTTACATTTGAGTTGCATAACACGTGTAGGCAAGAGTATCACGTGTGCATTATTTTTCAAGAAATACCTGGCAAACAATTTTAGGAGCAAGTGTAAATGCGTGGAGCAGAGTCAGGCATCTAACCGACAGCTGAGTTGAGCCCTCGACTTCTCTCTAATTTTTTTTTTTCTGAACAGGAAACCACATGTCTGAAATCCTCTACAGGGCCTCAGACAGACTGTTTGTTTTGATTTTTGTGGAGTGAGAAGCTATTTCTCACAACAAACCTGTCACTGTGCCTCCAAACTCCTCCGGGCTTTAGACAAAATCCTTACTTGTTGTGTGAATTATTGAAAGTGCAGAAGTAATGCTACATTTAAGGTCTGGAGATGCTGTGAAAAACCGTGTTATTGAGAATTATCTTTAAGTTCAAAGTGTGAAATACTGCATACACAAGGGTAGAATCTTTAGAGGGAAAAAGACTTTAAGAAATACTCTTGCTGGTGGGAAGTAGATCCATACTACTCACATACCTGCCTGTTAAATATGATGCTTCAGATATGCTTAGCTTAGCATAACATAACGACTGGAAACCATCGAAAACAGTGGTACCTATCATCTTAAATAAAGCTTTAAAGTTGTACTTGTTTATTTGTTTACACACCATTCAGTCACAGCATTAAACCCACTGACAGGTGAAGTGAATAACATTGATCATCTTGTTACGTCTTGTTCGATTCTGGCATTCACATGGGTGTTACTCTGACAAACCACCCGCTCACATTCAATATAACAACTGACGTACCTTGTTTTCACTCAAGCTAGGTCTCATTTCGTAACATTGCCGTTCCCAGTAGGCTTTGTTAATGTGTTTCTGATAATAGGGTGGGAAATACCATTAGCTTGCTTCTCAAGGCAGCTGTATACCAGTATGAAGAGAGGGAAAACTGCAAGCAAAAGCTGAATCGTTAAATGGTGCTTTGTTCAACAGGTTCAAATTGGCATTATTGCCCTGTTGTTCAAGCTCATCTGCAGTGCCTTTACTACAGAACTTACCCACTTTAGTCACTGAGAACTTCCAAAGAGCACACAGACATTCCCAACAGTGAGAAAATATGTTTCCATGACGTGCTTTGCTCCGCGCAGATGCTTTCAATTTGGCTTTCGGTGCAGAGCCAGGTCTCGGAAATGTACCTTAGTGTTATTACTGCCGGGACACCGTAGTCAAAATACATCTTATTCCAGGGCCAATGTTGTAACTGGAGTCTAGAAGCCAGTGTCTACATGATCTCCTAAAGCTGTTTGCAATTATGCATCTGGAGAGCATCCCAGTGCACACATGTTGGCACTCATGCACGACAAACTGATAAAAAATTCTGACGTTATCATGTTATCCTCACAAATGAAAGAATAAATACTTCCACTTCTAAGATGTTAAATGAATCTTCCTCCACTTTAAAAAGAAATGAAAGATAGAGGGAGTAAAACTTAAAAATCAGATCAAATAACTGGTGTGCAATATGTAAGGTATGACTCTCCCAGTGATGAACTCTGAAAACTATTTCCAGGCAGGGGTGTAGCACAGAACTCTGAGCCCCACTCAAAAGCACTCTCTGCAGGAACCCTTCCTTTCTCATATCGCTCAT
Organism: Rhamphochromis longiceps; assembly: GCF_057381845.1. Classification (NCBI taxonomy): domain Eukaryota; kingdom Metazoa; phylum Chordata; class Actinopteri; order Cichliformes; family Cichlidae; genus Rhamphochromis; species Rhamphochromis longiceps. Next base: position 12,165,141 of record NC_140577.1, read on the forward strand.
CCATCATTGTGTGTGTGTGTTTTTTTAAATAGATAATTGAGCCAACAACTTTACAAGAACCTGTAGGGGTCCTTAGAGTACCACTTACGTCCATAACGCTGCACATGTTAAAATGGACACACACTTCTTAGCGTGCTGTCGTCTACAATAACTTGAACATCTAGAATTGAATGTTCATGATTCTAATGTCATAAAGACATTTGAAATACCAACCCTATAGTCTTCTAACACTTACATTAAGAAAATGCCGAGACTACTATGCTGCATAATAAAGACCGTTGTATTACGAACATGTTTTTTCCACCCACCCCAAAGAAAATGTTTTCTTAACATCCTGCGTAATTATAAGAAATCTCTCTTCATCCTCCCCCCCTGCTCTCTTCACTTCCTCTATCACATCTTCTTCCTCACTATCTGCCACACAGACTTCTAGAAGAATGATGCGTGCAGGATTGATATCAGCCTCTAAACCTGCTCACAGCCAAACACCGTTTTCAGCCTGTGCAGTGCTAAAGGCACATCAGGCGTCAAACCAGGTCATCAGGGCACACCAAAATAACTTGAAGCTTATTTGTGTTTACAAAACCAACACTATAATTACACTATAATAACACTATATTACAATAATATGAGTCATAGTGATTTTCTTGTCTTGTTCCTTTGATGTTATCAAAGACAAACAGAGATGTCATGTGGTTACTCTCGGCTGCTCCCTTGTCACAGTGGGTCGCTGTTTAATTTGGCAGAGTGTTTGCAGTGGATTCCTAATGCAATCCCACAAGGGATGTTTTATTGGCTGGAATTTAAACAGAGACATTTGGCTTGCAAAACTAATGTGTAAACCACTACTCTAAGGAGCAAACACCATGCATGACATAATAATGTTTACACTGTTTGTCGATGTGCTGCCTGACACTGTTTCATTATAACTAGCAAAATAAGTTTGTTTTTTTCCCTTGTGTCGCATCATTTGGAAATGAACCTGCTGCTGCTCAATCGCTCTGGCTCTTTCTGTAATTCAAGGCCGTGGGTTTCATGGTGATAAGCTGTGCTAGGTCTTTTTGGTAGCTATATTGTCACTTAACAGCTGCTGAGAGCTAAACTTTTCTCGACTGGTTAGTTGTGCTCTACTCTCCTTTCTTTTTAAAATAATTTTTTGTAACAGCTGTCTTCCCTCGGTTTGCTTATTTGACCCTCACCTTTCTTGCTATCGATCCTTTGATTTTTGCTTTCTTGGTGAAAAACATGACTCAGTGCACATTATCACCTAGTTAGAGTAAAAATTAACTGTGGTGCAGAATTAAGTTCAGAGCATTTTTCCTCACTTCTAACGAATAAAAGGGGCATCAGAGAGCCTCCGTGTTTATTTGGAATCAAAGTTCAGACACCCACCGAAATGTAGTTATGACACCAATTACTTAGTCATATAATGTCCCTGTTTCCAGCTGCAGCTCTGAAGAGGCTTTAGCCTGCTTTAGTTAATTGTTTGGGTTTTACAGCTTGCAATTTGACCATTTTGGCTTAATTTCACTCTTATCAAACCAATTTCCATTCAGAGCGCTCAGCTATATTCAAAAGGCTCTAAAAATCTACTGCATGGACTTATGTACCAGTGTTGCTAGACTGACAAATTTGCAGCTATTTGTTGCGCATAGTTTAGCATTTAACAATAAAAGATTCAAATATAGCAAAAACAAGTTAAATATTAATAGTGAACTGTCTTCTACCACATTTATTTCATACATTTTGACAAATTGCCAATTTAACTTACTTGGGTCAAAAAAGACGCGCTCATTGCATTCATCCTCAGAGCACGAACAGATGAAGAACTTTGAGCCCATGCCACTCAGCTCTTTCATTTCACACTCGCTGTTGTTGTAGTCCTTTAAGACTAAGCCGTACAGTTTTTCAGCTGGGTTGTGGCACACTGTATCAAAGGTGACGTTGCCATCTTTCTTCCTCCTGAGAAAGAGAAGGCGGATAAACACTTTTTACCAGTCAAGTTTGAGTTCGGGTATTCACTACCTGCTTTTCAAAGATTTGTAACAAAGAGATGATGGCAGACCTACACTATTGTGCGAAAGTCTCAAGTCACCCCTGATTTCTTTATATTTTGCTAGGAAAATGCTAAACAGCTTCAGCGATTTATTGAAATGTGGAGGCCAATCCATGACTGATAGTGTTCCATTGTGCGTTTTTCTGTCGGTATGTTTTTACTGCATCAAATTAGACAAGATCTTCTACTCACTAGCTGAAACACAGCCCCACACCATGATGGCACCTCCACTGTTTTACAGATGGCTTTAGACACTCACTGTTGTACCTCTCTCCTGACCTTCTCCTTACATATTGACAACAATTTCAAACAAAAATGTCAAATTTTGATTTATCTCTCCAGAAGACACGAAAGGCTTCTTTGCAGCGGTCCTTCCACTGAGACCATTTCTTTGCCTCTGATGATGCCCACATCTTTCCAGTTGCACAGCAGGTCATTACAGGATCTTTTCCTATCTCTTAAGAACGTAACTTTTAGATACTGTTCATCTAAATCTAGCTTTTGGCCTGTCACTTCTAATTTTATCCACCATGTGCTCAGTTTCCTCAATTTTTTTATTTTTACAGACACACTGCTCAACATGCTGTGATTGGTCAAGCTTTCAGCTGACATCTCTTTTTAGAAATCACTTGATGATGCAAAAATATTATTTTATTCCTGTCAAACTGTTATGTTTGGTGTTTTTCTTACATTTGGTTAAAGGAAAGAAAACAAATTGTATGTTTGTCGACTGCTAGTACTACAAAGTACTTTCTTCTCGCTCTCTGCTCCCTTTCGGGGTTGCCACAGTGGATCATCAGCCTCCATCTCAACCTATCTTCTTCTGCTACACCAACCCTCTGCATGTCCTCCTTTACTACATAAATCTTATCTACAGTCTTCCTGTTTTCCTCCTGCCTGGCAGGTCCACATTGAAGACCTTTTTCCCAATATTCTCTGGGAATTCTCTGTTCTCTGCACACGTCGAAACCATCTAAACCTTGCCTTTGAAACCACTCGACCCGAGCTGTCCTCTAATGTACTCAATTCTAATTTTATCCGTCGTGGTCACACCCATGGAAAGTCTTAACATCATCAGCTTGGCCTCCTGTCTTTTAGTCAGTGCCACCATCTATAAACCATACATATGCCAGGTCTCATATATAAACCATTCTTTTCACTCTTGCTGCTACCCTTGTGTCACAAATCATCCCTAATACATGTCTCCACCTACTCTATCAAACCTGCACTCTCTTCTTCACCTGTCTTGTGCACTGTCTATTGCTTTAGATGGTTGAGGTATTTAAACTCATATTTCCTTGCACTTTTTACCTTGCACTCATGTAAAAGTTCTTATGTATAGACACAACACCGGTTCATCCCTTTCTGTTAGGCGCCTTTTTTGTGCTTGATTGATTTATAGATAAGTGTTAAATGACTTAAACAACAACCCAAGCACAAAATAAAATCCTCTGAAAATGTTCAGGCACAAGCGCTGAACTGAAGATCAATGAAAAGCAGCTTATGTCCAAAGAAAAGCTCTGTAAGTCTGGAGAACTACTACTCAGGAACACTTGAGTATAACAAAGTTTGGCTTCTTGGAAGCAACATATACAGAAATGAGAGGTGGATCAAGACTTTTGCACAGCCTTAATAATTAGGTACATAATGCAATGACAAACTTGTAGCTGTAAATGGCAATATTTTTATGTAATATACAATATACACACACACAAATGACTAAAACATTGAATTCAAAGTTCTAAGGATGGAGACTTAAATACAAACAACAGAAGAAAAAAATAAAAACTTGGCTCTGTACAAATCAGCATATTTACATTTGGAATTCCTGCTGAGCAGTGCTACCTGGGCGGTTATGAGAGACATTTTAAAGAGGTGCTGCTGTCCACGTGCCATTAGCTTTCTGCTAACCTCAGCTCATAACAAGCCCACTACACTGCGAGTATAATGAGAAACAGCAGCACTGCTTTAAGCTTTTAACACCAATACAAATCTGCTTCTACTGCTTCTCACAATCAGAGTCAGATTTGATGCTGACGGGTGGTTAGGCGATCACGAGCTGTCATAATCGGGCCGGCTTTTTGGGCAAAATGCTGACGGAGAAAGTGGAAAAAAGCAAAAGGTCACACAATGAAGGAGATTTTAGAGCTTCAGGAAGGAAACGACGGCTGATTTGATGAATAAATAAGTAGCCATTGTTCCCCTTATTTCCTAACTTCGCTTTGTGTTTGCATGAAGAGGCGTATAAATATAAAAAGGCACAATAAACGTCAGAAAGTAAAGAACGAAACAAAGAAAAGCTCTTGAGTCTCTTTGCTATAGTTTAATTGTTCATTTACATCCTGAATCATTGCATTAGAATCACAAGGCAGGAAGTTCAGTGGACACTTACCAAATACTGACACACACGTCTTCTTTTTGGGGGCAAATAGATGTAATGCCACACTCCACCTTACAGTTCCCTTTACCCGAGCAGTTAGTTGGCTGTATATCACAAAACTTGCACAGCTTATGTAGCTTCATTATAGAGGCCTCTGGAAAAAAAAAGAGGAAGTGAAAGAGGTAAGATTAAGTTGTGAATTTCATTTCAACAGCCTTAAAAACCTGAAATTTAATCAAAGGACGGAGGTATTTTGGAATTTGTCAGTGTGCAGAAGCTGATATTCCACATAACCACAGGAATATCCAAACAATTTCATACTACAGGGGTGGACACATTTTCCTCCCCCTGTGGGAGCTTAACAAAGCAGAGCAGTGGCATCCACCTCCTTTGGACTTGTTCAGACCTGTATCAGTGAGACACACAGGATTGTGTGAGGAGTGCCTGTGGGTTTGATAATCATCTAAGGAGACAACTGCCAGACAGGCAAGAACAACAAACAGAGGAAACACGGATGAATTTTCTTGCTGAGGGTCTCTAATTTGTCAGCCCGATGAGTCGGCTCCCCATCAAGTAAGGTGTTGTGCCAACACCGCTGATGATTTGTTGATGGAAAAAGAAAGGGGAAAAAAAACGAGATTATGCATCAGTCTGTGAAGAACAGGAGCGAGAAAGAATTTTATTTCCACAAACAGTCCTAGGATGCAGTTCTGTAATTTATCCTTGCATTGAGGGACGTGATGACAAAAACCCCACCAAAATAAAATCAGAGACAGAAAGGTGAAGAATCTCTTCTCTAGTTTTTAAAAGGAGTTCTGGCTACTACACAAAATTATGAGCGAAAAGAGGATGTTGTGGCTTTAAGATGTGGAAACAGTTTGTAAAGGGGACATTTCAGGTTTACTAGGATTAATAAGGAGAATGATTAAAAAGAAGAAACAATCACGATGTCTGGCAGGATTGAGATGCATGCATTGCATGTGTTACGCAGAGTGGAAACACGTGACTTTGCTGGTTCAGTTAAACCACCTAACCACAGTTCATCTGTATGCTGACTTCACGTGTACAGGAAGTTGAACCTGCTGTTTTCATCAGAGAATTCAACTCACGAACAAACCAAGAGGGAAAACACCGCTTCTGGTACACTGATGTACCTGAAGTTGGTCGATGTCTCAAAATGGCACCGCTGAGGGTTTATCACATGACCAAATAGTAAATAAGTTTTAGAAGGGGAAGTGTAAGTGAAAGCGTGCTTCTTGACATGGTCAGCAAAAAAAAAAAAAAGTATGCTTTGGGCTTCACACAAGCTTACGAGAAAGGTGCTCTCTGTCAGTGTGTGTGTGCTCTTAACCTGGCACAAGGATCCTACTATGTCTGTTCCCCCAACACCCAGGCTGCAGGGTGGGGTCAGCAACAGACACGCTGTACAACATGCACCCTGGAAGTGCAGCAAAATTAGATCACTGCCACCGGATGGCTGCGCCTGACAATCAGCAGCAGATGAGGCACTTTCACAAGACCTTATCAGGAAATCGTTGGCTTTTTTTGTTTTGTTTTTGCTTTCAGGGCTTGTCTGCACTGAGAGAGGCCTTCACAAATAAAAAAACAAAACAAACATGAAAATATCACACCTGAACTCCAGACTAAACTACGCCACAGAGCAATTTTAAAAGTCTGCCCAGCGGGCTGGTGAGGTGTTTTGAAGTAAATCAGCACTGAAGGGATAGTCCATGCCTGAGTGCTGTAGGAAGGTGGCTGAGCCTGAGTATTTATATCATTAGAGCAACTCCTCTGAAAGAGCATGTCATTTTAACCCAGGAGGAGGCGGGCAAAGGAAGGGATGAATGGTAGTAATTGTCACCCAGGGCTACATATAATTGCAGAGAGGTGGGGGGAAGGATTAGGAGCAGCCAAAGCCACTTGGTGCCGCTGGGACTGAGTCTGAGACAGATGAAGGTAAAACACTGTCTTCCTTAAGGGGGGGGGGCGTTAGACCTGTTAGCACTGTGGCTACACATCAAAGATGCAGATAACCAAATGAGGCTGGTGACTTACAGCAGGTGATGTCTTCCCAAAGCTATCGCATTCGCACTGATGAAAGTTGCGACAGAGAGACTCACGGAGTCAAGTGAAGCTAATTTACATTTGAGACCACATTAGCAAGTAAAGTGTCCTGAATAAACAAGGGTATTTTCTTTTTACGTAGTTTTAGCTAAAAGCTAAAGAAACACCTGTTTGGGGAAAAAAAGCAATTACAGTATCATATTTTTGCCCAATAAATAAATAAGGGTAATCAATTGTCACTTTGTATCACTCCGCTTCTTCTTCACAGAGTCCGCTGAAATAAGTTCCGAAGCTTTGACTACTTTTCTGAGAGTTTAAAGTTCAACTCACCCGCCTCCTCGAGCAGACTACTACCAAAGAGTATCATTCCACACCAAAAAGCGGAAAACCGAAGTAGCTCCATTTAGACTGTGCGCTGCCCTCTTTCTCATTAATTTGCCGAAGCCTTGACAGCGGGTTAATATCCAGTCTCCGCGGACTTTCTTCGGCCCGCCTGTTGCTCCCTTTTAAACGCCTTCACGGCTCCGGGAAGACGAAGGAAAAGAAGCAGATTGGGTAAACACAAGGCAGGACTTACCCTATATGACTCACAGTATGTGCGCATTTCATGAAACAGGAAATCTTCAGAAGGGGTTGGACAGGTTTTTTTTCTCTTCTTCTCGTATTCTTTTTTTTTTCTTCTTGGTCAGGCTCATGCGGCTCTGAAGCATGTCATTAAGAGGCTGAAAACCAGCAGAGCAAGACTAGAAATGACACGCTCAAAAAATAGCTTAACCGCCTATAGGCTTTTAAGTCAATGCAAACACCCTTTTACTTCAAAACAGTCACTCGTTGCAGATCTTATTTAGAGGTGTCAGCTTTGAAAGGTAGCTGCTGAGTTCTGTGTTTTGGATTTATTAGAGTGTTACTGCGTTTTACACAATAAAAACTCAGCACATTAAATTCACTTAAATGTCCCCATCCAAGTTTAAAGTTTAAATTGCGTTCCTCTGCTGCTGCATGATTTTGCTGGAGAGGTTCCAGGCCCACGGTTTGTCAAGGATGACATGAGAAGCTGTGAGAGTATCTTTATATCTCACAGTGTTGGTTTTTATTGAAGACACACAGAGGTTAAGTCCACTATAACACCGATAAATTACTGGTCTATTGCCAGGGTTTTGCAGACATGCGTTTGCTTTTGCTTTTCCTCTACATACTTGAGATGTGATGTCAGGTTTCAGTTCTGACCCTGTAACCCTTTGGCTTATAACTCTTTTTCTTTTTTTCCTTTTTTCCGAGCTGTACTTTCTATAACCACCAGCTCAGTGAACTTTATTAGCACCTCTTATATTACTTCTGGCAAGCCGGCTTCAGTGTAGGTGCAGTGTTGAGTTTAAAAAGAAAAAAACATCAGAAGATGCCTCAGAATAATGATCATCATGTTTTGAGATGGTCTTCAGTGATAGTTGACTGTACATTTTAGGCATACAAATTCTAATACAGGAGGTTTTAATGTACTCTCAAATAGTATGGTGCATTTATTTATTTTTTTCATATTTGCTCTTAGTCAGTGGGTGTGGGTGGGTTTACACAAGTCTGTGCACGTTTTTATTCAAGCCTGCATGGCATTCAGCCACCCGGCACTGCATGATGGGGTCCAAGCCACAAGGTGGAGACCCCACAGCGTTGTGAGGCAGCTCCCCACAGATCACACAAAACCTAAGTAGATCACAACATCCTGCTGAGTGACCACAGCACCCGAACAAAACGCCTTCAGAACTTTATAAATATACTCTGTACCAAACTGTGTGATTTTTATCTGCCTTTGCGCTACAGGAAGCGCAGCACACTCAAGTGTGCCAAGAAAGGCTTATTTACACTTTTAGCCCCCCCTCCCTAAACCTTGCACAAGTTTCTCCATGCACGTCTACCTTTGAATGATTTTTTTTCCTAGTTCATTGCGCAAACACAGATAAACAAGCACCAGGTAAACATACAGGTGCTCGCCGTTCTTGTAAACTTCTCTGGTCAAGTGAAAAGATCAACAGACCAGCCTGATAACAAATCTCTGGATTCATGCCTTGGGATAACACCGGTGGCAAACACGCACTGCATGCATTATAAAAGGCTTTTCAGGGATGTCAGTCTCTTTGCACATCTGTGTCTCTGTAGTTAAAATAATGATAAAAACAAGTGTGGTGTCTTTCCCACACAGGATTTTCTGCATAAAATGTATGCTCATTGCCCACCGGAGGTATTACACAAAAGGAGATGACACACGGGGATATTGATTCATTACTAAGTGCTAAGCTGAGGAGAAGGCAAGTACTCAAAGTGAGGAAGATGCTGAATTGCAGATCGGGTCAGTGAGCCACTTTAATAGGTACACCTATTTAACTACTTGTTTAAAAAATAAATGATTTTTTAACAATATTTTTTCAGCTGTTTGTTAATGGAAATCTCTAATCAGCCAATCACATGGCAGCAACTCAATGCATGTAGACCTGCGCCAAATGAAACACTAAGGTTCAAACCTGAGTATCTGAATGGGTATCAAAAGCGGTTTAAGTGACTGTGAAAGTGGCATGTTTTTTAGCACCAGATGACCTGGTGGGAGTATTTCAGAAGCTGCTGCTCTACTGGGATTTTCCCACATAACAATCTTCTTCTTTTTTGGACTGATACTCACTGAGCCGCAGTTCTCCCAGTGAAAATGCCTTGTTGTTGCCAGAGGTCAGATAAGAAGGCCAGACTTCATTAAGCTGATAAGAAGGCAACAATAACTAAACTAACTACTGGTTACAACCAAGGTTTGCAGAAGAACATTTCTGAACACATGACACATGGGACCTTGGAGTAGATGGGCTATAACAGCAGGAGACCACACTGGGTGCCATTTTTGTCAGCTAAGAACAGGAAACAGAGGCTACAATTCACACAGGCGCATCAAAACTGGGCAACAGAAAAATGGAAAACATTTTCCTGCTCTGATGAGTCTCGATTTCTGTTGCAATTTTCAGGAGATAGGGTCACAATTTGTTGTAAACGTGAATCCGTCCTGCCTGGTATCAGTGATTCACACTGCTGCTGGTGGTGGTGCAGCGGTGTAGGGATATTTTTTGACACAATTTAGACCACTTAATACCGACTTAGTATCATTTAACCCCAAAGCCTGCCTAAGTATAGTTTCTGACCATGTCCATCCCTTTAAAACCACAGTATACCTATCTGCTGAAGGCTGTGTCACAAAGATCAAATCATCTCAAACTTTTTTCTTGAACATGACAATGATATACATGACAATTACCAAACAAACAAATATACTACTAATATCTTATAGTCTTAAGTTTTAGGTTAATGTAAATATATTTTTAAAATCTGCTGGCGAAGCAAAATGGGCGGGAAAATTCACTCACAAGTGTTTTATTAACCAGGATTTTTGTTGCTGTAGGAGTCAGGATGAAGAAATGTTCTCACAAAGAGCAAACCTCCTTAATAGAATTTGTATTTTGTCCAGTTTTTACAGACATATCATCAAGAAATCTTGATCTCCAGGTCACCTTCAAGGTTGGTGATTCATAAAAATGCTTTCTAGCCTTTAGGGTGTATGGACTTGTATCTGAACAGATTCCCTACTGCCTCAGCAGAGGAGGTTTAGTCATACTTCTTTGGGGTGTTGTTGGCACAGCAGTTATAAAAGCAAGCAAGCTGCAAGCCACCGACCTCATGCTGTCTATATACAACCTACTTTCAGTCAGGACTTTGTTACAGGATAAAATGCTCAAGTTCTGCTTATGCCAAAGGAAAAACTGCAGTCCCATGAGAGCAGCAATGTGTATTTGCACAACAGAAAGAAATTTAATGCAACTTGCAAATTGCTGGTGAGAATAGTGGCAAAAAACTAAAACAATTGAGTCATTTTGAATCAGTATCTTCTTCACTTGAATTGCACATGATTAAGATGCCTGCCTACGCAACGGGAATCTGAAATGTTTCATTAGCTTGTAGATGTCAGCCTGTCAGGTGTCTGCGCCTCAGGATGTGCCTCTTCAATCCTTCAGATGCTACTTTTGCCCCAGAGATCTCAGATCCTCTCTTACAGTATTACAGTCAAACTGCACCAGTTACAGTACAGTGTTGCTTTTTTAGGGTTTCAGGTTTTTTTAAGGATTAAAATGACTGCATACTCCGAGCTAAAGAAGCACTGAGAGTGAGCAGCACTCCCCCATAACTAATGATCTAAATCTGAATGTTGGGTGGGGGTGGGGGTGTTTACTTGCAATTCTGTTAATACATCTTCCTAACTACCAGATAGGCTGTAGTCTGGCACACATGGGGTACACACCAGACTGGTCGCCGGTTCATCGCAGAGCTAACAAAGATAGACACACAAGACATACAGTTCACAGCCACAAACGCACCTACAGCCAATGGACCGTGGAAAATGATGCAACCTGAGAAAAAAAGAAGGGCTCCAGACCAGCAGATTCAAACCAAGAGACTTCCCTGCACTGCTGTACCTCCCCTTCATGAACCTCCACCTGGTATTACACCACCTGGGGAACCTGCAGTCAGCTGAGACCGTAGACGTCACTTGGATGAGTGATGAAATGTTTTTTCTGCCACTGAAAACACTATGTCCAGTTGAACAGAATCAACATTTTGGGCTCCACCTGGTAATTTTTGCTTAATCTTGCTGACAAGGAAGGTTTCAGTAAGTATTTAATAGTGAATCTTAGGGCAGGAAACAGTTTGGCGACCTCAACACAATCACCACGGGAATTATTCCCTGACCAGTCGGCGAGTGGCGGTTGGCAGGCAGGTAAAATTGGTTGCATAGCGGTATGCTGCTAGCAGGTTTCCACAGTTGCCTTGCAGTTTGGATGGAAGATGTTGCTGACATGTTCGCGAACACTCGCCAACTATTCGCTGAGCGGTAGTGAAAGTTTAAAAAGTGCCATGCGAAATGTTTTTAAAGCAAAAGTTGCACCTTTTAAAAGGTGTTGGTTATAACTTTAATATACACACAAACTACACAGATGTGCAACAAACATACCCCATATGGTGAAGATAGGTAGGTAAGGTAAAGCACAAAATAACGTTTTACTTCATAAGTTCATGCACTTTGCCACAAATGTTACTCAGTGCTCAGGAACTGTGAGGCAGACATGTCCTGCACGAGGGTCACAGAGTCACACCTAACAGCTTTAGTGACACAGTTACATGGCCACAAACAGTAACACATGTTCCCACACAATGGCTTGGCACAGTTTTCTTGGTACCACTGGCGAACCTAAGGAAGTCGAAATGGCCTATTCTGACAACAACAGGCTCTCTCTGTCTTCTCCAACCGCTGTGAACAGGCTTTGTCCTTCAGCATTAGTCAGACGCTGTGAAGGAAGGGAAAGTTTATCTTGAAGGCTCCAAAGGTTACAACCTTTGGTATCACATCACTTTTAGGCCTATTGTTCCCAGGCATAAAATTGATATGTGTCTCAAACTGTGCCAAGACTTGTTTTAGAAAGAGAAGCAAACATGTGAACAAACGCTGCAGCATGTGACTCCCCTTTTCTGTGTCACAGGGAACATCCTGTTGCTCCGTTTAGATTGTGTTCAATGGTGAAGCAAAAGACGTGAGATGAAACAACAACAACAACTTTTATCTGTACCCAGCATGCGTGTACCTGTGTAAATCCAGGCTAACCGCACTGAGTATTGCATACACTTACGTAACACAGCATTGTGGTAGTGCTATTAATTGAATCACAATGCAAATGTGAAAACAGACCCTTATTCTAAAGTAACAAGACAAGAAAGCAGAGAAAAGAGAGGATGAAACAGCAGAAAGGGGAGAAAAAACTAGGAAAGACAAAAACCCACCAACATGTCAGCTGATATTGTTTGGAAACCATTTCTTCCCTTAGAGCATAATGGCACACATCAAGCGTTTCAGCGGCCCTCGCCACAAATGGCTTGCATTGAAGTATGTAACTGCTTAAAGGAGGATTGCACAGCCTAGGCTTAAACCAGCTTCAAGTCTGTCCTGTCATTGGCCTGTAACTACATCTGTGGTGCAACAGAGCAGAGAGAAGATGATGAAGATGATGGTCATGCCATTCTTCAAACCAAGATTACAGGGAGCGGACCATTTAAGCAAAGAGGGGAAAGATTCATTTGCCCTGCTCTCAATAAAATGTTTCAATATGGGTCCCTAATGTGGCTGGAGATACAGTTACACACATGCATACTCAAGGTGGTTCATGAGAGGTATTGCGTGCTGTTTATCGGAGAATTTCATGCATACTAAAAAGGAAACGTATGCTTTGTATCCGATCTCTGCAGTGATGAAAGATTTATTTTGTTTGGGTTTAACCTTTTAGATGCTACCTTTAAGATTAGGCTTACGTGTTTCTGTATGAGTGACACTAGAATGCATAATTAGATGTCATTAGTTTTGCATTGGGATTAAAACATGCACTTTAAAGCTGCAAAAATGATTACTGTGAAGGAGGCATCCCATCGAAATGCAGTGATCGTATCACTTTCCTGTTCTTTACTTTATATCATTTTAGTGGTTTATTGGATTTTTATTATCTCGCTTTACTTTCTTGCCCTCATTGGTGTCATTTTTTATGAACCAGCTTTTTTATTTGTATAATAGAAAAAAGCAAAACCTTCACCAAACATAAAGAATGATTAGAACCCATCCTTTATTATTGCTAACACAGTTTACAGAGGTCAGCTGGCTCATTTTGACTTATGGCAGTAGGAAGAGCACGTAATAAAATTAATGGTTTACTTCGAGGCAACGTTAATATGAGTAAATCAAACTCAAACTACTGTGAAAAGAGGTTGCACCTATTCTCGGGTTGTCTGGGAGTAGCCTACATGTGGACCTAGATTCACTTCATACAGTCATTGTGTGAAAGCAGTTTTATTAATATGTTCTTAAATTACTTAAAAGATAAACCTCTTCCTCCTCTACTGGATTTCTAAGCTTCAGAACTTGAAATGTCAGTGGTCCAATGCACCGTGAATACAAAGAACTTTATGGTAATTTATTGATCAACCTAAGGCAAAATTGAATTGCTTTCATTTCAATTCAATTTTGTCTTTATAGCACCAAATTACAGCAACAGTTGGCTAAAGGTGCTTTACATTGTAAGGTAAAGACCCTACAATAACACAAAGAAAGCAGAGAAAACAGCCAAATCATATGGGCAAGCAGTTTGGCAACAGTCGGGAGGTAAAAATCCCTTCTAACAGGAAGATGCCTGTGGTGGACCCAGACTTGGGGAGTGGCAGCTATCTGCCACTACCGGTTGGGATTAGGGTAGGAAGACAAATATTTGAGAGGTATAATATTTGGAATAAATGCTACATTTACCTTTTAACTGCAGCGGAAACACATAATATTTCAGCTAATTTCCATAATGTGGCACTGTAAACCTTAAACATCCCACATCCACCCACAATGTTAATACAAAGGTTCTTAGTATAGTAGATGTGCACAGAATAGAATTAGACTGTTGTGAAATTGAAGTGGTGTTCAAAAAATCTTAATCTTAATCCTCCTAATCTTTCTCTATTCCTGGAGGATTTAAGGTCCGAGTACTTATCTGGTTACACGGGATGTACACATGGATCGAGAAAACTGCATTCACAAAGACGTGGAATCGTCCGCCTTTCAAAATGCATCCAATGAGCGCGCCCAGTGATTGTGGTTTCCTGAGTAAAGCCACTTCTAATAAACATTCAACATCAGAGTGTTTGAAGGGCAAGTCCTCCATGGTCTCAGTGGCTGTGTGCATTTTTACAAACATCTGCAGAATTCCTTGATCAGACCAAAGATTCCTCTGTGTGCTTCCCATGGGAAAGGCTTAGCCGAAAGACCCAGATGAAACAACGCTGCAGCCAAATGAGGTTTCCGCAGTAACAAATGGCAACAGACAGTATATTAATGTCACACACAGAGGCCTCCACTACCCAGAGGGATCCCTTTGGAGTCACACGGACTCATAAAATACTACTACAAAAAGATCACTTTGGCATTAAAGGCAAAGTTAGAATAATAATTGGTTTGCTGACATTTATCCTTTTATTAAAAGTCAAATAATGTATTTATCAAATAACTCTTTAATCTGCTAGTTATGTGGGGGCCTTTAAATGTATTTGGAAGCCACTGTGTTCTTCTAATCTTGTGATAATTGCCAGTTTTTATAGGTTTCACTACAAATTTTAATCCTGTGATCTCATATCACAAATGTTGTTTGAGCACCATTTCGCTCATTGTAATGATAAAGAGGAATTTTAAAGTATATTCAGGTTTTAAAGAAAAATGGAAATTCATAATCCATAAAAGCCCGGACCTCTGCTGAGCCAAGGCAGATCCAAAACCACCTAAATCCTCAAACCCCTCTGCACCTTTTTTCCCCCCCTGTTACTATGATGCGTCTTGTCAGGTGAAGACAGGAACTTTCTGCAAACTTCTCTCTGCCAATCGTATTCTTGCAGCTTTCTTTGATCTCAGGCAAACAGCTACATAGAATGCCACCTGAAAACATCCATCATACAATACAGTGTAACCGCTACAATGCTTCCTCTGAGTATGGGGTGGATGTGGTTCCTGGTGGGTACATGCTGGGTGTGCCAACACAGGAAACAGCACTCATCCTGTGCCACCTTCTGCTCTTGTTGCAGGCAGGAAATACCAACATGACCCGACACTGATAAGCACGAGGAGCTGAACCGTGGCCACGTGGTAAACATTGTAAGACAATAGAGAAACTGTATATTATGTATTTATGTGTACGTAAGAGTGAGAAAGCAAGAGATGTTATCTGTGTCTATACCAGCATATTATTTCAGACTAATTCCATCTTAAAATGTTATTGTTTCTGCCTCAAACTGCACTTTAGTGCTGCTAATGTTGTTTATTAAAGCGAGCGGTGAACACGATGCGTTACAGACTTCAGTTGTGTTCCAGCGTTATTGCAGTAGATAAACACTTGTAATACTCTCACCCCAGAGAGTGTGAATGTGCTCTAAATGTGTTTAACATCCACTACGCAGTCAGCCAACACGTTCGTCCTCCTGGCCCGCTGAGAAATATGTCAAATATTTTAAGATGCACTTGAAAAGCGACGCTGTGACGTCAACAGACCAAATGGATTTAATTTAACGCCTCATTCCATAAGCTTTCCCTCGCCGATTTGTAAATTTACCATGACTGCGAACATACGTTTATTCTCAGCCACTCCATGGAAATTGGAGTCGATTCTCAGGCTCTCGTGGACGACTTTGATGATAGAGAACCTGCTCGCAATTTCTACTTTTCTAAGCAAACTTTGCATGACACAGAGCGAGATTGAATCTCTGTGTGTTCCCTCGTAGCCCGCGCATCAACACAGCACGCACATGACAAGAAAATTACAACCCTCCCCTAAAAGAGCCATTGTAGGCTTTATTCAGTGCAGCCACTGTGCTGCAGTCGCGTATAGTGCAGCTAATGATGCTCAGAAGAAGCTGCTGGTGAAGTATCACAAAATACTCTCCGGTGGATACAAAGTGTGTTGATTTTCACATGTCAAGGTTGAATACGGTTCAATGAACTTCTTTCAGATTAAATTGACTTTTTCCATTTGGACAAGATTTCACATTCACTCATTTTCCCCATCACATCTAATGAAGTTCATTTTGGCTTTTGGACCGAGGCACTTCTTTTTCTTTCTTTTTCATTGCCAGATCCCAGTGAGCTTATCCAAACAGAGTGACTGCCAGGTATCTCGCTGTGAGGAATTTCCTTACAGAGCACCCCCCCCCCCCTGCCACTGACTCTCCCGACACCGGCACGATTTAGACATTTCGGGAAATCAGACTTCAGCTTCCAGTTCTGCTGTGGTGCAACAGCGAGACACCGGGGTTTTGATTTATTAATCATTCTGGGTGGAATTTCATCAGAAAGTCTAGTTTTAAATATGGTGTTCTCAGACAAATGACGCTCTCACAGCGAGTTACTGGCCATGCGATGAAGATGAAGGCATTTAGATGAAAAATACATTCAGCACTGGCTCCTTGGTGTCACGTTTATATTAACTAACAAAGATGATGCTTATTTTTTTAGAGGAAATACAGCCGGCAGAGTTAATTTCAGAAGCAGAAACGACTTACCCGAGTCTTATCTTCCACTGCTAAATGTTCCCGTCTCTCCTGTTTAGTTCTACATCACCGAGGGGAAGAAAGAGTGTGTTTGCCACATTGTTAAAAAAAAGGGTCTTACAGCATAATCAGCTGCTGCATGCACAATACCAACACTGTCAGGGATGTGTTGGCCTCTGCTGACATGGATAACACAGCCAGTCTTTTCTTTGTTAAGGCTGCTCTTTCAAGCTGTTCTCTGTCTCTGGCTGTAAAGATCAAAACTCTGAATACTTTAAATGTTTCAGAAGAATGTTGAAATTTTGCATGTTGGACAAGAAAGTGTGTTCATGGCTCTTTTTTAAAAAAAAATACAAGATTAAGAAATCCACAGGCATTCAGAAAAACCAATATATTACACTGAATCTGCAACATTTATACGCCTCTCTCTCTCGAGCAGTAGAGTGGACCAGGCCTAGGGCATAATAGATTAGCAAAGGAAGATTTCCTTAAATGTGCTTTCAGTGCGTTAAGATTAAATTTTGAGTGGGAGTAGGAAGAGCAGTCCACAGCGATCCATTCAGGAATATATATTCTGGCATAATGTGTTCTACATAAAAGCCTATTTTCCCCACAGCAGCCCATTTTCATGCACACTGGTCCTGTCCTAAAAAAACTGCAGAGGAAATGGCCCACACTGCGTTTATTTCCAGGACATCCTCTGCGGTCCAGCCTCATTAAAATGCATTGCCGTCATGGCTCAACTTATACTTTAAGTTGCTGCCTAAGCGCTTTGTTTCAAGTGGAGCTGGCAGGTGCACTGAAATTTTAACCTGAGCGCGGAAGCACGTGAGATGAAAAGGTTAAATGTATCCGATCTGATGATCGTGACAGAGAAAAAAAGGGAGAAAGAGCGTATGTGCATGTGTGTGTGTGTGTTGGTCCATCTGGCTTTATCGTGGGGAGGTTTTCCATTTGACCCTGTCTGCATTATCTGACTGCTGGCCCGACTACAAGAACAATGACAGCAGTGGCTGTGCATTGCAGGATTGTTGTATTGTAGGAGCAGGAAAAGCTCCCGCTGGTTGCTGCTGTCTAGAGGAAAGCGTGTGGTTCAATGAAGTCAGCCACAAAATTACAGCTCACCCTCATGGATTGTTTCATTTAAAGCGGACCTATTGTGTCAGAGACAGTTAGCGGTGTGCTCAAAAAGGAAAATGTTGCAATAAAGTATGCAAAATATTTCAAGATAACAGTTTGCATGACTATACATGCAATTTCCTAGGTCTGACCCATCTTATTATACCTGGAATGACTGTAAGCTGTTATAAGACTAAGGAAGAGACCGTTTTTGCTTGGCTGGGTTAAAACATCAGGACAAAGATGAGAATATTGATATTAAATCAGCACGTCAGCCATATTTGTGTTATTTTAAATCGTTTCACTGCTCAAATATTGGCTGTTCTGTGGTTTCATATGTGTGTTTGCCTTTCCAAAAACCCCCAAAAAGTCACACGCTGTAATATTTTGTTGGATTGTCTGAAACTCGAAGATCATTTCAATAAGCTTATGCAGTGTTACAGCATTTATTTCCATCTAGAGTTGATCTATCCAAACCTGGTAGCTTTAAAAAAAAAAATGAAAATCACATTTTGTGGCCCACCTGCAGTACCATCATGGCACACCAGGGGGCCGCAGCCCACACTTTGAGAATCAGCATCGATAAGCCATCCTGTAATCCTGAGGAGGTTAGAAATCAGATTCACTCTGTCTTAGTGTATTAAAATATTATTAAAGAAAATGACCAAAGGAAAGAACATTAAAAAAAACGGACTGGCAGTGAATTTTTAGGCCGGATCTGGAAGGAGAAGTCCTACAAGCAGCCTGCTCAAATCTTGCTTCAATATAAATCTAGTAAGAAGGAGGACAGTTGCAAGGTTTCTCTCAGTCCAAAAGCAGGTGAGTAAAGTCGATCCAAAACTCTGCCACTCACAGTAAACAGTCCAGAGTTTGTACCAAACAGAAAGAAGAAAAACAATAGTGTTTGTGTTATATTATGATCTAATATGATGTTATGTTAAGCGTAACGGAGCTCTATCTCACAATTTCTGTAACTCTGGGAAAATCCTGTTTCAGGGAAGCCTTTCAGACTTGTCAAAGACGTGTTAGGATGCAAGCCTCTCTTTCAACTACATCTGATATTCTTGTCTGTATAGCTGAGTGTGAAGACATGAAAGCGTGTATTAGCATGCGCCTTACAAGTAGGTAGCCCAAAACTGAACAGTGTCCCACTGGTTTCAAATGGAGAAGGGGAAGAGGCTTAGCTTGAGACCCTTCGTGATTTGGTAGTTATTTGTTTTTTGCTTATGTCTTACAGTTAAACATTTGAGAACGCCAAACAGATTTGAATATTAGACAAAGACAGCCTGAGTGAATACTGATTAGGCTCTCACCATGGAGTCCCAGAGCTTTATAAATGGTTTCTAACCCTTTCCAGACAGATAGATGTCAGTGACTTTGTTTTACAGTTGTTCTTTGTTTACAGTTATTGAAGCTAAACCACTTCCCCTTCTCCATTTGAAACCGGAGGGATACTGTTGAGTCAAACCTTTTTGCAAGTCACATGGTAGCACAAGCTTTTATGTCTTCACGCTCAGTTTTACAGACAGAAATGTTAGCAGAAAAAAAAAAGCACTGCAAGTCAGTGAGGACGTTTGCCTAGCAGGGCTTTGTAAATAAAGAAAGGCATGATATATTTTACCTTTGGCAAAAGACAGGCTATATTTTTCCACTGCATTTAGTCTTTATGCTAAACTAAGCAAACCACTTCTGGCTTTAGCTTCATATTTAATATATGATTATGCTAAAGTCTTTTCATCTAACTGGTACTCTTTGTTCAGCGGTGTCAGTGAGCAGACTTCTTTACAGGTTTTACTACATAAACACTTGGAAAGTTAATTTGAGACTTTTCTGGTCTTTCTCATAACCTCCCATCGGCAGTGATAAATGAAGACTCCACATAGACTATGTTATACAGACTATATATTTACAGTGACTGCACATCCAGCCCCCCTCTTTCATCTAATGAGGCTCCGAATTCCAGATGTTCTGACTGCAGCAGTTGCCAGCTGTATCCATCCAGTGCATCACCACTTTCCATACCTCTGCTATCTCTGTCTTCTTTTCAGTTTCTGTTCAGATTCTCATGAAATCTTTTTTGTACTTTTCATGGAAAAGCACTGAGGAATGTCCTGGCATTCGGACACGGCATCATTAGCCACAGTCTGCACACTGCCAGCTCCATCCTGCACGTCTTAATCTTCACCGCTGTGTACACTTGTTGTCCAGCTGGCGCCATGGCAACCAGGCTACATTTTAGTAGACCTTTGCTATGCTATCTTGAGTTAAAGAGGAATACACAGACATTTGGGCAGAAAGGCAGGAGGAAAAGCAGTAAAGAGAAGCATTAAAACCAGAGCACATAAAGCAGAGCACTGTGGCAGAGGGTGGATGAAGCACTTCTGCATAGCTCTGTTGTTCTTCAGTGATTGTCTGTGTATGATGTTCAGCCCTTAGCGCTCACCATTAGCCATTTACAAGCTAAACCAGAGAGTGTACTGCTTGTCAGAAGAGAGGCCCGACTTGCTTAAATATTGGAATATATTACAGTCATAACAGTGTTATTAGAAGCAAACCAAATCACTCATGGCAACATAGCTGGGCCAATGTCCAAACACATGAAATAAAACAACAGCATAACACACTATTCTTATATAAGCTCCAGGATAAAGCTGATTTTTAGAGGATAGCAGATGTTTTAGGCTCAGATCCTATGGTAATCATGTGGCAGCCAGAACTGACCACCTTTTACATGGGTTACAGCATGCACTCATGTGGCCTTTTCCATGCCAGGACATCAAAAACATGAGCATTTAATGGGTACAGATGATTTTTTTTGGGAAACTGAAAGCACTGTGGACTGAGAAAGTATAATTATGCAACAAATTAAAAAGAAATGACCACCAGTCGATAGCATGTGTTTTCAAGAGTGCCAACAAACTCAATTTTTCAATCATGTTTCGTATTTTTTTGCCATCGCTATCGCACACAGCATTACAAAAACAAACAAGTGGCGCCCCCGCTAACAATCGAAAAGCTCGTCACTGCAGAAGAGCAATTCAAACTGGAGTAATAAACCTGAATGACTGAGTTTATAGTCGTCTCGACTTATCACCTCAAACTGGTGTCCCTGAACCCACTGCCATGTTCAAGAAACCAGTTTGAGATGATTTGAACTTTGTGGCGTGGTGTGTTATCCTGGTAGGCTCACATAGGCTGTGGTGTTTAAGCAAAGCTTAGTTGATGCTAAGGGGTGCAAAGTGGGGTCATGATATATCTCCCACAATAGCAGCCAGAACCAATGATAGAAGGCAGGATGGATCCATGCTGCTTTCACCAAATTCTGATCCTACAATCGAGAATCAGACGAGACGAGAATTTCTTCTATTGTTCAGTTTTGGTGAGTCTGTGTGAACTGCAGCTTCACGAGTGGATGGAGTGTGGTCTCCTGCTGCTGTAGCCTTTGTCCATCAGGAGTTCATATGTTGTGCTTTCAGAGGTGTCCTTCTCGCCTAACCTGGTTATGCTTAATTGTTTATTTGAGTTACTTCTACCTTCCTATCAGCTTGAAACAGTCTGGCCATTCCCCTCTGACCTCTGGCATCAACAAGGTATTTCCACCCACAAAACCACAGAGACCCACAACCCCACAGATTGTTCTGCGGAAAAATCCCAGCAGATCAGAAACATTTCTGAAAAACTCAGAATCAACCACCATGTCACGTTCAAAGTCTCTTAAATCACCTTCATTTCTCGTCCTGATGCTCTAAACTTCATCTCGATCATGTCTTTGTGCCTAAATGTGTTTTCGCCACGAGTGGCTGATTAGATATTTGCATTAACAAGCAGGTGAACAAGTGTACCTAAGATGTCAAATGTAAACCCAAAAATGTAAATGCAGCTTGAAAACACTAAAACACCATACAAATAACAGAAAAGAAGATTTTCTGACTTTCGTATAAAACACTGTATTTATTTCAGCCTCGATGCTGCGACACTGTCATACTGGTGCTCCAGGGCTTTCCTGGTGAGTGTGTTCTTACTGGAAAAAGTCTGGTTTTTCAGAAGAAAACGACCAGATGGTTTCCAGGGAAAATTCTTAGACATATAATCGCTGGGCTAATCTTTGCACAAACACGCAAACAAATAATAATGTAAAATTAAGTGATAAATTCATGTGGGTTCACTAAATTCCTAAATATTACAACAGTGCAGACAAAGGCACGAGCCAAAGGTACTTGGAGACGTCTACAAAGCTCTTTCTGTAATCAGAAAGCTAAAAAACAAAAGCATTTTCTATCTTGCTTCATAGTTTTAGCCATGATTATCAGAATGAACTATAGGACAGGTTCAATTATCACCACTTAAACAGTCTTTTCTGCTTGTCTAAAACTAAAAAATTCTCATTGTTTTTCAAACTCGGTTGTGTTTTTAATTTTTGGTCAGGTTTGTCCATTTCTTCTTCACAACCAAATATTTGAGTTACATAACAATCTTACTTCAGCTTTTGAGAATTTCCTGTCTGGAACAGCCGCAGGAGTTTCAGAAGAAATGTTTTCATCTGCTTCTATAACCAAATCAATGGTAACCACTTCTGCTTAGATAAATAGAATAAAAAAGGGCTTTTCTAGTAATTATTTAGCTGTTTAACATGTAACACTGTGTGCCAATGAAAGACAGATCTCACCATTACTGAAAATAAGTCATTAATGATCTATAATCAAAGGCTCCATTGATCAATAATTGTCAATTAATGTACCTCCCCCCCCAAAATAAATAAATAAATAAATAAAAATAAAATTACATAAAGAAGTTAAATCAAAACAGAGCTTAAAGAAGACAAAATGTTCTGCAGACACCTTTCATGTTACACATCATCAATTTCAGCGTGTGACCCTGTAACACTGCACCTCAGCTGCGACGGGACTCTCGGTCTGAGCGTGTTGAGTCACACGTTTTACTTGAAAAAGTTGAATTTTTCATAGGAAATAAGACCAGACAGTCCCAAAGGGAAGATTTAGACATTTAATCTCTGCTTTTGGCCGTTTTGCTCTGCTTTGTCCCGAGGCCTTATCTGTGGCTCGCACATGCCCTCCTGCGCACACTTACGCAGATAAAAACTGATACAAAAAATGGGGTCATAAATTCTTGTGGTTTGGCTAAAAAATACAGACATGCTTGAACAGAAGTTGGCACATGTAGACATGTACAGCACATGTGGGAGCACTTAAGAAATTTTTAGCCCCCCCCCCCCCATCTCTTACTTCGGCTCATGTTGAGTTTCTTTGTTGTTCATGAGTGGGTTAGTCTGCCGCAGCCATAACATGTGTAATGTACCAGAACTGCACACATTAGAAAATGTTCTGCTGGTCTCCAGAAACGCAGCAGCGATGCTGGTAAGTGGGTCTGAGTAAGTAAAAAAAAGAAATGTTCAGTCCCGTATATCAACTCAAGCTGTGTAAGGTGTGTAGGTGTGCATGTGCAGGGCATGGACCATTGACCCAGAACAATCAGCGCTCATTTCTTTGCTCTGCTTATAGTCCACAGTACTTTGCAGAGTGTTAAATCCAGAACCGCCCCAGTCAATCAGCACCAACCTTACAAAGACTCCGACACAGCGCTTCTAACGTATTTATAGTGAGTGTGGTATTTCCCCCTGCTTGTTGCCCTTAACCAAGTCCACCTCCCATTGTTATTCTTGCTGAAGAGGGCATGACATTTGGTATATGCACCATTCTTTCACTGAGCTCTCATAATACGCTGCCTGATGAGGGCAAAGGGTTATCCAGATGACAGATGGAAACGAACGCTGAGCACTGTGGAAAGCAGGAGGACCGACAGTGACATTTGCAACTTCGCCGTATAATAGAAAATGTAAGATGAACGATAAGATAAAAGTAAATCAATTACCACATCACGCAGGACTGTAATCAAAGCTTAACAGACAGAAAGGAATAGTGCAGATATTTTAGACAACAATAAGTTTAAAAATCACCAAGATAAAAGTTTGTGAGTTCATGGGTTTTACTAGAACTTTTAAGTTGGTTTAGATAATAGTATGTGACCAATTGAGAGCGTTGTTGATTTTCATTTAGAATAGGGAGATCTATGACTTCCCTCGTCTCCAAATACTGTCCAAGCCTAAGCTAAACTCATCTATTGACAGGCACTTAATTTTCCATTTAACTCAAATATTCCTAAAATTTTAGGAGGTGCGTTGAATTTTCCCTGGTGCTGAAGATATGTTTTACGGCCTCACACTGACTTACACTGAATTCCGGTTACAGTTCCACAAACCTGCTGCTGGCCCCTGGAGCATGTGTGGTCTTCGTCTTGTTGCCAGGAGGAGTGTTTATTCACCTGCACGCTCGTGCTGTAGATCACTTCCCCGGGCCTGGGAATGATAGTGAGCTATTAAGACCTCATCCTGCAGTCCTCGAGGGCTGATGGCTGCAGGTGAGAAGAGGGGAGGTGAACATTGATTTTTCCCTTTTTTGGTGATTTTTCTGCTCATTTTACCCTCCTCTCCAGTTCCTTCACTAGACAGAATATTGCATCTGTTTTGGGATTTGGAAAAAATGTCGCGTTTGTAATATAATTTTGCATTACTTACAACTTCCAATTCTACAAAATTTGGTAACATTTAAATAAAATGTAAATAAATGTAAATAAAAACAGAATGCAATGATTTACAAATCCCATGATGCCACATTTTATTCAAAATAGAGCATAGAAAAAATATCAAATGCGTAAATGAAAACATTTTACTATTTCATAAGAAATGTTTGCTCATTTTTAAGTTGATGGCAGGAAAATGTCTTTAAAGTTTAGTTTCTCAGAAGTAAAGATAGGCAGAGGTTCACCAATCTGCCCCCCCCCCCAAAAAAACCTAGAACGAACAAACAAACAAACAAACAAACAAACAGACAGACAGAAAACAACTGCAAATTTCAAAATAATGTTGAAATTGTGTAGTCCTTGAAGATCTCCTCAGCTACAGTACATAATATTATGAAAAAATTCAGAAAGGTTGAAGAAATCTCTGTGTGCAATAAAGGACAAGGCCAAAAATTAGTAGTCTTATCTTTAGGCCCTTGGGCAGCACTGCATTAAAAACAGGTGTGATTCTGTCACAAAAGTGTCTGCGTGGGCTCAAAACACTCCCAAGACTCTCTGTGAACACAGTTTACTGTGCCATCCACAAATGCAGATGAACAAAGAAGATGTCGTATGTGAACACGATCCAGAAATGCTGAGCCAAAATTCAGTCACAATAGACTGAGGCAAAGTGGAAAACCTCCATACCATCAATGATGGGGGTGCATTAGTGCCTATGCAGCTGGCAACTTGCATCATTTTGAAAGGCACCATTACTGTAAGGTGTATGGAGGTTTTAGAGTAACACGCTCCGATCCAGATGACATCTGTGGTGGCCTCAGCCATCTTCTATGGTGTGGTCTGCTGGGGTGGCAGCATCTCTGCTGGGGACAGGAAGCGACTGAACAGGCTGATCAGAAGGGCCAGCTCTGTTCTATGATGCCCTCTGGACCCAGTGGAGGTGGTGAGTGACAGGAGAATGGTGGCTAAGCTGTC
Source organism: Rhamphochromis longiceps (assembly GCF_057381845.1). NCBI lineage: Eukaryota > Metazoa > Chordata > Actinopteri > Cichliformes > Cichlidae > Rhamphochromis > Rhamphochromis longiceps. The sequence goes on from NC_140577.1 coordinate 12,190,469, forward strand.
ATCCCTGTTGGACAACATCTCCCACCCCATGCATGAGACTCTGACAGCACTGAGCAGCTCCTTCAGTGGGAGACTGCGGCACCCACGGTGTGGGACGGAGAGATTTCGCAGGTCTTTCCTCCCCACTGCTGTCAGACTCCACAACAAAGACTTATGCAGCTGATCAAACCCTCACATGTGCAATAAGACTGCTATATGTGCAATTCTTGTACAATTCTTCTTCTGACAAAGTTATACTTTTGTATTTTCTTACTCAGTTGTATATAGCATTTGTATTTATATGCCAACAGACTTAATAAACTGATCCGTAAGGCCAGCAATGTTGTGGGGATGGAGCTGGACTCCCTCAAGGTGGTGTCGGAGAGGCGGATGCTGTCCAAGATAAAGACAATGTTGGATAACACCTCCCACCCACTCCATGACATGCTGGTCAGTCACAGGAGCTCGTTCAGTGAGAGACTCAGATTACCGAAAAGCACCACTGAACGACACAGGAAATCATTCCTGCCTGTGGCCATCTCCCTGTACAACGCATCCACTTAACACACTGTTTGCTGCTACAACTACACGTTTCTTTTCCAAATATTTATTTATGAGTGACTTATGTATGTATGTATGTATGTATGTATGTATGTATGTATGTATATATATATATATATATATATATATATGTATGTATATATATATATATATGTATGTGTATGTATGTATGTATGTATGTGTGTATATATATATATATATATATATATATATATATATATATATATATATATATATATATATATATATATATATATATATATATATATATATATATATAGTACTATTCTTAGTTAGTGTATTGTCTGTCTTGTCTTAATGTTGGTTTATAATGGAGCACTGTAACAAAAAATAATTTCCCCCAGGGATCAATAAAGTATTCTGATTCTGATTATTTCTATTTTATTCTATTGTATATATTATTCTATTCTATTCTATTTTATTCTATTGTATATAGTATTTTATTTTATTGCATTCCAGTGTTTTCTAATTTCTGCTACATAACTGCACTTTTGCTGTAACAAAACAAATTTCCCACCTGTGGGACTAATAAAGGTCATCTTATCTTGTCTTATCTTTTTTAGGGAAGGCTTTTCACAACAATGCTAACCTGCATACTGCATTTATTACAACAGCAGAGCTTTGGGGTCCAAGAGTGCTGAACTGCCCTGCCTGAAGTCCAGACATTTATAACAAAGGAAACCCAGAACTGTGGAGCAGCTAGAATCCTGTATCAGACAAGAACAGGACAACATTCCTCTCCCAAAAGTCCAACAGCTGGTCTCTGCAGCTGGTTATTTTCTCAGTTTAAACATTTGACATGTTTTATATGCTCTATTGCGAGTAAAATATGGGCTTATGAGAGTTGCAAATCATTGCATTATATTCATCTCGATTTGTAGATGACTTTTTTTTAGGAACTGAGGAATCATGCACGTGTTTGTATTATTAAAGCTTTAAAAAAGTTCCAGTCACTCTGCTCGCTCACCTGCTGCTGCTAAAGGCTGTGGTGATTATGACTGTAGCCGTGTGATGACATGGCTGTTGCTGTAATTGTGGCTAGCAACTTGCAAGGTTCCTATCAGTGCAGCAACACAACTGTGCTGGCTGAGCGCGCTGTATTGGTAACACATTTGCTAGAGCTGATCAAATACTACAGGATTAGATCTTATGTAGCAAAACAATTCTTCATCGGTAGTTTGTCCAGCATTTGCAGTACTCTCAGCAAAGTCCACACCAGCTGTAGTTGCATAGCTTTAAGTCAGTGCTACTCTCTGAGGTAAAGCAAAACAATGTTCAGAAAGACAAAAAGAGGATCTGCACCGTGACTCTTAGAGAACAGCGGCGCATACAGATCAAAGCCTCTGATCAGCTAAGCGTGTTCAGTTAGTAAATACCAGCCTTTAAAGCGCTGAGCTTTATGTGAGACTGCAGTCAATTTTAGATCCCTGTGAAAGTCAAATCACTTGACCCTTACGCTAAACTTTAAAAGCTCTAACATGCCCCTTCACAAATTCTTCAGCTTGTTAAAAACTAATCAGATAGTAAATAAACCGGTCGGCCAGCTCAGTGAAAACACAGCATCAACTTCAATCATGAGAATTTTATGTCCTTCCTTTCCCCCCCTGCTTGAGGAAACACATGTTTTCCTTCACGCTGACTTTTGATCTCGAGTTAACTCAGATGATGATTCTGGATTAATACCAATTTAATACGTTTGGTTTGGCTGTCATTTCAGATTGATTATTGGACTGTGTTCCCCCCTCATTTGACTTGAAACTTAACCAGCTACTCAGTTATTATTGTAATATTATCACTATTTTTTCCTGCTCCACCACATTAAGTGCCAATTTTTCCGCAGTTCAAAAATTGAATGAACTCAAATACATCTGAAGCCTTCACATGTGACCTTTCAAATTACAGATGAAATCAAACGGGATTGGTTTCATACGGATTAATGACAGAAAGAGGGGCGTTCACAGAATGGGGTCTCTCATCGTATCCTCAATTAACACCTATTGTCCTCATTTTATTGGAAGCAGAACTGGGCCCTTGACATAGACCCACAGCTGCGCCACCTGGGGAACAATGCCTTCTGCGCAGGCCCCAGGATCTCCTGGGACACAATTGTTTAACTAATGTCAATTGAAAACTTCAATAGGCTTTGACTGCGCTCTCAAATCCTGCAACACAATGATAGTAATCCATCATGGGAATATTGAAATGGAGCTGCTGTCAGAATGAGTGTGTTGCCACATGGGATTCTATTGTGGATGAGGGGAAAGGTATCCATGTTTTTCATTTGTTCTGTTGGTTTGAGGAGCACATCTGGCAAAGACGTTTACACCTTGTTTAGAGCGGGATGTGATGAAGCTCTTTATGTGGCCGAACAGCTTTAAACCTGCATTTGTCACTCGTTTTTGCCGCTTGGGGCAGAAGAAGCTACTTAATGACCTAATAAAGTTGATACCACCAAGACATGAGCAGGTGATTGCCTTTTTGGACCTTCAGCATACATGAGCAACATTAGCATTCAGTTGGTTAGTTAATAGACAAAAGTCTCATAAATTTAAGCATAAAATGAAACGGCTATGTTCAGCAGCCAGTCGCTAACTGTCTGTGATTTAATGCTGGGTGGGTAGAGTGCAGTGTGTTTATTGAGTTGTTGCAGAAAACAGCTGTGTGGTGATGAGAGCACTGAGCGGGAACCGAAACAGTCGAGCCAAAATAACAATAAGCTGAAAAATGTGTCTCCAAGCTGAGAGGAAACACAGAGTCAGGTGTTTAAATTAAATAACATAACAAATATGTCATTTGGCTGTTCTGCCCAAAGCTGTTACAGATGCTGCCGGGAAACGAAATCAGTAGTGTTGTGGATAAGGTCGGACAGATATATAACTTGGTTAGGGAACGATGAGATAAAAAAAATAGAATTCAAGTTTGGGGTCATGTATTTTGGACCTCTTTAATCGAGTGATTCTGTTGCTCTTGATAACTCAGCGTGAAACCACAGGTCCAAACAGCCTTGTTCTTGTAGCTGTGAACATCAGTGTAGTAAGAAAAGTGAAACTGGTCCATCTTTCAGGTTGGAGTCCTGCCTGTAGTTTTGTCAGATTATCTAAATGAGCAATTCGCAGCCCTAAAAAATATATTAATGTTAGAAATAGCACAACTCTGATTGACAACACGATGCAGCATTTCCTTTTGTCACAGTCTTATTGCTGCTTTCTGTTTTTTTACTCATTTAGGTTGAATCTCCATTAATAGCTTTCATTTTAACACCTTACAGGCAGCTCTTTGTTTTTATTTCCCTGCCAATGGCAGGAAATCTAAAGTACTTACATACAGAGGAGATCATGGTTGGCTCACTGACTCAAAGATGTCCTGATCCTGTGGCTGTAAAACAAGCCCAAGTCATGACCCCTCCACCACCGTGCTTTGACAGTTGATATGAAGTGTTGGTGTTGTTATCCTGCATTATGTGGATTATGACCAAACAGCAAGTCATGGTTGTCTAATTTTGCTTTCATAAACTTTAACTTTTACCATGGTAACTTAAGCCTGTAGAGTCTGAGATGTACCTTTTGAGGTTTTTGACGTTTCTCTGAGAGTTGCATGGCCTGACTTCGGGGGGAATTTTCTGGGACAAGACTGTGGTGTTGTATTATTATTGTATTGTAACACATGCTGAATGGTCCCGATCAGCAAACTACCAAAACTTCTGCTTTTATAGAGGCAGACACATTTACTGATGATCAGTTAATCAAGTGGATTTGATCAGCTGCTACTTTCCTACTTACTATGGAAGCAGTAAGAGTGTGTGTCTGTACTCAGTCGTTCACAGAGCCCTGAATGGCACAGGAAATCAGTCTGAAAGTGCAGCAGCCTGCTGTCAGAGCTGGAGGTCAGGCGAAACATTTATGATTTTACCTTTAACCTGTCAATGCAGCCCCAGATCTCAACAGCTAAACTAGTAAATACAGACACGTTATGATCATAGTCGCTGGCTAAGTTGTGGTAAAAATAATTAAGCTGTATCACTTTCAGCTCGTCTAAAACTATTACTATCCACTAATGCGCCCTGAATCTAATAGAGCTAGGAGGTGTAAAAATCTGAATCTTGTATTCTTCACCTAATGAGATCCATATTTAGTTTGGTGTAATGAGGCTTCCTGGCCCAGTGTTACTTTCACATATTTTCAGGATTAAACAAAAATTCTCCCTCACAGCACACAATCTCCCTCTTGGGTATTATTTAGATTTTGGCCCAGCAGTGCAGATACTCCTTTCGGTTAATTATGTCTCTCTTAGTGGAGTCTATAATAATAATAAGGAAGCACCAGGTGTGTTTGTCGGTGCTGATGATCACAGATTCCTACGAAATGCTTGCACTGCACCTGGAAGCTCGGGATCATTAAAGGTCCCAATCAAGGCAATTTTGCTGAATTCTCCAGATCGATCAGGAATAAAATCCACTGCGTTCAACTAGCCAGAACCTGAAGCTTTACTACCCCGAGAGGTCTGTGCAGATCATTTGTTGGAGGCTGATTGATATCCTTTACAGCCAAAATAATGGTTACATCTAATTACTGGTGCTTGTTTTGTGCTGCGTGAGTCATGTTTATTACATCAGGACAATTTGGAAACTGCTGGGCTAGCAATCAAAGCACCCTGATGAAGACATGCAGCAAAACAGAGCTTATTAAAGCCTTGCTTTGTTTCGCTGCCCGTCTTAATTAACATTACACCAGTTTTTCAACATTTTTATCCGATTGTGTCTGTATAAAGCAATCCTTCACACTGAAATGACACCTTGCTGTAATATAGATGTTTGCTGTACTGTTAAAAAAACCAAAACACATTCACTCTCTCATTCATACACCTGCTCTGGATAGATTCACCGCTGTCACAGTGATGCTCCTGCCTAGATTTACCATCAATTCCCACTATCGATTACAAATGTTGCACCCAGGAACCCTGAAAGGATTGTGTTTATCCTATATAAATGTGCATCAAACAATTTGTGGAGCAAGTAGGGCATATAAATTGAACCCGCGTCCAGGCTCTTCCTTACTAATCACTGTATATATTCAGCAGATGTTTGATGACAAGGCTGGTTGTGTTGAGTACCCCCCAGTGGAGATGTCCTTGATCTGTATCCAATGTTGTTGGTGTGTATGTGTGTGTGTTTAAAGAGCTGCGTTCTCCCTCCTCTGTGAAACATACACACAAGATAACATCTGTGTTGGTATGCTGCACCCTTGTGGTGCTCAGCTGCTACATCTCTATAAGTCCAGATAAGGAGGCTGCCTGGTTAAATGTTTTAAATTGCTGTAAATACACATCAACAGTTATCTCTGTTGAGCACTGAGATACTTCTGGATATTCAGAGGAAAGGTGGTAGGAAGGAAGGAAAGAAGGATGGGAGGACGCTGCATCTCCTGGGAGTTGAATCATGTGCATTAAGGTGCACACACACACACACACACACACACACACACACACACACACACACACACACACACACACACACACACACACACAATCCTAGCAAGTCAATTGTTCTCTATTAAGACATCCTTTGTCTTAGAGTGCCGGTCTTGTTGCCTTGATCTTGTAAAGATGTCTCAGGCAGCAGCTACTGTGCAGCGGCGGTATTGACAGTACAGGCGTCCTAGGAGTCGACAAGGACAGCAATTGATTGGGCCTAAATGAGAGTGAAGAGGAAGATTGATTGCCATCGATCCACTTCCTCCTCCAGCAGAATCCTCCATCTTTGATTATGACCACTTTACGTCCAATCAAGCGTATGGGAGCTGCGATGGTGGGGTGGGGTATGGGGATCCCATCGAGAGGTATTAGCTCCATTTGCGAAGGCTGTAATTATGAGAGGATGCGAGGGCCCAAGGTCAACACGCAGCAGGTGCCATCAGCCTGGTTTATAATGACAGGGCTTCCTCTTACTTCCCACTGCAATTTAGTCATATAGATAATAGGCTGTGGGGGAGATGGTGTATCCTGTGTATGTGTGTGTGTGTGTGTTCCTCAGAGGATACTCGGTGCATAATAAATGTTTCAGTAATGATGGCTTGAGGAGAGAGAAAAAGCTAGCTGTGATGAAACACAATCATTTGTGAAGCAGAGTGAAAGATAACTGCACTCTTTGATGATTTTTTTCCACATTTTTTTATTGAAAGCTTCATCAGAGAGAAAAAAACAACTCATAAAATCCAAATCCTAACATCCACAGATGTACAGATAATTTCTCCAAGTTCACACACACTGAGCAGCGTGTGCGAGGCGTGACTGTGTCCTCCTCGGCGCTGAAATGAAGAAAAGTGGAAGAAAAAACCCAAAACAAACCAAAAAAAAAAAAAAGAGAGAAAACTAATAATAAAAAAACAACACAAAATAAACCCCCAAAACAAATTAAAAACCGCTCTGCTGTCCTAATAAATAGTTCCTCTTTTTATCTGGTAAATGAGTCCCATGCCTAATGCACTCTCTGTGCCGGCTATCTTAACATATTCGGTTGGCCATTTCCTAGTGATCATTAGATTCGGGATTTCTCAGGGAGACGTTTGAACTCCACGAGGGCTGTGCTGGCTGGCTGAGTGGCTGAGCTCCTGGGGTTGTGTGGCCAATCGATCAGCCCTCATCAAAGGTGGACCGAAGCATCAATTAAAAAGCACAGGGCCTCACTCTTGCGGGGAGGGAGGGGGTTAGCTGGAGCAATTTTCCCACTGCATTATATGTTCGGATAGAGTGTGTGTGTGTGCGTAAGTGTGTGGTTGTGCTGGTCTGTGATGACTTATTGAGCCACAGCTCTCCTTTACACTTGGTCTGTGAGAGTAACTCTGAACTACTGTTTTCCTAACACACGACAATCAATGAGCAATGGCTGCGACTCCGTTCACGACGAATGAATCCACAAGAGCCTCGTGAAAACTGAGCGTGACGTGTAATACATCTAATGAGTTTATTCCTTTGACAGTGCGGAAGCCACACTACATAAATGATTTTCTGGGGCAGATTTAAGGAAGGCGGCAGTGATTGTGAGTAATGGTGAGAAAGGGACGGATTGGGTTTAAAAAGAAAAAGTCCTCCTTAAAGGCAGTGAAATAAGCACCGCGCCATGAAAGACTTACACCGGAGAAAACCGGGATGTAGGTAACATCTCAAGATCTGCACTTCATTAGGTATCTCAAGCTCACAGAGGATCAGAGTCATCTTGTAGAGAGTGTGTGAACAGAAATCACACACTCTCTTTTTTCCCCCCCCCCACACTTTGCTCTGAACGCACAGTATTTTTTCATCTTCCTGCATCAAACAGAAGTTGGAAGAAAATGCTGAGCATCGGATTCGGGTTTCTTTAAGGGTTTCAGATGTGTGAGTTTTAGATATGAGACAGAGGAATGTCTAAACACAAATTTAAGTTGTTCACATCATGATTGCAGAAACTTTACGACAACTTTTGTGGCAAACTCGCAGCAACTGGTTATCCTCCTGACAGCTGAGTAGGGAAAAAAGAGGTGTAAAGAGCACCAGTAGGGCCCATAATCTGAAAAACAAGCCAGCATGGATATTACCCCTACAAACTGCTGTCCCTCCTCAGTGAGCAGGCATCACATTGGACTACAGTCCAGGGGCCTGTTTCACTAAAGCGATTTGTGAGAACCCAGATGGTAGGATTTGCAAATTATTGTTGCTTGCAAATTTTGATTCCAGCAGGACTCTCACATGCTCGTGCACCGAAGTAGCAGAGAAGGGAAAATGACATTGTCAAAACTTCTCTCAACAATGGACAATGCCTCCTTTTCTGGTCATAAGAGATCCCTCTTTCCTTCCATGTACTTTCTCATGATTAAATTTATTAAATATCTCAAAAGTAACACCCATTTTGCGCCATTTATCTGGGTCCAGGTCACGGGTGGCAGCAGTCTAAGCAGAGAGGCCCAGACCTCCCTCTCTGAAGCCACGTCCCTCGGCTCTTCTGGTGGAGCATGCATTCCCAAGCTAACCGATGCACATATTCCCCTCCAGTGCATCCTGGGCCTGCACCAGGGTCTCCACCCAGTGGCATCCCAATTCCCATGAGGCATCCTAATCAGATCAACTACTCCAGATGGATTCTTTTCAGATTACGGTGTCTTGTTCCAAATGGACGCCGGCACTTTAAAGCAGCCGTAACAGCGATGAACAGATTTCCGTCTAAAAGCTGAAAAGGACATAGGGTGGCTACTGTGAACTTGAAGAAGAGGAAAGTCAAGTGTGACAGCGAGGTACCGCACATCACACAGAAAACTTAAAATGATGAGTGGCTGTGTACAAAAAGGGAGGGAGGTGTTGGTGTGATGGACAAAGAAGGGGTGAGAATGTGCTCTTAATTAGCACGGGGGGGTCGCATCGGTCACCTCCTACAGTCCTGTACGGGGAACACACCGCTGCATCGCGACAAAGAAACTTGAGGCTAGGGCCACTTTCTGCCTGGCAACAGGAGCTAACGATCACCCCCTCTTTTTCTTTTTACGCACCCACTTTCTTTCTGGGTATGGCTGGCTTCTGGTTTGTGCTGACACACGGGCTGAATGGGAGCAGTTTCTGCTCCTGCCTCCTTAAAATTGCAGGCATGCCCTCTGTAAACTTCGGAGAAGGTATTTGTATTCTGAAAAGGTACATTATGCCATTGTGCTATTAAGAAAAAGCCATTTCTGTTTGTTGGGTAATCTTTCAGATCTATGTGAAATATTGGTACTGTGCACTAGTAGCAAACACCTGCCTTAACATCTTTTTCTTTCTTGAATTTCCATTAGCAAAATAGAACTGATATCCTTTTGTTGTGCATTTCCCCCCCCATAATCTCTTGGCTATTTGTAATCCCATTTCCCATAATGCCATTACTATTGAATCTCAGGCCATTTGTAGGACGCTCTGCTCTCTGATGTGCAACTCCTGCATTATGAGTCCTATTAAGCTTCAAAATGTCTCCTGTACTCTATAAAACAGCAGCTGTAAAAGTCTAGAGAACTCGGTTTTAGCTATGCTGTACTCATAACCTTGCTAAAGGTTGAAACACTAACACAAACAACTCTTCACATATACACCAGACACACAAAAACACACACTAGCTTAAAACTGGTAAAGTGTAGCAGCTCTGTTGTTTTGTCAGGACACTTAAAAACGAACAGTTGTGAGCAGATGAGCAGCGTTGGCACGACGAGGGAACCCTAAAGCCCAACAGTGACTTGTTAGCAGTTGGAGGTGGAAGGGACTTGTTCCACGGGAGATAAGAGCAGATCGTAGCCTGAAGGCGAGCGAAAGCAGATGCTGAGTGGTAGATCAGATGAAAGGAAAGGCCCAATGTGTTGATGTGACTGGATAACAGTCAATGAGGGACAGCTCGAGTGACACGTCTGGCTTCTGATGTCCGTCGGTGGATGGAAGACAGGAATCTTCAGAGGGTGTTCGCGGTGCGACTGAGGGAAAATAAAAATATGGCTTTTACAGTGTAGTTCACTTCGGGAACAATTTTTTTGTGTCATCGAGTGGACAGGAGGCCGGTTAAGATCGAGCTGGCGGCCAAGTGATCAACAGTGGCCGGCTCACCACAGAAAATCACCGATCGCAATGAAAGGCAGAAGCCCAAGACAGCTTCATCTTTAGCACCATAGAGTAGCGTTTCCTCAGCACAGCTTCTTTAACAAGCTCTTCCATGTGCTTTGCTTTATTAACAATTACACAGATGATTTGGAATTATTTGGAAGCTTTGTTAAAAAGGCACTCAATGTACAGTTTGATTGTTGCTTACGGAAAAAAAGGAAAACGAGAAATCACCGCGAATGATGACATACCGCAGTTCACTTTGCAACGTGCACACTGCCAGGAGCACAGGATTTGAATGAGTCACATGAACTGTGAGTGCTCAATTGCAATTGTCACCAAACAAAAAGCTCCCTCTCTCTCCGCAAGAAAGGGGTCTTTTGAGGGACACTGGAGTGGATCCTATTGCCCCGGAGGGAGACAAATTGGGCCCGTCAAGCCTCATTGCGAGAGTGACTGAAATTGGTTTGTGGTTCTGCTTCTGCACCATCCAATAAAGAGAAGAAACCTCAGAGAGTGAGAGAGAGATAGCGTGAGAGACGGGGGTGGCGGTGTTGGTGGAAGAGGGAGAGGCTGACAGCGAGGGGAAAATGAGAGCAAAGGAGGGTGGCTTGACCATGGCACATTAATGTTGCAAGCGAAGCCGCGGTTCTTTTTAGTGCTGCGGCACCACAGCCGGGGCCGAGCAGGGGAGGCCACGGGTGAGCAGAACACAGACGCACACAGCGTTCCTGACACACAGGCTTTCTGTAATACGGGCAGAAATGACCCACAGGCAATTTCTCTGGGGACAATCCACAGAGATGAAGTCACTGAAAAAAACCTCATGCGGCTCAGGGATGGAAAGACCGGGTCAGACGAGACGGGGTTGTTTGTGCAACAAATTGGGACAACTAGGGGTGTAACTGACACTCAGTGGCGAGGTTGAGGAAGAAGCTGCCATCGACATCCTGTTATGGCTGGTGGGAAGCCTAGTTACTTCCCACAGGTGTGCTGACCTTCTACAAATGATCAGGAGGGATGTTCAAGACAAGCAGTCCCTCTTCTTGCTTTTAAACTCCTTACCTCCATGCTTTGTTAGCGTCACAGTGATGGCAGGCGGTAGTGACAGCGGGCTTACTACACAAATAATACAAAAGCAAAGTGAATGGTTACTACATGTCCACAAAGTTAAATGTGGCTCAGAGGAATATTTCTCCATCATTGTTCTTCTGCATGTCCAATTCAGGGCCGCGGTGGGGAGGGGCTATTCCCAGCTGTCACAGGATGAGAGGCGGGGACGTTGCAAGACTAAAGGTGTTATTTTTGTATAAAACAAATGATTGGTGGTGCTGCAAGGTTTTCTGCTCCACGTACTGTTCAAGGCTAAGCCAAACTGCTGGGTGCTGACTAATCCAGCAAGATTATAAACTTCTAAAGAAAAAAAATTGCGATAATTTTCCCAAAATGTCAAACTACTCAGTTAGGCTGCTGTAAACACAAGGAGAGTGCCATTAAGTGCCGTAAAGTTTATGCAATCATTACCAAAAGACTTCAGTTTTGTTCCTTTTGGGGAGCAATTTATGCACAATATGCAGCAAAGGTGACTCTGGTGTTTTGAGCACATAAATATATTAAAAAGCGATCCACCTATGACATACTGATTAAACATGAGGTCAAACAGCAGGGGGGGGGGGGGGGGGGGGCTTCCTGCTGAAGCTTAGTACACTGACAAATGGCTGAGATAGTTATGGTTGAATTAAACAGATAAACAGAATGAAATTAGCTGGAAGCGATGCGTCGCGTCAACGACCACTTAGCAGACACAGCAACATTCCCCAGTCTGATTCCTAAAGTTTTCCCTGCAGGATTTGAGAGAGAGAGAGAGACAGAGGTGGGATGCACACACAGTGTGTGAAAGCATTACAGAAGAAGACGAGATGAGACACACACAAGAGAAATTAAAAGACGGAAAGAGGACTTTTGATAAAACTGCCACGCAATTCAACACTGTGTGGTGTGTGTGTCTGAGACGGCGTATGAGCGTTATCGATATGCGTGCGCGTGAGCGTGCGCGACAGCTCTGACAACTGTGAAAAGTGTTCTTAAACCCGGTTAAGAAGGATAGCAAGGACTGGTCCGGCCATTAAGGTAAAAAACAAAACCAAAAAAAAAAGAAAAAGAAAAAATAATGAAAAAAAAAAGCAGAAAAAAACCCGACAACAACAGCAACAACAACATCAACATCAACATTAACATCATCATCAACAACAACATCAACAACAACAAAATCAAACTGAAAAATGAAAATGAAAACAAAACAAAAGGAAACAATAAAAGAAAAACTAAACTCTGGTTCAGAGTGTCTCTTCATCTTTGGTATAAAAATGGCCATCCATGGGCTGCATTTGATCCACAACTAGGAAAGACTACAGAAATTGTCAACAATTTCTTTCTATTGCTTTTGCACTGATTGGTTTAAACCATAAGCTCCTACTGAATCTAACGTTGTTGTTTTTTTTGTTTTACTGCCAGAATTTTCTCTGTAGTTTGTTGTTTTCCTCCTGCTCATTTTATTTATTTTTTTTCCTCCTTTTTTGTGAGTTTTTTTTTTGCAGTGTGACAAGCAAAGCGGGCTAAAAACATCTTTAAAGCTCATAAAAAAGGTAAAATGTGGCAGATAAAAAGCACTAATGTCATCGACAGCAACGTTGCCATGTAAAATAATAATGACGATAAAAAACAAGTTCAGCATTTGCAGCAGACTGCATCCTGCAGGACTGCAGCATGTTTTCTTATGTTTACTTTTTCTTTTTTTTCCTCACTGTGAAAAATCTCTTCAAAGCTTCGCCCCCACCCGCCCGCCCACCCGCCCACCCAGTCTCCCACCCCCACGACAGACATTTGTTTACTTCTGACACTTAGTTACCTCTGACATAATAATTATCAAAGTTTTCTTCTAATGAAGAAAAGAAAAAAAAGCTCTTCTCTATTAAATCTGTACAGCTTATGTGATAGATTCTTTTTTTTTCCTCTTTAGAACAATTCATCTACTGTCTTGTACCCTCCAAGTGGTCCAAGAGACTGTTTTTGTTAGCTTTTTTTTTTTTTTTTCCTCCCAACATGACGTCAGACTTAATCTCTGTAAAAAGTTTCTGGCGCCCTTCAAATTAAGGCCATGAAGATTCAAGAAAGAAAGGAGAAAAAAAACATCTTGTTTTTCGAATATATCTAGAAAACTAAGATTTAACACTAGAACATAAAAATACAGAAAAGAAACTGTAGCTTAATATCTGAGGAAGACAATCTCTGTGTGTATCTCAAACTTGACTCCCCTTTTCTAATTACAAAATAAACTTCATCACCTACCTGCGCATTCAACCTTTTTTTTTTTTCTTCGAATTTTCAATTTTATTCTTTTTTTGTAGTTTTTCTTTGTTTTGTTTCAATTCGTTGAGAATTTTCTTTGAGAAACTTTTCAAGCTTCAGCCCAGCCCCTTCAGGCAGGTTCCCAGACTAAACAAATTCACTTCTTTGCACTGTGCCCAGCAATTTTCCCCATCCCCTTCCTCTGCAATCTTTGCCTCCTTCTTGATATTTTTTTCCTTGTAGGCCAGGTAGGAAATGAAAAAAGTGTCTCTTTTTTTTTGGTGCCTGGGCAATCTGGAAGCAATCTCTTTTCTTCTCTCTTTCTCCTCACATTCACAGTGCAGCCACCTTCTGTCTCAAGGCAACGCTGTCACAGGAACATTCGCCTAGGCCGTTGCTATCTGATGAAAGAGGAGAAAACAGAAATACAGAGAGAAAGAGAGAGCGTGAGTGCGTCTGCAATCTAAGCACAATTTTACAAACGCAGCGAAGCAATAGAGCCGACGGCTGACAGCTCAGTCAGAATGCTGGAACAAAATGATACGCGTTAAAGAGTTATGATCGGGTCAGAAAGCAAAAAAGTGACAACGGCAGCCAGGAATAATCTGAATCATTATGTAATGCTACTACATTTCATAGTACTTTGCTTTTTTGATTTCTTTTTAAGGTCTCTATTAAGCCTCTGCTTCACAAAAACCTTCGTCAAACAGAAAAACCTCACAAACTTCACTGCTTTTGTTATCACAAACACCCGAGGGAGACTATCTACTGAAAACAAACTGTAAAAAACAAAACTGAGAAATTGTACCGGATTATAAAACCCAAAATGATCATTTACTTCCAGCCTATTTAAAAAGGACAACAAAAACTAAAAAACAAAACAAACAAACAAAAAAATACCTATCAGTTGCTTAATATTGTTTTAAGTCAATAAAGTTAATATTTAAATGGTGTGAGGAATAAAACATTTTAGTTTTTATGTTATGTGTTCTGTTTGATTATAATATACACTTATTAAGTCAAGACAAATAGTGTCAGTTAATAAAACCCAAGTACCGTAGTATCCATTACTCCATTAGGCAGTCTGAATTTACATAAGGCAGTCGGTGTTATTTAACTAGCATTATTATTCATTGCTTTATCTTGGACAAAAAACTTTAGACACTTTATATTTTAAAATTAGCAGGGCATCACTCTGCACATTACCAGCTGATAGTCACTAACACAGCTTTGTGCTACAGCATTAAGTTAAATATAATCGTAATAGCAGAAATGTAAACAAATATAAATCCGCTGAATAAGACAGATCATTAATCTTCATCATTTTCCTCTCCTTCCCAAACATGTCCGGATGCTACAATATTAAAGGCCAAGCATATCCTCCACAGACGTACACGAGATAAATAAGTAGACGATATAAATGGTGATTACCTAATCTGCATGATGGTTAATTAAAATACTCTGTTTCATTAACTCAAAATGGGTGAAAATGTCATTTAAAGTATTTAATCAGCTTTAATTACTTTGAGCATTTGGGTTTATGTGCTGGATCAATACACACTCACTGGCCACTTTGTTAGGTACACCTGTTCATCTGCTTGTTAATGGAAATATCAGCCAATCGCATGGCAGCAGTTCATTGCATTTAGGCACTGAATTGCCTAAAGGGCTTACGAGAATGATCCAAAGTAGAGAAAATATCCAGTGAGCAGCAGTTCTCTGGGTGAAAGCGCCTTGTTGATGCCAGAGGTCAGAGTTGAACAGCCAGACTGCTTGGAGCTGATAGGAAGGCAACAGCAACTCAAATAAATGATTGTTACAACCAAGGTATGCAAGAGGAGCGTCTGTTACACCTGTTAACTAACAACAGGAAACTGAGGCGACTGTTTGCACAGGCTGGCCAAAATCAGACAAGAGAAGATTGGAAAAATGTTTCCTGGTACAACAACAAGAAATAAGGAATCCATCATGTCTGTATCAGTGGCTCAGGCTACTGGTGGTGTAATGGTGTGGGGGATCCTTATTGTTTGGAACTAATGAAGTGGCTGGTGTATGTATATATATATATATATATATATATATATATATATATACACATACATATACATAGTCATATATATTGCCGTTTCAAAAGCTTGAATTTTAAAAATAAGATTATATATTAAGAAAAAAATTAATGAAGAGAGATTTTGATGCATACAAAAGGTTAGCAGAAACTGTCTCCTGCTGGACGTACTTGGACTGGTATGAGTAAGCAGGAACATGGTCAGTAGCACTGTCCACCTGGATCTGTTGCTGCTGGCCAGCCACGTCCTGTGATGAAGGAGCCACTGTCTGGGGTGAAGCGTCTGTCACCACTCCCTGGACACACACAGAGACACAGGTGGAAACATGTAAGCTTGGAAGAAGACAAGTATGCGGCTGTATCTAGTAAACTTCTCCTTCTGTCTACTCTGTGTTTACATTTGTGGTGTCGCATGCCTGTCTGTCTTGGAAAAGGGACAATTCTTCTGTTGCTTTTCTGCTGCTTATGCGGTTTGTCTTATTTGTTTTCTGTAAAAGGATTTTTTGGTGCAGTTTCATCACAGAAATCAAGAGTCTAAGGATAGAGAATATCTTTCCCGCAGACGTAATACAGACAATTTGATTTGACTTGACATAAAAGTATACCAAAGAGCATTTTTTTGTTTATTCACTTCTCAAACTGACAGACCCTATGGCAGCTCCATCCACTCTAAACACATAACTTCATTTAAAGCAAAGAGTTCTTCCATCTGAAGAAGCCAATATACGTTGAGAAGAATTACACACGCTGTAGAAGTGCGGCCGACGTTTGCTTCGTGCACTACAACAAAAAAATAAAAGGAGCATTTTTATTCTAAGAAGAGCAATACCGAGGAGGCTAAACAATAAAAAAGATGCACAGTCTGTGCGTGAGATCATGCCATTAATGAAACATACTTTATATTTTTTGCCGAATTTTAAGTCTAAGGTAGAAACTTTTTAAAGGATGGCTACGTACAATGAATTCATCACAACAGCCTCTTAGCCTTTTTACGTGTCGAGCAATACAGATAGCCACCATCACTGAGTCATCTCAATCACCTTTAACAAGCTCTCAAGGATACTGCGTCCTGTCCATACATCAGCCCTCCAGACACTGGCTGATACAGTGATATACACCCCGCTGCTGACGCTGGCACTGAGAAGACAATTGTGAGGATGAAATAGGCAAGAGGTGCCGTGGGCTACGCTACAACTACATCTCTTTCCTCCGCCTCGCTCCTTCATGACGAAGACTGCAACTTTCTGACGGGGTGGGAGGGGGTGGGGTGGGGGGCGAGGAAGCGACTAATGGCTCTGTCAGTGAAAACTGTCATTGTCCGTTGCCGGTGGGCTAGCCAGAGCTCCGTGGCTGACGGATGTGTGCATGTTCCAGCTACCTACCAGCTTAAACCGGCTGTAGGGGAAGAGGTGGGGTGGAGAGAGAGAGACAGCACCGCCGGCACTGTGTCTCACTTCAGCTCCTGTCATCTGATACACGACTGATAGTCCATCTGAGTACGACCGCACTGTCAGCCGCCAGACAGCTGGCCCGCTCTCCTTGCTGGCCTGCCTGCCTGCCTGTCTGCCTGCCTGCCTACCCACCCGCTCTCCACGTTCATCATTTCTCAGCCTGGACTGCCCGAACCTGCCAGGAGCTCAGACAGCCGCCGAGGACGTGAGAAAGTCTACACTGCACTTCAAATGTCTTTCCCAAATACTATAAAACTTCTGACTCATCTTGCTTTGCTTGCAGTTTTTGATCCTTGTTATGTGCTGCTGGTACGAAGCCATTTGTTTAGAGAGAATAAAAGCAATTTGCGCCATGCTTCAAATGTAATTTGTCAATTTAATGACTGTTTAAGTCTACTGATGTGGCGAGCAGGCTTAGAAATGGCGAAGGGAGTGCTTGTGGGTGGAAGTGAGTAGGCTGTTAGTACTAATGATGTCCTCCTATGCGTAAACGTCGACAGATTTTTAATACTTGACGAGTAGCGTGCGCATGCATGTGGGTCTTACTTCGACAGGGACAGCGGTTGGAGGCACAGGAGTGTACTGGGGAATGTAGGTCCCTTGCATAGGCGCCGCGGCGGCTGCAGCAGTCATGTACTGAAACAGAAACAAAAGACACACACGCATCAAAATCCTGTCATGTGGTAATTCTTACAACACACATCGGAACCACAAATTCCATTATAACATTAATCAATACATGCTTTTCACATAAAAAAGCCCTATGTCTATCATAATTCCCTGGAAGACTCATTCAGTGTAATTACTCCCATAACTATTAGGGTGGCAGATTGCTGTGCCCTCAGCATCCTTTGGGGGGCGCTAAAAGAATATGTGTATATATTGAGCAGAGCAGAGCAGATCAGAAGACTACATAAGGAGAAGGAGAAAGAGGAGAAAGAAGAGATGCCCTGCTGTCCCACCAAGACTTCAGAGGCAAGCAAATGCACTGGGCCACAGCTGAGAAGATAAAAAAACGACAGGGATGAGGAGAGAGAGGGAGAGGAAAGAAAAAGCAGGTGGTCTGCTGCCTGTGGCCTATATTCTTTTAGTCATGCATGCCCTGGCTTTTAACAGGGTGCTAGCTTGCTCCAAGATGGCCATTTTACAGGCGTGACACAGGTTTCGTTACATGACAGCCAGGGGGGGGGCTTTCACATGCAATATGAATGAAGACACGGCACTTTGTGCAAAGCCTTTTCTGTAACTTGCTGTGAATGCTTTGTGTGGCGGTGGTAATGGTGAACACACACACACACACATCAGTGTGAGCCTGATTTACTAGTGTGCGTGCTTGTTTTTAATTAGCACATGCCTGTGCATAAAAGATGACTTATCACTATTTGTCCGTCCAACTGTGAATGTGCAAGTTCTCCTGTGTACAGCTGTGTGTGGGATACATACGTGTGTGTGTGTGTCTGTGTTTGAGAAAGACAGACAAAGACAAAGAGGCTTGGAATGATAATGCTGCAGTACAGCGCCAACGGATGTGATCCCAGATAAAAGCCACCAGGCTGCCTCTCCCCCTGGCCTCATCTTCCTGCTGCTTTTCCGGACCAAGCGAAAAGGGAAGTACAATCCCTTTCTTTCTATTTTATTTTTCCCTTTGCCTCTTAGTCCCACCTGCAAGTGCTAAAAAGCGTGTACGCAGTGAATGCAGTACGAGTCGGTAATGGAGGGGCTGCGCCGGGCTGCGAAGCCTTTCTTGGCCGCGGGCCCGGCGGTGCTGGTGAAGTGTCATTACCGGCAGCGTTGCTAATGGATCGGGTACGGCTCCACCGCTCACCGCTAATGAGAGCAGCTAAAGGCCATGGACATGGGTGATTAACTCCCCCACCGTTGCTACGCGCGGCCAGGAGGATGCCCTGGGATGGATGTTAGTGTGGCGTTCGTAGGCGAGCGTGGCTGTGTGGGTCCGGGCAGGGGAATTTAAGGTTATCACACCTTCAGAGCTGTCACACTCAGGATGGGGTGAGGTGGCATATCCAGACTTCCTGACACATTACCACATTACCTCTCCGTGTCGTCCCTTCTTTCCTCTCACCTTCCTGTCACTCTCTCTCTTTCTTGCTCGCTCTCTTTCAACCTGCTAGCGTCTAAAAAGGCCTATCAGATTGTTGAAGTGACCTTCTCCCTGGTGGATCAAAACCATGCATACCAATTTTCCTCGGGACTTTAGGTCTTCGCCTCTCCACCCTATTAACTTATTCAGCCAACTCACCTGTGAGGGCTGCATGAAAGCAAATGAAGGAAAGTAGGAGATAATTAGCAATATCAAAATCTCCCTGTCATAGGGAGAATGTCCATTTGAAAGGTTATATTTCTCTGCAGGACTGCAAAAGGAATTTAAATTAGATTTAACAAGAAAATTTAATAAGATAAGATTTTTTTCTTTTACCATAACCATTAGTTAACCTATTTAATGTGGCAGGTTGAGCAAGGCATATTTCTCCAGTCGCTGCTGCGGCAAGTCAGGGGGATGTCAAGCGCGGCTACAGATAATCGAGTTGCTATAGTGATAAAGATGATTTTTGTCCAATTTCAACACTTTTAATACTTTGATGTCCATATTCAGGGGACAGGTTTGGGTAATATAAAGCATCCCTAATTGGCCATAAATGGTGTTTCACTCTCCAAGTCACACATATACGTCAATACACATGCACACACACACAGCAGTGCCAGAAGCAGATGGCGTGTGCGTATGTTTGATGAACAAGAGGCCTGAATAGCTCCTTAACGAGAATGGTGTGAGTAGACTCCTTAAGTCTCTTCTCTACCATCACTCTCCATGACATACACCTATAACTACGGTATAAATTCAGACCGCAATGCAGCAACACCAGGATGAAAATCCATAGCATAGACACAGCCGCGCTGGTTCAGCGGTGGTTTGGGCCTCTGCACCACAATGATGTGTAAAGACACTTTAAGTTTGGTGGGTACGAGGATTTCTCAGCTTTGGTGGAATGTGGCACAGCACATTAGCATTTCCAAATGTTCACATAAATCTTCTGCCTCTTGGCCTGCCACTCAAGCTCCGCATCTATCCATCCTCTGTGCGTTGACGCTCTCTTTTTCAGTTGTATCGTCTGCAAGGTGAGGGATAATAGCGGGTCAAGGCTAGAACATCCAGCTACTCAGTGTATGTTATTAATGGCCATGCGGCGTGGGGGAAGGGCTCTGATGATTACTGATCTAAAAATCACAGTGAAGTTTTATTGGAAATGCACATCAATAGTTGTGAATTACAGTGCTGTCCCACTTCACTGTGACAAGCTCTTCATATCCTCATCCCAAGGGTTTGTTAAGACTGCCTGCAGAGATTAATGCCAGTAAAATCAGTCACTTTTATGGTAGAAAGCTTTTATTTACGACTCACTCTCCCTCACCAGGATATTGTTTAAACTTTTTGACCACCGGTGCTATCAGTGTTTCCCACAGAATTACACTGCTTTGTAAGGAGACAGGGGCATATACTCGTACATATATGCGCGCGAGTATGAAAGAAGAAGCTGTTGCCGTGGGTTCCGGTTGGAGTGGCCCTTCAGCTCACAGCAGGTATGAAGACTACCGTCGCCAGCTGCAGTTCAAAATGTGGAGCTGGAGTCTGTCCGACTGCAGATTCTTGCAGCTGATTGACATTGAGGACCACTCAACCTGCTTGCTTCCTATGAGCCAGACTTTCTTGTTATTTAAAGTGGTTTTGAGAAACAGGCTTTCTGAAGGTCTTTCAAAGTTATTCTTTGAACATTGGCTGCTTTTTCTCTCATTTTCAGTCCAGTCCTTTTTTCTTCAGAGAAGCATTTTCTTTATTTCTTAAGCCACTTGGCACTAACCTTTTAATCATTCAAGCATAAAAAGGCTTGAATGACTTGTGAACCAGTGTTGTGTCTGCACATAGACAACTTTGCAAGAGAACCAGTTTGCTCCAATTTATTTAGTTGAATTTTTGAAAAATGTCCAATTAACATAGTTTGACAGCATAAAGTTGTATTTTTTCACCAAAAAGGTGATTCACAAAGAGCTATTGACGCAACATTTGGCATATCTCGGCATTCTGTGTAGTGTTTCCTTAAAAACGTGAGGAAACTAGACAGGGAGGACAAAATAAATGGTAGGCCTACAAACTATCTATAGCAGATGAACAGTATCTGAAGGCCAGGACACAGAGAGATGCATCTGGCCTTTCACTTGTCTGGAAAACAGGGAGAAAAGGCCAAGCTATGAACTGAACTGGACTGGACTGAAAATCAGTGAGTACAGGAAATATTTGGTTCAAATCGCTACCAATATGGTGGAGGTCAGGAGAGAAGTGCAACAGGTGAATCTTGTCAAAATTGATGGAATTATAAACACAGGAAAGTACCATTAGATATTGATCCACCATGCAGTGCCATTTAGAAAGAGTCTGACTGGCAGTGGCTTCATTTTTCATCATGACAATGATCAAGAAGGCTGGAAAACTATTCCTGAAGACTATTTAAAGGAATTAAAAGAAGGCTTGTCTAAGAGAGTTCAGACTGTGTTGAAGAATAAAGGTGATCATACCAAATACTGACTTCTTAAAATTGCACAAGCCCTGGTTTTGCCTCATATGACGTATTACTTTATATATTTCCATGTTTCATCAAATCGCAGCACCTATTTCCTGTTTTCGTAGCAAAATATAAAAGAAATGAGGGGAGGTCACTGATTCCCGATCCAGCCTTTAGATTCAGGATCAGACCAACATCACAGCTCCAAATATTTCAAAAGAATGTAAACCTGGACTAAGACAAAATAAAGATAGTTCAAGAGTGTTGCATTAAAAATAATCATCCCAGTCTTGCAAAGACCAAAGAGCTCGGTGGTAGGGGGAATCAGCAGGGTGTCAACATGTGTTACAGTCCGAAGTCGAAGAGGAAGAAGAAAGTGCATGCTCGTCAACTTTACCCATGCAGGGAAAGCTTACGAGCATGCACACGCACAGATGTATGTAGAAAAAAGCAAAAACACGAGGGAAGCTGTCCAGATAATAAAGGAAAACACTTCATACAAATCTGTCTTCCTGTGACACAGATGCTGTCAATCACCGCTGTCACCATGACAACAGAGTTCTTCATGCCATGACAGAAAGAGGATGGAGAACACTGAGAGAAGGTCACCTCCTGTCATGTCAAACAATATGTCGATCGCACAAACGTAGATGCTGACAGCCATGCAATCACACACAGACACAAATATCAAAAGGACGAACAGAGCGCACGCACATGTGCACATGCACGTGCACAGCGACTAACAGGGACACGAGGCATGACAGATAGACTCCTGTTAAGTGGTGAGACCTCGAAGACGGTAAATAAATCAGCAACAGAGCAATATGCACCAAACAAGGTAAAATAAATCAGCGTGAAGCATGGATGGCATGTTTATGTGTGCCATCCATAAACAGTGCGCCTGAGGTTCTTTAGCATTCTGTAATCAAGTCGTTCAAGTCAGACAGACACCAAGCTGAACTGGATGAGTTCAAAACAGAACATTTTCTGGTGAAGCAGCTAAATTCCAAAGCAGTGACCATTAGGAGGCAACGATCCATCCTCATTCGTTATGAGGCGAGGTTTTTCCTTGCTGCTCCTTTTTAAAGCCTCACCCTGCAAGCTGATCTGCGCTGCAAAATAACACGGCATTCTCGGAAAGCTACGGTCACCACACCAGTGTGACAGCTTGGGCGGACTGAGAACATTTGGTTCTTTTCTTGGAGAGGAAAAAGGAAGCCACAGCCATACACAAACAGCCGCAGCGAGGCCTGGAACAGCCAAGAGTATTCTGAGGTGTGGCTCTACTTCAGCAGCCAGAAGCATGATAAGTTGTTGACTCTGGAGACGGTGCTTACTGCAGGTGCTCTTCTGCGGTGAAGGCTAAGTCACGTGACCAGTAGGGGCATTCAAAATAACCTCACCGCTTCTGTGTGTACACTTGAGGAATGTGCTCAAAGAGTATGTGGTGTCAAGTCCAGTTAAATACATGAATAGTTACAGATCCTTGTTCCTAACCCCTTCTTTTTAACAGGCTTTCCCAATCATGAAAGGGATTTTGCATCTGGTGTAGGAAACGCGTCTCAGTTCCCCAAGATGATCAAGTGTGGCATGGCGTGCATGTTAGTTCAGCCGTAGAGAGGTTAGGCTACACAGCACATTGCCTCAGGAAAGCTAAGTACGCATAAAGGGGAGAGGTAGAAAGGGTAAACCCGAAATGAAAAAAGCAGACAGAGAGCTTTAACCCACTTTCTCCTATAATACAACCCATCAAACATCAGAAGCCATCATCATAGATTAGCCTGTCTCTAATCCTGGCTGTTAGCACAGCTGGGGCAGATTAGGGAGGGGGCATTCCTGACAGAGCCAACATGGCGTCACAGTCGCTGACAGCTCACCTGGAAACACATGGATAACTGTACAATGCAGCACTGTTTCAATCATACACACCCAAACACACACACAGAGATCAAACGTAGTTCTGGAGCAAAGCTGTCTGCCTGCCCGCCTGCCTGCGGGCAGCAGGGTTAGGGCAGGAAGTCAGGCTTCAGAACCGTGTGACACCTCTAAGTCGACTTGATCCTGAAACAGGTGGGGAGTTCACGGTTTAGGGGCCAGCAACTGTAAGTGAGTGTGTGGAAAACTGATGGAGCGATAGATTTTCTGTGCGATTTAGAGAGCGAGGAGAGACAGAAAAGTGTGAGAAAGAAACAGAAATTAGGGGGTGAAAGTGAAAAAGGTGGAGAAGCGAGAGGCCTGTCACACTGTTGAGCTTCACAGGAAGTCTGTTTAATGTGGAAGATCAGGAAGGAAATACGCTCTCTCAATATGTGGCTGTGAACGCATGCTGTGTAAAACAAATGATATGGCAGCTCCGTGGCTGAGCACATGTGGCGACAGCCTAAGAAGGTTTGGCTTCTTTGAAAGGAAATGTAAAACCCATCTCTTACTCAGTGTTTCTAAACTAAACGAACAATGTTCTCTGAGATGAAAAGCCTCCAACTCGGTCATACCGACCTATAGCACCCCTCACAACAACTTGAACATTTCTTTTTCATCTCTCAAGACTAGACGCAGATTTTTTTAGATATTTTCCAACTGTATACTGGAATAGAGGAAACAAATAACAAAAAACAACCGACCACGTATATTTAAAGTGCACCCTTCTATGAATCGATTTGATTTCATTTTGGAGCAGACTACATGTCATCTACCCTGCAGACACCCCGGGATACTCCACTAGAAACCGGAATGTATTGCTGGGGAAAGAAAGACACCTGGATTACACTGCTTACCCACCGTGACCGGACATCGGATAAGCAGAGGAAAATTTGCTTGTGCTTGCTGTTACTGTCGAGTGTAGGTATTTCTTAGAGTTAAGTGACTTCCAGTAAACATGTAAAATATGCACTGAGGACGACACTCTGGCAAGCTATGAATGGAGCTTTCTAACACTGTAAAAAGATGAAAACAAGTTTTAACCCAAACCATGATCTCTTGTTTATTCTGTCTGAAAAGACCTGAAAATCAAACCAGACTCAGAGACTTGGAAATCCTTTTGCCAGAGCTACAGATCACAGCTCGAAATTATTAAAATGAATGTTGAAATGTTATTATGTATTGTTGCTATGGTGCCTGGTAGCACAGCTTATGTAATACAGAGTACAAATTGTAAATCAGGCCATTAGAATTTAGATGGTTGCTGGTTGTACTTTAAGGACTTGTATGCACTGTTTTTTATGTTTTACATACATCTCTGTGTAAGTCGCCATAGTGTAGTCACAAGGGTTTTGTTATTGAAGAATAGCTGCTGTATAGCTGTACCTAGTGCAAAGCTAAACTAAATTCAACTGAACTTCATCATCCAGGAACTTTTTCAAAAATTTAATGCAAAACTAACTGAAACACTCAAAGCAACAGGTTGTTGCTAGTACAGCTAACATGTTGGAGCACTTCAAAATGTCCTTGTAGCCAGATTCTGTCACGATGATCACGGCAACTATGTGTGCTTGTGTGGGGTTATCTGTGTGTGGTTCGCTGTGACACAGCGAATCCTACTCACACTTCCTGTAGTGCCCAGGGACAGATGGTTCATCTGCTGAGTGAGAGGGCCCATCATATTGGCAGGCTGCATGGACATAGTGTGGTCCATGGCTGGCGTGATCACTGCACCCTGAGGGAAGCAGGTAAAAACAAACAAACAAATAAAAACAAAAAAAGGACAAGGTGAGAAGAATTAAGGAACAGAAGAAATGATGGAGCATTTTGATTTAGTGAATTTCTCTCTCTGATTAACTATGCGGGCTTACATAAGCCTTAAGCGAACTTCCACAAGTAGTTGCTAGTCCTCATACTGTCTAAATATAAATTATATAGTCCTTTAGACTAGGCGAAACAAAGTGAGATGAAGTACAACATAAGAGAATGTCAGCATGAGGACAGAAAGAAGAAAACTTGGGTTAGTGATTGAATCATCAAAAGCATGAAATGAATAGAAACAGAGGACGACAGGAGGGTTTTTGGGCACAAAAAGACGGACGGTGTCAATAATCAGCAACAGAACACAGGGACCAATACACACCACTGTCTTTAGTC
Source organism: Rhamphochromis longiceps (assembly GCF_057381845.1). Classification (NCBI taxonomy): domain Eukaryota; kingdom Metazoa; phylum Chordata; class Actinopteri; order Cichliformes; family Cichlidae; genus Rhamphochromis; species Rhamphochromis longiceps. The sequence goes on from NC_140577.1 coordinate 12,216,124, forward strand.
TATCAAAGCCATCACTATCTGCTGCCGATGTATCAGCAGTATGATTTTTTTTTTGGGTTGCCGAGTGAAAATGCTTTCTCTCCGTCCCTCGCTCTCACTTGCTCGCTCTTGAGCCTGTCCTCCCAGTATAATGCACAGCATGTTTTTCCCTAACGGGCGGATGAGAACACTAGAAGCTTCTTTTTCACGGTGCAGTGAAACATGAGGGAAAGCGATGAAACCATTGTTGCTCTTTCATCCCTTGTCATGATAGCTCCATTTCCTCAGCACTGAAGCCTTCGAAGGAATGCATTCAAAACCAGCCCTTTTTCTTCTGCTCGGCTCTCTTCTCTTGTTGTGTGCTCGTAACACTGTAATGATGCCTATGTGTGTTTGTGGGTAAGCCTGCAACACACTGTGTGTAACGAGTGTGAAGGAGGACAGTACTGTCTAACTTCAAAGTGTGTGTGTGAGGGTGCAATTTAAGTAGTGTATGCTTGGGAGTGTGTGTGCATGTGTGTACCCCACTGGCGACTCTGTGTGGGCCTTTTGGAGAACAAACTGTGCAGACACAGCCTGTCAGAATTGCTCTGCTTGTCTACTCCCTGCATTCCCAACACAGGCAGCTAAACCGCTCTTCCTTCCTCCCTCTCCTCTTCCATCTCTGCTACCTCTAGCTCAATATAGAAGCTTCACATGAAACTTTGTGGAGGTACACAAACAAGAAAGAAACTGGATAACGAGTGGACACAAAAAGTAGGATTAGTTGTCACCTCTTCATGTCCTGGACTAGTGTTGTTGAAAACTGTAAGGCTAAATGAATAGCCGTGAGGTCAATTAGAGACATAAAGGAGAACGCCTTATAGGAAAGAACCACGAAACACATGAATGTATCAAGTTCTGAAACCTTGAAAATATTTTTTTTGGATACAAATATTAAGGCAGGTGACTCAACAATGACAGTAATTACCAGTCACTAAATAAATGTAATGTTTGATAACAAATAAAGGCGAGGAGGAGTGAAGAAGGTAATCAAATACAATCTTGTGAAAAAGAAGGTTTTCACAGGACTCACTGCATGGTGAGTCCTGGGGTGTACTTAGTTGCTTTCAACTATGTACACCCCAGGATTCAATAGCTTGTTTAACCGCCTTTAGGAGCAATAAGTCGAAGTAATTGTTTTCTGTCTGACTTTATCAGTCACTCACATTGTTGGGGAGGAATTTTAGCCGCTCTTCTTTGCATCATTGCTTCAGTTCATTGAGGTTTTCAGGCTTTTGTTTATACACAGTTCACTTAAGGGCTCGCCGCAGCATTTTGATCAAGTAGAGGTCTGGGCCATTGTGACACCTTGATTTTTTTTATTTTTCAGACATTCTGTTGCAGTTTTTCTGCTTTGTTTGGGGTCATTGTCCTATTTCATGACCCAGTTAGAGCAAAGCTGTCCAACAGGTGGCCTCACATTTGTCCACAGTATTCTAGAGTCACGTGGTCGACTCAGTGACAATAAGGTGGCGCAGGTCCTCTGGCTGATAAACAAGCCCGAATCATCAACCCTCTACCACTGTGCTTGTCTTTTGGAATGAGGTGTTTGTGCTGGCAGGCTGTTTGGTTTTTGCTCAACATGATGCTGCAGATTAAGGCCCAAATGTCTCCACATTGGTGTAATCTGTCCAAAGAACACTGATCCAGAAGTTGTGGGGTTTTTTTTCAAATGCAACTTTGCAAACCTAAGCTGTGCTGCCATGTTTGTTTTAGAGAGAAAAGGCTTTCTCCTGGAAACCCTTCCAAATAGGCCAAACTTGTTTAGTGTTTTTCCTAATTGTACTCTCATAAACTTTAAGATTTAACATGCTAATGGAGGCTTGTAGCTCTGAGAAGTAGCTCTTGGCATTCTGCAGTTTCTCTGAGCATTGCGCGTCGAATTCGCTGAGATGTCCACTTCTGGGGATATTGCAACATTATGTTAACACACGCTTAAATGTTCCCAATCAGCAAACAACAAACTGCTTTTATAGAGGTGTTTAGACTCGCTGATGATCAATTAATCAAGTGCATTCGATCACCAACCTCCGGCTGCTACTTTCCCACTTACTGGAAGCAGTAAGGATGTGATTTTCTTTTCACATGACAGTAAGGTTGATATATCCCGCCCGAACTTAAACTAAGATTAAATTCCCTCGTGGATATGCAGACGGGAGTCTTTGCACACCACGGGCAAGTAGTTGTACCTATTACACCCACATTCTAAGCTGCTGGGAGTGCACTTCAAGGACACATACATACACTCAACAAAAATATAAACGCAACACCTTTGTTACTGCTCCCATTCCCCATGGGATGGACGTAGAGACCTAAAATTCATTCCAGATACACAATATAACCATCCCTCCCAAACAGTGGTCACAAATCAGTCCAAATGTGTGGTAGTGGGCACATCTGCTATATTGAGATAATCCATCCCACCTCACAGGTGTGCCACATCAGGATGCTGATCTGACATCATGAGTAGTGCACAGGTGTACCTCAGACTGCCCACAACAAAAGGCCACCCTGGAATGTGCAGTTTTGTCTCACAGCAAAATGCCACAGATGCCACAAGCAATGAGGGAGCGTGCAATTGGCATGCTGACAGCAGGAATGTCAACCAGATCTGTCGCCCGTGCATTGAATGTTCATTTCTCAACCATAAGCCGTCTCCACAGGCGTTTCAGAGAATATGGCAGCACATCCAACCGGCCTCACAACCGCAGACCTCGTGTAACCACACCAGCCCAGGACCTCCACATCCAGCAGGTTCACCTCCAAGATCGTCTGAGACCAGCCACCCAGACAGCTGCTGGAACAATTGGTTTGCACAACCAAACAATTTCTGCACAAACTGTCAGAAACCGTCTCAGGGACGCTCAACTGCATGCCCGTCGTCCTCATCGGGGTCTTGACCTGACTCCAGCTCGTCGCCGTAACAGACTTGTGTGGGCAAATGCTCACATTCGATGGCGTCTGGCACGTTGGAGAGGTGTGCGCTTCACGGATGAATCATGGTTCACATTGTTCAGGGCAGATGGCAGCTGAGAATGTCCCAGTTCTTGCATGGCCAGCATACTCACCGGACATGTCACCCATTGAGCATGTTCGGGATGTGCTTGACCGGCGTATACGACAGCGTGTACCAGTTCCCACGAATATCCAACAACCTCGCACAGCCATTGAAGTGGAGTGGACCAACATTCCACAGGCCACAATTGACAATCTGATAGACTCCATGCGACGATGTGTTGCACTGCATGAGGCAAATGGTGGTCACACCAGATACTGACCGGTTCTGGGTCCCCAGACCCCCAATAGCGCAAAAAACTGCACATTCCAGGGTGGCCTTTTGCTGTGGGCAGTCTGAGGTACACCTGTGCACTACTCATGATGTCAGATCAGCATCCTGATGTGGCACACCTGTGAGGTGGGATGGATTATCTCAATATGGCAGATGTGCCCACTACCACACATTTGGACTGATTTGTGACCACTGTTTGGGAGGGATGGTTATATTGTGTATCTGGAATGAATTTTAGGTCTCTACGTCCATCCCATGGGGAATGGGAGCAGTAACAAAGGTGTTGCGTTTATATTTTTGTTGAGTGTAGTTGGTGCCCTAGTAATAAAGTATTTCTTTTTGGACAAGTAATGTGTTGACACCAAATTTGAGGACATGTAGATATCTACACTGAGCTTGGCATACTCGCTCTGTTGACGAAACATCAGTCAGACCCAACAGACACTTTGGAAGCTTGTGGAAACATAGCACTGCCATTAGAAGAAGAAAAAGAATACACCTTAAAGCTCAAACTTAATACTAATCTCAGTGGAAAAAATGGTTTCTGATAGATTTTGTTTTTTATTGTGAACTTGATTGTGAAGTTTGTTGATGAAGGTATGTTTAAATAAAAAAGACGAGAATATAAGCTCTATATATTTTTGACCACACTTAAAACTGCTAATCAACAAACGATATTTACAAAAGTACAAGTATCTCGTAGTGTAACACTTATATATTATCAGATTCTTACTGATGTATCAACATGTATGCAGGCAGTATTTTCTGACAAATGTAACCACTTTACATGCTGCTGAGTACTTTACTGTATAATCATACTTAGTGTCCTAAAAATTGACCCTATATTTTGTATATAAGCTGAACTGACAAATTATAGCAGCAATATTAATGCAGTCAAAAGCACACAGACTTATAAAGTAGCACCAAATGAAAATACCCAGTACTATTCTGCCACTGGCTGTGACAGATGAATAAATAAAGGGAAAGGGGAAATGAGGAAAGAGAGACAGAAAGACACTGTGAGGACAGGAGAGAGATGATTAAGCAAAGATGGAGGTCACGGGGAAGACGGGAGTGAAGAAAGATAGATGAGGGAAGTGAAGCCAGAGACTTGGAGAGAAAAAGTGGAATTTTGGAAAGAGAGAGAGAGAAGTCAAAGACCGAGAATGAAAAAGAAGACAGATGAGTAAGGCGGAAGAAAAAAAAAAGAGAGAGGAGAAGCGAGAAGGAAGCAGCAGGGGCTGTGGGCTACCTGTTACCGATTCAGCCTCTGACAATGCCTTTATAATGGGAAAGGGAGAGCAACGGAAAGGCTTAATTCACAGATGTGTCAGGGAGAGTTAAGCCGATTTGTGATTTCGATTTTCTGTGTTTGTGAGACTGAGTGTCTGTGAGAGAGAGGGTTTAAAGTGTGTGCGTGTGTGTCTGTGTGCAAAAGCGTCTGTCTGGTTGTGCGTCTGTCCATTGATGGGCTAGAGAGGAAAGAAAATGAGAAAGAGATTGACACAAAGAGACAATATATGTTTTTGATTTGTCCTCTGTGTGTAAGAGAGAATAAGATAATGCCTGCTGCAGACGTATCTGTTACAAATGTACGAGACGATGTTTACAGAGCTCCGCAATGTATGCACATGTATTCCTGTTTGTGCATGCGTCTGTGTGCATGCGTGTGGAAAAGCCAGTCCTGCTTAAGGTGGTATTGATTCTGCTTTAGACCGGAGATGAGAGGATATCCACTCATTGCCTGTAAAATACATTGATATACGCTCAACGGCTTGACACAATGTACAGTAAATAAGAAATCTTATAAAAATTCTTACAACCAGCAGTGTTTTCTTTTAATGACTATCGCATTACAAGCACTTGCTTATGAAACACTGGTTGGTATCAGCTGATATTCATTACCTTGACTTTACATCTGCTGATCAGCAACACCAATTGTAAAAAAGGTGAGGCAACTACATAAATGTCACACAAATAGTGACTGTTTTTACTGCCTGGTCCATTACAGCTGAAGGATCTCCACCACATGCAGCAGGCTATTAAGATAATTTACATTCAGGTCCAGACCTCCATATACTCAAGATGCAGTCAGCTAAGCAGTATGCTCAGGCTGCTGGTATCAGACTGAAAGCAGTATCTCCTTTTTACTAAACATGTCCTTCTGGGGGACGCCCAGGATTTCATCCAGTTCTGTAAACACTAAAAGTGTGCTTTCTGGGACTGGGATTTCTGTCTTAGGCAGGCACAGAAGGACAACTGCCTTCAAAATGAACATAGTGTAATATTTTAGAGCGAAAAAAGAAAATAAAATGAGAAAACTGTTATGGACTTCCTGTAAAGATAAGCATTACAGTGTCTGATTCTGCTGACATGAAAACTGATCAGTATCAGCCGAAAAAACCTGATCACAGCACCCCCACAGCTAGCTATTTTTGCTAATCTCTCACTGCTGCAGGTTATAATTTCCCACATTATTGCATATCTACCCTGCTGCTTCAAGCCGGTGTTGATACATGTAACTACCTTGGGGCAATACCTTCACTCGGAAAACAGCTTGAGGCTACAAAGAGAGGTTCACATTCTTTTCCTCACCTTGCAGGTCCCTATGTTTCACTATTTGCAAGAAGATCACTGTGTAGTGTTTTACTGCCAGCCTGGTAAGAAGAGACCATGCTTATTTATATGCTTTGTGTTGGGGGAAGATGTTGATTAAACTCGGGGAATGAGAAGACAGAAGACTGGCACATTAAAAGCCTCAAGAACGCCAATGGGCCGAGGCTGTATTTCTGAGTCTTTGGCTAAAACAAAGCTTCATTTGTCTCGGGCCCATGAAAGATGACCTGCATTTGACTCAGTGCATTCCTCGCTGTATTTGACAGTTGCTTTCTCCATGTGAGGCACTGTGGTTTGGACACTGATGCTCGTTTGTACTAGTTAGCGTGTTTTGTGTCAGTGGAAATGAGACATGCACACTCCATGCTTCAGGGTCTTAATTCTGCAAAGTACGTACTGTGACTATCCAGCTTCATGACTCCAAAGAGCTTCATCTTGGTCCCCTAACAAGGCTATATGGGGATGAGCTTTTTGTCCCCATGAGGAAGACAAGTCCCCATAATGTCAAAGTGTAAACAAGCAGCATGACAAACCAGCAACATGACAAATACCCTCCCTAATGCAATCATGCTCACACACGCAGCACATCTGCAGATGGCTGAGTGGTAACGGCACCCAACTGCACCAGGCTCACCCACTTGAAGGCTAAACTATTGGTAATGACTGTCTCTCTATAAAAACTACAGAAAAAACAACACAAAACAAAAACTTGTGAAGTAATATGAATGTGTCTTCTAAAGGTGTCCGTATTTACCCTGTTCTGTGGTTGTGCTGTATGTCACCTACTTCAACTGTGACCATGTTTTCCAGATGTCCTCGGGCACCTTTGTATTCGGGTAAGCACAGAAAAGGGAGCCAGCATTTCGGGTGCTTCAAACTAATCTTCAGTGGGAATCTCTCCTTAGGGCTAACAGACTACCAGGGTTTCTCAACTATTAACAACAGAGTCTGTCTACAGGACCAAATGTGCTATAGACTGATCCAGGACAGTGAACAGCTTACTTTACCCAAGTGGGGCAGCAAATAGTAGCGCAGACCAAAAGATAGCAATGAAGGAGCCTCCCAAGCTGACAGTGATGTGTGTAGCGGCTTAACTCGGTCTTTGTGATCACAGGGATACTTGGAATCTGATTTTGTAATGGTTTTTGGAAATCTTAATTGCAAACACAGGAAAGCCCTGCAGGGAAGACAGAGAACTGGTACTAAGAAACTGAAGCAGCCGAGGGGTTGCAAAAAATGTATGTTAACAGATTAACATGTGGAGCATGATACAGATGAAAGATTCCTCACCTCTGGTTATGTGGCAATGAGGATTATCTACATTGTATAAATTTGTCCTATGCAATGAAAAGGCAATAAGAGCGATGATGAATCTGCTTTTCCCCGCCTATTTACGCATCAGCTTGTCTATCATCTAGAATACTACATATTCAATTTACAATAGGTGGCAGATGAGGTGCACAGGTTAAACTTGCAGGTCAAAATCTGGGAGCATGTATAACCAAATTGCCGTGGCTGAGATGGATTATGGTAATGCTGCTGCTTTGTAATCTTATATATATGTGTGCGTGTCAGTGAAGGAAAGCAAAACTAATAATTTCCCCCAGTAATATGATGGCTTGTGACTATAAAATGATTCTAGTAATAAAGTTATTATGAAAAATAAAGCACCAACTTCTGCATATCGAATAGGACATGCTATTTGGATGGATTTGTAGCGTGCGTTTGTGTGTTGTGTTTCTTAATGTGTGTATGAGGCGATAAGGGTGCTAGATGAAGCATGTAACAGTATTTGTCATGTCTTCATGGGAGGTCCATTCCTCTCCACGGTCGGACTGTGCTCGTTTATCAGCCGTTCTCTGACTGCCTTTTGTAGACAAATAGATCATTTCACACACAAGGATCTCTCTAGAATGTTTACTCTATTTATAAAAACCAAAAAAGGGGGGAAAAAAGATTAGAAATCCAATTAAAAACACAGCCAGCTAATAAAGCCTGCCCACCAAAGCATATCAGCTTTGTCTCCAAACATATTTTTTTGCTACTATCGCAAAATTTGTTGAAGTAATATCCAAAAAGCTTACAGTGAAAATGCAGCCACTCAATCTCCTTGTCAGTCACCCGGTGTCTCTGCAACAGTATTGTTCTTACATATATATGAAACCTTAACCCTGACAAGACAATTTTTTATTTCCTGGCACGGACACAGTAGGTGCAGTTGTAGTCTGAAAGGGCAGAAGAGAAGAGAAACAGGACAGAGTGAGACAAAAATGAGGGAGAAATGAGAGCTAGGTGTACAGGAAGGAGTGCAGAGGGAGCGGGGATGGAAAAAAATAAAAGAGAAACTCAAGGACGAGTGTAGCCCCGTCTCAAATTCTGCCTCGCCAGTCAAATCCATGAGACCAACATAATGTTCCCTCTCTGAATCCAAGGAGCATTTTTAATGTCAAGCGGGGAGATGGGTATCACACAGCGCACTGATTCAACCCTATTCGATGAGGGCTGATAGTTACGGTTCACGTTCTCACAGACCCAGTGAACGTCTATTCAAAGCAGGGAGAACTGGCCGGAGTGCAACGGCAGAGGAATTCAATAATTCACCTCCAGTATGTAAGGGCTGGTGCACTCAGGCAAATGCACACTTGAAGCACATACAGTTCAGAATGAGAAAAAGGGGGGGGGGGGGGGGGTAACTCATGGGGAAAGACAGCAATGCTGCGCATGGCTGGCACAGCACTTAGTCCGGCACTCGTTGGCAGTGCGAACTGAATTTAAGAGCACGTACATGTGATTGATGATCTGTATGTAAGTAAGATTTACCACTGGAAGGAATGTGTTGTGTGCGTGTAGGCATTCGCACGTGTTAGCTGCACGTATGCATTTGTCTTTTTGGGGCCTCTAGTTCTTTAATTGTTCGTACTTTTTCAAGGTCTGCTGATTTCTGTAGCATTGACCAGGCAAGTGGTCGTGTTTTGACATGACCTGTGAGAACATCTCACAGACGATGAGAAAGGAAAGAAGGAAGACAAATGATAAACTAAAGGAAAAGGAAAGAAGAACAACCCATGTAAGAACAGACTGCAGACTCGTTTAGACGTCCACTTAAGAAAAAAAAAAAAAAAAAAAGAAACGCTGTCACTTTCTATCAGGTTTCCCGCAGAGAACATCTTGCGCATTAATTGAAGATAAGCAAATTTTGAAAACTGTTAGTCACCCTTTCTAACTGCTAACAAAGCGCCGGCTCCTCTGTGGGATGAAGTCCAGTTTCGTATGGATAGACTTGTCAAACTTAATCTACTCAGATACAAACAAACACCTTTTGCCTTAGAAGTACATGCTGCAGTGCTCTCTGTTTACTGTGCAATAAGGCAAGTAGCGGTCAAGTTGCTTTCAGTGTCAGCAGTTTGATTTACTTCCATTCAACACAACATCTATTATTTCCAACAAATTGCTGCTTAACGCAGTTAATGGACTTCAGGTTTACAAAGGCAGCGGAGGGCTGAAATGAAGAAAAACATCAAATTAGGTTAACAAATCAATGCGGTATCATTAGTATCGGCAGTAGCTAACTAACAAGGGGTTTTAACAATATACGGCTCCACCAGCACTTTGCACAATTTTGCGAAGAAGAGAAATTTGTCCTGCTGAGAGATACTCAACTCAGCAACACCAAAGTCAGCATATCATTTCAGAGTAAGTTTACCATAGCAGGCATGCTGTTTTTTAAAGGCTCAAGTAGAAAGTACAGACAACTTCATATAAGCATAAAAAATTCATATGAGCACTTTAAAAATCAAAAAACAACAACAGCCTGTCAGGCACTCCAGAAGAAAACGTCGTTATATTTTGTAGGAACAATGTAAAACACAGAGAGATCTGGCATTTGCAGAATAGTTCAGGTCACAGACTGTAAATTAAAGATGGATGCAGCCCATTTCATCACCCACCGTAAAACTCTGACATAAAGATTTTCACTGACCACCAGGTACTGGGTGAGACTTGGTGAGATCTGACAAAGAAACTGAGGGACGATGCAAGATCATAGTGTAGTAGTCCTTCAGCCAAGCTTATTATGATGCAGATTACAATGTACAAAAAGAAAATTATGCTTTTTAACTAAGACTTCAAAAAGACTTCTTCACTCTTTTTGCACAATTTATAACAGCTAAAAAAACCAATATTATTTAAAACTAAAATTAATAATGAATTACAATACTCATTTGCAGGAACCAACAGTCCCGTTGTGGCATAACTAATACCACAATTTATCCAAAGTTCCTTTGTAACCTTTCCTTAATGCTCTTCTTCAACATTATTTAGATTTTAGGTGCCATTTGTTGTACTCCGTTTAATAGTAGACTCAAAAACACATTTTACCCTAACCTGTATCTGTAATGTAATTATCTAAATAATAATCTCTAGATCTATTCTTAAATACTTATTTTGTTAAATCAAACTTAACAAGTCTGATTAATTAACAAGTTTATTTAACATGCATATAGACTATTCTATTCTATTCTGTATGACTGTCCAGCTCTTCCCCTTCCACGCTCTGCTGCCTCCATATTGCCCAGATATCAGGAGCGCCATTGCACAACGCTCCATTGGTTTAACACACAACATGAGGAAGGAGTCGCCAAACTGCAGCACAATCAATTGGTTTTTAATGCCCCGAGAAGCCCCCCAAGCATTTGAACTAGGATGCTTAGCTAATTTGATGTGATTCACTGAACTGATGGCAGAATGTGTGTGTATGCATGTGTGTATAAAGGGCAGTCTGCTGTGTTTGTAGCTGGTAGTTGATACGAGCACGGGTCATAAAGGGAGACAGACTGGTATCTATGATTCACTGTCAGCAGTGACAGCTGGGGTTAGCACCTACCAGCCATTTGGTGACAGAAAGAGCCAATGGAACACAAAGGGGACGGGACCATGGGGACTTATATCGCCACATGGCTACTGCTGGCATGGAGGCATGATGAGATGTAGACAGTACAATGTGGCTGCTGGTTAGTGGCTAGTGCCAAAGGCTTCAAGAGGCCCCATGACATAAGGCTGAAAGATGGATGACCATCAGGCATCGCATGGGCTGGTAAAGAATAACCCGTATGGGCCACACGTATGGCAATTCATAACACATACAGTACATACAAACATGTATCGGCAAACACGCACAGTTACCCAAGCATAGATGATGAGGCAGTATATACTCTCTCCATGTGATGACAGACAAACCACAACACCACATGGCCGAGAGCCTGAGAAGACGCCAGAAAATGAAGAAAACAGTATGCACATTCAAGCAAACGTGTATTCTTGTACTGTGGATGCACACGCACAAGCAGACATGCAAATGTATTTGTGTAGAAAGAATGCATGTACACACTAAAACACAAACGGGCTGCACTGCACATGCTGAGCAGTTATACTATTAGAGGACTCTGTCACGTTTGTCATTCACCTTGTAATACTGTCTACCACCTAAGACAGCTTCATTTTCACAACAGGGAGACTCAGCAGCAGCAGCAAAAACAGCAGCTTGTTAGCGAGCTAGCTTTAATCCAGCCTGAAACGAGTGCCATAAGGAAGGAGCATACCTGCCTGAGAGAACTGCAAAGTATGGGAGGGAAGGAGGTGGCTGGTTGAGTGAAGATATGTGCAAAAAAAAAAAAAAAAAAGGCAGGAAGTTGTGTGGCTGAAAGGCAAACTGGGCACCTCACAGGGCAGCTGCAGCTGGGTGTGGGTGTGTGTGTGTCTGCTGGGCTGGTGGCCTGCTGCGACCAGATTACATGTTCACTGTCCCACAGCGGGAGTGGAAGTGAGATGGGTAGGACTGAGTGGTAAATGGCCACAGCGGGGAGCCACGCGGCTGGTTGAGCACTCCTCTAGTGAGTGAGTGCCAATGTTTCCCAGTTTGCTCAGTGGCAGGGACTCTAAAGCAGTTGTCTTCTTGACTGACGCTTACAATGTTATCCACATTCGTACGGACTTCATTAGCCAAACTTGGTTTTTCATTCTGAACCATCAACAGCAAAAGCTAAAAATATCATGATGTGAAAATATCAGGTAGTGTGTACTGATTTGTGCCTCTGTGCCGGTAACAATGAACCGATAATATTTTGGCCGTCAAAGTTCAAAGCTAAGGTCATTAGGAACTCACAAAACAGCTACAGTATTCAGTTGTAACTCTAGAATTCTAATCATATAAGAGGATAACATAAACTAATGCAATTTTATCTAACACTGAAAGGTCATTGCAAGGTCACCTTCATTGGGATATCATAAGGTTCTCCCAAAACTCTAATTTAGGAAGTAAGGGGAAGAGAGAAGGATTTAAACTGGTGGAGGCATACGACCCCGGTATCTGGGGAAAACAAATTTAATTAATCTAACAGTCTACACAAAAAAAATAATGACTAATTACGCTGGAACTGTGTGTTCTTACTAGTTTTCTCCCTATTATTATAACACTTTTGGGCTGGTATCTACCCAGTGTGTAAAATATTTGTTGCAGTATAGAACTCTATAACCCCGGGTTATAGATCCAAACTGTAAGGTGCTACCTATTCACCCATATGCATATTCATTTGCTCATTAGTACAGAATAGTGAACCTCAATATCAAAGCATGACTTAAATTATGCGGCTGTGAGATTCATTAGAGGTAACTTCAGCAAAAACTAACACAAGTTACCCTGAGGCTGGTCATTTCTTTTCCAAAGACAAAATAACTTATTGTATCAATAAAATTAGAACCACAGTGCAGAATTTACATGCATATTATGAACCATACTGTGACGCAGAGTCCTAAAAATGTGCTTTATGTAGAAAAAAAAACTTCACTGCACTCCCTTTTCCAGGCTAATAGAACTAAGTACCCACCTTATTAAAGAAGTATTGAGATTTTCAAAAAGTGAAGCTTTTTTTTAAAATAGTGGTAAAGAATCAGATATATTTGCCCTTGACTGGTAACCAGTCTTTTTCTGTGAACAAACTGAGAGCAATGAAGTAGATTGAATACGCTTCAGGGGCCACAACAAGCCTCAAGCAAACACTAAAAATCTCTGGCAGAATGATTTAAAATCACTAAATGAAACAAAATGAGAACACTTATAGAGCTTGGATCAATTAAAAACTCAACCTTAAAACAATTTGGTAAACCACTAATGTGCTTTGTTGTTATAACAACAGAGAAGGAAAAGTATTTTCAAGCAAGAGTGCGGGTGAGGCTTCAGCGATAGGAAAATAAAACTGGATGTGCAAGCGGGGGTATTTCAGGAAATGTGAAAAAGCCTTGAGCCACCTCTCCTGCTTGAAAATATGTGCAGCGATTTATTGAAACATGTAAAAATACAAGAAAATACAGTATATAACTCTGCAAATACAGATCGTAAAACTCTAACGAGCTTGAAAATCAATATTTGGTATGACCACCTTTATTCTTCATGACAGCCTGAACTCTCTTGCTCAAGTTTTCTTGTCGTTTCTTCAGGAATAGTTCTCCAGGCTTTTTGAAGGGCATTCAAAACTCTTCTTTGGATGTTGGCTGCCTTTTGTTCTGTTCACTGTACAGACGATCCTACACTGCTTCAAAAATGTTGAGCTCTGGGCTCAGGCGAGGCCAATCCATGACTGATGGCAATCCATTGTGTGTTTTTCTCTTCAGGTATGCTTTTGCTGCATTGTCACTGTGTTTGGGATCATTGTCATGAAAATGAAGCTCTTGCCAATCTGACACTTTCCAGATGGTATTGCATGGTAGATCAAAATCTGATGGTGCTCTTCTCTGTTTATAATTCCATCAATTTTGATAAGATCGTTAACACCACTGGCTGAAATACAACCCCGAACCATGATGGCTGTAAGAGACTATATATATATATATATTTGAAATTTGGATTCATTACTCCACAAGACTTGGTGCCATTGTTTTTTTAGTCTAATTCTTGTGTAATTTAGCATACCTCAGGCTTTCCTCTCTGTTTGTCTTCCTTAAGAATGGCTTGTTGACAGCCATGCGTCTACTTGATAAGGCTTTAGTAAACAGTAGATCAACTGGATCAACTGAAGGGCCAGATGCACCTCACAATTCTTTCCTGTTTGTTAAGAGCATGGCTTTCAGTTATACCAGGTTTTTGGCTAATCGCTCGTTCTATGCCTGTCAAACTTTTATTGTTGCCGTTTTTCATGAATTTGAAGAAATGGGAACAAATTATGGCTGCTAGTAACAAAGTCCCTGAAGGTACTGTTTAAAAAGTGGTTCTCTGCTAAGTTTTTTGTTATGTGTAGACACGCCACCAGTTCATTTCTTGAGTTAGGTTCCTTTTTAAGATTGAATGATTCCCAGGTCAATGCCAAGTAACTTAACAAAGAAAACATTTATCTGAAAATGGTCAGGTACAAGGACTGGATTGAAAATGAGTGAAAAAGCAGCCAATGTCCAAAGAAAAACTTTGGAAGACCCTCATGAAGCTCGAAGAACTATTGTTAAATGCCACTTTAAAAAGGAGAAGAAATTCTGTACAAAGAAATGAGAGGGAACGTTTGCACTGTACTTCTCTGTGAAAATGTAATTGACCTTGATTTAAAGAATAACATCCAAGAAGGTTTCGTTTTTACTAATATTTAGGAAGTAGGACTTTGCCAGTTATTGAAATGTTAAAATGTGAAATTTAGTGACCAGTACAAACCTTCTGAAGCTTCTCTGTTGTCTCTCTTCAAAACAGAACTGAATGTGACTGAAGGCAATGTGATTACCTCACCGTTAAAGACCGTGTTGCTCGTGAGCTAAGTCTAATTAATATTAGCTTTTTTCCCCCTTGTCTGCTGTCTGGGATGGTAACCTCAAGCAGCAGTCTGTCTTGTGCTGTGGTCTGGTAAATGACTCTGAATTGCTTCCTGGCACTACCAAAAACATATAAACTCCACAAAGCCTCCCAAAAATAAAACAAAATGTGTTTGTATACTTAGGAGAGATGGAAAAATGTGGTTATCAGAATTGGGTAAAGTGCTTCGTATAGTAACTCCAGGACCGAAATGGTGTAATCATTTGGCCAGAAGTAATAGTGGGCAAGTGCATGTTAGAAATTGAGTTGCTTTAACATTTAGTCTGCAACGGAAGAATAATGTGGCTTAAACGTTTTTCCAAACAGAATCTTTTTCTGGTCAGTCACATTGTGCTAAATATAAAAATGTCTCCATGTCGTAAACTATTTTCAGGATAAATTTAAAAATAAAAAGTTTCGATTAACAGCAGATCAGACTAGTTGAAAATCTGTGATGCGCATCCAAAGGGTGGATCCCCAGCGGGGACTCAAGGGCAGCTGCAGTACTTCAGGTACATGGTGGAGTACTTACTGTAGGTTGCATAACATATTGTTGATGAGGCATCCACGTACTCTGGACCTGAGGAGAAATATAGAAAATGTAAAATGATGGTGGCAATATAAAATTTTCCTTTGTCTTAGTAAGAGCTGAAACGTATCCCACATAATACAATAAATGCAATTCAAATAGTCCCAATATGTTCAAATACTCTTCAGTCTGTAAGTCTTAAAATGATTGTGCTGGTTTTAATGCACCAAAATGGCTGAACTTTACACAGATTAATTTGTGCCAAAGAATTACTAGAAGAATCTGAAAGTCTGGAGGCAGCCCATCTCCCTCCTGCCTTCCCATTATTGCCGGCAGTACGTTGTGCGTTGAGCCCGTAAAATGAGTCTTTTTCTGTATTATAAGAATATTAAAGCTCTGCCCAGTGCTGTTGGAGCAGGGGTGAAAGGTCAGGGACAGACCTCTAGAGAAGACTCACAAAATACAAAAAGCATTTTTGTTTTAATCTCAGCATAAAACAGAACAAAGAACTTCAACGCTACAACCAGAGGGGAAAAAAAAACCAGTGACAGATATGCATATTTACAAATGTAGATTCAAAAGTTAAAGAGATGGAGAAACAGTGACAGTGGAAACTATAAAGAAACCGGAGGAATGGACGATGAACAAACAGAGCTTTTATGCTGGAGAGAGGAATTAGACAGCTTGTAGCAGACAAACACACAGACTGGCCACTGATCCTGGTAAAATGATTAGATTAAACAAAGACAAACATGGAATAATCTGCTGTAAGAGCAATCAATCCTCTGAGCCAACCCAAATGCGTGATTTGGATCCATACCTAAACAAGCCTGATATTCTATAACGCGGTGCCAAGTCTGCTTGTTTATACACGGCAATATTTGTTCTCCCCAGCTGAATGGGACAGCAGATAGACACAGAGAAAGCTTATATTTAATCACTTGTCTTCTGCATTTTCTAACTAAGATATTGCATGACCGTCATGTGATTATTGCAACAAGAAAGGATGGCTTTACACTGGGCTTAAGGAAAAAATCGTGAGAGAATCATGGTGAAATCTTTGCTGGGTAAATAAAAAAAGCCAGTCTTACATATACTAACGTGAGGGAGGCTCACTCACAATTTATCTGAAGCAACCAAAGATGAAAAAGTCCAAACCTGAACCGATAAGAACACAGTGAACACAATGGGAGGCTAGTCCAATCCACTGAAAAGAAACAGACAAAGAGACCTCCAACATATTTACTTCATAATCTCAGCTTCCTTTTCAATTTTGTTCAAAGCCCTTACGTCAGATCTTTACAGCCTCCTCAGGTGTTGTACAGATTCTTATATTATTAGATTAATCTCAATTCAATTCAGTTTTATTTATACAGTGCCAAATCACAATAACAGTTGCCTCAAGGCACTTTATATTGTAGGTAGACCCTACATTAATACATATCATATGACCCCCTATGAGCAAGCACTTTGGCGACAGTGGGAAGGAAAAACTCCCTTTTCACAGGAAGAAACCTCCGGCAGAACCAGGCGCGGGGAGGGGCGGGGCCATCTGCTGCGACCGGTCGGGGTGAGAGAAGGAAGACGGGATAAAAGCACCTCTCAAACAGTGCAATGTACAGCAATGTTGTAATGTGTTTCCTGATAGCTGAAAATGTTGTAATGCACTGATAATGTGTCCTCTGGGTTTGTTTGGATGCTGAGAGATAAGTCCCAGTTTGCCAGCTGTGAGACAGTTGTGTTCACTCATTTTTTTACTTTTGGAACCAAACACTACCATCTTAGGTTCGTGAAAAGACTGTAGTTTAGTCCAAGTTAACAGCAGATATATGACAAATGTGTTTATCTGTGGGATGTTAAAAACAGCAAAAGGGCTGATGAGTTACAGCATTAACCACTTCAGCAGGACTTCACTCCCAGACATCTCCCAGATAAAAATAAACCAGAAAGCCAGAGACTGATCTGTTATCAGGCAGGAAAGAACATGAGGGAAAACGTGCTAAGTTGCTAAGTGTAACACAAAATATAAAGAGATCCAAATGACTGCTTTTGAAGATTAGAGTTAACTGACTCGACCTGAGCTGGCTTTTCCCCAAAGCACCAAATTACAGCTTTTACAGAGTTGCTCAGAATTACAGCAGGTAGAGTAATTCTACATGAACATTAGTTTAACTGTGAGTGAAGGGTAAAATGTGCACAACCTAAGAAGCTCCCTACCTCTGGCTGAACTTCACAGCTTATATTATAATTTAAAAGAGCCTGTCAGCCAACAGGCCAAAAAGCCGGTAAGTCAGTTGTCGAGCTGCATGGTCAGCCAGCTGGCCCTCGTTCCAACCAGTCACACGTAAACCCAAACAGCCAGCCAGTTAGCTAGTTAGTAAGCCTGCCAGCCCCGCGTCCTATCAGCCAGCCACATATTTAGTCAGCCAGTGAGCCAGTCTGTATAAGCAGTGATGTAAACCAGGCTCACGGCTGGCTGGCGGTACTCGTTGAAATCTTGGTAGCGATCTGGCCTGGACTGTCTCCTGTCATGCGGATCATCAAAGTCGTTTTTTCCAGGAAATGAATCCAATCGTTATTGAGGAGCCAAGCATAAAGAACGCCAGAGTACCGCTGTTGGTATGGGTCATTTGCAGATCTGATAAATCAATTCTATCAAAAGCTCCAAAATATCAACGCGACACAAACATAAAAGGAGGAATGACACATACAGTCATTTCTGCGCACCTTGAGATTTTCATTACAAAGGCAATACTTTTCATCATAAAAGGAAGTGATTTCCTTTTGTCTTGCATATATATCTGCCTGGCTTGTCTTCTCCTTCTTTCTTCCCCGTGCCTCTTTGTACTTGAGCAGAAGATGAAGGACTCACCTTCCTGCCGTGACTGGCTGAAGGGCAATATTACAGGAAGCGGCGGCAGAGCTGCCCGATATTGAAACTGTGAGGATTAATATTCCTCAAAAGCCTGGCCATTGTTTTTGATAAATCAATTTGGGAAGCCTTCCGAGAGCGGATTAGAGGCGCGCCCTGGCCCACTTTTCTCCCTCCTTCTCTCTCCTCTGCCCCTCCACCACAGGTACTGGACCAGAGTTTTAATCAAGCGTGCCTCAAAGACGGGCGCCGCAACCTTCAGCAACACCCCTCCTCTGCCCACCCAGCCGTGCCATCGCCATCACCTAAACCTACTCTTTCTCTCTCTCTCTCTCTCCATCTGTCTCTTCTATTTTCTTATCTATCCTTCATCTCCTTTCTCCTGCTCTCTATCCTCGTCTTTCTGTCTCTGCATACCAAACAGAGGCGATGTTAAACGATAGTGTCTGATCGAGAGGGCACAGTGGCAGCGTCTCTTGATGTTTAGATTCGGCAAAGGGTGTTGCATGAAATGCGCAGTGACGGAAAATAGTTAGCGCTCCTGACATATCACAGGGCCAATTTTTACGATCCCGCTCTGTTCTGTTGCATTACTCCACTGATCGCAGCAGTGAGGAATGCAAACGTTCGCTCTGGAAGTGGAAGGACTGGTGCTGAAGCTAGGAAAATAAAATAAAAAGAGATCAAGAGAGGGAACAAAAGAGGTTTGGACTACAGGAGAGAGGAAACTGTTTCTTTTTCCTAGATACTTTCATTCTTGATGGGTGTGTTTCTTTTTTTCTACCTTGTCAGCCTTTTTAAAATCCCCTTTTTCTTTGCCGCTTCTGTTCTGATCCCTGCCGTGTTTGCTGCCTACGAAACAGATGTCATCAAGCACAGCTGGAGCATCGAAGAAACAATGAGGGAAGAAGCGAGAGCCTCATGCTGTTTTGAAGCCCATCCCCTCTTTTCCAACCCAAAGTGCACAAAATACACAAAGTATACTCTCATATACATACACACAGAATCTACCCATATTCCAGTGCATTATGGCCCACCTGATATGTGGAAACGGGGGAAGCAGCGATGAAGGGCGTGATGGAGGTCTGTGCGATCATGCGGTTGGTGGCGATGCTGTAAGGCGAGGAGTAGAACCTGAGCCGAAAGGAAAAAGGAACAGAGGAATAGATTTGAGTAACTAACAGTAGAGAGAATACCTAGTTTATTTGCATTGGGTGGTTCCATGTTACGAGGCTATTAAACGACTTTAATAGAAACATCTGAAAAATGTACAAGACTATTGAGTAATACAGAATATTTGGTATGCCTCAAATCTTGCATTAATGACACTTGTAAGTGAGCAGCAGGGACTCCTCAAGGCTGCGCAAACAGGAACGTAAATTCAGTTGCGCTTAATGCTCAGGAGGGCTGAGGTCAGGTGACTGTAGAGGGAAGTCCATGACAGTCAGTACTGCTTGATTGGCCTGAAAGGTAATTTCTTCAAAGCTTCGAGGTGTGCTGGGAGTCATTACCCTTCTCCACACAGCTGGAAACCAGAGGGTGTGCATATGTCTACAGAAAGGACTGCAGCTTCTAAGTGGACGGGGTGTGGTTCGTTTAGTATAGGCGTCCAACTCTGGAGCAGACAAACATCCTCTGACTCGATTACGTCCACTGCATTGTTGACTGTATGTCTGATGCAAGGAATATTCTCCTACTGCCTTACATAAAAATGAATCCATCAGTAAAATGAACTTGTCCATTCTCCATGGTAAGATATATGGTATATGCTCATTCACAACTTGGCCTTGTTTCCCTCTTCATCCTCTTCAAACTGCTATTAAACAGCCGTCTGTGTTGCTTTTCTATTTCTCAGTGAGGCAAGCTTGATGTGTCACTCTTCTCATGGTGTGGTTTCTTTTGGTCTGCTTGCTTAAACTTTAGTTTCAACTTCTGAATATTTGGCTTAGTTCTCATACTGGAATTTACTTAATAGAGCAATAATAATACGCTGGACAGCTGATGGACGGCCATATCTGCAACGGATTACCGATGCACTCAACACTGGGATATAGTCAAGGAAATCTTTTTCTGTGTACTTGGAGACCTTCTTTGTGTAATTGAAAGACTTTATTTTAATGCTGAACATCTAAAGGTGCTGAATCTCCCCGAGATCCCCTGGGAGGTTAAGCGGGATGTCCAACAGTCTCAGCAACAATTGATGAAAATCATAATACTGGCCAAGGACAGGCCAACACTAATTCTGTAACGAGCCTTGAAATCACTACATACAGCATCAACGGCGACCACATTATAGTTTGACTTTAACGGTCCGGTGTTGTGAAAATGTGAGTCAAACACCAGCAGCTCAAAAACAGAGTTTTCATTGTTTTATTATCCATGTCAGATTGTGCAAAATGTAAAATGATTTCAATGAATGTGAATGACACATAAAAGTGATGTTGTGTAGTTTGCTTAGTAGTTTGGAAACTTTGGCAGCTTGATTAAATATAAAAGGTCAGTTTATGACAAAGGAAGGAGCTACATTAGTTTTCACCCAACGCTGGGATCGTGTGCAGTGTTTCAGTTTTTCTAAACGTCTTTTTGCTTTTGGTTTCTGAAAGTATACAGTTACATTTTATGCAAATATTAACACTGAGGAGGACATGTAAATTAAGTCCCTCAATAATATATATATGCATTAATTATGGGTAATTTGCATTATAATTATATACAGCACTAAATTCACCAATTTGAATTTGAACTATTTATGTACCTGTAAGAAATGTAAAGTAGCATTTTTTTAAACTATGCATTACGTTTTTTGTTTTACGTTATTTTTCTTCTTTTCTAGAGAATGATTATTTATGTATATTGTTTTTATTGCCCTCTAAAAAATCTGGTTCAAGGTGCTGAGAGCGACACATTTTTCTCTTTCTCTCGCAGTTTTGTATCTTTGGGATCATAAGTTGAGGGATTTATACTGAAGTAGGCTTTTACATTGCAGGGCGTATGTAATGAGTGATGCTATTCATCCAGTGTTGTGTTTTGGTTGAGACTGACTCACTGGAGGATAAGTGGTTTAGGAAGTGGGAGTGAGGTGCTTCCTGTGAATGACTGAGGACAGAGGGAGATAAAGGGGAGCCTCAGCATTCTCCTTCCTGTCTCAGCACCGTGGGGAAAAATGAAACATGATGCCGGGTCATTTATTTCCACAGCACCATGACATGAAGACACACATATCTGAGTATCCAAAGACACACACACACACACACACACACACATACACACACACACACACACACACACACACACACACACACACACACACACACACACACACACACACACACACACACACACACACACACTCGCCATTTCTCACCTGACCTCACCAGTGAAAACCGATATCTGAACTCCATATAGATTTCCTTAATCAAACAGTAACAAAGTGCAGACACTACATTAATCTTTGTGTATGACAGTAGTATCGACTGGGGTTCTATGAGCCAGGAGGCGAGTGTATTAGCTGGTGCCAAGGATAGATCAAGTCTTACCCATTCTGCATTGCAGCAGGATCATATGTTAACGCCATGCCAGTCTGAAAGAGAAAAAACAACAACAAATTATACGGCCTATCAAGATTCATACAGTATGGGAAGTAATATTAAAATGCTGAAGCAAAAGAAAATGTGACAACTTGTCCTACATTACCACCTTTTATATCAGTTTTTTCAGTGTGACAATGTAGTGTCATCTGCTGTAGTAAAAAGGAGAAGGCAACAAAAGCAATCAATCTCACTCTAAGTGAGAAGCCAGTTTCTGATATTTACTGACAGACAATAATTAGGAATGGCGATTTGCAGCGAAGCAGCAAAACACACAGAAAGAAGTGGTCAACACTTTTGTTTTAAGCCTACTTTTCAATAATGACCTAAACAAAGCCAAAGAGAAGACTGTGGCTGGAACACAGTTTGATCAATGTCTTGTCCTTCTTTTTTACAAAAGATGTTCTTCCATAAATTTGGTGACATGATTTCAAGCTGCATTTAACCCTTTTAAAGTGTCTCTTATTTATATGTTTATATGTTGTCGTAAGTCGGACACTGATGGCTTTGCTGATCGAACGTACTTCTGTGAAATACAGTTAGAGCCATAATTTGTTGGACAAAAATATAATTTTTGTAGTTTTAACTTTATAGACCACCACAATTATTTAATTGTATAGGACTTAAGTGCAGACTTTGAACTCTAATTCAAGGGGTTTTACAAAGTTGTTGCATAAACGCAGTTTTCAAGGCCACATGAGGCTTACTCTGTTATTATTCAATAACAAATGAAACAGACATAATATCTGAAGTTGAGCGAGGCCATCCTCATAATCAAAAACTACAATAAATCTATCAGACAGACAGCAGAAACATTAGGAGTGGTACATTCTTAAAAAGAAGGAACGCACTTGGCCAGAGCAAAAGGTCTGAAAGACCACACAACAAAGTGTATGATGACAGAGGCACTTCCACAGCTGCTGAAAAACAACATCAAACATCTAACCAAGCCAAGAACACTCAAGGTAATAGGTGTATTTTTTGTCAAGGTCTACAATCAACACAAATGTAAATGCAGAGAGTTTACAACAAGCCACTGATTACGCTCAAGAACAGGAAGGCCAGATTAGGATTTGCCAAAAAAACATCTAAAAGAGGCTGCACAGTTGTGGAAAAATTCTTTGGACAGATGAAACCAATATGGAAAAATACAGACAAGGAGAGAAACCGCCGAATCCAAAGCATACATGTGTCATGCTGTAATTCCTAAACAGTCCATGCGAAATTTTTGTGAAATTCCTTGATGTAAAGTTGAATGTTTGCCCTTCAATTGCATTATAATTGTTTGATTTCACGTTCACTGTGGTGATGCACAGAGGCAAAACTATATAAATCACGTCTTTGTCCAGCTAAGTATTCAAGAAGGTCACAGAGTAATTTTCTGTACATTTAACCACTTCTGCTACCTCTAAATCACAGTGTTTTCCCCGTACGGGCTACTTGTATGTCACCTGTACGTCAAAGGCAATGCTGTTGATATACTCCTGCACTATTGTGACCAAGATAATTTGCTGTACATTTATTGTACTCGAAGAATAACTTGATTAAGATCCTGATTGTTTTTGTCCAAAACAAATGAAATCAAATCCAAATCATCTCATTTCAAAGTGGAAAAACTGACAAATGACAAAGCCAATGTGAGGGAAAGCTTAGTCAATAGGACAAAGTGAATTAGTATCGAAGACGCGCTTTTCTATTTCAACCACGTATCATCGTGTTTTTATGAATGAGAGGAAATAAAGAAATGGCCTTTGGAGAGAAAAGAGAATGAGTGGAAAACTGAGTTCCTTGTTGTGATGGTGTGTGTACACGTGTCTAGGTAAGTGTGTGACAGCAAACCTATCCATGAGTGTGTGTCTGCGTGTGATTGTGTGAGGCCCTTTTTTAGAGTCCAGGAGAGAAACCTGTGTGCCGCAATCCTTCATCTGCATTCCTGAAGGTTCTCTCCCCCCGAGGAGAGCTAATCCGATTTCTTTTAACAGGAGGCTGCTGAGGATGGCAGATTTCATCAGCATACACACATGCACACACTACACATTTACACACACACACTCATTTTTTGCCCTTCCTTTCCCTCACTTTGCCCTCCCTCCCACTCCTTTTCTTCTTCAACATCTTGTGTTCTCCTTTCTCTCTCTCCGTTCCTCACTCCCCTCATCTCTTAATCTACCCCTCCCATCTTCCTGTAAGTCTTTTGCCCTTGTTCCCCCAGAGGGCTACCTACACTGAGCTATACAGTTAAGGGAATAGTGGCTCAGAGGTCCAAGGGGATCAGTGAGCCTGGACCGAGCCCTCGAGAGTGAGCAAAAACACAGACTCTCCACCAAATGACAATGTCCTTGCTTAAACTAGGGATGTGTAGGGATCCAGGCATGGACGGACCTTTGTGTCTAATTTTGTGTATTTACACAACTGGTTGTAAAAGGCTTTCAGAGACGTTTTATATCAAGCTGTAAAGGCCGAATGCAGCCACTCAGTCCATGCGCTTTGTAATTATTTTCTACTTTAAATTTGGTTTTGCATCTGTGAACATCTCTTTCTGTAAATCCATACATGCAAAGGTCTCTGTGCATGTATTTATACTCTCCCTTTACATGAAATCCAAGATCAAGAGAGTTGCATTGCACGCCTGTCAGCATGTTTGCGTGCGCGAATGTGTGTTCCCATGCTCGCTAATAGCAGCGGCAGACATGGCCAGCTGTCTCGGTGAGGCTGATAACTCCCCTAAGTGCTGCCCTTGGTTCCGCGTGTTGATGAATTCCACAGCAGAGAAGCTCCTGACCGGAGGACCCTGCATAGCCAGTGACTGATTACTGATGCAGTTAGCTTTTGGCTCCGTCAAAATGAGAGGAAAGGAAAAGACACAGACAGACTGTGTATCCGTCTTAGCTTGATCCAAGACTGCAGAAAAAAACTTGACTTTAATGCTGTACAGACCCCGTGAACAAAGCTTGGCCCTGATAGAAGCTCCCATGAACAGACCTGACTTTCGAAGACCAAGTGGCCGTTTTTTCATGCTTATGCAGTAAATAAGACTTACTGTACCATGTATTTTCCACTAGAATATGTTCTCCCTTCTATGTAAATGTAAAACGATAAATATGCCCTACTGTACCCACAGTAAAATCCCAAAATGTAGCACAGTGACAGATGGCTCCAAACTCATGAAAAAGCCATAGAGTATGACTCAGTTGTTTCTTTCTGTAGTCAATCATTAATTCAAGTTATCAAGTTTAGCGAGTTGTGAAGAATTATTTTGCATTAATATCATTTCAACTGTGCTCTAGGGTTTACAAAATGAATTATACTAATGTAGTCTCAGTGAAAATGTGAATGCATTTTATCATGGCAATAAAGCAGCTTTTTTTTTTTTTAGCATATTATGTATGAAAATGCATGTATGCAAAATTGTGTTTAACAGAGTTAAAAATGTGAGGACAGCCTACACTAACGGTTTTAAAGACGTCACCTGTTCTTTCCTGTTGCAGAAGTGGTTTTCATACTTATTCTGACACCTGGGCGCCCTTCAGAAGCTGAAAAAGTTCACAACTTTTTAACTCTCAACAACAACAAGAAGGAGGAGCAGCTAAATTTTAGTCTAATAAAAGACAGCTCAACAGCTAGTTGTGTTTATTTTCTTGTGCTTAAATCATATTTTGAAAGCCGTTTTCAAAGATGCACCACAACCCTGAGGCTTTCTAGACATTACCCTGCACAAAAGAATGAAAATGTTTGGCAAACATTAGCCAGTCTTTACACTGCCAGCTTTCTAGTACAAAATCTGTCCAAGAGCATGGATATGGAGCAGTGCAGATAAAAGTGTGAGACCATGTGAACTTCCTTCTGCAGGCAGCTCCTTCGCCTAAACCGAGCTGAATATTTCTAGTAATTAGGACCCAGCTCATCTGATAAATTTCTTGCCGTGTACTGCATAGGAGTAAGGGCAGCTTCGACTCGATTCTCCCAATGTTTTTTGGTGTTCATGAAAACAGCTCCACATCCCCACTCCGTGCCCCAAGGATGACCCGCCAACTCCTTCCAAAAACCACAGGAAAACCAAGTCGAGTCATCGTCTCTGTGTCCTCACACACGCTGACCCGCTCCCTCCCTTAATTTTTTGCCTGCTATACACACATTTGCTTCTTCTGCCTTGTGGCTACACACACAAACACACACAGGGACATCTGTCAAGCTTTCACACAGACTGGAAAGCCGGATGTTTTTTTTTTCATCCACACTCATTCCCCTAGAGTAGGTGCTTGAGAAGTGTGACTTTGAAAGTTTTTATGTGCGTGTGTGTAGGAGTGTGTGTTGGTGTAAAAGAGTTAGGATGTGAAGAGAGAGAGACAGAGAGAGAAGAATGAGCACCCATGGCGCTAGGCGCGCGAATGTGTGGTGGAAGAAAAAAAATGCAGTGACTAATATGCTTGTCAGCATGAGACAGCGAGAGACAGCACTTTCTAGACTCCCACTTTGGGTAGTTTACAAGAAAATCTGTCATATATTTCTCAATCCTCACCACCAGCCACCCTGCAGCACTCAACCCCTTGTAACTCCTGACTGATCATGCAATGTGTTCCCTCTCTCTTAGTCTCAGTGAGTCACTTGCTCTTTCTCTCTCCATATGTTGCTGTGGGATCTGGGAAGACTTCAAACACAGGAAGAGGAGACAGTAGACAAAATGGAAGAGAAAGAAGCTGTGAGGAGGGAGTGTTTAAATATGGGTGGAGGAAAAGGGGGAAGAGTGATGGAAAGCTAAAGATGGCGGTAGAGTGAGATCTATACTGTAGAAGGAGAAGGTAGAGAGACATGTCGGAAGAGACAGTAATGGATGGCGTAGGCTGTTGCTTCGCTTCATCTGTCTGCCACAGGGAGCGGAGTGAGGAATGGCCTCAGTTCTGATAAACAGACTAACATGTGATGGCCATCTCCCATCTCCCCTGCCCACAGCTGATCAATGACCACACAGAGGCACACACATGCTTCTAAGGGCCATCCACTTTATTCTAAGTGTAAATGTACGCAGAATGCACTGCAGTATCACAGTTTTAGATCAACCAGACTTTATCTGCAGGTGATCTGAGTTGCATTGTGATCAATGTTGGCTGTAATGCTTTCCAAAGTAATGCATTACTGTAATCATATTACAGTTCTTCAGTAATGCAGTCATTTACCAGAATTACTGTACTAAACAAAGGTTCATTACAAATTTCTTCTATCAAAACTGTTTGTTTTCCTTAAGTTGATTTCGGTTTGGGTGCAGGGAGGAAGAAAACGGTGGAGGGATGTACAACTTTTGAGGACTGGAAATACCACAGGAAAAGACAAGAGCACGGTG